>NC_048595.1:331142651-331806519 GCF_003668045.3 Cricetulus griseus
CAATGCAGTTCTGCTGCACACAAGCAAACTCAGTGGTGGAATAATAGTTTTAAACAAATAAATTCCTATTTACTTCCCATATTTAGGTATTCTCTTTTCCTCGTGGTATTTGAATGTCTTTAAGGAGTATAATCTTTACTTTTTATACATATGTGAATATGCGTGTACATGTGCTCATGTGTGTATGGATGCATATATGTGGGGGGCATGTATATACACCTGTGTGAAAATATATGTGGAGGCCAGGGGACAACCTTGAGTGTCATCTTTAGCAATGCCATCTGCATCTTTGAGATGGGGTCTCTCATTGGCCTGGAGCTCAGCAATTGGGTCAGAATAGCTGACCAGCAAGGGATCCTCCTGTTACTGCCTGTTCATGGGTGGGGTCACAAGCTCATACCAGCATGCCTAGAATTTTACATGAATTCTGGATATTAAACTCAGGTCCTACGGCTATGAGGCAATCACTTCATGACTGTCCTAATTAGCTTTAAATATCAATTTGACACAGTCTAGAGCCATCTGAGAAGAAAGTCTCCATTGAGGATTGCCTAGATCAGATTGGCCTGTTGGCATGTCTGTGGAGGGATTGTTTTATTAATTGATATAAAAGGTCCCAGCAATTGTGGGTAGTGCTGTGCCCTGGGCAGGTGGTCTTGCACTATATACAGGTTAGCTAAGCATGAGCCTGAGAATAAGTCAGCAAGCAGTATCTTCCATGTTTTGTGGTACTTCCTTGGCTGTGATTGAGGTAATGCTGCATGGACTAGCAAGCAGGCTTGCCTTCAGGGTCTTGCCTTGAGTTCCTGTCTTGATTTCTTCAGTGATGGACTATAACCCGTAAGACAGAGGGAAGAAAAAAAAACCCTTCCCTCCCTTCATTTGCTTTTGGCCAGAGTGTTTTATAGCAGCAACAGAAAGGAAGCTCAAACATGCACTGAGCTATCTCTATCTCTCCAGTCTCTGAATATATTACTTACAGAAGAGTTATCTGTAAAGGACTAATAAACAGTCTTAGGGTTTCCATTGCTGTGAAGAGACATCATGTCCGTGGCAACTCTTATAAGGGAAAACATTTAATTGGGGCAGACTGACAGTTTCAGAGGTTATTATTGTCCTGGCAGGAAGCAAGGTAGCATGCAGGCATATATGGTGCTAGAGAGGTAGCTGAGAGTTTTAAATCTTGATCTGCAGGCAACAGGAAGTGAACTAGGCACAGCTTAAGCATAAATGAGACCCCAAAGCCTGCTCCCACAGTGACACACTTCCTTCAACAAGCCCACACCTACTCCAATAAGGCCATACCTCCTTTCCCTATGGGGCCATTTTTTTTTCAAACCATCACAACAATTAACTGTCAAAATGCTGCTTGTTGCCACGTGTACTGTTTAGTTTTATGTCTGCTTGACACAAAGTAGAATCATCAGAGAGAAGGGAGACTTAATTGAGAAAATGCCTCTGTAAGATCCAGTTCTAAGGCATTTTCTTAATAAGTGGTCAATGGGGGAGGGACTAGCCCATTGTGAGTGGGACCACCCCTGGACTGGTGGTCCTAGGTTCTATAAGAAACAAGGCTGAGCAAGCCATGGGAATACAGGTAATAGCACTCCTCTATGGCCTCTGCATCAGCTCCTGTCCAGGTTCCTGCCCTTACTGCTTTTTATGATGGACTATTTTAGGAAACTGTGAGCAAAATAAACCCTTTCTTCCCCAAGCTGCTTTGGTCATGGTATTTCATCATAGCAATAGTACCCTCTAACTAAGACAACATATGCTCAGCTTACCATTTGGATGATCTCATTTAACCTTATGACATCACCATGTTCCAGATGGAAAAACTGATTCTTGAAGGTTAAGCAACTTGCTTTCATGAACCATGGAGCTTGGGTTTGAATCTCTCATCACCTGTATCATCAGAGTTTAAAGAGCATACACATAAAAAAACCCGCTTCCCCAAATAATGGTAAGTTTGTCTTGTTCTATAGCTGCTTTCTTCAGGGATGTGTTGGGGAGGGGGCTATTTTAAGAAACACCCAAGGCTCACAATGTCTCTCCTTAAGGTCCTATAAAAATTTTGTAAACCACTGTGAGAGGGGAAGCATTCAGTGGGACCCCAGTTATGTAGCTTTTATGAGTCATCACCCTATGGGTGAAGGCTTTTTGTTGAGCCATCGCCCATACTGGGGGAAGGCTTTTTTGGTGCAATTGCTGCATCATCCATTCTCCTTAAATTACCTTGATCAACTCAATGGTCATTAAACTGATCTTGGATGCAATCTCTTATTGGTTACTCTCCAGGATGAATAAAAATAGCCTCTCCAGGATATGTATCACAACACAGCCAGAGAATTTCCCTGCAGTGTCACTCCTTCTGGAAGCTATCATTTAAAGAGAGCTTCCAAGACCCTTTGGGTTTAAAGGAGAAGGGAGGTGCATGGATTTAGGTGGCTGCACAACAGAATGACCTCTTTGGCCCACCTCTGATTTTCCAAGATCCCTTCTCTCCCACTAAATATGCCTCAGCATTATTAGCTGTGGTTGTCTGTTAGGATTGTCTCTCCCATAAAGGGTTTATTGTCCCACTGGTATGGGAGAGCCAGAAACACTGGTATCTTCCTACTTGGAAAAGATTTTTTTTCTACTCATAGCAGCTGTCTTGAAATATTCTCTGTAGAGCTGGTCAGAGCTGTCATCTAGCTTGTAGCTGTTGCCAGTTGGAATAGCTACATAAAGGAATGTGACCTTTATGTGGATTGGTTTCTTGGGTAGACACTGTGAAGAACACCAGACTTAAAGTCATCATAAACAATGGATTTCCCATAAAACCTGTGAACATTTTAATTTCTCCTCATTTTAGAGCCATCTAAATTGGCTGGAGACCACATTCCATCTTGAAATGATGCAAATGATGGATTAGAAGTCATTTAAAAAAGAGGAACAAGGGATGTTCTACAGGGAAATAATCCTATCTTCTCTCTTTGACAATTTAACTATTTTCTCAAAATTAAAAGCTCTGAGTTTATTAGCAATCACTTCTTTAGCTTGTGTAAAGAAATTCAAACATTTGATGTTTCCCTATGTGCTAATTAAAAGGGCTTCATTTAAATGGTGCATTGGTCCCAATACCAGTGATATCTAATTAGGATCATAAAGTGCTGAGCCTGAAGGGACTTTATTTAATCAATTCCTTTCATCTTTTAGGGGCAGAAGCAAGCTGTTGTAGTGGCTTGCCACACTTCAGGGACAAGAGCTATAGCTCTGCACCCCACTTGGTTCACAGTTGTTCAGCATCAAGAAAATCAGTACTTGAGGGTAGCTGGAGTTTTCTGTAGACCACTAACGTGGTAACAGGATTAGACTTCAGTTGTATATTTGCTAAGCCTATAGAAGGAAAATAAAATAGCCCTCTGTCCTAAAGATAAGACCAAGGATGCTTTAGAGGCTGGCAGAGGAGCCCTATGGCCCTGGTTGGGCTCCCTGGTATAGTAGTGTCTGGTGAAATCTTACTATGAACCACACATGATGTTCAATACTTAATCATCAGTCTGCAAAGTCATATTATAAGCTTATAAGATCTTCAGTTTATACACAGAGACAAATAGGACTTGTAAGTGACTTTTCCAAGGTCCTACACAATGCCAGTTACTAGTACCCTAGCTAGCATTTGTAGCAGGGCTTTCCAGATAGCCAACTATGTTCTTAGAGATGACAATTGAATAGAAGCCCTTCTGGAAGACATTGGTGATGGTTAAAATCTCTTTGGGAGCCTGTTTGTGCTTTTAGACTGATTTATGTTGGCCTACAGAGCCTGAGCTGACTTGATCATAAATTCTACCTCCAGTGCTTTGTTCAGAAAGAGTCAGTCTGGGCTAATATTGACTTACATTCTGAATGCAACATCTAGAAAGTATCTTAGTTAGGGTTTTATTGCTGTGCAGAGACACCATGACCACATCATCTCTTATAAAAGTAGACATTTAATTAGGGGCTGGCTTACAGTTCAGAGATTTAGTCCATTAGCATCATGGCAAGAAGCATGGTGGAGTGTAGGCAGACATGGTGCTGGAGAGGGGCTGGGAGCTCTACACCTGGATCCTCAGGCAGCAGAAAGAACAGTGAAATACTGAGCCTAGGTTGAGCTTCTGAAACCTTAAAGCCCACCCACACTGTGACATACTTCCTCCAACAAGGCCACACCTACTTCAACAAGGCCACACCTTCTAATAGTGCCACTCCCAATGGGGGCCATTTTATTTTTTCATGTTTATATTTTATGTTTATAAATATTAAGTTGACAGGTTGCTTTTGGTTACAAGCATGGAACCTAACTCCAGGTAGATTCGGTTAAAAGGGGACTTGAATGGTTTATGCAAAAACAACCCAGAAAGGAATAAGGTGCAGCTGGTTTCAGGGATGAATGGAGATGGTAGATCCCAATCCCAGGTCAAGAGCCACAGCCCTTTTCTATGTCTTGCCTTCTTTTTGTGCACTAGCTTATTTGAAATGTCTGAGACCAAAGCTATCCATAGTTTCTCGTCCTCCCCTCTGGAGAGCTGCAGGCAGCCTTCTTACATGTTTTCAATGGGAATCTTCAGATTAGAAATGACTGGCCCTGCTCCAGTCAGGAACCCCTCCTCCCCAGCCCATCATGTTGACTGAGGGGTGGTCTTAGAAGTGGGTGCCAACTCCTATTTCCCCACACAAGGTGGGGCAGGCAGTAGAATGCAGTCCTGCTAAAGGAAGGCGAGGCTCCCAGGATCATGGAAGGCTGCTGGGTAGACAAAACATATTTTTTAGAAGTGGAACAGTAGCCTCACAGATTTTCTGCTGCAGAAAAGGTCAAAATGTGATTCTATGATTAAAAAGCATTTTATTACAGAACTAAAAAAGGGAACGAAAGGGAAATGAAGTCATCGTTGGTTTTACTAGGAACAAAGCAGGACTAACATTGACTGTCCTGGTAGCCAGAGAACTGGCATTTTGACAACCGCGGGCGTTGAAAAAAATGTAACCCAGGGAAGCCAGTTTTGGAGAGCCCCGAAATCCTCCAGTCAAACCATCTCCCAGGGGCGCTACTTGTATGGAAGTTCTTCTCTCTGTGACTTATAACCATGACTCCCAAGGTAGGAAATGATAGCGGCCACATGTCAAATCTTAGACATTAATTATTTTGAGAGGTAGTTGCTCCAAAAGTTCAGATTTAACTTAGGGACCAGGTTTTAAAAGAAACAAAACTAAGGCTCATATTTGCAAAAGAAATGGCTAGGCTACCTTCTCTCCTGCTGTTCCCACTGCTCATCCAACACATACTCACAAACATCTACACAGATGGCCCGCTTTAGAATAAGGCCGAGAAAAACGAGCCCCTTGTCCTTTTGAGATGTGCTTTGGTCAGAGGAACCGGTTGTTTCAAGTCCAGCTTGGGTCCTGCCCTACCCTTCCCCCACTCCCCCACCAGCCTGTTGTCCAGAGGTCTCTCTCCAGTCAGGCACACCGAGCTCCAGATCTGTAATCAGGGGAGGGGGCCACCTACTCCTTGTCCCCTCTGTCGCCTGCATTGCGTTGGAGCCCACACCCTAGCCCCCTCTGATTTCACCCAGGCGGCCAACCAGCGCTGAACCCGCGCAACAGCTGCAGGTAGCAGAAGTGCCCCGCCCCGTCGGGCCGCGCGGCTGGGGACGCCGCCCCTCGCCAGGCTCCGGGGCGCACGGCGGGCAGTGGCCCGAGCAGGTAGAGCTCGGCGTGGCCCCGGGACAGCCTGGCGGGATGGGGCGGCCGGGGGTCCGTTGCCTCGTGCTGCTCGCCGCCTGCCTGGAGCTCTGCGGGCCGCGCGGGGCGCTTGGAGGTACGCGCCCCCAACTTCCCTTCCCCGCCCCGGGCGGGCCAGGCCAAGCTGCACTGAGCAGAGGGGTGGGCGGTTGGGTTGGAGCGCGGGCCGGGGAGGTGGCTGGGCGAGCCAGGCGAGCGGCCTTCGGGACCCGAGGCGCGCTCAGGCTCTGTGTCCCCGAGCTGGGCGTAGGGGAGGACGCAGAGCGGCCCTGCGCACAGGCGTCACCAGGGCC
Source organism: Cricetulus griseus (assembly GCF_003668045.3). Lineage (NCBI taxonomy): Eukaryota > Metazoa > Chordata > Mammalia > Rodentia > Cricetidae > Cricetulus > Cricetulus griseus. The sequence continues at coordinate 331,148,714 of NC_048595.1, forward strand.
GACCACTTCCAACTCCCAGCCCGGGCCTGCGCCCCACCTCCACGCCGTCAACTCCGGGACTCGGAGTTTTAAGGTCGGCCATCTGACCAGCAGAATGGCCGACTCCTGTGGGCGGCCCCGGACCTGCAAGTCCTTTTTAGTTCGGCCAGGGAGCTATTTGGTCTTATGTGACTTGGTAGGCGTTGGGGACCCCAGTTCCTCTAGGATATTCTTTGACCCCCTGGCTCCTCGTCCCTTAAGACCCACCATAGAGGGCCTTGACTTTTCTAACCCCAAATATATAAAGTGATTTCTTTTTCCATGGTGTTTTGCCTACCTTCCAGATTACTAGCCATGTGCTTCTTTAAACTTTTACATGAGTGGGCCCCAGTTCCTGGGCCTTCCCACCTTAAATTCAACAAAAGACTTCCAGAAGTTCCAAATCACAGGAGTTGCATGTCTGTAGTATTTTCTATCAGATTCTGAAGACTTAAATTCATTTTCAGGGTAATGCTCCGGGGCCATCTATGTCCTGGAGGATACCTCACCCTTCTTTTCCAGGTGGTGAGGAGGCTGCTTGGATAGTTCTACCTTCATCATCTTCCCTCTTATTTCCTAGGTCCTCACCTGCAGGCTTTCCTGCCCCTTCTGGTTCCAAGGGTGGGTGTGGCAAAGGGCTGAAGGTCAGGACCTGACTCCAGAGGACAGTGAATAGTGAAGGGAGCCATTAATAGTGTGGGGGCAAAGAGAGGTCCCTGGCTTAGCAGTCAGTTAGGCTTCAAACCCAAGGGCTGTCTTCTGTTTCCAGTTACTCTGCACGGTTACTTCTCTGAGTCTTGGTTTTGCCTCTGTAAATTTACTATGGTAATTATGTCTTCAGAGAGGCTTAACCAAAACAGCCCTTAGCACACTGAGAATGCCCAATAAACACTCATTTCCAGCCTCCCCTAGTCATTATTCCCTGTTCCTCCTCTTCAATGCAATGAAAAAGGCTAGGAGACACTAGGTTGTATACTCCTCTAGGCTAGGTACGTAACTTCGCTGTTGAGTAAAGAATTCCACAGCAGGCACTTTAACATTTATGTTCTTCATCCATGACCCTGACAACATGACAAATATTGTAGGCAAAAATCTGGCCAAAATCTACTTGGTGGTGGTTGGAAGAATATTTTATTATTATTCTTTTCTGTGGATGGGTTGCATGTGGGGAGAAGAGGAAGCCCTGAGCTCCACTATGTCAAGAACCCCAGAGCCTCAGATACATACAGGAATAGCAAAGTCTTCCCCTTGTCCCTTTGGTAAGGCTAGGAGGGAAATGGCAAAGCCTTCCCCTGGTCCATGTGTGAATGTGACAGTATGTGTAGAGAATGTCCTCTACAGCCCCCCCTCCCCCCAGTTTTGGCCTACAGAGACTGCTCCTGATATTAGCTCAACCTGTCTGTCTCCTTGATCCAGCTGGGTACCACAAACCCTGCCTCTATTTATCTGTATGTAGTAACAATAACTGTGTCCCTCTGTCAAGCTTTATATAATAAATGTGCTGAGCTTCTGGGTCAGACCATCTGACCCCAGCCAGCGTCTGTCTGTGTGTTCATCTGCCTTTTCTTCTTTTCCCTCCCACCCCAGTTGGATCCAAGTCCTTACAGTTGTGCATGGATGTAGCTATGGGTGTTTTACCTGCATATATGTCTGTTTCCTGTGCATGTGCCTGGTGTTGGGAGAGACCAGAAGAGGGGATTGGATACCCTGGAACTGAAGTTACAGTTGTGAGCCACCATATGGATTCTGGGAATTGAACCCTGGTCTTCTGGAAGATCAGCTCATGCTTGTAATTGCTGAGCCACCCCTCCATTCCCGAGAATATTTTCCTGAGTTGCCACATGTGTAATTGAATTCATTTTACCCCCTTGTCTCCTTGTGGAATTCAGGGTGTTTCCTTGAACAAATGAATCGCCCAAGGTGAGCTCTGTTCCTAGTCCTTGAAGGGTGCAGGGTGATGGATAGGTCAGCTTGGCAAGTCACCACGGCAGAAGCCATCTTTGTCTGTCAGTAGATATTGTCTAGTAAAAGTACTTTTGGTGCACATGCCTCATGTATTTTTATTTATGAATCATACTATTATCATTGACTACTTTCTGAAGGTAATAAGATGTACATTGCACTGGATCCATATTATCAGTGGTTTGTTTTGTTTGTTTCTAATTTTGGCCACCTTCTTGTCAAATATTTCTTTTGCATTCCAACAAGGCTGAATGGGCACCTGTTGTTTGGCATTGCAGCTCTTTTCATTTTTTATAATGTATCTTTACCCATGACTTGTGTGAAAGAATTTTTAAAAACATCTTGTATTAATTATTCTATGAGAAAACACCCAAGGCTGAATTTGTTTAAAGAGGTTTCCTTAGCTCATGACTTTGGTGCTGGCTCTGGTGAGGGAATCCTGGCAGTTAGCTTTATGCCAGGAGCCTGCATAAGTGTGAGAGGAGCCAGAGAATGTTCAAGGTGGGGTGCGTTGGGCATTTTAGAACACTTCTCTCCAGAGCTAACAAGGATTCCCTGAGAACTACCCCAATCTCTTTTGGGAGTGATGCCTCAAGTGTCCCCATGATCTCCTACTAGCGGCCACCTTTTAATGTGTCTTTTTGGCATAGTAGAGACTAGGTCCCCAACTCTTAAACTGTTGGGTTATACAGAACATGACTTTTTCTTTTCTTTTCTGAGGATGTGTTTGCTTACAGCGAGATAATGTAATTGATGGACCTAGTTAAGCAGGCATGCCTGCATGTGGTGTAAGTGACTGCCAAGAGAGGAGAGGAGCACCAGTCCACTTTCCAGAGTTCCCTGTTTGCTTTTGGAAGGCTTGTGCAACAAGCGGTGGACAGCCACTTCACACGACGTCAGTGGAGACAGAATTTCAACCACATTGAAACAAATGGAGTTCATTTTTGTTGTTGTTTGGGTTTTTAGATGGCAACTACCTCAGATGTCCCTATATATTCTTTTGTCTTTGTGGTAAATATCCTGGCACTCCTTTTATGATTGGGGTCTCAAAACTGGTGCACAGATTCAGATTCCTTTAGCAGCTGGGGTGACAGCAGATGGCACGTGGCACAGAGTGCTGGATCCTCACAGTTCAAACACCTACCGCCTGACCATGGGTGCACAAAAGATAGATAAGGGTTGTAGAATTACAGCAAGGGCGTTAGAAGGCAGGTGCCATGGAGAGGGAGAGGATGGAAGAGCTGTCAATCTCAGATCTTAGGGGAGGGCATTGTCACTCTGGGAAGGACGCCTGGGTCCAGCATGGACATACACTTCTGAGGAGGAAGCTGGGAAGCACATACCATATGTAGAGCATGATTGGTTGGGCATAGGCTCTGTGGCACAGCAGAGGGAAGCTTCTGGCACAACCAGGGCAGACTGAGCTCCAGGACTGCTCCACTCAGTTATTCAGCAGGGACTGTTTGCGTCGGAGACTACAGGAACAGCCTCCCCCAGAGTAGTGCCAGACGCAGGAATCCTTCACAAGAGGAGGTAAGGGTGGAGTAACTGCTGGTTTTGCCTTGGTAGCCCAAGGATCTAGCCCAGAGCAATTGCACCAAGGCTAATAATTTGGGTAAACTTGAGAGTTGAGAGCCTAGTAGGTTCACGGTTTGCAAAGAGTCAAAGGGGCTGTACATGGCTGGACCTAGATCAACCTGGAAACTGGAGATGTTTTAGTGTGTCTGAACTTGCTGCCCTTTGCTTTCTGTCTTCCTCCAACTATTTCGACAATACATTTAGCACAGGGGCTTGGTGCCAGAGTTGCCCTTCACAGCTCACCGAACATCTGGCAAACCTGCACTGCAGCCATAGAGCAGATTTTAGTTAATTGATTTCCTACTTGGTTTTAAATTTAATGGAGCAGAGTTTTGTGTTCATCTACAGGGAAGTTGTGTAGGGTAGTTAGGATGTTTCTGCTAAGTTATGTCTTGCTTGTAAATTTTCTTTCTTCAGAAGAGCTGGTTAAAGTTAGCTGACTCTTGAATAAACAGTCCACTTCAACTTGATGTGGATACAATATCCACAGTATATTAAAACTCTAGAGATTGTTAAAAATGACCTATAGGGCACAATTTGCATTTCCAACTGATTTACTGAGCTTAAATTACACAAGATGAGTGTGACGTCTTTTCCAGTGCAGGGCTCTTCTAAGAACTTCATCTTAGGATTTTGTATGATGCCAGAGAGCTTTTGTTTTTTTTTTTAATTTTTCTTTCCAATTTTAATTTTAAACACAAATTTCTATACCCATGATTCTCCTGGAATCCATTTCTAAGCACAGCAGTGTGTTAAAGGACAGGATATAACATTACCCCAGATAATAAAGTTATAGAAAAGTATTCTAATTTTCAGTGATGGCAAATAGACCTGAAGCATTTTTCAAAATAATTAATTTATATCCTCGTTCACAGAACCACCTTCCCTTGTGCTGTCAATTCTTCGTTTTCTCCCACCATTCCTCCTGTTCCATCCCTAAGTTTTGCCTGGAAGCCCCTACTCCATGTCCTTTAGCCAGACTGAGTGAGTCAGCTATGGTCTGATGATTAGAAATTGTGATTGCTTGATTATCTATTGTGGTTTGAATGTGAAATGCCCCACCTCCCCCCATAGGTTCATTTGTTCAAACACTTGGCCCCCAACTGGTGGTGCTGTTTGGAAAAGTGTGGAAACTTCAGGAAGTGGAGCCTCACTGGAGGAAGTGTCACTTGGGGCAACCCTTGAGGCTTACTGGCCTGGCCTCACTTTTCACTCTTCATTCTGAGTGTGGATGCAGTGTGACCAACTAGCTTCCTGCTCCTGCCACCACAGTGTCTCTGCTTGCTTCCATGTCTTCCTTGCCAGGAGGAAATGTGTCTATCTGAAACTGTAAGAAAAAATAACCCCCTTCTCCCTTAAGTTGCTTTCCTCAGGTATTTCAATCACAGCAATGAAAAGTAAAACAGCAGCAGTCTCGTGTTTACCTTTTAATCGTCAGTACCAAAGGAAATCCTTGGGCTCCTTTGTGGACCTGGGAAAGACAGATTGCTTTGATTTCTCTTGTTCCCTTGTTCTGTAGGTCACCCAGAGCAGCTCCCATCCTACCATCTCCACCATTGCAGGGCACTCTTCTTTCTGGGAACCTTTTTACTCTCATAGGCAGCCAGCTGTTAAATTAAGTATTTACCTTCTGCTCTTGACAATGCTTGGCACATGCTAAGCACTCAGTAAAGAGTAAGTCAAACCCAAATCCAAACCAAAACAAACACAAAAAACCGAAATCCAACAAAAAACTAGGAAGAGTTTGGGAGAATGAGTTAGAGTCAATTGTAGCGTAAATATGATGACTGAAAATTGTCTCTTGGGAGAAATCGCAGGCCAAAATAAATATTTGCCTTCTAGGAGCACTGTGTTTTAGCTACCTTCTTACCAAACAGCATTGGCATTGTGCATTTTACCACTTATTTCAGCACACAGCTCAAGGACAGCATCTTCAGATTTCTGTTCAACCTGATTAGACGCTAGAATGCCTTCACCGTAAGTCAGATCTCCTTTCCCTATGGGAACTGATTTCACTTGCTTTCCTGTTTGTTCTTTTTTTTTTTTTTTTTAAGAAATGGGTGGTTTTTTTTTTTAAGATTTTATTTATTTATTATGTATACAACATTCTGCTTCCATGTATATCTGCACACCAGAAGAGGGCACCAGATCTCGTAATGGATGGATGGTTATGAGCCACCATGTGGTTGCTGGGAATTGAACTCAAGACCTCTGGAAGAGCAGTCAGTGCTTTTAACCTCTGAGCCACCTCTCCAGCCCCTCCTGTTTGTTCTTATTCTGAGACGTGTATCAGGGGCCGAGAAGATGGGGTCAACCTGGAGGTAACTGAGGACATCAAGGGGCTTCAGATGGTCAAACCAGAAGTTTTAAACCCACTTCCTTGTTTTCCTCTGGAGACATGGAATTTTCCAGCTGCCAGCTAGGACTGGAATTGACTAGTGCCAGAGAGGTGAAACGTGGGAAAATATAAGGATATTGTTTACGAATGCTATTTAGTCATCTCAGCAGTAGATCTTATGATTTAGAAAACATTTCCTGGCTTTGAACGCTTAACAATACAGCCTGTCAGCAATTGGGATGTGGAGACATTCAGGAGAATAAACTCCGCTGACTGGGAGGTTTATGGTTGCTTGCTTTATCTTAATGACTTTAACTCTATATTCTGACACTGAGTTTACTTATTCATATGTTTATTGACATTGATTGGCCTTTTGAACATATTTTTATAAGTTATGTGTGTTACAAGTACAAACAGGGGGTACTGATCAATTCCAGCCTCCCTTTATTCTCCTTCCTCCAAGCTCCTAGTTATCTCTTTCCTACATTAAGGATGGAAAAAAACAAAAGAAGATAAAAAGATAAAAAAGACTTCCACAGACAAGACAGAACATGTTTGCTTATTACTTCACTAACCTAATGTTCCCTGGTTCCACCCATTTTGATGTAATTTATTTTATGGCCAAATAATAATATAATATAATATAATATGTATCTAAACATTATCTGTCAAACATCTATGTATCATATATCAGTTATCCACAATTTATCTAATTTCATTTATGCATTTGTCTGCTGCTGATTTTTCTTAGCTACTGTGAGTAGTTCTGCAGAAAACATGGACATGTATGTAAGTCATCCCTTGCTTACCTTCCATCCCTTGGATATTTTGTCAGAATGGGAAGGCTGGGTCCTATGGTAGATCTATTAACTGTTTTGAGGAATCTCCATATTGATTGTCCTAATTTACATTTCTTAACAACTGTTCCTTTGCTTCTGCATATACTTAGCAGCATTTGTTATTGTTTTGTTAATAGTCATTGTAATTGTGGTAAGATGATATCCTAGTTTTGAATTGAATTTTCCAAGTCACTCATCACATCAAACATTTTTCACGCATCTGTTGGCCATTTGTATTTCTCCTTTTGAGAAGTGTCTGTGCAGATCATTAGTAGGAACTTGTTTACTTTGCTCTTGAGCCTTTGAGTTCCTTGTGTATTTGGATACCAGTCTCCTGTCAGGTGGATAGTTGGCAAATATCTTCTCTCATCCTTTAAGTTGTCCCTTCTGTGTCAGTTGTTTTTATTCTGAGGTAACTCAGTCTTTGCTGGTTTTTATGTGATTTTGGAGTCCTTCCACTTGATAATTCTGAGTCGATTTTTGTACAAAGGTGAGAGATGAGGGTCAAGTTCCAAGGTTCTGCTTTCCCAGTACTGTCTCTCCAATGTATGTTTTTGATGCCTTTATTGGGAATCGATTTGTTTCTGGGATGCCTATGTCCCATTGGTCTTTGTGTCTGTTTGTGTACCTGTGCCACGATGTTTGGTTACCATTGCACTGTAGAATTGTAGAATCAGGTATTGTTATGCCTCAGACCCTTAAAAAATATTTGGAGTCTTTGGTATTTAATATAAAATTTAGGATTTTCTTTCTAGCTCTGTGAAGAGTATCATTGGTATTTTGATAGAAATTACCTTGAATCTGCAAATCACCTAAGATGGCATATAGACATTTTAATAATTTGAATTATTCCAATTCATGAACATGAGATGCCTTTCTTTTCTGTGCATGTTTTCAATTTCTTTCTAATTTTCCTTTCACTTCCGTGGCTAAATTTATTTCTAGGTATTTTATTTTATCACTTTTGTTTATTTATTTTTTTAAAAAACCCTTTGCTTCACTGATCTTTTATCTGTTTTTAGAATATATCTTGTTTAATTTTTCCCTGGTCTTTGTTATTTCTTTCCTTTTACTAACTTGGGGTTTGATTTACTCCTAGGTCCTTGAGATGTATCATCAGGTTGTATGCTGAGAATTCTTCATTTATTGTAAAATGTAGTAAAAAGAAATCTTGTGATACAGGCAGGAAGTGACATAGCAGGCAGGCTCATATATAAGCAGGGACAATAAGGAAGTCGCCCCTTTTCTCTTTGCTCTTGCTTTATACTCTAGATCAAATGACGTTAGTAGGCATGGCAATGCAATATGATAAAATATTTCTTACGCCAGGCGGTGGTGGTGCACGCCTTTCGTCCTAGCACTCAGGAGGCAGAGGCAGGTGGATCTCTGTGAGTTCGAGACCAGCCTGGTCTACAAAAGCTAGTTCCAAAGCCACAAAGAAACCTTGTCTCAACTCCCCCCCCCCAATAAAATATTTCTTACTTTCTAAGAGGCTGGACCTTTGGTTGAACCTCACAGCCAGAGGTTGAACCTCACAGCCAGAGTTACTAACACACCTTGAGGACACTTAAGACTATAACCAGCCTGTTTGTTTAACACACCTTTAAGAGAACAATGAAACAATCAATCTTACTTGCCTTGTATGTCCATGTAATCAGCTTTTTTTTTTTTTTTTTGCTTTTTCGAGGCAGGGTTTCTCTGTGGCTCCAACAACTGGAGTCATCCTCCTGCAGGTGAGAAGGTAGTATGGTGCAGGACAATGATAGCAGAGCGTGGTTCCCAACCTCACTAATACTGCAACCCTTTAATACAGCTCCTCATGTTGTGCTGACCCAACCATAAAACTGTCTCGTTGCTACTTCATAACTGTCATTTTGCTACTGTTATGAATTGTAATGTAAATATTTTTGGAGATAGAGGATTTTCAAAGGAGTTGCAACCCACGGTTGAGAACCATTGTAGTAGAGGGATCTATGCCATTTGTGGATTATGGGGGTGGGATTGCATAAGTGCTTTGGACACTGTCTTCTGACCCCAAAGGGAGAGTAGAAAGCATCAAACTCAGCACAGGGTTTATCCATTGGTTGAGACTATTTGGGTGGTTCAGTACCTTCCGGCCTGGTATTGGCCCGAGTCCATGTATGGTTGCATACTCTTTGTTTCCAGTGGATAAACGCTGTGGACTCTCAGTTCTGGAAGGTGAACTCCCCATCATTCTATGTGAGATGTGAGATGTCTGTCCCTACAATGCTGGGTGTGGAGAAGTCTTAGATGCTAGGGTTACAGCTGCTGTGCTGGGTCAAGTTGGGTCTGTGAGGCTGCAGTCCTTCCTTCAACTATGGTGCCTGGTGATGAAAGTGAACAAGGGTTTACACTCCCTCCAGCACTATTAGACAACAACTCCCTCTTAAGCTGGGACCAAGCCACGAGAGCCTATGCTATGGAAGTTCAGGAGGAGAGGATGAGAATTCCTTTTTAAAAGCAAAGCTGCTATGTAGGCTCCAGTTTTCTGCCCTAACCAGTTTGCAAACCTGTGATGGCTAGGAAACGTCCCAGGAGTTATGATTGCCAGCAGTGGCCATCATGGAGTTTGCCAGGGCACTTACGTTAATTTTTTCCCCACACAGCAGAATCCCCCTCCCCTGGCTGGAAAGCCTAGTGGCACGAGATGGGATGCTTTATATTTCTTTCTATACTGTGATCCCAGGTCTTACAGAGTCTTTCAAGGGTTGACTGTCAGGGAGAGACCTTGCTGAGGTCCAGTTGTTTGGGGTCACTTAACTCCAAGAATGGCTCTTCAGCTCTTGCTGTGGCTCCTCCTTGTGGAAGAGGAGGTGAGTACTGGGCACATCTGTGTGGCCATCTTGCTCACCGAGACTGTCTCTTTGACTTTGGAAATGGGTCAACTTTTCTCTGAAAAAGGTGGTTGTAAACTCTAGGTGTAAACTCTAGGTCCCTTGAGACATATGGAAGGACCTGAGAAGGATGGGGCTCAGATGGTGAGGGACTCTGAGTTTCCAGAAACCTGCCATCTCCCTCTCTCTACTTTTGTGACCATTCTAACAGATATAGTGCTTATGGTATCTGGAAAACTCTGCAGAGGCTATATTCACCTTTGTAGAAACTTAATGTTTTGGTAATAAAAAAAAGCACAAATAAAACCAGAAAAACACCTAAACTGTTGCTTTTCCCCTTAGCTCTAACCAACCATTGACTTTTTCTAAATTCCTAAGCTAGATCCAATTTTGCTCAACTATAAAACGAAGGGTTTACTAAACCAGGGTAATCCAGTTAAATAAATGCATGCTTGCTCTACATATCTGTCAAGTCAGATTCCTTAGCCAGAGAGACTGAGATAGGAGGAATCTGAGTGATTTCTCCCATGGGAAAATGTAAAGAAGTGAGAGAAGCAATAGAGGGCAGGAGTCACAAAGCAAAGGTGTGGTGTCAGCTGATGCATTCTCAGCTTGATCCTACAGTGGCTCTAGATCATGCATGTTAACACTGAGCTCTGTCTCAATCAGTCACTGGCTAGTCTTCTGGGTTAACTGGTATGGTTTCCTAGAGTTTTTGCACAAGGCAATTCAATGGAAGGATGTGTCTGTGTAGCCTACCAAAAGGGGAACCAACAGAACTTATTATATCCCCTGTGTGCTAGGGACTGTGCCAGGTACCAGAGAGACAAAGATATACAAGATATAGTCTTCACCTTAGAAAACTCATGGACTAGTGCAGATGATGAATGCACAAATTGTCACTTCAATGGGTCACAGTTAAAGACAGGCTAGAGAACCTCAGAGAGCCTGTGTTTTTGGATTGACCTCTGGGTAAAGGGCAGAGAAGGAGGCTGATTGGGAAGAGAGGGGTTAGGCTGTGATGTCATCTCAGTGACAGTCTCAACTAGGCTAGAAGGTTCTGAAGATGCTGGGGACTGTTTTCCAATAGCATTCATACCAACCAGAGTCCAAAGTCCTTCATCAAAGTGCCTGTCTCAGAGTCTACCATGGGCTACCCCACATATCACTTGGATTAACTCTGTCATGTAAAGCCAGGGAGCCATATCTGAGTGGTAATTTTCCTTTACCTACTAATTCACTGTAGATCCTTATTCCAACTAATACTTCTTCTTGCTTCAGTGGCCACCTGATGTTACAACTCACTCCTTTGAGCCTTTGCCAGCATGCCTTGGTGACCACCTTCATTTATTTATTGCTAAGAGGCATCTAAGATAATTAAATGGACACCCTCTTTGAGTCTGCATTATCTATTCCACATCCAGGCAGCCAACCATGATTCTCCCCCCCATAGGTTGAGTCGTGACTTGCCCTTTGCTTTTGGATCTCACTGTTGGCAGAAGCAATGGGGTCTATCTTCAGAGGTCCCATAGTATCTTGTGGAGAGATACCTGCAACTCTGCAAACTCTGAGGTGCTAACCCACATCTGCTGAATCAGAGGGCTCAGGCAGGTCTGAGAGTCAAGCTGCTTGATGGCATCAGTGTGGATTTCCAGTTTCATATGGCAGTGTTCGGCTTTGATCTAACCAGAGCCTTCACCTTGTCAGATGGAGGTTGTTTAGCTGAGACTTTTTGAGCTTGGCCACTCTAATGATTGGTTCCTTGGTGTGAATCTTAACATCCTCTGTTCTCCTCCTGTGGGAAATGAGGACAAAGGTCATGATTGACACTAACCTCCCTTGGCTTGTCTTTCTGTCAGTACCCAGTTTCATTGTCCTCATAGTTATATTTGCCCTTTGCTTTTTATTGCTTAGCGTTTCATGGCTGGACTAGTATGCACTTTGTCACTGCTGTGCCATGCAAGTTCATAACTAATGAAACTTTAACATCACTGCCAGGATTTCCTGGGCCCCACCAATCGACAGTAACACTCATCCTAATTGTTATTTCAGTTGAGGGTGGTTCAGCGTCGAGTCCCTTCCAGAGTCTACTTTTTAAGGCTACTTCTAGTGCCAGTCAGGTTCCCTGGGAAGCTAAATCTGAGATGGAACTAATATGCAAGAGTTTTATCAGGGGGAGCTTTGAATCAAGTCTCGAACAAGGCAAGAGAGCAGACTTGTGCAGATAAAGAATTCAAGTTCCTCTTTAGGGTTAGTGAAAGCCCTGGTTGCTCCTTTGGAGGGTTCTAGTGAAGAGGAGCCCCTCAGAGCTGTCCCGAGATAGGGAAGAGAATGCTGTGTCTTGATACAGACATGCTGGGTTGGTGGGCCTCCCAAGACAGTGGGAGTGGACTTTGGCAAGGCAGCTTTCTTCGGCAGGGTCAGTCTATGAAGAGAATATAAAGCATAGTCACTGTATAGCAAGTTTACTGACCAGTATTTTTCTTTCCCAAAGCATCCTTTTATGGTGAGAGCTACGTGGGGCTCAGCATCACAGAAGTTTCCTCTGAATTGTCGCTTCAGTTGAGATTTCAAACGAGCAAGTCACAAGGCTTGCTGTTTCTTGCAGCTGGGAAAATTGACTATTGCCTAATAGAACTTCTGTCAGGAATATTACAGGTATTATTATTTTATCTTTAAAATATATAAGCATTCAGTTACTAGAGAACACAAAGCAACAGAAAAAGAAACAAGCCATTTCTCACTAGAATAAAGTGATATACCATTTATTTAGGGTGGGATTGTCTCCATTTTTTTCCACCGTGTCTTAAATATTCTGACTTTGGAAATTTTCACTTCAATATGAAATCCATAACTGTAGAAGATTTTCATGTCCAAATTCATTATTATTCTCCCTCCCTCACTTTGCCTTGCAATAATAACATACCAGAGGCTGGGTAATTTAGGTTACTTTATGAAGGAAATACACAGCAGATTCATTTCTGGGTGTGTAAGAGGATGATGGTAAAGTCTGCTTGGCTTCTGGTGAAAGGAGGAAGCAAGGGGCAAACCTGCTTTCTGACACCACCCCATGTTACCAATCCATTTCCTTAAGAGAACTCACTCTCCTGAAGAGCATTGCATTAAGCCCTTTTAAACATCCCAATCAGGTCTTTGAGGCCTCGGCCCCTCTCAGCCCTGCTGGGTTCGGTATTTAGGCTGCACCATTAGTAGGGCCAAACCATAGCAATGCCAGTCCCCCAGTAAAACACTCCGAGATGATTATCTTGATGAGGTTCATTAATTATGGCTCTTGTCTCTCTTAGGTGAAAATAAGCGTGGGCCCGGGTGAGCAGCTCCTTCTTTCTGAGCAAAGACTTCATGTGGACAATTTGGTTTGGCATTCAGTGGAACTGTACTATGGCAAGGATAAGGTTTTCTTGGTTGTTGACAAGCATTATGAGACAACTAGCCAACTGGATGGGGGGATGCATAACTTCACATTTCACCATGGAATCTATGTGGGAGGTCGTGGGGGACTCAATGTTCCTTACTTAGACAGAAGGACCCCCAACTTCCGAGGATGCATAGAGGGTGTGCTGTTTAACCAGAGGGAGGTCCTTACATCCCTTAGGTCTTTCCCTGGTTTCAAGAAGGTTTATGAGGTGTCACTGGGATGTAATGATGAGTTTTTTGCTGGGAAGAATGAAGCTATTAGCTTTTTCAGCTCTAGGTCCTATGTCACCTTTCCAGAATGGAGGGTACAGGGGGAAGGGACACTGAGATTTGCTGTGCAAACTGGAACCCAACAAGCCTTGCTTTCATTTCAGTCAGGTAGAGGAAGAGATTTTGTTGCCTTGGAAATACATGAGGGTCTACTGAAGGCTCATGTAGGAAGGGGGGAGACAAAAACTCAACTTTCATCTTTCCGCTTGGTTAGTGACAACAAGTGGCACATTGTTCAACTCAGAGTCACGAGGAGGCATCTGGACCTCATGGTAGATGAACAAGGGGTGAGAGCCACGCTGCCTCTGCAAAGCCAAGCGTTTGTTTCTGAAGGCCCCCTGTTTGTGGGAGGCCTGAATCACCGGATGTGGGAAACAGTGCGGGGGTTAGAACTTGTGTCTGTGCCTGGGAAATCTGTTCGAGGCATCTCTCTAAAAGGATGCCTGAGAGCCTTGGAAGCAAACTTGGAAAAGAGAGCATTAAAGGATGCGCTTGTTTCCAAAGATGTTTCTGCTGGGTGCACAAATGACAGTGTCCACGATACAGATCCTTCTGTGACAATGGAAGACCTGTTTCAGCCAGAGCCATCCCCTTCCACTGCAGTTCCCAGTGACAGCTCTCTTCTGAAAAATCAAAGTGGCAGCTTTTTGGTTTTGAATAAGTTGGAAGTCCAAGAAGGTGGACGGGCCTTACTGGGACAGAGGCATATAAAAGTGAATATGGACTTTACGGGACTGGGTATCAACTATTCCCAGATACTATTTAAAATACAGGAAATGCCAACTCATGGTTTCCTTCAAATAGATGTTCGGTCTGCACAAGAAATGGAGAGGACTTTTACTATGTTAGATTTGAGGCGTGGGAAAGTGTGGTATATCCACGATGGCTCGGAAGAGCCTACAGACTCTTTTACATTTGGGGTTTTTTCTAGCAGCAAGAGGGCAATACCATCCCAGTTGCAGGATCCCACTCCAAATGTTTTTAACATTATTGTCATTCCAGTGAATGACCCCCCATACCTTAAGCTCCCAGAAGGACACTTGCTTCTCTTCGAGAACTCTAAGAAACAACTGACTCCCAATGTGTTACAGGTGTCAGACCCTGACACCGACTCTCAGCATCTCAGACTTTTGGTTCTTAGCAATTTCAATGCAGATGTTGGGTTTTTAGAAAGTGCCAACAACCCTGGGAGAGCCATCAATGGTTTTACACAGGTGGATTTACAACATGGCAATATTTTCTACGTGCACAAGGGTAATCGAAACTCTCGGATTGTGCTGAGAGCAACAGACGGTGAGCTGGTTAGCAATACTGTGGTGTTACGGGTCATGGCTGTTCCTTGGGACTTTGAAGTGGCAGGTAGGAGTGACATGGTGGTACAACAGGGTGGAACAGTCCTGATCACGCAGAGTGACTTGTCAGTGAAGGTGAATGGTGAACAACATGACATGGACACTCTCTATGAGATCACTCGTCCACCTCAGTTTGGCCAAATTCAGCATCTGGGATCCAACGGGGAATGGGAACAAGTTAGTACCTTTTCTCAACGTTCCATTGACTGGGGTTGGATCCGATACTATAGTTCTTTCAAAGAACAGCAGCAAGGAAATGTTACAGATCACTTTAAATTTAAAGTGATCATAGAAGGGAGAGAAAGCAAAGAGCTCCTGTTTCCTGTCACCGTTCAGCTGCTGAAATTGACACTTCTAAAAAATATTCCTCTAGAGATTAGGAAGGAAAACAAGAAAGTATTGGATTCTGGCCATCTGCAGGCTGCAACAGAGAATGTGGAGGTAGCTGAGCAGGAACTATATTTCAAGTTACTGAGCCCACCTAAGAAAGGAAACTTGCTACTCGGCAATGAAGTTCTTCAAACAAGTTCAATTTTCAGTCAAAAAAACATTACAGACTCCAAAGTAAGCTATGAGCCTCAGGGGAGATCCAGGGAAGACTCACAGGATGCTTTTAGTTTTTCAATTATTGTAAAACACATAGAATCAAAAGATTATACTTTCAGGATAAACCTTAAAGCAGATAAAACTCACATCATTTTAACCAACACTGGGTTGTTTGTAAAAGAAGGAGAATGGACATTAATCACAAAATCAGAATTATTTGTTCAAACATCAGACAATCGTGTCTTCCAATATGAAGTCACAAAGAGTCCTCAGCATGGGAAACTGAAATTAGTCAGTTCTTCAGCTTCTCTGGGAAGTGACAGTAGCATCAATGGGTTCACAGATGAAGACATAGTGGGTGGAAAGCTGATATATGTTCACGATGACTCTGAGACCCAGTGTGATGAATTCATTGTTTTGGCCTCTGCCACAGATCTGGGTCAACAGGGAGGGGTCAGAAGTCTTGACTCTGAATACACATCTACAGAAATCAAAGTCAGCATTTCTATTGAGTTGAAGAATGATGAGAAGCCAGTACGAGTGGTTGATAAGGTATTTCATGTTGTGCGGGGCAGCCAGCGCTTACTGACACTAGCAGACCTCTGTTACCATGACCCTGACTTAAATTTTGATGATGGGCAGTTGCTCTACACTCGGCGTGGCATACCAAATGGAGATTTGGTGAAAGCCAGTGACCCGTCTCAGAAGCTCTACCAGTTCAGACAAGAGGACCTACAGGAAGGGCGTGTGCTCTTCAGGCATCATGGTCCAGACTCTGCCCGATTCCTGCTGTTTGTGACAGATGGTGTCCATTACACGTCATCCCTTTTCGAAGTCAGTGTGTCAGAGGCCTATGTCCACATAGTCAACAACACAGGGCTGCTTGTGTCCAGAGGGAGGGACAGCTGCTTCACAACAGCCAACCTGAGCATCACCACAAACCAAGATGTCAGAACAGACCATGAGTTTGAATTCCACATCTTGCAACCCCCCAAACATGGCAGAATCCTGGTCAACAATTCTGTGTTTCACTCATTTTCCCAGCATGACCTGAAGCAGGGATATGTGATTTATAGGCACAATGGCGATGGGAACTTCGATATGTTTAACTTGACAGCGAAAGTTAAAGATACCTACTTAGATGTGAGCATTTGTGTCCAAGTGTCCTTGGAGAGTCACCAACAGTACACTCAGATTCTGTACAGCAGGAGCATTACAGTTGAAGAAGGAAAACCAGTAAAACTGAGAAGTGGAAAGCTCCAGGTAGGCGTCATCCAAAGCACTGGGCATTCTTACTGGCTTAGACTAGTAAGGGGTAATAATCCATATGTTTGCTTCTGAGAATACCCTCTCTGTCTCCCCCCACCCCGTGTGTGTGTGTGTGTGTGTGTGTGTGTGTGTGTGTGTGTGTGTGTGTGTGTGTGTGACTGACAGTACTGGGAATAGCTCTATTGTATGTTTGCACACACTTATATACATATTTATGTGCCACTGAGATGAAAAGTTAGGAGGTTTGCAGTTTGATTCTGCCAGTTTTCCCACAATTGGAAATAAATCTGCACAGCGTTCAGCCTTATATTAAAGCCGTGTTTACGTACACATTCATGTGTGTGCCCATACTTAGTGTAGTATGAAGTAGGACTAAGGAAGGGAAGTATATATTATGATAAATTCAGAGATTTGTATTTTTATTTGTTGCTAACAGCAGTACTAGCAACATTTCATTTGATATGGGTTAATCTATGTTTCGGGGGAGTAGTAGTTTAACAAACATAAAAAGGATTTCCCATTGCACAGTCTCTTTCTTTATTTCTGGATGTGGCCATATTTAGTTTCCTGAAACTGATGTAGACCAGTGGAGCAGTACCAGGATGAGAGCAGAGCTACAGATTTCCCTCAGACTCCTACCTTGAAACTTCTAGTAGGCACAGCCTTATGGATCAGTTTGACCGGGCTGTTGTTTTTAGGGAATCTCCTCTAGGGTGTAGAATGGGCAAGCTGTATTTTTTAACAGTTGGCCAGACACACAGGCTGTTCGAACACTGCCTTTAGGACTGCAGGCAAGCTGTCCAAGAGTAACCAGTAATATCAGAGGTGCGTGTGAGCTACAATCAGTTTGGCAAATGAGGAGTCTTGATTAAGGGAATAGAAGGGACCAGCTTTTCTCATTTTTTTTTCAAGCTTAGAGAGTTAATGTGTTTCGCCACAAGGGGGCATGTTCCCTCTTGTGACTGTAAATCAGTTGCAAATACTGTTTCTAAATGGACTTTGCTGAATCAATAAAATGAAAATGCATAGGAAATGCTGAGCTACTGAAAGTAGAACTAAACGGAAAAATCACTTTCCTCTACAATTGTGTAATTTTAGTGATGCAACTATTCTTCCTTAAACCATCTTTGATTCTTTCTCTTTATAATTCCCTGCCGTGATGCTGGAGATCAAATCCATGGCCTTGCACATGCTAGATGCTAGGCAAGCATCCAACCCTCTCCTTATGACATCTAATTCTTTTACCTTAATTTTTAGAATATTCAGGGATTTTACTGCTGTGTGCAAATGTTTCATAGCTACTCAAGTGCTGTTGACCATAATTTATTTATTGTGATCGGAGCTGATGTTCCAGATATTGGTATTGGCCCCAGATCAACTCGGCCTTAAGCTGTGCAACCACCCTGATTGTAACTTAGGCTACTTGTCAATATTAAGAGAAATCATTTGGTTCATCAGTGGCTTTGACTCTTATAGTTCTTCATGTGCTTTTCTTCTCGTGTTGTGTTTGTGAATACAAGGCTGGGAATGAAGACAATATCTCTTCAGAGACAGTGTTCACAGTCAGGACTCCACCAAAGCATGGATACCTCCAAAAATCTACCACAGAAGACGGCAGTGTGGGCACAGATGGGAAGTCCCCTCTGAGCTTCACATGGAAGGATATTGATGATGGCAATGTCCTTTATGTACAAACAGCTCCTGGCCAACAAAAGGATCAGTTCACCTTAGATGTGAACAAGGACTCCCACTTTGTAAGGAGAGTGGAAATACATTTGGATATCGTTCCTAAGTGGATACCACTGGAGGTACAGAATTTCACAGTTCAGGAAGGGGGCTCCAAGGCACTTCTACCAGACCACCTCAGAATTCCAAGCAAGTATTTTGAGAGTGTTGACTGCGAATTTGTTCTCCTCGAGCCACCAAAGCATGGTTACATTGAAAGTTCCAATTTTCCAAGAGTAAAACTAAGAAAATTTTCCAGGAAACAGGTAATAAATCTCAGTTAATATATTTGAGAATGTTGTTCCAGAGGGGGTGGGTTGGAATTGATTCATTATCATTTAGACTCACAGGCTTTAGGGAGATGGGACCTTGGAGTCCAGTTTCCCACAAGATGTTTGAAGTCTCTCTGTCAAATCCCCGTAGGGACAGTGTTGAACACTGCTTAAACATTTTCTGTGATGGCCTATTTACTACTTCCTGAGATGGGACTTTGTAGTTTAAAAATATTTCAACATTTCATTAACTTGAATTTGGAAGCTTCTCTTAGATCCTGGCTCTTGTGACTTTTGACTGTATGCCATGAATTGACAGTGCCATCCTTACTAATGTCCACCTCCATGAGAGTGTCCAGCTATTTTGCCTTCATCCAATCACCCTGTCACCCTCATTGATACCAGGAGCACCCAGATATTAATCCAGTCACCAGGTATTTTACAAAGAACATACTGTATGCTAAACATGGGACCACAGGTGTCCAGAGTGGCTCAGTGCGGGCAGTTAGCAAACTGGATGCAACTGCTCATCTGATATCCAGATACGAAAGCAGATAAAATAACCAACATCAACCCAAGGTTGTTATCTGCTTCCTTTGCTTTGTTATTATAGTTAAACTTTGCTTTCTTACAGGAATAAATTAATGATTTCCACCATTTTAAAATAAATTTTATTTAAATTAGAAACAATTTTATTTTACATATCATCCTCCCATGCCCCTCACCGACACCCCATCCCATCCCATCTCCCATCGACTCCCCAGGGAGGAGGAGGCCTTCCATGAGGGAATCATTAAAAGCTGTCAAGACATTTGGGGCAGGGCCTAGGCCCTCCCTTGTGTATCTAGGCTAAGAGAGTATCCCTCCATGGAAAATGAGCTCCCGAAGTCCATTCATGCACTAGGAATACATCCTGGTTCCACTGCCAGAGGCCCCAAAGACTGCCTAGTGCGCCTAGCTGACACTCATGTTCAGGGGGCCTGGTTTGGTCCTATGTAGGTTCTCCAGCTGTCAGACTGGGGTCCATGAGTTCCCACTTGCTCAGGTCAGCTGTTTATGTGAGTTTTTCCAGCATGGTCTTGACCTCTTTGATTGTCACTCCCCCCTCTCTGAAACTGGATTCCAGGAGTTTGGCTCAGTGCTTAGCTGTGATCTCTGCTTCTGCTTCCATCAGCTACTGGATGAAGGCTCTAGGATGGCATTTAAGGTAGTCATCAATCTCATTATAGGGGAAAGGCATTTAAGGTAGCCTGTCCAGTATTGCTTAGATTCCTAGTTGGTGTTATCCTTGTGGATCTCTGTGTAAATCCCTAGTGTCATATTTCTCTTTGAACCTATAATGGCTCCCTCTATTTATGTGTTCCTTTTCTTGCTCTCCTCTATTCCTCTCCCCACTCAATCTTCTTGATCCCTCAAGTTCTTCTACCCCCTCCTCTTCTCCCCTCCTGTTTCTCCTACCTCTCCCATCCCCCATGCTCCCAATTTGTTCAGGAGCTCTTTCTTGTCCCTTTCCGCTTCACTGGGGGATCATGTATGTCTCTCTTATGGTCCGTATTGTTTCCTAGCTTCTCTGGCTATATGGATAATAGGCTGATAATCCTTTACTCTACATCTAATATCCATATATGGGTGAGTACATACTGTGTTTGTCTTTCTGTGACTGGGATACCTCACTTAGGATGGTTTCTTCTAGTTTTATCCACTTGCCTGCAAATTTCAAGATTCCATTTTTTTTTTCTGCTGAGTAGTACTCCATTGTGTAAATGTACCACGTTTTCTCTGTCCATTCTTTGGTTTAGGGGCATCTAGGTTGCTTCCAGGTTCTGGTTACTACAAATAATGCTGCTATGAACATGGTTGAACAGATGTCCTTGTTGTATGAATGTTCATCCTTTGGGTATATGGATCCTTTGGGTATATGCCTAAGAGTGGAATTGCTGGATCTTAAGGTAGACTGGTTCCCATTTTCTGGAGAAACCCCTGTACTGATTTCCAAAGTGACTGTACAAGTTTGCACCCCCACCAGCAGTGAAGGAGTGTTCCCCTTTCTCCACATCATCTCTAGCATAAACTGTCATTGGTGTTTTTGATTTTAGTCATTCTGACAGGGGTAAGATGATATCTCAGAGTTGTTTTGATTTGCATTTCCCTGATGGCTAAGGATGTTGAGAAATTTCTTAAGTGTCTTTCAGACATTTTAGATTCCTCTATTGAGAATTCTCTGTTTATTTCTGTACCCCACTTTTTTAAATTTTTTTTGCTTATATATATGTATATGTTTATATTTATATAAAAAGAGCAATAATGGCAATATGTTATGCATCAATAGCAGCAACAGCTTTTCCAGGTTCTGTAGTCTGATGTAGTCTACAAAATTGTAGAGACATCCAGCACACTCCATTTAAAAAAAACAAAAACAACAAACAAACAAACAAAAACAAACAAAAACAAACAAACAAACAACAAAAAAGTAAAAAACAAAATCCCAGAAGACAGCACAGTTCTGTTACTCTTGTGGTACTTGGCACCATTTTTTAAAAAAATTAGTTTCTCAGTCATCATCTGTGTACCCCACTTTTTAAATTGAATTATTTGGTGTTTTGGTGACTAGATCAGCCTTCTGTCTGATGTGGGGTTAATGAATACCTTTTCCCATTCTGTTTTGTCTTGTTGACTGGGTCCTTTGCCTTACAGAAGCTTCTCAGTTTCAGTAGGTCCCATTTATTAATTGTCAATCTCAGTGTCTGTGCTACTGGTGTTAGTTTCAAGAAGTGGTCTCCTGTACCAATTCATTCAAGGGTACCTCCCACTTTCTCTTCTAAGAGGTTCAGTGTTGCTGGAATTATGTTGAGGTCTTTTGATCCATTTGGACTTAAGTTTTGTGCATGGCAATAGATATGGATCTATTTGCAATCTTCTACATGTCTGCATTCAACAAATGCCAGCACCATTTGTTGAAGATGTTGTCTTTTTACCATTGTATAGTTTTAGCTTCTTTGTCAAAGATAAAGTGTTCATAGGCGTGTGGGTTAATATCAGGGTCTTCATTTCGATTCCATTGGTCTACCTGTCTGTTTGTGTGCCAATACCAAGCTGTTTTCATTACTACAGCTCTATAGTAGAGCTTGAAGTCAGGGATGGTGATGCCTCCTGAAGTTCCTTTATTGTGCAGGGTTGTTTTGGCTATCCTGGGTCTTTTGTTTTTCCACATAAACTTGAGTATTTTCCTTTCAAGGTCTGTGAAGAATAGTGCTGGGATTTTGATGGGTATTGCATTGAATCTGTAGATTGCTTTTGGTAAGATTGCCATTTTTACTGTGTTGATCCTATCCAAGAGTATAGGAGATCTTTTGATTTTCTGGTATCTTGTTTAATCTCTTTCTTTATTGACTCAAAGTTCTTGTCATACAGGTCTTTTGCCTGTTTGGTTAGAGTTACCCCAAGATATTTTATGTTGTTTGTGGCTATTGTAAAGGGTGGTGTTTCTCTGAATTCTTTCTCAGCTCCTTTATTGTCTATGTATAGTAGGGCTACTGATTTTTTTTTGAGTTAATCTTATATCCTGCCACTTTGCTGAAGGTGTTTATCAGCTGTAGGAGTTCCCTGGTAGAATTCTTCGGGTCACTTATGTAGACTATCATATCATCTGCAAATAGTGAAAGTTTGACTTCTTCCTTTCCTATCCCCTTGATCTCCTTGTGTTGTCTCATCGCTTTAGCAAGAACTTCAAGTACAATATTGAAGAGATATGGAGAGAGTGGGCAACCTTGTCTTGTTCCTGATTTTAGAGGAATTGCACTGAGTTTCTCTCTATTTAGCTTAATATTGGCTGTCAGTTTGCTGTATATTGCCTTTATTATGTTTAGGTATGTTCTTGTTTTCCCTGATCTCTCCAAGACCTTTATCATGAAGGGGTGTTGTTTTTATGGTGGATTACATTGATGGATTTTTGTATGTTGAACCATCCATAAATCCCTGGGTTGAAACTACTTGATCATTTGTATGATTTTTCTGATGTGTTCTTGGATTTGATTTGCCAGTATATTATTGAGTATTTTTTGCATCAATGTTCTTGAGGAAGATTGGTCTGTAGTTCTCTATCTTAGTTGTGTCTTCATGTGGTTTGGGTACCAAGGTAATTGTAACCTCGTAAAAAGAGTTTTGCAATGAACCTTCTGCTTCTATTGTGTGGAACAATCTGAAGAGTATTGTTATTAGCTCTTCTTTGAATTTCTGTCAGAATTCTGTACTGAAACCATCTGGCCCTGGGATTTTTTTGATTGGGAGACTTTTGATGATTGCTTCTATTTCATTAGGGGTTACAGGTCTATTTAAATTGCTTATCTGTTCTTCATTTAATTTTGGTAAGTGGTATCTATCCAGAAAACTGTCCATTTCCTTTAAATTTCTTAATTTTGTGGAGTACAGGTTTTCAAAGTATGACCTGATGATTCTCTGGATTTCCTCCTTGTTATGTGTGTTGTTATGTCCCCCTTTTCATTGCTGATTTTATTAATTTGCATGTTCACTCTCTGCCTTTTGGTTAGGTTGGATAAAGGTTTGTCTATCTTGTTGATTTCCTTGAAGAACCAACTCTTTGTTTCATTGATTCTTTGTATTGTTTTCCTAGTTTCTACTTAATTGATTTCAGCCCTCAATTTGACTATTTCCTGGCATCTACTCCTCCTGGGTGAGTTTGTTTCCCTTTGTTCTAGAGCTTTCAGATGTTCTGCTAATTCTCTAGTGTGGCTATTCTCCAGTTTCTTCATGTGGGCACTTAGTACTATGAACTTTCCTCTTAGCACTGCTTTCAGAATGGCCCATAGGTTTGGGTATGTTGTGCCTTCATTTTCATTGAATTCTAGAAGTCTTTGATTTCTTTCTTTATTTCTTCCTTGACCCAGGAATGGTGCAGTTGAGCATTGTTCAATTTCTAGGAGTTTGTAGGGTTTCTGCAATTTGTGTTGTTGCTGAATTCTAATTTTAAGCCACGGTGGTCTGATAAGATACAGGGTGTTATTCCAATTTTTTTTTATCTGTTGAGGTTTGCTTTATTGACAAGTGTGTGGTTGATTTTAGAGAAGGTTCCAAGTGGCACTGAGAAGAAGGTATATTCTTTTGTGTTTGGATGGAGTGTTCTATAGATGTCTGTTAAACCCATTTGGGTCATAACTTCTGTTAGTTCCTTTGTCTTTTTTAAGTTTCTGTCTGGTAGTTCCATCCAATGGTGAGAGTGGGGTGTTGAAATCTCCCACTATAAGTGTGTGGAGTTTAATATGTGATTTGAGTTTTAATAATGTTTCTTTTACAAATGTGGTTGCCTTTGTATTTGGGGCATAGGTGTTCAGAATTGAGACTTCATCTTGATGGATTTTTCCTGTGATGAATATAAAATGACCTTCTGCATCTCTTTTGGTTAATTTTAGTTTGAAGTCTAATTTGTTAGATATTAGGATAGCTACACCAGCTTGCTTCTTAGGGCCATTTGATTGGAAGATCTTTTCCCAACCCTAACTCTGAGGTAACATCTGTCTTTTAAGGTGAGGTATATTTCTTGTATGCAGCAGAAGGATGGATTCTGTTTTTGTATCCATTCTGTTAGCCTGTGTCTTTTTATAGGTGAGTTAAGACCATTGATATTGAGGGATATTAATGACCATTGATTGTTCATTCTTGTTTGTTTTGGATTTGCTTTTGGTTGTGGTGTTGTGTGTGGGTTTTCCCCTATTTCTGGCTTTTGGTAAAGTGAGGTTATCTATTGCCTATGTTTTTGTGAGTGTAGGTAACTTCCTTGGGTTGGAGTTTTCCTTCCAGAAGTTTCTGTATGGCTGGATTTGTGGATATATATTGTGTAAATCTGGTTTGTCATGGAATATCTTACTTTCTCCATCTATAGGGTGATTGAGAGTTTTGCTGGGCTGGCATCCACAGTCTCTTAGTATTTGTAGAACATCTATTCAGGACCTCTGGCTTTCAGAGTTTCCATGGAGAAGTTAGGTGTAATTCTGATAGGTTTGCCTTTATATGTTACTTGGCCCTTTTCCTTCACTGCCCTTAATATTCTTTCTTTATTCTGTGTTTGGTGTTTTGATTAGTATGTGTCCAGGGGACACTTTTTTTTTTGGCCCAGTCTATTTGGTGTTGGGCAAGCTACTTGTTCTTTCATAGGCATGTCCTTCTTCAGGTGGGAAAGTTTTCTTCTATGATTTTGTTGAATATGTTTTCTGCACCTTTGAGCTGGGCTTCTTTGACTTCTTCTATACCTATTATTCTCAGGTTTGGTCTTTTCATGGTGTCCCATATTTCCTGGATATTTTATGTTAAGAATTTGTTGGATTTAAAATTTTCAGCATCTAAGATTCTGTCTTCCATCTCTTGTATCCTGTTGGTTATTCTTGCATCTGTAGTTCCTGGTTGTTTACCCAGCTTTTCTATTTCTAGCATTCCCTCAGTTTGTGTTTTCTTTATTGTCTCTATTTCAGATTTTATGTCTTGAACTGTTTGAATTGTTTACTTCATCTGTTTGGTTTTTTTTTTTTACTTTCCTTAAAAGATTTGTTGATTTCTTGTATTTTTTGGTTTTTTTCTTCCATTTTTAAAAGATTTTCTCATCCTCTTTGAGGCCCTCTATCATTTTATTAAGTTGTTTTTAAGGTCATTCTCTTCTGCTTCATCTGAGTTCGGATGTTCAGGTCTTGCTGGTGTAGAATCCCTAGACTCTGGTGGTGTCATATAAGTCTTTCTGTTATTGGATGTGTTCTTATACTGTATTCTTCCCATCTCTTCTTCCAGTGGTACAGGGGGGGGGTCTTTCCCTCTCCTGGTGGGTATGGGTTCAAAGCTTTATCCTCTCCTCTCTCCCAGAAGGTATAGGGGCAAGACAGGAATGTCAGCAGATGCTGGATGCTTTGTTCTACCTCCAGATCTCTCTCTTCCTCTCCTTCTCCTTCTTTCTCCCTCCCCCACCCCCCTCTCTTTCTTCCTCTCTCTCTCCCAGAGAGTAGAGGGGCAAGACAGGAATGCTGGCCCATGATGCCAGCTGCTTTGTTTTGTCTCCCCATTTTTTTTCTAATTTGGAAAATTAGCCTGTAAATCTCTCATATAAAACTTTAGCAATACAGATTCTTTAAATTGGGTACCACATAAAACCTCCCATCATATTTGCCTGGCTTTTCCCCTCCAGCTAAAAACACACGTGTGTTGCTTCATTTTGCCTTTAAGGATTTTAAGTTGGGGACTGAAATGATTGCTTTTGCAGAGACCCAGGTTCAGTTCCCAGAACCCACATGGAGGCTCACAATCATCTGTAAATCTAGTTGTAAGGGATCTGACGTGGCTACCAGGCATGCAAGCAGTGCCCAGAAATACATACAGGCAAAACACCCAAAAAAGTAAATAAAAATTTGAAAATATAAGTTATGGGATTCTTAATGGATTTAAATCCATTTACTAAAGTCTTTCTCTGTTTTAGTTACTATGTGTTACCATGGTAACTGAAACATACTCCTTACCTGAGGAAATGCTATGGAGGAGGCAGATGCTTCATCTGTAATTGGGGATGCTCTCTTCTTATCTCTCAAGTTATATTTTCAGAGTGTTGTAGGAGTGCAGAATTGGCATACCCAATTCTAATTGGAGAGCAGAGAGACAATTTTAAGTAACCCTTTGCAAAAGGACAATGTTCAATCTAGACTTGGAGGAGTTAGATAAAGAGCACAGAAGTAACAGATTAGGAGCCCAAAAAAGGCCATGCAAGTTAAAGGAGCAGCTTAGCCAAGGGTGTGGAGGCCTGAGAGATGAGGGGGCATCTGGGGGGCTGAGGTATACTTTACAGGCTGAGGAGGGGCAGAAGTTACTTGGGGCTACATTTGGAAGTTCCTACCTCTGCCCTTAGGAGGTATAGTTTACATCAACTGTCAAGGAGGCTAGACTTACCCAGGTATCATTGGGAAGCCATGAAGGAACAGGATGCAGAGGGTAGGAGAGCAGTTTCTCCCTCTGACCCAGGGAAGATGACTATCCATTTACATCATGTAGGGACCTGTCAATCATGGCTTCCATCTGTTGAATCAAATACACTGACCTCATGTGCTCTGGGCCCTATCTCAGGCAAGTCAGTGACTGACCATGTTCATAAGAGAATTGCTGGTTGAAATATGTGTGTGGAGACATACTTGTTCCCTGGGGCATCTGTTTTCATGTAGCCTGTTCATCGATATATGACAAGGTCATGTGTCCTTGTTTGTCAGGTGATTCCTTACACTATCTCTTTATATGTAACCCCTGTAGACTCTAGATTTTAAGATATTGTCATTTTCACTTAAACTAACACTGATCCTATATGTCTATAGCCTTCAGTGGCTTAGTGGAGAGACCCTGGCTTCACTTGTTCAATAAGAAGTTTGCGAGTGTCTTGTGTTAGGTGATAGGGACAAAGTGGTGATTTAATCAGGCAGTAACCCCTGTCCTTGTGGAGTTTTCTCCCCAGGTGGGGGAACAAGGCAGGCAGAGAGACAAGAAATGTGTGAAATACATAGCATGCTGGATGAAGATTACTAGTACTATAGGAAAAATAAATAAACCAGAAAAAGGAGCTAGGAAGGGTTGGGGCCTTTATCTGATCCTCAGATATTTTTCTGGATTTCAAAGGGTAGAAATAGACACACTTTCTCAGCTTTCAGTCAAATATTATTAAATAGTATGCAATTTTGGGACAAATTACTCATTAAATGGTGTGTAATTTGGGGGGGAGTGGTGTATTTCTCCAGGAAAAGTGTCCTGAAAGTGAGCACGGTCAATGTTCCTAAAGAGCTTTTACTTCTGAGTTCTCCAGTCTTATGATCAGCTCCTCTCATTGTTTGTTCTCAGTAGTTTAACACAGCATATTCTAGGAACCTGGGGTTATGCCTGTTATCTGGAATCTTCTACCCACATAGCACCTGTATATGAGTGGCCATGATTTTCCCTTGAGGGGACTGAACTTTTCACCCCTGTCAGAAACACCCCTGTAAGATCAAAAGACTTTGCTCAAAGGAAGTGCGACACAGGAATGGGTACTGTTAAATTTTTTGGCTAAATTTTGTCAAAACAAACACAGCCCCAGAGATTTGTTCAGAATTCTAACAACTCCTTTGGGGCATTGGAAGTTCTTGCCATTGTGTTTTGGTTGCAGACTCATTAAAGCTAAATCCCCATCTTGCTTGAACATGCCCTTGATCTCTGATACTGAACTGTAGTCTTTAGTATTTCCAGTAGTTCAGTCTAAAAGAAGGAAAAAAAATCTAATCAGATTTTTGGTTTCTACAAATCAAAGAGGAATAACTACACCATCCAGTGACAATTTCAGAACTGAAATTAAAAAGATTGAATCTAACAGGGATAAAAGTAAATGTTACATTTGCTTTATTACTGTGAAAGAAATCTTCTGGGGCAGAATAATTTGATTGTAATATATTCTATGATTGTCTGTCTATAGGAGATGTATATTAATTTAAGAGAGACATGATTTATTATGAAAGTGAGGGCTCAAGATTAGGAAGTCCTACTTACATTTCTATTGCTAGGATAAAATACCCCCACAAAAAGTGATTTAGAGGGAAAGGGGTTTATTTCTGCTTATAATTCCAGGTAATAGTCCATCATAGCAGGGGAGTTGAGGGGCAGAACTTGTATCAAATCCATAATCAAGAGCAGAGATAAATAAATACATCTTGCTTGCTCACTTGCTTATGTTTAGCTCTATTTCTTGACTCTTAAATAGTTCAAGACTCCCTGCCTAGGGAATGGCACTACCCACAGTATTCCTATATCAGTGAACTTGAGACAACCCCCCAGAGACACACCCACAGACCAATCCAATAGATACAGTCCCTCATTGAGACCCTCTTTCCAGGTGAATCTAAATTGCCTCAAACTGACAATTAAAACTCACTGTCACACATAACACTCAGACACAGAGAACAATCAAAGAAACAATGCCTCCTTAGATCAGAAAATATGTTTAAGGGAACTTAATAATTTCCCTGATCCATGTTTCCAAGGAAGAGAAATGACACCCCAGCAGAGCCTAACCCTAACAGTTGGAATTGTCAAATACAACAATCAAAACCTTTAAACATAGTTACTTTAAATAAGCAAGTAGGACTTGAACTTTATTGTGGTGTCCCATTGGTGGGAAGGCTGACTTATGCACACCCAGCACATATTACTGTTAGAAGTGGCACTTAAACTCAAGTCTTCTGCTTCTAATCCAGCGTTCTTGTTGCTACACCACATTGCATTGCTTATCCCTTCCCTACACCTATCTTAGGGTGCCCTTTCCCTACACCTATCTTAGGGTGCAGTGGTATTTCACTTACTCTCAGGATGAAGTGTGATGCCATCCATCATAGTTCCCACTCTGATGCTTACTCAGACTTCATGGTATGAAGACTTGCTTCTGTGACTCTTAAGCTCAGACTTCTTTTTTAGCAGTTTGGTCATGGTTTGGGATTGAGTGCTTTTGTTGGTTTGGTTTCAGATGGAGCAGAAGTTGATTTACTATGTTCATAATGGCACTGAGAAGTTAATGGACAGTCTCACCATCTTGGCAAACAGCTCAGAGCTTGGGAAACAGAGTCTGCCTCAGACTCTTTTTGTGACTGTTGAGTCTGTAAATGACAAGGCTCCGGTAATAACAGCCAATAAAATCCTTCAGGTAAGTGCTATGTGCTTTTGACTTATGCAAAAACTTCAGGACAAACAAATCAGTTCAGGTTTATATAATTGCTATTGTAAAATTGCAAGACATATGTATGACCATGCATGTCTCCACTCTTTCAAAGAATTATTAGCTATTACTTATCAATATCTTTTGGGGTACTGTTGGAAGATAATAATTTTTGTGTTTCCTTTTAATTTTTTACATTTATTTATTTGCTCTATATGTGTATACGTGTGTGTGTGTGTGTGTGTGTGTGTGTGTGTGTGTGTGTTACACACATAAACATAATTTGGCACATTTGTGGAGGTCAGAGAACAACTTGTGAGAGCTGGTTTCTACAATGTGGGTTTCAGGGATCTAGCTCAAGTTGTCAGGCTTGGTGACAAGTGCCTTTAACTGCTGAACCGTCTTGCTAGTCTCAATTTCTGCATTTCTTGAGCGGGTGCCACTCACAGTGTCTTTGCTGAGACATGGTCTTTTTGTGGTGGGCTACGGAGGTGTCTACACATGAACAGTTCCTCCTAGGCTGGTAGCATGATTAAGAGAGTAAATTTTGAAGTAGGCAAATCTGGGTAAGAGTCATGACTCCACTGTTGGTGGTGTGAGGTGGGAAAGTTAATATTGTCCTAGAAAACAAACACTTAATATCAGGAAGTTGCAGACAAAAATAATATTGTCCTAGAAAACAAACACTTAATATCAGGAAGTTGCAGATTGCTGTATCTATTGGATTGGTCTGTGGGTGTGTCTCTGGGGGGTTGTCTCAAGTTCACTGATATAGGAATACTGTGGGTAGTGCCATTCCCTAGGCAGGGAGTCTTGAACTATTTAAGAGTCAAGAAATAGAGCTAAACATAAGCAAGTGAGCAAGCAAGATGTATTTATTTATCTCTGGCTCTGATTAGGCTTAATGTCTGCTTATTTGTAAGTGTACATGTAAGAATGGTCCTTGAAGTAGATAGCAGTTAAAAGAGACCACCATAATCAATGTACAGATGACTGGAGTACTCATCCCAAAATCAGACATTCATGTCACATCCTGTCTTAGTTATGGTTTCTATTGCTGTGAAGAGACACCATGACCATGTCAGCTCTTATAAAAGGAAACATTTAATTGGGGGCTGGCTTACAGGCTCAAAGATTTAGTCCATTAGCATCATGGCAAGAAGCATGGTAGAGTGCAGGCAGACATGGTGTTGGAGAGGGACTGGGAGTTCCATACCTGGATCCTCAGGCAGCAGGAAAGAAGAGTAAAACACTGGGCCTAGGTTGAGCTTCTGAAACCTCAAAGCCCACCCTCCATAGGGACACACTTCCTCTAACAAGGCCACTTCAATAAGGTTACACCTCCTAAGAGTGCCATTCTCCATGGTGGCCGTTTTTATTCAAGCCACGACAAAAACCTAAAGCTGTGAGGACCAGAGCTTCATGGTAGGAAGCATGGCAGCATGCAGTTAGACATGGTGCTGGAGAAGGAGCTGAGAGTTCTACATCTGGATCCATAGGCAGCAGGAAGAGAGAATAAGACACTGGGCCTGGCTGAATTTCTGAAACCTCATAGCCTATCCCTAGTGAGACACTTCCTCCAACAAGGCCACATCAACTCCAACAAGGCCACTCCTCCAAATAGTGCCACTCCTTATGAGCTTATGGGGCCACTTTCATTCAAACCACCATGCATCCCATCTTTTTATAAGAGGGAATGGCAAGATTGGTAAAATGAAGGAAACAGTGTTTTCCAGACATGGCAGGACAGATGCACATATGAACCCACAGCAATTGTGACAGCTTGCACAAGCTTTTGAAAGCTCTGGCCAAACAAAATCCCAACATAGACTTGTAATCCCATGCTTAGCTGAAGAGCTATTGACATTTGATAGCTACTGGGAGAAGGACAGTCAGTTTCTTTTAATGATATGCCCCCTGATAGGCTGACCACACCCTAGGGCAGGCCCCAGCCCCTAAAA
This sequence comes from Cricetulus griseus, assembly GCF_003668045.3. NCBI lineage: Eukaryota > Metazoa > Chordata > Mammalia > Rodentia > Cricetidae > Cricetulus > Cricetulus griseus. The sequence goes on from NC_048595.1 coordinate 331,179,842, forward strand.
TAGCTGAGCAACACAAACTGGATTCAACGGAGAAAGGAAATATTCAATTTGTAAATGTCAAATAAAAACAAAAATGTGTATTTATGGATTGTATATTCAGCAGTATAATACTACTTATGTATGTGTGTATACATGCTTGGATATATATTACTTTGTACATTTTTGATACATTCTGTCATTTAAAAAATTTGTCATTCCTTTTCAGTTAGGAAACTAAAACTCAGGGGGAAATGAGGTTCCTGATTAGGGGTTGGCTGTGAATTAATTGACTTCAATTCTAACAATCTCCTCATGCTTTGTTCCGTGTGCTTTTTTTGAGGTAGGATTTTAAACATCAACTTTTTTTTTTAACTTAAAGGGTGTTGTTGTTGTTATTTGCTGTCTAAATGGTGTTGGGGTTCCCAGGGCTTTGCTCATGCCAGCCAAGTACTTTCTCTTATTTTCTAAGTAGCAAGTGTGTGGCCCATCATGCCACAGAATGGCACAGCACATCACCATTTATGACTGACCATTGACCAAGCAGCAAAGGCCCTTTGTTGACAGTGGTGGCCAGATGGGTGACAGGGAGGAACAGGAAGAAAGGAATAAAAGTGAAATCTGAAGCAGTAAACCCTGACCTCAATTTATGAAGCATTCCAGGACCTATTAATCCACATGTAAACAGGCCAGGGGCCCAACAGGGGCTAATGTAGGTAGCAGGCCTCTCGAATTGTTAAAAAAACGGCTGGAGTTTCAGTATTTGGTATTATTTGTTTAAGGCAATGGGACATAGGAATACGACCTGTAGTGCTTCAGTTATCTTGTGGCTTGGTGAGTTATTTAGCCTCTGCATCTCATGAGGAAGGTACTTGTGTCTTTGGGACATGTTAGTGTGAGTTTTCTTTGCAGTCTTTACCCCGTTCTCCTTGAATGCTATGTACTGGCTAGCACACATCTGAACCTCCCATTTTCAGTCACAATTGTCTATCTCCCCCACACAGGCTCTCCTGTAGCAGTTCCCACAGAGGTTGCTTGCAGAGTCATCTGACAAGTGACCCATTAGCTACTGGAAGACGCTATAGCTGTCAACGATGGTTAAACACTGCTATAAAAATTTACATCTATTGAATGTTCACTGAGTCCTGGTCCCTTCTGTAACTGGTATTGTTTTCATAGTCCTCCCAAGGCACTGCCAAAGGCATTAAAGCATAGTGTAGTCATAAAGGAAGGAGTGACCTTGAAGCCAAGTGTCTCTGTTCTGGATGCTCTCTCCACCATGAAGGATGATTCTGGTCAGAGAACACTGAAATTGTGGAGGGAAGATCTCTCCCAGGATAGCACCTTTCTAAGGGAGCATGTGTGTTTGGGGAACCAAGGCCTCCCCTAGGTGGGATTGGCAGAGGCATCCAGGACTTGGCATGCTGTGACTAAGATTTATTTCATGGAAACAAATGAAGCAAAATCAGCAAAGGGAAGCAGCTCACGGGGTGGAGTCCAGAGGAAACTAGGTCAGCTCTCTAAGTGCTTTTCCAGTGAAGTCACACGGGAGGGACACAGTCAATTGGCCCAGTGAGTTGTGACAACACATGTAAAGTGGCTTCTACCACAAAGCTTGTTAGTTACCAAGCGGCCAAGATATTTTCTGGGACTGATTAGGTAGGCATGTGCCTTCTGTCTGGTATGATCCTAAATCCCAGACCCCCAGGAGAAAAGGAGGGGTCCACCACACACCACAGTGCACACACAGTTTAGACATCGTGAGCCCATTATTGTTCAGGGAACATTTTAAGCCAGTATAGAGAACTGGCTAACAGTCTCAGGTGCCAACCTAGGGCCAGGCCACAGGTGGATCTCTCCAAGGAGAAGAATCTTCTGTTCACTCCTATGAACTCCTCTGAACATAGGCATGGGGTTGTTACATGATTTGTTTGTATGCATATTAGAGGGAGGAGTCTTCTTAGTCAAGGAGTATTCTAGAACAAAGGTGATCAGTCTGAAGGAAGCCTGCTGTGAAAAAACTTGGAGTGGCAGGAATAGATGGTGGGAGAAAGAGAATGAAATCAGCTCCACAAAGAGAGTTGATTTCGGAGCATAGGAACCCTCAGTATGATGCAATTTTGTTCTTTTGGTTTCTAGAGATAATACTAGGAAGCAGCTGACATTTGCAAGCTCCTCCTTCCTTTACGAGCCATGCTCAGCTATAAATGTATCACTTAACTAGATAAATAATTTCTCATTTAACTTTTTCAATAATCCTTGGAATCAAATGAGTTTTATAATAAATATTTGAGGCAGTGAAAGGTGAAGTCACTTGACAAATACCTTACAGTAAGTAAAAGTGGGATTTGAGCCTGGGTAGTCTGAGCTCAGAATCACACCACATAATGGGAATGATCTGGAGGTTACAGGTCCTGTGGTTCCAAATAAGTATTTTAATAATATGTTAAATGAAATAGAATATGCAATACCAAAATACCTTGTGTCTAACACACACACACACACACACACACACACACACACACACACACACACACACACGTACTCTCGCACAGTAGGTTGGTGTGTAAAATGTATTAATTACTTTAGGCAATTGAAAGGCATTGCAAGCTATGAAACTAGCAAAGCCAGATATTTTTTTATAGATGAGCAATGCTTCTCCATGTTTCTGGTGAAACATGACCTTTGTGCATATATGTTTATGCGCGTGTGTGTGTGTGTGTGTGTGTGTGTGTGTGTGTGTGTGTGTGTGTGTGTTTGTTGGATGTGCACATGTATATGGAGAATATAGGTCAACACTGGGTATCTTCTTCAACCAAGTTTCCACCTCATTTTTTAAAGATAGTCTTTCACTGGACAGAAACTCATAGTTTGGCTAGCCTGGCTGACTGGCCTATAAGCACTAGGGATTCTCCCATCCTCACCCCCAGTGCTAGGATTATGGGCACATGCAAGATAGACCTGACTTTTTACATGGGTTTTGGGGATTGCCTGCACTTTACTGACTGAGTCATCATCTAGTACTGAAACTTGATATTTTATGAGCTGAGTCAAGTTCTAGTGGTTCATCTAAATCCTCAGCTCCTAGAAACTGATACCATAGGGTTATGACAAAGTTGCTACCACCTATAACAACCCACACCCTACTCTCCAAATACTGTCAGGATGTTTTACTACATTAAGAGTCTTCTGTCTTCCAGGCAGGGAAGCCTGCTTGCTGTCCTCAGCTTTGAAGTCTTCATCATTTCAGTTCTGCCAGCCAAGTTAACCCCACCTGCTCATTGCCCCTCCATATGGATTTGCCCTTCTAGGCTAGAAAGTAGGTTGGGATGGTGAACAGTAGTTATCTTCTTTCAGACCTGGCCGACTCACTTTATGACTGCTGTGGTCATCCAAAGTCATGGTCACAAAGGAAGAAAACGAATGAATGACAAGAATTTAAATGTCCCAAGGAAAGCACACACACACACACACACACACACACACACACACACACACACACACACAGAGAGAGAGAGAGAGAGAGAGACGAGAGAGAGAGAGAGAGAGAGAGTTGATGAAGTTGGCTAAGGGTTTTAGAACAGTGTAGTTTTGTGTATTGAAGTTCTAAAGCACAATAATAATATCTGCTATCAATCTCAATTTAATTTCAACTAGAAAAGGAGCCAAGAAGTGGTCAGGATTGGCCTTATTAACTTAAAAAGCCTGTCTAGGCAGTTTCATAGAATCTAAGATTTGCTATTATTTCCTGCCCCCAAATTATTTTTGTTTTCAAAATATTCCTGTCTTTCCCACTAGACTGTCTAGTAACAATGGCAGATTAACATGGAGAGGCTAAGTGTCCTGGTCATATTGCAGGGAGTTCCCTGAATCATTTGCCAATAATATTAAAGAATCGTCAGGTCTGTCAACACCTTGGGAAGTGAATATGGAAAGCATATGCACTAAATTAAAATAACAGCTACAAGAGTACATTTTCCAGGAGCAGATATGTGACTAGTTCTTCCCAAATTTAGGGGATCATTTCTGACAGTGACATTTCTTCTCTGTATCTCAGAGCAATTCATTAGTGAAGGCAATGGCCACTTCACAGCCACGGTGATAGCTAATACTTCTGAAGTATTTATTCCATGTCTATTTATTATATGTCTAGTACTGGGTTCAGCACTTAAGTCTTCAACAACTCCATAGGATATCATTTTTATTAAAAATGGGAAATCTATTCTATAGTACATGTGACGACTCTTGGCTCAGAGAGAGAGAGAGAGAGAGAGAGAGAGAGAGAGAGAGAGAGAGAGAGAGAGTAAGTTACAGTGGAGGGACTCAAGGATCTGGAGGAATCAGGGAAAGTACACAGCTTCCCAGGAGCATGTAAGAGATGAAGTGATGGGTTGGGAGTGGGTTAGAAGGAGGTTACTCCTATAATGTGTGCATGGGCCTGGGCTGCAGGGAGTAGGGGTGGGGTGGGGGCAGTACATAGGTATGACTTGCCCAAATAACAGTGTTAGGCAGAGACAGAATCTGGAAAAGAGACAAAATGTGACTCCCACAAAACCTTCAGATTCATGTTTTGTTTTAAATCACATTTATTTATTTGGGGCATGGGAGGGGGCATGCACATGACCAAACACAAGTATGGAGGTCAAGGACAACTTGCAGGGAGTTGGTATTTTCCTTCCACTATGTAGGTCCCAGGGATCACACTTCAGGTTCTCAGGTTTGGCAATAGGTGCCTTTACTTGTTGAGCCAACTCCTTGGCCCAGATTTTATGTCAGCTCTGAACTCCAACCTGCATTTTCTTAAAACCTACAGGTTTTAATGTGATCTTATTCTCCTTACTCTTTCCAGGGCCTGTAGATAGCAAGAATGTCCACCCCAAGTGTGTATTGGGGAAGGCCATGGATGCGGTGGGGAATAGAGTCTGAGGGCATCTTGGACTCTGGATGCGAGTTCAGAGCCAAAGTCCAAGCATTGCCTTCTCTAGCTCAGCATTGCAAGGGATGTGTTTCTCCTTCAGTAACAAGACACATCCTTAAACCATGGACCTGTCGAGCCTATGGCTAAGGTGGGGTCATTTGTGTTTTGATTAACCAGACTCAGAGTTAGGCCATCCTGAGTGACTCCTTTGTATTCTGCTCTGAAATCCATTAAGAGTGCTTTTGTTTTTAAACATAACCAGTGATTTCTTTTACATACAGGACACATAAAAGGCTGGCCACAAGGGGGCTTCATGTCCCCATTTTCCAACTTTCTATACTACTATTATCTAATACTATAATGCTTTGCTTTCTTTTCTTTTCTTTTTCTGTTTTTTTGTTTGTTTGTTTGTTTTTGTTTTTTTGTTTTTTGAGACAGGGTTTCTCTGTGTAGCTTTGGAGCCTATCCTGGCACTTGCTCTGGAGACCAGGCTGGCCTCAAACTCACAGAGTTCTGCCTGCCTCTGCCTCCTGAGTGCTGGGATTAAAGGCGTGCACCACCAACACACAGTTTTTTGTTTTGTTTTGTTTTTTTTTACCCTAAAAATCGAACCATTTTTAACTTTTCTGATTGGCTTGGCTTGACTTTGTATGGTGCTAAGATGGAACTCAGACCCATGTGTGGTAGCCAAGAATTCTCCCTCTGTGCTACATCCAGGCTCTACTTGTTCGTTTTTGGCAAGAATTTATCACCAAAAAGAGCTTTACAACCAGGTACAGTGGAAGAATGAAGGCTACAAAGTCAGCTGCAGTACTGTAGCGCCACACAGAAAGGCAGCAAGTTCAGAACATTTACACAACTCCCCTGAGACCTGAAACAAAGGTTGGGGTCTTTAAATGTTGGTATCACAACTTGGATGGTGTTGGGACATAACTAGACCCAACAGGGAACACAATAGGTTTGCCCATAGGTCAAGCACACTTCCTCTTTTTTTTTCTTCTATTTTTTAAATTTAAATTTAGAAACAAGCTTGTTTTACATGTCAATCCCAGTTCCCTCTCCTTCCCATCTTCCCGTGACCCCACCGACCCCCTATCCCATCCCCTTTCTGCTCCCCAGGGAGGGTGAGACCTTCCATGGGGGATCTTCAAAGTCTGTCATATCATTTGGAGCAGGGCCTAGGCCCTCCCCTGTGTGTCTAGGCTGATAGAGTATCCCTCTATGTGGAATGGGTACCCAAAGTTCATTTGTATGCTAGGGATAAATACTGATTTACTATCAGAGGCCCCATAGATTGCTGAGGCCTGCTTACTGACACCCACATTCAGGGGTTCTGGATCAGTCCTATGCTGGTTTCCCAGCTATCAGTCTAGGGTCCATGAGCTCCCCCTTGTTCAGGTCAGCTGTTTCTGTGGGTTTCACCAGCCTGGTCTTGACTGACCCCTTTGCTCATCACTCCCCCTCTCTGAAACTGGATTCCAGGAGTTCAGTTCAGTGCTTAGCTGTGAGGGTCTGCTTCTGTTTCCATCAGTTACTAGATGAAGGCTATAGGATGGCATGTAAGGTAGTCATCAATCTCATTATCAGAGAAGGGCATTTAAGGTAGCCTCTCCACTATTGCTTAGATTCTTAGTTGGTGTCACCCTTGCAGATCTCTGGACATTTCCCTAGTGCCAGATTTATCTTTAAACCTATAGTGTCTCCCTCTATTATGGTATCTCTCTTCTTGCTCTCCTGTATTCTTCCCCCGACTCAAACTTCCTGTTCCCTCATGTCCTTCTCTCCCCTCCCCTTCTCCCCTTCTCATTCTCCTAGCTCCCTCTCTCTTCTCACCATGCTCCCAATTTGCTCAGGAGATCTCGTCCCTTTCCCCTTGTCTAAGGGACCATGTATGTCTCTCTTAGGGTTCTCCTTGTTTCCTAGCTTCTCTGGTGTTGTGAATTGTAGGCTGGTAATCCTTTACTCCATGTCTAAAGTTCATATATGAGTGAGTACAAACCATGCTTGTCTTTTTGTGACTGGGTTACCTTGCTCAGGATGGTTTCTTCTAGTTCCATCCATTTGCTTGAGAATGTCAAGATTCCATTTTTTTTTCCTCTGCTGAGTAGTACTCCATTGTGTAAATGTACCACATTTTCTCTATCCATTCTTTGGTTGAGGGGCACCTAGGTTGCTTCCAGGTTTTGGCTATTACAAATAATGCTGCTATGAACATGGTTGAACAGATGTCCTTGTTGTATGAATGTGCTTCTTTTGGGTATATGCCTAAGAGTGGAATTGCTGGATCTTGTGGTAGACTGATTCCCATTTTCCTGAGGAATCTCCATACTAATTTCCAAAGTGGCTGTACCAGTTGGTATTCCCACCAGCAGTGAAGGAGTGATCCCCTTTCTCCACATCCTCTCCAGCATAAACTGTCGTTTGTGGTTTTGATTTTAGCTATTCTGACAGGTGTAAGATAATATCTCAGAGTTGTTTTGATTTGCATTTCCCTATGGCTAAGGATGTTGAGCACTTTCTTAAGTGTCTATCAGCCATTTTAGATTCCTCTACTGAGAATTCTCTATTTAGTCCTGTTACCCCACTTTTTAATTGGATTATTTGGTGTTTCAGAGACCAGCTTCTTGGGTTCTTTGTAAATTTTGGAGATCAGCCCTCTGTCAGATGTGAGGTTGTTGAAGATCTTTTCCCAGTCTGTGGGCTGCCTTTTTGTCTTGTTGACTGTGTACTTTGCCTTACAGAAGCTTCTCAGTTTCAGGGGGTCCCATTTATTAATTGTCAATCTCAGTGTCTGTGTTACTGGTGTTATGTTCAGGAAGTGATCCCCTGTACCAATTCATTCAAGGGTACCACCCACTTTCTCTTCTAAGAGGTTCAGTGTGGCTAGATTTATATTGAGGTCTTTTGATCCATTTAGACTTAAGTTTTGTGCATGGCGATAGATATGGATCTATCTGTGGTCTTCTACACGCCAGCATCCAGTTATGCCAGCATCATTTATTGAAGATGCTTTCTTTTTCCTGTTGTATTATTTTAGCTTCTTTATAAAAAATCAGTTGTTTGTAGGTGTGTGGGTTAATATCAGGGTTTTCAATTTGATTCCTTTGATCTACCTGTCTATTTTTGTACCAATACCAAGCTGTTTTCAGGACTATAGCTCTATAATAAAGCTTGAAGTCAGGGATGGTGATGCCTTCAAAAGTTCCTTTATTTTGCTATCCTTGGTCTTTTGTTTTTCCATATAAAGTTGATTTTTGTTCTTTCAAGGTCTGTGAAGAATTTTGCCAGTATTTTGATGGGGATTGCATGGAACCAGTAGATTGCTTTTGGTAAGATTACCATTTTTACTATGTTGATCCTACCTATCCAAGAGCATGGGAGATCTTTCCATTTTTTTGGTATCTTTTTAAATTTCTTTCTTTAAAGTCTCAAAGTTGTTTCTATACAGGTCTTTCACTTGTTTGGTTAGTATTACCCCAAGATATCTTATGTTGTTTGTGGCTATTATAAAAGGTGATATTTCTTTGATTTCTTTCTCAGCCCTTTTATTGTTTATATATAGTAGGGCTACTGATTTTTTTGAGTTAATCTTGTATCCTGCCACTTTGCTGAAGGTGTTTATCAACTGTAGGAGTTCCCTGGTAGAGTTTTTTGGGTCACTTATGTAAAGTATCGTATCATCTGCAAATAGTAAAAGTTTGACTTCTTCCTTTCCAATTTGCATCCCCCTTATTCTCCTTTTGTTGTCTTACTGCTTTAGCTAGAACTTCAAGTACAGTATTGAAGAGATATGGAGTGGACAACCTTGTCTTGTTCCTGATTTTAGAGGAATCGTGTTGAGTCTTTTTCCATTTAGTTTGGTATTGGCTGTTGGTTTACTGTATATTGCTTTTATTATGTTCAGCTATGTTCCTGTTATCCCTGATCAGTCCAGGACTTTTATCATGAAAGTGTTGAATTTTCTCAAAGTCTTTTTTAGCATCTAGTGAGATGATCATGTAGTTTTTCTTTTTCAGATTCTTTATATGGTGAGTTACATTGATAGATTTTCCTATATTGAACTACCCCTGCATCCCTGGGATGAATCCTAGTTAATCATTGTGGATGACTTCTCTGATGTGTTCTTGGATTTCATTTGCCAGTATTTTATTGAGTATTATAGCATCAATGTTCATGAGGGATATTGGTCTGCATGCCTTTTTCTTAGTTGTATCTTCATGTGGTTTGGGTACCAAGGTAATTGTAAGCTTGTAAAAAGAGTTTGGCAATGAATCTTCTGCTTCTATTGTGTGGAACAATTTGAGGAGTATTGGTATTAGCTCTTCTTTGAATTTCTGGTAGAAATCTGTATTGAAGCCACCTGGCCCTGGGCTGTTTTTGGTTGGGAGACTTTTGATGACTGCTTCTATTTCATTAGGGGTTATAGGTCTGTTTAAATTGCTTATCTGATTTTCATTTAATGTTGGTAACTGATATCTATCCAGAAAATTGTCCATTTCCTTTAAATTTTAAAATTTTGTGGAGTATAGGCTTTCAAAGTATGACCTGAAGATTCTCTAATTTCCTCAGTGTCCATTGTTATGTCCCCCTTTTCATTTCTGATTTTGTTAATTTGCATGTTCTCTCTCTGCCTTTTGGTTAGGTTGGATAAAGGTTTGTCTATCTTGTTAATTTTCTGGAAGAACCAACTCTTTGTTACATTGATTCTTTGCATTGTTTCCTTTGTTTCTACTTTATTGATTTCAGCCTTCAGTTTGATTATTTCCTGGCATCTACTCCTCCTGGGTGAGTTTGCTTCCCTTTGTTCTAGAGCTTTCAGTTGTGCTGTTAATTCTCTAGTGTGACTATTCTCCAGTTTCTTCATGTGGACAGTCAGTGCTATGAACTTTTCTCTTAGCACTGCTTTCAAAGCGTCCCATAAGTTTTGATATGTTGTGTCTTCATTCTCATTGAATTCTAGAAGTCTTTAATTTCTTTCTTTATTTCTTCCTTGACCCAGGAATGGTGCAATTGCACATTTTTCAATTTCCATGAGTTTGTAGGGTTTCTGTGATTTGTGTTGTTGTTGAATTTTAACTTTAAAGCATGGTGGTCTGATAAGATACAGGGTGTTATTTCAATTTTTTGTACCTGTTCAGGTTTGCTATGTTGCCAAGTATGTGGTTGAATTTAGAGAAGGTTCCATATGGCACTGAGAAGAAGGTATATTCTTTTGTGTTTGGATTGAATGTTCTATAGATGTCTGTTAAACCAAATTGGGTCCTACTTCTGTTAGTTCCTTTGTTTCTTTGTTAAGTTTCTGTCTGGTGGTCCTGTCTAGTTGTAAGTGCGGGGTGTTGAAGTCTCATTTTAACTGTGTGAGGTCTTAAGCACAATTTGAGTTTTAGTAATGTTTCTTTTACGAATATGGGTGCCTTTGTATTTGGGGCATAGATGTTCAGAATTGAGACTTCATCTTGATGGATTTGTCCTCTGATGAATATGAAATTACCTTCTTCATCTCTTTTGATTGCTTTTAGTTTGAAGCCTAATTTGTTAGATATTAGGATAGCTACTTCAGTTTGTTTTGGGGGTCTATTTGATTGGAAAATCTTATCCCAACCTTTTACTCTGAGGTAATGTCTATCTTTGAAGTTGAGGAACCACTCTTCCTCTTACAAGCAAAGGTGAATTTGGACAGACTGCCCCAGGAGTAAGTGTTGTTGTCTTCAGATACTTATTTTTTTTTGAACCGTGCATCTCTTTCAAATCTGAATTCAAGTTTGAGGCCTTTGCTGTCCTTTCCCCAGCTATCTGAAGTTTGGTTGACCCAATGCTGGGCACTGAGCCAAGCTGTCCCTGGAGCGTTAGGCCTCTAACTGAGCTAAATTGGATGTGAATAGAAATGGAGACCTGAGGGTGCTTTTGTTTTTAAGTGACAGGTTTCACATTTGTTTTGGAAGATGGTATATTCCAGAGGTGAAAGGGGGAAATCACTGTTTAGCCATAGAGAAACTGCCGTGGAAATGCTTCTGCAGTTCTTCTGTGCTCCTGATTGGAAAAAAAAAATGAGTGTGTACACTTTATAGGAAGAGAAGTGGTAGCACATTCCCAAATCAATTTTCCTTCCTGAAGAAATAAAAACAAGCCACATGGAATGATTTAGAAATGTAAAACCCGAAACTCAAATGATTGGGCATGCTATTTTGTTAAACATGCCAGCTTATATATTTTATAGAATCTGTGGCCTTTCCACAAGTTAAATGGAGCCCAACATCTTATAATTTGAACACTCCACTAATTTTGTGTTTTCAGTTGACGTTAAAAAGCTGATGTCCAGGAGGTGGTAGCGCACACCTTTAGTCCTGCCACTCAGGAGTCAGAGGCAGGCGGATCTCTGTGAGTTGGAGGCCAGCCTGGTCTACAAAGCTACACAGAGAAACCCTGTCTCAAAAAACCAAAATAAATAAATAAATAGTTGATATCCTTAGAGCTTGGTGCTAAAGCATCTTCAGTGAGTGTGTTCCAAATGGCAAGAGATAACCTGTCAATAATTGCAATTTTTAGCAGGTGAACTCCTCATCCCATCATGGATGATATGGAATTAAGCAAAATACTAAGTGTATTGTAGGAAATATCCTTGATGCTGTCTCCCATCACAACTGGGGGTACTTTCAAGGGTTGATGAAAAATGTCACACACGATGGCTTGCTGGTTGAGAGCACTTGCTTTCAGCCTGGGGTTTGGTTCCCAACATCCACAGTGTACAGTTCAAAACCACCTGTAACTCTAGTTTCCGGGGATGAGATTCCCTCTGCTGGCTGTCTATATGTATGTATATAGACAAAAGCTTGCATACATAAAAATAAAATAAACCTAATATATTTAAAAGTTACATTTGGGCTGAGTGTGTGTCTTTAGTGATAGACATAAAAGAAGCTAGATTTGTTATGGAGCACCACAACACAACAGCCAAATGACTATTTTGAAGAAAATGGGTAGCACAAAGCTAGTGTTTATTGAAGAGTCTCTGTATGTCAGGTAAATTTGGGCTAAGTACATAAATTAAGTCACCTAGCATTCAAAATAACCCTGCCATTCCTTATTGCTGATGAAGAAATTAGGACCCAGATAAATTAAGAGATGTGGAAAGTTTATATTCCTAGTAAATACCAAGACAGTGACATGAACCCTGACTGTCATTGTGCAAACAAAATCCAATGTTTTTGAACAAAAATAATTTTAACATGAGCATTTGGATTTGGAGCAGTGCTGTTGCTATTGGCATGAGTTGTTCTTCAAGTCAGTAGCTGTCTTACTTTTCTATTGCTATGAGGAGACACTAGGACCAAGGAAACTTACAAAAGAAAACATTTAACTGGGGGCTTGCTTACAGTTTCAGAGGGTCAGTCCATGGCCATCATGGCTGGGAGTATGGCAGCAGGTGGGCAGACATAATGATGGAACAGTACCTATGAGCTTACAGCTGATCTGCAAGTTGGAAGCAGAGAAAGCATCTGGGCCTGGTGTGGGCTTTTGAAACCTTAAAGCCTTCCCCCAGTGACTTACCTCCTCCAACAAGGCCACACCTCGTAATCCTTCCCAAATAGTTCCACCAGCTGGGGACCAAGCATTCAAACATATGAGCCAATGGGAGCCATTCTCATTCAAACCGCATTAGCCTTGTAGAGTTGAACATTGATTTGGATAGGTGAATTCTGGTGTATGTGTATAGGTGTATTTATGCATGTATGTGCACATGTGGGAATTTTTTTTATGATTACAGCTACCAACTTTCACAAACTAAGATCATTCACAAATGAGATTTTTTTCTTGCTATCAGTAGTGGAACTTTAGAAAGAATCTGAATGATTTTTATTGTCTGGATATCAGGTTTAGTATGAAAACATAAAAACCCTACATGCCAGGGGCTGGAGAGATGGCTCAGAGGTTGGGAGCACTGACTGGTCTTCCAGAGGTCCTGAGTTTGATTCCCAGCAACCACATGGTGGCTCACAACCATCTGTGGTGAGATCTGGTGCCCTCTTCTGGTGCGCAAGCATGCATGCAGATAACTGTATACATAATAAATAAATAAAATCTTAAAAAAAAAAAAAAAACCCTACATGCCTTCTGAACTCCCATCCCAGTTGTGTATCAGTGACTATTAGATGACATGGGACATGAACTGTGACTGAGAAAGTACCTCTCTTGCTGAGGAAAATAGTTCCTTTTGAGCATGCAGCAAATTGACATAATGGCTAAGGAATGAAGTTTTAGATACTCTGATAAAAAGCGTGGAGGCCACAACAGTGCTAGTCTGAGAGTAAAGAATGCACATAAACTCAGGAGTACACACACAGTGTTTCAGGGTTCTGTAAGAAACGAATACAGAGGTGTGAAAATGGAGTTAATGATAAAGCCACTTATATTTTATTGGTGAAATATCATGTGTCTTAGTCACTGTTCTACTTCTGTGAAGAGACATCATAACCAAAACAACTCATAAAAGAAAGCATTCAGTTGGGGGGGGGTAGCTGGCTTACAGTTTCAGAGGTTTCATTCATTATCATCATGAGAGGGAGCCTGGCAGCAGGCAGGCAGGCAGACTGCTGGAGAAGTAGTTAAGGGTTACATGTGGTGATATATTATTTATGATTTATTACAGCTTGTCTGAGGATTCAGAAAGCAAAGTCAGCCACAAACCATAGAAACCAGGCACGCACCTTTAATCTCAGCAGCCAGAAGCTAGGAGGTGATGGTACCCACCTTTAATCCTAGGACTCAGGATTAAGATGTAGACGGATCTCTTCACAGAGATCTACACCTAGATCTATACAATACTGATCCAGTTCTAAAGAGAAACATCTCACTCAAAGATGATCTCAGCACCTGGGATCACACACCTTTAATCCCAGCATTAGAGAGGTGTATAAGACAGGAGCAAGGCCTCAGTGTCAGGCACTCATTCTCCAGCCACACTGAGTGTAGGAGGCATTCATTCTCCAGCCACCATGAGGATTGGAAGACATTGAAATCTCAGGATTCTCCAGTCACTCAGAGGAGAGGCAGCAGGATCAGCCCATTCAGCCCGAGGTAGTGGTAATAACTAGTGGCCCGATACTTTGCCTTTGTGACCTTCGGCTTGAAGTTTGAACCCCAATATCCGTTTCAGGGTCTTTTATTTATCTTGTAGCAGTTATATCCTGATCTGCAGGCATGGGGGTTGTTCAGGGATATGGAAGGACAGACAGACAGACAAGAAAACACACACACACACACACACACACACAGAGAGAGAGAGAGAAAGAAAGAGAGAGAGAGAGAGAGAGAGAGAGAGAGAGAGAGAGAGAGAGAGACTGAGCCTGACATGGCTTTTGAAACCTCGAAGTCCATCCACAGTGACACACTTCCTCCAACAAGGCCACAGCTCTTAATTCTCCTAATCCTATCAAAGGGTTCCACTCCCTGTAACTAAGCATTCAAATATATGAGGTTATGGCGACCATTCTTATTCAGATCACCCCATCATGTGACTCCCTGAGTCTAGAAACTGACATTCAGATTCCATCTGATGAGATTCAGTGTCCCAATCATTTTAGACTCAGCAGTGAACTCCTGATCTGCCAGTCCACTCCCCGTGAAGCTGTTCACCTTTCAGTGGTGGGGAAATGTCTCCTTTTCACTGGCAAGGCCCCAAATGTGCCATCAGTCCCCCACCTGTAACTCTCATGGACACCTTCAGCAGACTTCCAGAACCAGACCACTTCCCATCCTGCATCATTCTTTCTGGGGTTCTTGTAGTCACCCACTGACAGGTATTCCTGCCTCTCAGACCATCACTACATGAAGCCAGCCAGGCTGGGTATTTTGTGTGCCAGGTCAGGACTCTCTACCTGAAGTCTGTCTCCCCCTGCCCTCAAGGACAAGCTGACATTTTGACAGTGCATAATTTGATTATCTCTTATGTTTTGGAGCATCTTCTTTTCTTCCTTATCTTGTTTATTTTCTTCCTGCCATAATGGCCTCTTCACCATTACTCCTACCCTAGAGCCAGTGTTTCCTTGTGCCATCTTCTTTTCCCATTCCTGAATATGCGCATGGCTTCTTTCGTCCCGTTAGGCCTTCCTCCAACAAGCCTCCTGTTTTAACATTCCACATCCCAGAATCCCCTTACTTTGTTTTCTTTCTCATGGTCTGGTGATTTTATAACTCACTGTACTTGTTCATGTCCTACTGCCTCTGTAGCCTCTTTTCTGTGTCCTTCTGTGCCCTCTGCTGAGTGCTGGCTCCACAAGGACATGGCTCAGTGATGCAGTACAAGTGTCCAAAATACTTGCTGGTGCATGGTAGAAGAACAATAAATTTGGTTAATTGTTGCGTTAAGATGTTTAAGCACACAGATGCATATGCATTTTCGTGTGTGTGTGTGTGTGTGTGTGTGTGTGTGTGTGTGTGTGTGTGTGTGTGTGTGCGCGCGCGCGCGCGTGTGCATGTGCACACACATGCCTGTGGAGGCCAGAGGAAAACCTCAGGCATCCTTCTTCAGGGCCATGCACTTTGTTTATTTTTAGCAAAGTCTCTCACTGGGGCTGGGGCTCACAGATTAGCCTGGGCTAACTGTCTGAAGAGCACCAGGGATCTTCTGCTCAGGGATCTTCTGCTCATCTTCACTTCCCCAGCACTGGGATTACAAATGCCTCACCAGGGCTAGTGTTTTTATGTGGATTCTAGGTATCAAAGCCAGGTTCTCAAACTTGGATGGCACGTGCGCAAGCATGTGCACACACACACACAGAGGGGGGGGGATGAGATGGCTGTGAGGAGAGAGTGAGAAGGCAAGAGACAGAGAGACTGTTTAGGCAATGTACATAGATTTTAACAATAAGAAGAAAGCAGCGTGTTTCTCAGCTATGGTTACAGATGTGAACCATCAGTACAGCAAACAGCACAAGAAGAAAGAAACCAGGCCCTTGTTTTCATGTAACACAGGAAGAACAAAGGGAATAACAAATGTGCAATGTGCATCTTTCTTCCTCAACTGTTTAAAAGATGGTGACACCATTACCTACTGAAAGCAATGTGTAGGTATTCTCAACCCAGCCTAACAAAGTAGATGTTACATTATCTGAGATTCCATGTGGTATATTTAGCGAATGTTCACCATGCAGGGTGCTTTGTAACTATTGGCTTTATAGTTAGATATTTACATCTGTACATATGCACTATTGAGTAATTAATGTTGAGTAAATAGTGAATACAGCTAATCCAAATCGTTGACACCAGGCATATACGTGACACATAAATACACATGCAGGTAAAAGCCACTCGGTTCTTTAAAAACTCCAGTGAACTTGTTTAATTTTTCTTTCATCTTTTCACATAGGGCCCAGAGCCATGACTATGTGGGTGGACTGGAATTGGTTCTCTTCTCTTTAAGGTGTGGGTGAATTCTGTCACTGAGATGACCAGAGATGACCTGTGTGCAGAAGATGAGGACTCTTCCCCACAGGACTTGGTCTACTGGGTCACTCCTCCCAGCAATGGGCACCTGGCTCTCAAGTCCATTCCTGGCAGAAGCATCCAGAACTTCACTCAGGCACACATCAATGAGGGTCAGCTTGTGTTTGTGCACTCTGGTAAGTCACAGTAGAGCAGGGCCAAGTGCATGTGTTCTGAGCAGCGAGTGATGCGGCTGTCATACCTAGGAGTTGCTGATGGAAAACCACAGGATGTAGAAACTTCCCAAGTTCTGTGCCTTTTTAAAGAACATCTTGAGGAAAGCTCATAAAATCATTAGAGCCTGACCTTGTCTCCCTCAAGGGCTTACTCAGGAGGGCATGTAAGGTCAGTTACCTTCCATGAGAGCCCATTCCTCCCACTCACTGGCATAGCATCTGTGACTCTCCACTCTTGCCCTGGCTATGAGACTAATGTAGGTTAATTTAGACCTCTGCTTTTTAATATCCCCATGACAGTGCAAGCATTCTAAGAAAGGGCAGAGTCTCTTGTATCCTCAGCCCTTCAAACAGTGACTAGAACATAGTAGGTGCTTCATAAATAAAACTTTTTTGAACAAATGAAATAGTTTTAACCATGAACTATGTCCTGGTTAATAACATTCTAGATGCTGAGGTTATGTAGTGAACAAAGCAGTTTTTGTGCGAGGATTGTATTCATGAATGAACGGATGTCACTGTGTTTATGAGATCCTGATGTTGGTTGGAGGCCCTTTCTGCTTCCTGTTAGTCATCAGTGAATCAAGACCGACAACATTTGCTGGAAAGGTGACCCAGGAACTCTGCCAGGCTGGCCTTGCTTTGTTATATGTCTGCCCTTGTCAGTGGACCAGGGTGGGCAGCAGCTGGAAGGAGGCATGGGAAAGGAGCATGACCCAGGAATGCATAACCTGAAAGCTTAAATCTCATCCTTTTCCCAGTTAAACTGTCTCCTTCAAGAATATAATAAAGACAAGAAAAATAGACACTCTCTGAATTCATAGGTAATGATGCCCTAATGATCTGTGCACTTAACACACAGGCTGCCCAAAGAATCTGAACACAATTTACCATGTGGATGCTCTCATGTAGTGATCACAGCCTGCAGCCTGTGGCCCGGCCGGGGCTTAGATCATTTTCAGCACCGTCCTAAATCTCTTCCATTTGTCAGGCCTCACGGGAGGTGCAGTCACATGAACATGCTATTTCACAAGTCACACTGATTTCACAAGTACTCCTCAGTCTTCTGAGACATAAAGAGTCATGACCTCATTTTAGAGATGAAAAAACCTGCAACTCATATAGACTCAGCTTGGCCTGTCCCTGAAGCTGGTGTTTCTCCACTGAAGGTTAGAGGACAGGGGTTACCATTTGCAGTGAAGGATGGAAACAACAGCAAGCTCTCTGGGTTGATTGACTTGTCAGCTACCAGGTCAATATTTGCTTTTAGTAGATAGAGAAAATAGCTTCAAAAAAAGAAGGAAAGGGAGGTAGAGGCCAGGATAACATGAAGGCTAATTCATTATATTTCTTAAATGGACACTAAGACAAGCTAACTCTCAAAGTGACTGGAGCCCAGCTGCAGATGCCTCTGTTGTGGAAACCAGCTGTCCATTACTAGCCCCAAACAAAGAGGATGGTTTAATTAATTTCACTTAGCATCTTACATTTGCAAAGTGCTCTGCTCTAATCTAATTTGCCAGTCCGTACAACAACTTAAGTGGTTTGATACAGCGAAGATGTCTACAGCCAGGGCTTCTTGGTCACTTGCCCTCCTGAAAGTACCCTTGGAAAAACGCAGAGGTCTGCCCTAGAGTATCCACAGATCGCCCTATGTGCCTGCTTCCTTCCTGGTCTTCCCTTGGTCTAATTCCTGTTAGGTCCCATTCTGTATAACATTCTGTATTGGTTTTGTTATAGTTCCTCTGGTTCTATCCCTATTTTGTTTCTCCATTCATAAGGCACTTTCGGAATTCCTAGTGGTAGAAGTCATTCTCTCTTTAATTTTGTGTTTCATTAAATACTTTGGAAAGCTAATTCTAGGAAAGCAAGCAAATGCAAAACACTTGTTCATGAGTCCTGTTGGAAGTTAGGTACATGTAATGCCTTTTTCTTTCCCGGTCTCTGCCTCTTTAATGGTGACCTATTTATATTTTGGTGAAAAACAAAACAAAAACAAAAACAAACGCCACCTGTAAACATTCTAGTGAGAATCCGGGGCTTCCTAGTAAGCTTTGATTAGCTAAAACTTAAAAGATTTCAAGTTCCAGCCTATGCTAATCAGTCTGTGTTACTAAGGGAGTATCCATACATAATTGCAGTCTGATCATACATCCGTCATTCCTAGCCTTATTTCCCCCTGGGCAACAAAGACACATTTTTACCTAGTACATTCTGTAAGGGCCTGTGGACTTTTCATTTACTGCTACATGGACATGTTCAATGGCCACCGGTCTCCCTGCATAGAGATCTTGCTGCTGCCTTGTGAGTCATACTGGTAAAGCACCCTGGGGAATTGGATCAATGCTGATACGTCTCCATTCCAGTGATGTCCATAAGTTAATTTTCCACTTTACTGGTATGACTAGTCTTTGACAGAGTGTAGGAGTGTGCTCTCCTTGCAGACCCTTAAGGAAAGTGAAGCCAGGTCTCTCCCTTCCCTTTGCTTTCCACTCAGAATATGGTTAGCTTGACATGGATATTTGTTTATTTGTTAATTTCCCTGATCTTTTGAAATTATAATTATATAATATCCACCTTCCCTTTCCTCCCTCCCAAACCTCCCATATACCCATCTCAACTCTTTTTCAAATTCATGGCTTCTCTTTTCATTGTTACGTGCATGCGGGTGTATATATGTGTGTATGTGTTTTCAGGGTTGGCTGTTTTGTATTGGATAACCAATTAGTGGGCTCTTCCCTGGGGAAGACTATTTCTCTAGCTCCCAGCATCTTAGTTGCCTACAGTTCTTTGTGCAGGGTTGAGTTGCAATTTTCCTATCCTCTTTTGCATATTTCATTAAAAGTGTAACTGTTCGTAGTAGTTGCAGGATGCTAAATATTCTCTTGCCTTAAATTTTGATTTTCAGTATAAAGCTTTATCAATATTTCAAAAATTATTGGTGTGGTTATAGTCATACATTATTGATATGGGTTGATTTCAAAATAATAAAATACAGGGGATGAGTACTATTTTTAACTTGCAAAAATTTCTTGGTGTTTTAATATGTCAGAGGTCAAGGGAATCTGCATTTTAAACTTTATTGATATACCTTAACTTTGTTTCTTGTCAATAATACAATCAAGTACCATATAAAGTCAGGGACACAGTCTGAGAAATGATTCATCAGTGTGCAAGCATCATGGAGCTTCCTTACACAAACTAAGCAGGCTGTGATATCTCTGGGTGATACAGTCTATAGGACCACAGTTCCACAGACTGTTGGGGATGCAAATGTATGTGGCCTGTGGCAACATTTGATTTGGTGAGCTCAGTGGCTAATTAACACATTACAAAATTGCTATGGCTACTTTCAGGACCATGGAGGGACATAGGGTGAAGGTAAAGTGGACTTTTCAGGATAATCAAATTAACCAGAGGGTATGTTCTTCTTTTGAAGGAGCAATGTCAGGAGGCTTTAATTTTCAGGTTACTGATGGTTTGAATTTTGCACCTCGGCAAATCTTTAGCATCACCGCCCGAGCTCTGATCATTAGCTTAGAAGTCAACAGAGGATTGAGCATCTTCCCAGGTAAGAGACTTGGGGGGTGTTTGGGGGAAGGGTTAAGTGTTTTCCTATCTGTTCAGAAAATCCAGTTGTATGGCCTAAAGTGATATCCCTTGTTGTGAAAGGACTCTAGCAACATTATTAAGTCCCCCACTCCCCTCAGAATTCTCAGCAGAAATTTGACAGCAACAAGGCTGGCACTCTGAAACTTTTTTGTCTCTCCCCTTGTCTCTTCCCCAGACAAGGAAGGACTGGAAAGAGCAGTGGAAGGATTCATGGAAGGGGCTGACTTCACTCTCTATGCACTTTCCCATCTTCTCTCCTAGAGTCCTTACCGACCCAAGATCTCTATTGTTTATGCTTTTGGGGCTTCATCTCCTGTATCCCAGGCTGGTATTGAACTCCCTGAATAGCTGCATGTGACTTTACACTTCTGATCCTCCTGCCTTTGCTTCCTGAGTGCCGGAATTGCAGGTTTGCACTGCCACGCCCAGTTTACACTTTGCTGGGAACTGAACTCAGGGCCTTGTTCAGGCTAAGCAAGCACTCTGCCAGCAGAGCCACATCCCTGTCTCCCTTTATTTTCTTCAAACTGCTTGTATCTTGGATAGGAAATCGTCTGCAGCGCTTGGGGCTTGCCAGTGTTTTCCCTTAGTGCTGGCTTAGAGTGGCCGCTTGCCAATCATCTAAGCCAGACTGATGTAGAAGGAGCTGTAAGCTGCTCTGGCTAACACTCTCAGAAAAGGGGAAAGATTTACCCAATGGCAAGGGCAAAAAAATAAAAAGAGAGCGAGAGAAAAAGCTGGAATTTGTTATTTCCAAAAAGCACAGAGGTGGAAACAATAACATCTCAACATGGCCTGAATGTTGGGGAAAAGGAAAGGACAGAGCAGTCCTGCACTTATAACCTACTTAAAGGACAGACATTAGCAATCAAACATAGATGGAAAAAAGTCACTGATGATTTTATTAATTATGGTTCAACTAGCCAGCAATCCTAAAAATAGCAGTGCCTGCCTGCCTCTCACTTCACACAAGTTGATATGGGAGTCTCTGGAATGGGCCTGGCAACTTAAAATTTTCTTTAGATTTATTTTGGTTTATGTGTTTGAGAGTTTTCCCTGTGTGTATGTCCGTACAGTGTGTGCATGCCTGTGCCCGCAGAGCTCAGAACAAGGCATCAGATCCCTGGAACTGGGGTTACAGGGAGTTGTGAGCCACCATGTGGGTGCTGGGAACTACTGAGCCATCTTGCCTTCTTTCTTTCTTTCTTTCTTTCTTTCTTTCTTTCTTTCTTTCTTTCTTTCTTTCTTTCTTTCTTAGTTCTAGTTAGGGAACAAGCTTGTTTCACATGTAAGTCCCTTCTCCCTTCCCAACCCCCAGCCTACCCCCCACCCCATCCACCCACCACTCCCCAGGCAGGGTAGGACCCTCAACGGGGGCTCTGCAACGTCCACCAAATCTTCCTGTGCTGGTCCTGGGCCTTCCCCATGTGTCCAGGGCCAGAGTGTAACCCTTCACATGGGATGGGCTCTCAAAGTCCCTTCTTGCACCAGGGAAAAATACTAATCCACCACCAGAGGCTCCCTGGAGTGCAGAGGCCTCCTTATTGACATCCATGTTCAGGGGTCTGGATCAGTCTTGTACTGGCTTCCCCGACAGCATCTGGGGTCGATGTGCTTTCTTGCCTTCTTTTTAAAGTCTTAGTTGCTCTTAAAGTGGAACTCACTTGGTATCCACAGGGCTAGACACTGATGAGAGATCAATCCACAGTCTGTAACACTAAGGTTTTCTTTATTCAGATAACATCAGCCAAGCGCAAGCCAAAGCGGGCCAAGGGCAGCAAGGCAGCAAGGCAGCCAGGCCAGAGAGAAGGGAGAAGGGAGAAGAAGGTCTCCACGTGTGCACGGTCCCTTAAAAACCATAACCGCGTCACCTTAGACTTCCCCTCACCATGCCCTCACACCTGTGTCCTGTCCGGGCTACTAGGAGGAGGGGCTACAGTGTCTCCCTACAAGACACTGTACCAGTATTTCAGTGTTTATGAGATAGGTAATATATTGTTGGGAAGTCGGTGGGCTCTCTGACTTAAAGAGGAAATAGGAACTGGCAGTAAGGGGTTTAGCGAGCCCTCCTGCTTCTGTAACAGACTTCTAGGAAAATGACACTTGTCTGCCATTATTTTTACAGTAACTGCTGGGATGCTTTGCTAATTTTTTATTGTGATGGTGGTAATGCTGAGGGTTGAAGCTAGGGAAGCCCTCTACCACTGAGCTACAC
Source organism: Cricetulus griseus (assembly GCF_003668045.3). Classification (NCBI taxonomy): domain Eukaryota; kingdom Metazoa; phylum Chordata; class Mammalia; order Rodentia; family Cricetidae; genus Cricetulus; species Cricetulus griseus. The sequence goes on from NC_048595.1 coordinate 331,202,220, forward strand.
CCCCAGCCCTTGAATGTTCATTTTTAAGTTTTAAGTTGTCCTCAGCTTTTAAGTCTGTGGAAAGAAAGCTTTCCAAACACAGCAAGGGCTGTGTCACCTAGGATCTTCTATTAGAAAACTTTATTTTTTCCATTCTCTGTAAATTTTCTCTCTGAACAAGTATGAAACTTTTACCATTTTCTCCTCAAGGCAATTAGTGCCTTGGGGAGTCATATAGTGTTTTTTTGTTTTGTTTTGTTTTTAAAACAAATAACCATCTGCATTTCAGTCATCAGAAAGACATGGTGACCTATTTTTAAAATTCCAAAACTAGGGTAATTGTGGCTGTTGTAGAAGATTAAGTACCTTTCATCTGGCTCAGCATAGTCTGGTTTAATAATTGATGACAGTTGTATTAGTGGGAAGACAGGAACGCTGTCGCTTCAACACTTCTGAGTTTCTGGCGAATGTTTTACTAAATCAGTGTAGCCGGAAAACATACATTGAGTGGCCAAATTCCTTTCTGACCTTCAGAAGATTGTATAAAACTTAGAGTGTTTATAGCTCTATGTGCATTATTGGCCACAGTCCTGGGAACTGTTTCTTTTTCCAGCAAGTCTTCCATCTACTTCAACCCAGCCCCTGTGTGTTTCAAGAGCTCACAGCTAGAACTCCAATATTGACCTCACTTTCACAAACACTCCCGGCCCTGGTAGCTCAGTTGGTATTCTTGGTTGCCACTGTCTATACCCCGCCTTGTTTCCTGTTCCAGCTCTTGGCCAGGAGGAAGCAAGATGGATCTTCATATCCATTTCTCTTCAGTGACAGTGATGTTTGATGAAATCTCCTAACTGTGGTATCCACAAGTCCTAGAGTTCAGGTGGACCTCATGGGTCCCCTGGTCCTAGTGTTCATATTGTTCTTCCTGTGTCAGCTTTCCCAAGTAGCAGGGGCCACCAGTTGTATATCAGAGTTGCCTAACATGAACACGATTCCTGTGGTTTTGTTACCTTGTCCCCTTTCCAGGGACCCACCTAACCTTGCTCAGCAGGGCTTCTTCAGCAGTCCCCTGAGGGCTCTTTGTCCCAGCTGTTGTGTGTGGAGCTGTAAGGTGATGATAGATGCCACGCTCTGTATCTTCCTTGAACGTTCCCATTCTCATCATGCTATGCCATGTCCCACAAAGGGCAGGGAGGCATACCGCATACATCTTGCCTCTGGATATGAAAAAGATGTTCTGTGTCAGCTATTGCAGAACCACATGTTTAGAACTTACATAGTCTAAAATCCCAGGGGAAAGTCTGTTGTTTTTGTAGAAGCATGATTTGTTTTCGAGCTATCGCAGGAGTATAAAATCTATTCCTATTATAGGCTGGACATTCAGCTACTGATACTCATATTCTAATTACCACATTGGGTTACTATAAAAAATTAATGTGAAATATATAACAACACAACTTTTGAATATCCATGAATGGTAAAAGATATGAGGCTCAGGAGGTTTCTGTGTTATATAGCTAAGTGACAAGTCTTAAGCCCTCCGGGCAGCGTAGCAATTCTGATCCCAAGTCTAGAGCTTGTATCAAGCAGCCCCTCTCCTTTACGTGTAGGCCAACATCCCAGAATGTCCCTTGTGGAATGCCAGTTCCCTGAGAAAGGGACATCAGGGTAATGTTTATTTTGTTTCCTAACCATTATTGATATATTGACATACACAGCAAGTTAATAGCCACAACAATTATGTAGCAATGTTGCAGGTTTTAATCTCTTTGGTTGGGGAAATATTGCAACCTGGCATAAGTTAGTAACAACAACAAAAAGTTTAAACCTTTAATTCACATTTGGTCCATACCATACCATCTGAACTTCCTCTGCCTCAAACTTCGGAAGGTCCTGTGTTGGCTCCTTTGTATGCTCAGCCCTGGCTTGATACTTTAAAAAATTTGCATGGCAAGCCAAAATAATTATTAGAGTGCATAGAATGACTGTTTTAAGACTAAGTATAGCTTCTATGCTTTGCCAAATTTGAATATCAGTTTTTAACTCTAAATGAAATAATTTTTGTGAACTAAGTAAAATTAAAGTATATTTTTATTATATTTTATTTTAATATTTCAGCTTGTCTTATTTTATTGTATACATTTTGAATACATATATAGATATGTGAGTATAACATGAATATATATATATATATATATGGGGGTATTCATATATATTTAACTGACATGTTTTCTGTTGCCTTCTCTGTAATTTATTCTTCAAGAAAAGATTTTGTAAGAGTTTTTCACATTGAATTCTACCATAGATTTTGTTTGTTTAACTCTAGTGGTGGCATGTTGGAATATACTACGTCCTTAGGCTGTAGATTTTTTTGTTTATCCAAATTGTACTTGGCTCTTTTTCAAGGAATGTTGGTCTCCAGTGTTGGAGGATTAACCCACAAAGTTTTGCGGTGATTCTGTAGAGGCAAGCTTCTGTAGGTCCAGGGTCAGGCAGTTCACCTCCAATGGACTATTCCCTGAATCTGCACCTCAGCCTCTTTGGTCATGAAGAAGAAGAAATGACATCAGTAACCCATCTGTCCCTCGTAGTAGCAACCAAAAGACAGGAGAAAGGATTCATAGTGTATGCTAAAAGGTTTACCATCCCTCCCTCCGTGCAGACATAGCACAGTTTCTTTCTAAAAATGTTTTAAATTACATTTGTTTGTGTGTGTGTGTGTGTGTGTGTGTGTGTGTGTGTGTGTGTGGTAGGCTATCAGAGGTCATTCTGTCTTTACACATGTGGTTCTAGGGGTTGAATTTCTGTCCTGGTGCCTGGCAGCAAGCACTCTGTCCCACTGAGCCATCCTGGTGGCCCCAGGCTTTCTGTATCTTATCATCTGGTATGTGCACTCAGGCTTACTCCCTCATTTGACTATGGTGAAGCCACCTGGTATGGAGGGAGGCTTGACAAAGGATTTCATATCCTTTGGATGGAAAAAATGGCATATTTTATAAAGAGGCCCCTTTTTTACTTCCTGTCCCCTAAGTGACCTGGGAAGAGGTGAGTTATAAACAGGGTCACTGTGAAGAAGAGAAATTAAGGCATGGAGGGGGGTGTTCCGAAGAATAGCTAAGGACAGGAAGTTGGGTGCTGAGGCAGTCAGGAGTGTACATAGCACATATAACAGGAAAGTTGGCAGGTGACAGAGTCCCAGTTACGACTTTATAACATTGATTGAGGGCACAGAAACATGGCTCTCAGCCTGCCCGGTGTGACCTCTAGCCCTGACCACCATTCTAGAAGCCAGAAAGTGGCCGCAGCAAGCAGTGAGAAGAATGTATGAGAATTTCTATGCGGCACATGGGTACTTGTACAGCAGCTAAACTTGTGTGACAGAGGTCCTGAACTTAAGGCAAACTGTGGGAAAGGTCCTCTTTCTGAGGCTGGATTCCATGGGCTTACCTCCCTCACTGAAAGCCTAGTGGTCATTTCAGAGGCTCGGGTGTTTTGAATGGAGCCTCCATATTTGCAAATTAGGAAGTTATCCAGACCCAGAGCTGTCTAATCCTTGGAATTATCAAATGCCTAATGTGGTTTAAATATCAACTATTGTGGCCTTTCCTATCCAAGACTACAAAGCTAAGGAAGGAAAGCAAAAATGGATGTAATTTAGAATGAGGCTTGGTTATTATTGGATAAATAGTTATTTTGTTATTCCATAGTTATGTATTATAATAAATGGTTACTATTTACCGATATCATTGGATAAACTCAAAAGTTATTTACAAAGTACCTACTCTGAGGGCAACTCTGCAGAGGACTCATGCTAACATGCTTTTGAAAAGGTTGGGAGAGATGAGGGAGGACTCTGGTTCAGAAGCTGGCATTGACCACTCAGACCTTCCATCCCACGAGGATGGTCCTTCAACATCCCAAACCCTGACATTCACATGGCCTTTGATACGGGCCTGGGAGGTTCCTTGCGCTTGTTTAGGAAGCAATCCCCACCCTCCTAGGAGCCCCAGTCTCTTGGGTTCCTGGCACCATACAATTAGATCTTTCTTTACTACCCAGGGCTTAGCCACAGAGGTCATGGCAGGGACTCTTTTGTCTAGGGAATCAAACAGATGCCAGGCCATGGCTAGAGGGAAAGCTTTGGGGAGCTGGTTTTTCCTGAGGTTCAGGAGCAAGTCAGATCCATGAGAAGCTATCCCAAAACTGCCTAGTTTTGGATAATATCTAGCACTCCCATTCATATGGGTGCACTCCCCAGGCAGTTTCCATAAGTCTAGAGAGATCATTTGAAGAGTTGGCTGCCTCAGTGTGCTTTGCACTTATATGCATATTTTCAATCTTAGGTTCCACGGAGCCACTTTCATCTAATGCCCTGAGAGCTGTGACCAACGATGACAAGGCAGGAAACAGAACTATAACGTTTACAGTTGTCAGTTTCCCTAGACTTGGAAGACTGCTGAAGATGAACTCTGACAACAGTACAGAGGTTGTTTCCATTTTTACCCAACGTCTGGTGAGTCCTGCCATCCACACCGTGACATCAAGGTGGGCTGTTGGGTGAGCAGGGAGCAGGCTGAGCAGTGAGCACCTATCATTTGTTTTCATCCTGCTAAACCAACCAGACATGGGCCATGGCCCAGGTAACTCCTCATTCCATTTTTAAACAGGATTCTTTGTAGGGAACATAACATGAGACAGTTGTCAGAAAGCACCATGCTAATTTAAACTCTGCAGGTAACAAATGAAAAAAAGTACTTGGGGCTGGGGAGGCGGCTCAGCAGTTAAGGGCAAGCACTGCTCTTGCGGAAGACCCAAGTTCAGTTCTCACTGTCAGGAGGCTCACAACATTCTGCAACTCCAGCCCCAGGAGATCCAACTTCCTCTTTTGGGTTCTGCATGTACCTGTACTCACATGCACCACACACACACACACACACACACACACACACACACACCCTAGAAATAAATAGCCAAATAGGTGGGCAGTAGTAGCACATGCTTTTAATCCCAGCACTTGGGAGGCAGAGGCAGGTGGATCTCTAAGTTCAAGGCCAGCGTGGTTGACAGAGTGAGTTTCAGGACAGCCATGGGCACACAGTGAAAAACATAAATAAATAAATAAATCTTTTTTTGAGAGGAGTCCTTTAAGATGAAATCCAAAGTGTGTGTGTGTGTGTGTGTGTGTGTGTGTGTGTGTGTGTGTGTGTGAGAGAGAGAGAGAGAGAGAGAGAGAGAGACTATACTTTATTTAATATATTATAATTGCATGTGTATGTGATTTGTATTCAGGGTGTTTCAAACTTTACTGGTGCACTGTTACCAGACCCATGGTTTACATATCTTCTTACTGAAATGAATAAGCACTAAAAAAATTTTCTGCCTCCCAGCCAGGAATTGGGTGTTTGTTTATGTGTTATTTCATTTTCTAAAAGTGATATTTCCAGATATAATCCTTTAGGCATTCCTTTGGTTTGTCATTCGTCATCGTCCTTCTGTCCTGAAATACAGGGTCTGACGATTTATTTGGCTGTAACTTTGTGTAACTAATGAATTTTTTAAAATCTCGTATCATCTTTAGAGGAAATAACAAGAGTTCTTAACCCTTGAGCTCTTTCTGGATGGTGTGAGGAGATGGGACTTGGCTTTTGCTTTTCATTTGTCTCTGTCTGTGTGCACTAGAGGGAGTGGATCATGAGGCTAGCATAAGCTTCCAGTGAGACACTGAAAAGAAGAAGCATAGGGTCTGTGTCTTGCAGATTTCTCCAGGGCACAGAGCAAAATCTTAGAATGAAAACTCGGTTGTGTAGGGAATTAAGATGTGCTCAGAAGCACCAAAACATGCCTAGGACCAGTTTGCCTCCTGAATACTAACAAGAATGATATTATTCCTGTAAGAATATATTGGCTCTAGCTCCAGTTCCTGTGAAAAAAAAAATGACTGGTCATTTTAAGTATTATTTCCAACAGCGTTTGATTGCAAATATGTGGGGTTTGAGATTAAGATATAAATAAGTGTCAGTGAATATAGTAGCTAGAATTAAGTAGCTTTTGCTGCAATAACAAGAAACCCACACGTCCCAGCAGTTATATGATAACAAAAATGTTCTGCTCACTTGCATTGTATGGTACTGTGGGTTGGCCGTAGTCTGCTTTCCATGTCTTCTTTATTTCAGGGTCTAGCTAATAGAACATCCTCGCTTGCTCTAGTAACTGTGCTCATGGCAGCAAAGGGCAACATGATGATGGAACACGGGATGACTTTGCAGCTTGTGCTCTAGTATCATTTGTATTCACATTTCATTGGTCAAAGAAGGCCTCACGAGGTAGCCTGCTGTCAGTGTGCTGGATAAATGTAGAGAGGAGGCACTGAATATTTGGAACAATGTTCTAACCACCATGGTGCATTAACATGCAAACTAAAAACTGTATATAATACTGGAAGCCAGAGTACATTTTTCTCTGAAAACAAACCACCTTTAAAATAGAACACTTGTAAATAAGAAGTTAACACAACAAGCCAAATATAAGGTCCTGGGCAAGCAAAGTCTTGATTGACTAACAATCCAGTTACTTTCAGATTTTAATGTTCTCCCTAGCCTTTCTAATTCTTTCTGCCTTTATGAACAGGTAGGAAGTATCCAGAAAACCATGGCATCCATGGCAACAAGTGTGAGCCGGAGCATGGGAAATGTTGCATAGGAGCTCATTGCTGTACAAGATTGTCTGAGACTGTTGCTCCCTAGGGAAATGGACAGGCTCCAGTCTGGAAAAAACCTGTATCATTCCACAGATCAGGGGACAGAGAGGAGTTGAGTTGTATCAAATGGAACACAGGCAGTGTTTGGCTCCTCCTTCCCATGTCCCTTTCCTCGGCTGAACATGTACCTGCTATTCCAGGGGTCTGGTTGAATACTTAGACTCAAAGGACAAAGAAGAAATTGTTTTATTATTTGTAAGATTTTATACAAAGTCTGTATCTGGCTTTGCACACAAGGCACCTGCCTGATGTAATAATTTCTTTCTCCCTAAAACATCATCTCAGATATGATTATTGTTCATAGAATTTCCACACAATGGCTATCTGGTGTCCTTGTTGTGTGGTATGTGGAGTGTTTATAATTTAAGTATCAGATGCCTACTGGTGACTACTTGTGACTGTGCAGAAGTTCCTGAGCACAAAATCAGGAGATCTAGGTTACCATAGATCTTAGGGCAAATCACATAGCTGTTAAACCTATGTTTTGTTATATTTAACATGGGAAAAATCATAGAAATGATCATTGAAACTGTATTCATGTACGTTATGTATGAAGCCCTATGCTTAACCTTCTGTTGTATTGTTCCTCTCCACCTGAAGACTCAGACCTACAACTCTTGTGTTCACACATAGCATATTGGTAGCAGAGCCAGGACTTGAGCCAGGACTCTGAATTCTAAGCCAGGCTCCTGTCAAATTAGCCATGGCTTTCTCCCAGGTAGTTAAGTGTGGATAAGACAGTAATAGCTGTAAAATGCATATTCCCCACACTTAGTTGAGGTTCATTGAGATGGAAGCATTCTTCTAATGATCAAGAGAGATTCGAGCTAGAAATATTTTATTACTTACACATTCTAGGAATACCTGGCACACAAAGGCCATGTACATACAAAGTCAGGAAGTACACAGAGAAAGGGAGCTCTATTGGATCCAGTGCTGTTCAAACACCTTTTCCAAGGGGTGGTTGAGTGGGTGACTTTAAAGAAGATAGGTATTTGTTCCAGGGGGTCACATAGTGACTTAGAGGTGGTCATGTGACCTACCTGCATGGACCAGGTGGGGTGTGAGGATCAATAGGGTCAGTCACACAGGCTACATTAGCTGTCCCTTAGGTGACTACCTGGATGGACCACACTGAAGAATTTGAATGAGGAGAGTGGCAAACTGATGTCAAGATGACTGAGAAAGTCCAGCTGGTATTCAAGATGGATGGGAAGGTAACCAGACATCCTAAGGACATCAAACACTAATTAAATGGTGGCTAAGGCAGATGCTTAGCTTTCTGTTCTTGGATATGTGAAAAGTCCCTTTCTACTCCTCATATTTAAAAGGAGAGTTTCCCAGAGGGAGGCAATTTTCTGCTACACTGGAATTGGCTGGTGTTTGCCCTAATGTGCTACAGTCATTTAATGAATGGAAATGAGGTCATCAGAGGAGAGTGACATTTGCTTCACCTATGACCCACTTATTATTTCCTTTAAGTTCCTGGTGTTCCCAAATGCATTTCCCTCAGGGATGATGAGAGAAGAAAGCTAAGAAAATAGAAGAGGGCTCATGCAGGGACTGAATTTTCCACCCTTGGCGAGAGCACAGGCTGGATGAACAAAGGGGCTCAAGAATGGGAATCTCCAAGGGTTCTCTCTGACAGCCAGAGCATGAGGATGTGATGGGAGGAGAGGGGCAGTGGAGAGCTACTGCAGAAAGTTTAGGGGTTTACAGGGTTAACTTTGAAAACCTTGTCTCTCTTTCCACCTCAACCATCATAAAGAAAGTCAATAATGTATGTGGTTTCTAAAGGAGGAAGAATACAGAGAAAACTGTGGAAGGATAAAAACCAAAATTTGAACTCTGATTCTTTCAGGGCTATAGGCTATTTTGATGTTTTGTGTACATCTTGTTTTCTGAAACATGCACACACACATACATGCACACATGCACACACACATTCATGGGCTCTCTGGTGCTGTGACACAGTATGTGAGATGAATTACCTTAGAGAAGAACAGGTGTACTTTGACTCATGGTTTCTGAGGCTTTGGTTCCTTGTCAGCTGACACTTGCCTTGTGGCTTGTGAGGTAGGACTTCCTGGCCAGGAGCACAGGATAGAGAGATGCTATCTTCCTGGAGTTCAGGAAGCAGAGAAGGGAAGGGATATGGAGGAAAGGTTGCAGTAGCCCTCCAAGGGCACATCCCTGATCATCTAACTTACCCTTAAGGGTCTCTCTACCTCTTCAAGGTTCTACTCTCACACCTAATAGCACCAAAGTCAGGGAACAAAACCTTTCACATGTGGGTCTTTGGGGAACATTTCAGATCTAAACTATAGTGCATGCTTTTTATAAAAGCAAGACCAGAAAACAATAAAATGCTAAATTTATATCAAGAGACAGAAAGAAGCATCACCCATTAATATAGTAAATGATCACTAATCTGAATACATTCCAGGATTAGTGGGATGGCTCAGGGGTAAGAATATTTGCTGTGCAAGCATGAGGACCTGAGTTCAAATCTCCAGCACCCATGTAAAAGACTGGGTACAGCTGCGTGTTTCTGTAACCCCAGCATTGCGAGGATAGAAGCAGTGACTCCTGGGAGTTCATTGTCAGCAAGGCTAGCCAAATGGCAAGCTTTGGTTCATTGAGAGATCTGCCTGAAGGCGATAATGTGGAGAGTGAGATGCAATAATGGGACATCCTGCTCTGACCCTGCATGCACAAGCATGAGTTAAAGCATATGCACACTCGTGTGCATGCAACATACACACACACACACACAAACATACGAATTCACACACCATACACCACACACACACACACACACACACACACACACACACACACACACACACACCAAAACTGAAAGTATTTCAATCCTGATTGGTTTATATGTTCAGAAATGAACATTTTTTTCCCTTGTGACTTAAAAACTGAAAGAAATTCACCGTCCTACTTTGCCCCTTCCACACACTGCTCCCTTATCCACGTGCAATGATGGAAAAGTTTTGGCACAGCCTGAAGTTTGTTGCCTGTATCAAATGGTACCCTGATCAGTTCCCAGACATCTTATACTATCTCACTCAGTTTTGCCAACTAGAAGCTTTATCACATTTGGGAAGTAGGAATGGTAGTGACGACGGGCTGTGGAAGTCAAGGAGAGGACAGAGTGCATTTCTGTTGGACTGGGGTCTGCTCAGTGCATGCAGCAATCATGCTCTGTGTTTCATGGAGTAGGAAGCTGTCCTCCAAAATCCTCGATGAAGATCCTGATTAGCACCTATGTGCTTTCATCAGGCCTCTTCAGTGTGGTGGGGTACAAAAAAAAATAGCACTTGGGAAGTAATTTCAATTATATAAAAAGTCCAGAGCTCTTTAGCTCTGTGTAACTTTAGGCTAATTATGACTGACCTTCCTAGACCAGCTTTTCTACTCAAATTCTAGCCAAGTGACCTGCCAAGTGTTCAATGGGGACATTGTAGGCACTTGATGGCTGAGTGCCCTTTCACCCCTTTAACTGAAGGAATTAATTTGTCCTTGGCTCTCCACCTTCCAGAACCGTGTGGTAGAGATTAAAAGGACTGCATCACTTGCATCTAAAACACATAGTGCCTTTGCCTGTGGTTAATAAACAGAAATAACCATTTTTAATCAGTGCTCATGGGAAAAATAGCTTATGAAAAATCTTGACTGCATTATTCTTAATATACTTTGGCAAACAATTGCATGGAAATATTTGTTTTGTCATTACCCAACATTATTTTCTTAGCCTAGAATAAGCTCACTATTTTTTGAATCTAATGTCATGTCAGCCTACCAAGATAAGCAAGTGGACGCCTTGTTTTTCAGCATAGAATAATAAGTGGGTAAAGCTTGCCCACAGAAGCTTTTGCTGAAAATCAAGTGTCCTGAAGAATTAAACATAGACATCCACAGAGAAGACAACCATTAGACTCAAATTGCATGAAAGCTCTCTTACAAATTTGGAGATGATACTGTCGCTTTCCAAGAACCCATGAACAAAGTAAGCCTCAAATTCCACAAAACACACTGATGGCTTCCAAGTCCAGCTCACAGCTAATTGAGTGATTTTCATTCCACTGCTTGTAGAGATAATTTAGAGTCATTAAAACAGCAAAGTGTTCTGGCTTTGAGGTTTATGACAGCCAGCTTCTTTTCTTTTCCACAAAGCCAGTAATTGCATCTCAGCTATTGTACTGTTGTGGGCAGGATGCCATCCGTCTTGGGCTGTGCTGCTTCAGCAGCATAGATAACAGTTTTCCTGGACCACATTTAGAAAATTACAAAGCCATTTGGGTTATTAATTTTGTCCAATTACTCCTTATTCCAAAATCTGGACTTACTGCTTTCATAATATATGTATTTTAGAGAATTATAGACACATCTCCCAAAGGCTGGAATTAATTTATTATAATTTATTGGAGAATAAAATCAGTTTAAAGTCCCATTAAGCTTTTGTCTTTGGATCTGCTGAGTAGGGAAGGAGCATCCATACTCCTGCCTCACCCATTGTGTGCCTCCTTGGGCTCACTGGTTCAGTGGCAACCAGTCTCACTTGTCCTTGTCATTTTCCATCATTATTTTTCTTTCAGCAAGTTTGTTTTGCATTATACTTTGCTGAATTATGTTGGAGAGTGTTTTTTCATATGTGGTGTTTATTGTATTGTCACTTAGTCACCAGTTCATTGTTCAAACTTAAAATTGACTGATGGGCCTTGGCCCAATGGCTTTGAAGAGTTGAAAGTGTTCTGTTAGAATGCCTGGCTCCTTCTACGGAAAGGCGAACAGAGTTCATTCCCATTTTAGTGAGGGTGGCTAATTCCCTCTCCTTGTACTCAGTTCCCATGTCCACACAGGGTGGCTTTACTGGGTAGTTTCTGTCAACTTGACACAAACGAAAAACTAATTCTAAAAAGAGGGTAGCTTGCTTTAGAAAATGCCTCCATAACATTGGGCTATAGGCATTTTCTTGATTGATAAGGGATGGATGACCCAGCCATTGTGGTGGTGTCACCCTTGGGCAGATGGTCTAGGGTTGTATGCAAGCTGAGCAACCTTGGGAAGCAAGCCAGTCAGTTCTTGGCTTGAGCTCCTGCCCTGGAGCTTAAGACTGTGACATAGTGTCAGCCTGTGATACCATGATGATAGACTGTGACCTGGAAGTGTAAACCAGATAATCGCTTTGTGACATAGAAGTGTAAACCTAATAAACTCTTTGTTCTCTAAGTTACTTTTGGTCAGTGTTTTATCACAATAACAGTAATCAAACTGGAACAGTGTCTAAGATCAGTAGAAATGTCTTCTTTCACAGCTCTGGTGCCCAGAGTCTGAACTCCATCCTGCTGTGCCTAAATCCTCTTGGAGTGTATTCCCTTTCTTCCAGGGAGACCACCATCATGGCTATAGAGAATAGCTGGGCACAAACATGGCAAGATCCCCACAACTGATCAGAAATCCAAGCAGCACAGGGGGCCCATGATTACAGAATTTCCAGGAGACAGGCTGCTATAAAGTGAGGCTGATTGCCCTTAGTAGGAATGGGCAGAAAAGGCATTCCTAGATGGTAATACTTAGAAATATTTACTGGAGATTGGCAACAGAATAGTGCACACAAATAATTGTCAATGAGTTGTGGTTCATGCCCCTGAATGACTGGGTTGGTCTCTGCAGCAACCTACTAAAAGGAAAGTCTCTGCAAGGGCTCCAGAAGTTATCTATGACTATTGCTTTCTCTCACAGAAAGGATTAAATCCTTATTTATATAGAAGAGTCTTTAGGATCTCGTGCCACTGTAAGTATGTAGACCTTCAATAAAATGACCAAAATGAGGCCAAACAAAAGTGTGTAACTATGAAAGAGCAGAAGGTAGCATTGGGCATCTTGATTTAGTTACATACAAGTGGAGGAACCTCTGAAAACAACAGGTCCTAGTCTCTGGAACTTGTGAATGAATGTTCCCTTTCATGGCAGACTTCACAGGTACAGTTGATAGTTATAGGATGGGAAGAATGGCCTTAAGTACAGTCACACATGTGTTTTCAAGAGGGAAGCAGAAGGAGATTTACATAGACAGATGAGGAATAGGCAACCGACCACAGAGGAAGATGTTGGAGTATTATGAGAACAGGCAAAGGAATGCTTGTAGCCAGGTAAGCTGGAGGAGACAAGGAAGACATTACATCCTTAGGAGGAAAAATCAATCTCCATGCAGTGATTGACTTCACCAAGCCTGCCATATTCAAGATCCTTCTTCATCCCTAGATCCATCCACAGGTACTAATCCTGACCCTTAGCTCTCTGGCTCCATGTTTATGAAAACATGTGTTAGCTGGTCTCCCTGGGGCCTCCAGTCAGGAATTGATCGAAAAAGAAAAAACAAAACAGAATCCTTCTCCTGTCCCATCCACTATCTCCTAGTGCCTTATGAGTTTCCACATGATAAAAAAGGCACCAGTATAGAATTGGAATACTGCCTCTGTGCTATTGTGTGTGGTATATGAATGTGTGCACACATGTTGACTGTATATGCACATACCAATGCATACATGTGTGGTGGCCAGAGGTGGAAGTTAGTTGTTTTCCTCTACTGCTCACCATTTTATCCTTTAAAGCAGGGTTTCTCACTGAACCTGGGCTCAGCAGTTGTCTAAACTAATTGGCCAGTATCTGGGATCTGCATGCCTCTGTCCCTACAACATTGGGGTTACAAATGCATGTCATCATTCCCAGCTTTTTATGAGGCTGTTGGGGGTCTGAGCACAGGTCCACATGCTGAACAAGCACTTTTACCCACTGGGTCATGTCCCAGCCCCATTACTGCCTTTATTTAATTCATAATTTATGACACACACAAGCGTAGGATGAGCTGTTGTTCCTCAGAATCACTGCCAGTCAAGGCAAGTTCTGGTTAATACTGATTGCATTGGCCAGGCAAGACAGTGAAGTGGCATTTGTTTGTTCTGGTCATACTTTTCAACTGACTCTCCCCATTACTGGGCTCTTGGAATTTCAGAACATACCTTAGGAATTTCTTTGTAGTCTATAATCTTGGTGTTCCACACTTTGAGTTTGGCCCTTAGACTGTGGAAACAGTATGGACTCTGGGGTTGTATAGAAGTTGGTACAAAACTAGGCTTCCCCATTCACTGCTATTTACACCTTCAGAGCCTCAATTTTTTCTTTTTCTCATCTGTCAAATGGACATAAAAAGCCTCTTGAAACAAACTGGAGCTAAATAAATTATACAAAGAGCCTTGTGGAGTGCCTGAAATCTGTAGAACTCTAATAAAAGCTAGGTATTTTCTGTGTTGTTAAATGCATACACTCATAAGAAATATCCTGAGTTGCCTTGTTTCTGTCTATGCAAGGTTATAAGCATATATACTTGGCAATTAAATGTTATAAAGCCATTTCAAAGTAGATTATTTGCTCACTCAACACATGTTTTGAACAAATACTTACAAAGCAACTGGAAAGATTTGGAAGTATATACACCCATTCATAAAAGTCTCAGAAGGACTAAGTTGGGGGTCACAGGGAGATGGAGATGGGAATTGGGAGGGTGGGGATGAACCAGCATATCAGCACAGGAAATGACAGCCACTTCCTGTCTTCAGTGTACATGGCTTTTGTAGGTTGCTACCTTCATCCTGCCTGGGTTGGTCATCATAAAAGGGAATGTTGCTTCCTTCCTAAAGCAGAAAAGACAATAAGAATTACTTAGTGTATTTAACTTTGTATTTTGAAATAAGTTATAGAATAACTAAAAAGTATAAAGAGTTCACATGTTCTATTCCTCCATATTCCCAAAATTTTAACATTTACCAAGACTTATTCTTTTAACACACATATCTTCTCAGCATATGTTTCTAAAATTAAGGCAAGTTTTTATATAATCACAGCATAATTTTCAAATTTATAAAATTGACATTTGTTACAATGTCAATGTGCAATTTACATATATTAAACTTTCCCATATTGTTCCAATAAATATCCTAAGGGGAAATTATGCACAATATAAAACATAGCCTTTAGTTGTCATGTGTCTTCAATATCCTTTAATTGGAGCCATTTCTTAATTATCAATATAGTGTCTTTTATGACATTGTCAGTAAAATTATTTATGACACTTATTTATTTTGTATGTTTATAAGGATGTGTGTGCATATGTGTGCATATACTCATCCACACAAATCACAAGATGCAAGTGTGGATGGATGTCAGAGAGGACAACTTGTGGGAGTTAATTTTCTCATTCCACCTTTTGGATTCTGGGGATGGAACTCAGGTCACCAGGTTTGGTGGCAAAGTGCCTTAACCATTTTGCCAGCCCAACTTTGCTTTTAAGAGTACAGGACAGTTCTCTGCAGAGTGTTCCTCATTTTGATTATAATCTGATGTTTTACCTAATTTTTCATTTTGATCTCATTTAGAGTATACATCCTGGCTAGGGATTCAGGTTTGGGCATCCTAGGCATGGTTCAGGTTGTGCATCCTGGGCAGGGATTCAGTTGTGCATTAATGAGGTTTACAACGTGGAGTCAGAAATAGATTGATAACAGCTAGTTTATTAAGGAATAGTACTCACGAAAGGGTGCCAGTGACCAGGTTTGCACCGGAGCAGGAGGGACCCATTAGATGCTTCCTAGTGAGCTCAGCCAGGCGAAAGAAAGAAAAGGGCCCGAGTGTGCACCTCCCTCCTACTTAAACACTTGTGATGTCACTGCTGTCCACGCCACCCAAGGAACGTGGACAGCAGTACCTCTTAATCAGGGTTTCTCCCTAAAATTCCCCTGTTGGTCTAAAGAGGATTTAAACTTAACAGTGTAAATTATCTATAATTAACAATCAAAGGTGAATTGCAAGAAGATATAATAATCTACTTATATCACATCCTAACTATATCTATTCCAACTAAACCCTAAAGTCATCTGAAAGAGATGTCCAAGCCCAACCCTAAACACTAGGAAACTAGCCCTAACTTAGTGACAACAGTGGGGAAAGGGGATGTAGTATTCTCCAAGTTACTTCCTGCTGAAATGGGACGATGATAGCCTCGTGGGGTCCTGTAGGAAGAAAATGTTAAGAGTAGTGAAAGTCTTGAGTGGATTATATCCAGTCCGTGTTTGGTGGGAGATACTTGATTGAAGGTCTAGGTTAAAGTCCTTATCTTGATTGAAGTCCTTGTGTTGGTTGAAGTCAGTACCTGAAGCTCTGGTCAGAGTGTCAGTTCAAACGACTCAAGTTGGATCCAGTGTACTCTGAGGTTTGGCCCATTTTCTTTCCGGAGAGTTCAAGGATTGCTGTTAGGAAGTCCTTCATTGGCTGTGGGGAACTCAAACATAAATGTTAGCAGAGAAACTTTTAACTTTTATATGAAAGGCAACAATAAGGAAAATAATAATTATGAGGGAATTTATACTTTTAGAGAAAGAGCTGAGAAAAGACAAATGACAGTCCCCAATTTTTCTCTTATTCTGTATTACATCAATTGGCTTCTTGAGGAAGAGAGGACACATGCCGATGGCGTCCTCGATAAGTCCTTATAAAATATGTAGATTAGTAGTTCTGTTTGATAATTAAGACTGAGCTAGCTGGGCGTTGGTGGCACACGCCTTTAATCCCAGCACTTGGGAGGCAGGCGGAACTCTGTGAGTTCGAGGCCAGCCTGGTCTCCAGAGTGAGTGCCAGGATAGGCTCCAAAGCTACACAGAGAAATCCTGTCTCAAAAAAAAAAAAAAAAAAAAGACTGAGCTAGCAAATAAGAAATCCTAGTTATTGGCCAGCAACATTGTAACTAATATTAATCTCTGTGTGTTATTTGGGGGCCCTAACCTAACGTGGTGGCCGTGGAACTCAGGTGACTGTCAGAAAGAGTTACCATTACAGTGCATCCTGGGCATGGATTCAGTTGTGCATCCTGGGCATGAAAACCAAGGGATCTGCTGGTTCATCTCAGAGCTTCCTGCCTAATGTTCACTTTGCCCCGAGGTTGGGAATGTTGTTCATATTCATCATGCCAATCATCTCTCCCTGGGTTTCCAGTTTCTCCACTTTGAGGGAATGATCCTCTCTTATGACTAGTGAGTGTCCCATAAGGACATGCTATGTAACCATTTATGTATCCTGTTTGTCACCACTCTTTAGGCAACAGTTTTAAAAACCATTTTAGGGTTCTTACCTGAGTTGTTATGGCTGTTAGTTACCAAGTGATAGTTTTTCTCATTTCTGTTTTCCTGCTTCATTTATTGGTTGAGATTCCATACCATTGGCTTTCTGATGACACTCTGATGGAAAATAGCTGTACAAATCTAAATGAATAGGAAATAAAAGCCCACCTTCCTCCTCTCCCCAATCCCAGAGTGCAAGTACTCAGCGGTCTGTCCATATGTACTCTACACAGTTGAGAGCCATGGTTACCCAGAGGTGTTCCTCAGGCTATTTTGTTTTTGGTGATAAAATTCCTTACCTCTGTAAGCTTCTTGTGCTCGCACGTTTACTTCATTATTCTTCCCATAGAATCCTGGTTTCAGTCTCTCTTTCTGGGCCTTCTCCCAATACACACACACACACACACACACACACACACACACACACACACACACACACGGACTTACAGATGAAAAGACACCTATGAGAAATATAAAATGTGAGGTATGGACATGTAAGGATCTTGACTCAAATGACTATGTATATATGTGTGGGTTTTTGTTTGTCTTTGTTTTTGATTTTTTTTTTTTTTTACCAGATTGTTAGAGAAATTTGGACACGGGATGCATATTTGCTAATGTGAATTAGTTTATTTTCTTATTTTATGCACGTCAGTGTTTTGTCTATGTGTATGTATGTGAGGGTGTCTGATCCACTGCAACAGGGGTTACAGACAGTTGTAAGCTAAGCTGCCATGTGGGTGCTGGGAATCATACCCAGGTCCTCTGGAAGAGCAATCAGTGCTCTTAACCGCTGAGCCATCTCTCCAGCCCTCAGGGAATTAGTTATTTTTAATTCTGAGGTAGAATGCCGGTAGTAGTAGTTATGCTTTTGAAAGTTATGTCGTATGAGTACTTACTGAAATATTTATAGGTGAGATTGTGTGATGTCTAGGATTTGATCACAGTCTGTCAGACAGGAATCAGGCAGGGCCATCTACAAAACAAGACGTAATATGAGCCAATAATGGCTGGCACTGTCTGTCAAGTAAGGAGGGGTTAGTGTATCAAGTTTGAATTAAAATCTCCCAGCTGTGAAAAAATAAGTCACCATATTTTTGTCTTTTTTTTCCTTTAAACAAATACATGGGATAATTTGGGCATGAATACAGTAAGCCCTAAAAAAGAGCATGTTTCCTCCAGTTCGAATGTGTTTTGATCCTTATATCCCAGAAGCTGGATGCTAACTGTCCTTCCTTCTGTCCAGGTCAGTGAAGGTCTGATACTATACCAGCATGTGGATCTAGAGAATACAGGATGGGCTTCAGAAGACTCCTTCACATTCACAGCATCCTCTCCTCCCGCAGCACTGGGCCCTGAGGATTTCCGGATTACCATTTCATATGAAATGAACGAGTCAGGCCGACAAAGCCGGCTGCTTGCAAATACAGGTACTGCCAGTTAATCCCACCAGTGGAGAATAAGACCACTACCACAATTTAAAGCCAAATTTGAAGCAAGCTTTAATTAAGTGCTGGCCAGGTGGATAGACTTTGGCCAGGTCCCTACCCAAGGCCCTGGGAAATAGGCCTGAATCAGGTTTTACAAAGGCTTAAGAAGGAAAATCCATAATTCATTGCATTTTCCATCAGGTCCAATGAGGGCAAGCATATGTCCTGCCTGTGAACCAACCTCCCGTCCACATGTGATAAAGCACATCCTGTGCAGATGGGTCAAACAGCTTGTTTAAGGGAGTGAAAACATGTGACTTGTTATCTCCCATAAACAATAACCTCCAGCATTTCAGGAACTATCTGTTCTTGGGCAAGGGGCTTATAGATCAGAGGCATTTTTTTGTTTCATGGGTCTCTAAGGCACAGTAATTAAAACTTAAAATGTAACTTTGGCTCTCACACCACCAAGCTATGGCCAGCCAGTGCTTTGCCTATTATAGAAGAAAGATAAATAATCTTTGTGTCCATGCCACAACATCGTCCTCTTCAATAAGATGAACCCGGTTACAGCCGATGGTAGTTAGTCTGCATGCCATCGTACTATTTCCTGGCATGAGCCTAAAGGTGAGGAATGAGTTTGGCTTTTAAAAATCTCTTTACCTCCAAATGGGAGTTTATCATGTCCATGTCTGAAAGTTGTTGATAAAAATGAAAATGATGATTGGGAAAATAATTATTAAAAGCTGTGCCTATTTCCATAGCAGGAGAAATTCAGCCATAGGTAAGTCAGGAAATTGACATCTTAAAAGTGAGTGTTTGGGTTGTAAAGCCTGCTTGCCTGAAATGTTGTCTTAATGGTTGTTTGCATTCATTTCCCAATCACTCTCCTCCCTGCTTCCTCCCTGTGTCCTTCCTCTGCTCCCACCATTTCCCTTCTTTCCTCAGTTTCCTTCTCACCTCTGTGTCCTGCCATGTGTATAATGTTATCCTCTCCACTTCCCATCTCCCTTCAGGTGATCCCTTTTGTACTGTCAGGACCTCCAAATGCACATAAACACACACACACACACACACACACACACACACACACACACACACACACACACACACACGTAAATCTCAGTTGGTTCTTCGAGTAAGAGAAAACATTCATCTTTCTGAGTTTCACTTATTTAACCTAACAAAATCATCTCCTATTGCATTCATTTTCCCCAAAATGTCATGATTCCTTTTTTCTTTATGGCAGTGTAGGATTCCACTGTATATATGTACCATATTTTCCTTGCCATTGGTCTGTTAATGGCATCTAGCCTGATCTTACAGCCTGTCTACTGTGAGTAATGCAGCAGAAAATACAGCTGTGCAGATATCTCTGTGGAAGGCTAAGAGTCCTTGGGGTATGTACCCAAGAGTGTATAGCTGGGTTATATTGTAGGGCTATTTTCAGTTTTTTGAGGGACCTCTGTTTGGCTTCCATAGAGATGTATTTATGCTTAAGTTTTATTTTTCATATGCTAATTCAGGTGATTGAGCAACCTTTGCATTTAGAATAATGGACTGAGAAGTGTGCTTGGGAGAGAAAGCTTTAGGACCTTCATCTGCAATGTCTGATTAAATGTCTCTTTGTTCTCTGTGTCAATAGGAGCCTCTGTCAAGGAGGGAGGTAAAGTTCTCATTGACCAATCTAAGTTAGATGCTTCCAACCTCTTACTTCAGCTGCCCCAACCTCAGCGTTCTTCCCATGAAATCTGGTTCCAGGTTATGGCTCTTCCTTGCTATGGAACCATTTTGGTTGGAGAAAGAAACATCACCACAGGAAAACCCTACTTCTCCCAGCATATAGTTAATACATTTGGAGTCACGTATCTTCATGATGACTCTGAATCATTGGCTGATAATTTTACCTTCGCTGTTTGGCCAAATCCAAAGAGCAAGTCCACCAGCAAGCCAGAGGCTGACTTTCTAGAAGAGATGTTCAACATTACCATCACCCCAGTGAATGATCAGCCTCCAGAATTAAAGACCAGAGGGCTTCGTTTGACAGTTCTCCAGGGCAGCTGCTTGGTTGTAGGACCTGAAATCCTAAAAGTAGATGATCTAGACAGTCCTCCAAATGAAATCCAATACATGATCATCCGTCATCCCAACAATGGCTTTTTAGCCATGGCTCATGACCTAAACGCCACTGCTCACCATTTTACACAAGCTGATATCAATAATGCTCAGGTGTGGTTCATACAAGATGGAAGCCCATCCTCTGGAGTGTTTTATTTTAGTGTGACTGATGGTGAGCACCGCCCTCTCTACAAGCTCTTCCACCTGGATGTCATCCCCATCTCCATCACTCTTGTGAACCTCACAGACCTGCTTCTCCCACAAGGCCAGACCACTGTCTCCATCACCAATGCTCACCTCTCTGCGGTGACCAATGGGAAGAGCCTTCAGATCATCTACAGGATAACACAACCCCTCCAAAGTGGCCACTTGCTGATTGAAAACCAGGTGGTCAATAGCTTTGGACAGGAAGATTTGGATGCAGGAAGACTCTCTTACCACATGACCAATCTCACAGCCTCAGAGGATCAGCTGCAGTTCTCACTGTCTACAGCAGAGAGCAATTTGACAGAACAGACCCTGGGCATCAGAGTGCAGCCCTTACTGCAGGTTACACAGAACCTGAAAGTGGCCAACAGAGTGCCCCATCAGCTGCAGAGGGAGGATCTAGATGCAACTGAGCTAGCTAACAGGACAAATAGTGACCCCACATTTGAAGTGACACAACCTCCCATCCATGGGCGGCTTGTACGAAGAGCAGTTGACAGCCCTGTGATGGAAGAGATCACTCGGTTCACCCAGGGAGACATCGACCGAGGCCAGCTGGTGCTTGAGGCATGTGCTAATCTAACAGGTATCGGTACACTAAATGACTCCTTTACCTTCTTGCTCAGTGCAGACCATGTACAGCCAGCAATGGGTTATCTGGCCTTTAGCATAGCGCCACCAGACCCCTTACCTTTACAAACATTTACACCAGATGTGCCTTTATTCATCACTGGAGAGAACCTCGTGGCCTCAGTTTTCTCTCAGAAAAAACTTACAGCTTCCATTATAACACAGACAGAAACTCCAGGGAATCTGAGCCAGAGCAAATGGCGGGGGACAGATTCCTGGGGACAGCTCAATGCCAAAGAAGCAAAAGTGGATGTCAAGGTCTCACCCACCGAGGTCATTTGGCCATATGCTGCCACCACAGTCGTTTCTCGGGGAGCTATAGGGCACAGAGACAGCAGTTACCCTCTGATGGTCATCCTACCCTTGGCTGCTGTGTTCCTTCTTCTGATGGTGACTGTGGTGGCCCTGTGTGTCTGGCTGTTGAGGCGAAAGGAAGAAAAGGCTAACCCTCTTCTCCAGCCCAAGATCAACCTCGAATCCCCACTTCCCAGCTGTAGAGCAGAAAGGAGTGGAGCCATTCCCACCGTCACTGTGACTCCCCTGATGAGAAGCTCTAGCATCCCTGCCACCAGTGTATTCCTGTCCCCACAGTATGATCAGGTGGCCTCTCTGGGGACTGAGCCTGTAGAGAAATGTGCTCCTTGGGAGGCATGGGTGAACCTGGATCCTGACATGGCCAAGCTTTGCCGACAAACCAACCCAGCACTGAAACACAACCAGTACTGGGTATAAATGTGAACTGCCCCACCCCTCCCTCTTCCAGCCCAGCCCCTCCCTTTCATCCTCTTTCTCTCCCTTCTTTTCCCTCTCCCTCTCTTCCTGACCCTCCCCATCTCGGTTTTTCCTTGCTCTTATTGACCCCTTACTGTGTACAGGTACTAAGATGGGGACTGGACTATAGTGATGAAGGAATACTGATTGAATCAAGGAAGGCTGCCCTGACTCCACATGGCTCAGTCACCATCTGGTGCAGTTGACAAGTGCTCTGACTCTTGCATAGCACTCCTGGGCTTTCCTCAATTGGACTTTTTCTAGACCTGGTGTTCTCAATACATACTTTTCTGTTAGGAATTAAACCCTTCACTACTGAGCAGTTGGGCCCAATGGGAAGCAGAAGCATTAACTTGGGGCTTGGCGTTAGAGGGGGAAGGTTTGGTGGCTTTTCATGGAAGTGTCACTCTGCATGAGTCAGCAGGAACCAGTTCTGTCTCCACAGAAGATGTCATTTATTACATCAGTGAGTTTATGTGTCACCCTTGTCCTCTGTGGAGTTTTCTAGAGTTGGCCCCCTCATGCAAGAAACGCCTTGTTCAGATGGCAGGGCAATCTGACCTCCTTTGGGGATAGTCATTGTATACATTGTATTTCATCAAGAAGCTTTGTCATTGTGATCTAGAAAGTCAAGAAATATTATTTGAAGCTCCGAGGGATAGAAAGGCATGTCAAAAACTTAAAAAACATTTTTGTTGTCTTAGTTTGGCATCCTTCTATAATAAATTGAAATAACAACAAATATGTTTTTGAATTGTCTACTTGAACCATGGCCAAGATTAATTTCTGTGACTAAAATGAAGCTTTTAGTACCATATTAAGAATGTCTTGAGCTGCAGAATACAGTGCCCCCACCAGTGATTTCGACTGAGGCAGGCAAACATTTTCTACGAAGAGTAACAGTAAAGATTTTTGGTTTGTAGACCACACATGGTCTGTGTCATTTGTTTCCCTTTTGTTGGTCTTTCTTAAAACAAACTTTGTTTTAAGAAAATGTTAAGAAAGAAATTCTTAGCTCTTGAATTTGGCCCCATAGACCACTCTTAGGTTTGGGCAATAGAGGTGTATTGAATTATGTCAGTTAGTGAACCTTCTGGAAGTTAGCATTCCAAAGTGGGCTCTGCAACTCACATTATTATCAAGGCTGGGAGCTCTTTTGTCCCCTCCACTCTACCATCCTCAGGCTCTTTATGATTCTTAGATGGTAGCCAAAGTGCCCAGCAGAATAAACATATTCAAGGCAGAATCACACAGCACATGACTTCTTGTTAGACTCATTTTATTTGTATTATTTAATCAGGAGTGTTTCTCCCCATTTTACTTGCTTTCATGTCTTACTGTCTAAATGAGGCAATGCCCTTCCTAGCCTCCCACCAACCACCAGCAGAGGGAATAGGAGTCTCATGACTGATGGTCTCTCCTGAGGTCACTGATCTGCCCACTGTGGATGTAGAAAGGATGAAGGAATGACTGTTAGGTAGAGGCAATAGGACCTACTTAAATACTCTTAAGGTATTACAATCCTTGGGACACCAAGATACTGGTTTTCAAAGGGGCACCGGTCACATTTCATGTTTAATGGTTTTCTTAAAGCTGGAACCCATGTTTCAGAGATAAGAGTATCACCAGTTACAGGACAAAAGTCCCTAGTCTGGGAGTCCCAACAGACAAAGCTGAGCCACTCGTCCCAGTACATGGACTAAAGAGGTAAATAGAACTGGTTGTGGTGGCACATGCCTGCAGTTCCAGCACTTGAGAGGCAGAGGCAGGAGGGTCACTGCAGTTTTGAGGCCAGCTTGTGATATAAAGCAAGATCAACAACCAGTCAACAGCAAAACAAAGCAAACAGAAACAAAACCAGACAGTAGACTGGTGAGGCAGAGAAAGATTTAGTCAGCATCCCACACTGGGAAGAACAGACAAAGGAGCTAAGTGACGCTCATCCCCAAGTCTATCTTCATTGTTTAAACAGGAAGAACTGAGGCAGGTAACAAGAAGTCTGTAGTCTTGCTTGAAGGTGGTGTGGTTGAACGTTATCTCAGTACTTGGTCTGAAAGCTGATTCCAGGACATCCTCTTTGCTTGAGGGACTATCTGGTTCCCATGAGATGATCGTTACTGTCACGGAATGTTCTATTCCCTGCTGTTCCTGGAATGCAAAGGGACTGCATGTTTAAGGCAGCAGCAGCATCTTCTTGAGAGTCTGGAAATGGGCGTTGTAAAAAGTTAATTTGTATGGTCGTCGAGGGTTTTGATTTCTGTGAGTTCAAGGCCAGCTAGGACTACATACTGAGACCCCCGCCTAAAATTATATGTCCTAGGCTCTCTTTATGTGCTGTCAGCCTTGAAGGGGGAAAAGATAGGGAAAGCATCACTGGCATTCGGACACTGTTTGAGTGGTCAACGTACCTACGTGCAGAGTTAAACAGGAATCTGGCCCACCCACAGTTTTAAGATAAAGGGCAGATGCAAAATGGAGGAGGGGAGATAGCACCATACCTACTCCACTTTTTACTACCTGTGAGTCCAAGCGAGGGGTAAGCACTTTTTAGAAAGGTTGTTTCTAAGTCCCTGTTACAGGAAGAGGGAGAGATTTGACAATAGTTGCAGAGGAGTGTGATTTTCCCATTTAATCTGTAGAGGCCAAGGATGATGCCACTGCCGAACATCCAGCAAACGCCTACCCAGACAAAGAATCCTGTGGGTCCAGTCCCAGATGTCGGGATTGCTGAGCCTGAGGAACGCCAGGTGAGCCATCATGAGGTGGCACCGTACACATCCAAGGAAGACTCATTACTAGGTCCAGACAAAAAATATGTTCTGAAAACAGAATGGAGGGTGGAAATGCCTCGATGTGTTTGAAACTCTGGTGAATGGCATGTGTGGACAGTCTTCATTAAAGGATACATTAAAAAACAAAACCCAACAGCCAAATCATTTTCATTCTTTATTTGTTTAAGGAAAGCATTACACCTTCTGTTAACATAGAAACATCCAGAGGACAAAATCACAAGGCAAAGGTGAGGTTGAAGTGTGCCCAGAGCCTGTTATACTTTTTTATAGAAAATGCTTTTGGTCTCATCTTTCCTCTGTTCCTCAAAGGATCACTTCCCTCCCAGCCCAATTTTAACTGCTCTTTTGGAAACAGTTTCCCAGTCTACAGATCAAGCCACAACGTGGCACATTTGGGCATAGAGACAACCATTTATGTCTTAGTTCCATTCTTGCCTTTTATCACTGACCATGAAAACGAATGTTACTATAGCTATTAGGGTTAATGCCTGGGCCCTGACAGCCCTAACAAGTGGGGCTGTGCCACCTGCCCTCAATAGGTCAACTAAAGACACAAGGAAATAAAATTAAATTTAAAAAAAAAGTGAAAGATGTATTCGATGTGGCTGCATTGGGAAGGGAAACAAGGAGGTCCAGTGACACTACCAGCCCATCTTCTAGGTCTTGACATGAGATAAAGGAAAAGCTACAACCCTCACAGTTAATGGTACCACTTGTAGGGGAAGCTGTAGCCTCCATATTGGTAATTTCCCACTATAACCACTCTCTCCTGAAACTGGTCTGGCAGGTTGTGGGAACCATAAGAAATCTCTGGGAGGGATGCTCCCTTCTAGGAGGGATGCTCCCCCCTGGGAGGGATGCTCCTCCCTGGGAGGGATGCTCACCTCTGGGAGGGATGCTCACTTCTGGGAGGGATGCTCCTCCCTGGGAGGGATGATCACCTCTGGGAGGGATGCTCCTTCCTGGGAGGGATGCTCACCTCTGGGAGGGATGCTCACCTCTGACTGATGTCAGGATTCAGCCTTTTCTCAGCATGGGATTCCTGATTAAATGTCCAGTTGTTGGGGATGTGTTGTTTAAAGGGAAGGGTACAAATGTCTCCTTACAATAGCTATTCCTGCCAGGGCTGTTACATTACTGCTAAAGAACACTTCTCCACTCTCCTTCCAAAAGTGCTTCCCTCCCATGTTCCCATATTCCTCACTCATAAACTGCCCCTTACTAGCCTTTTTTGGAAGAAGGAAGATTAAGAATCTTCATCCAGGGTTGACGTAGATGTAACTCAGAATTGTTCTTCACCCCAGTCTAACCCAGCATTCAGAGGCACAGTGACAAACGCAGCATACCCAAGGCAGAGGCTTGGAAACATCTGCATTCGTTAGGTGGGTTTCTCTCCCCCTTGCCTGGTCAATGCCTGCTCTTTGTGGAAGAGCCAGATGTCCTTGACTCACCCAGCCTGTTGGCTGCTGCTTTGCTTGGGCCATAAGCTCTTTGCAGCTAGGATTGCCAGCCTGGCCAAATGCAGAGCCTGTTCCTCAACCCATTTTCCTGCTAATGTTGCAGTTCCAAACAAAGACAGTTCGTGTCTGTATTGAAATGAGACACGGAGATGAGTAACACAATAGCTCACATTCTTGTGTGCAGGTATGCCTGCTAGATCAAGGCCAGTGTGAGATCCAGATGTCAACGCTCAGCTCATTAATTAATCAAGTAATTAATACAGGGTTTGGAAAGTTTTCGATTGCCTTCCAGAGGCTCTGGAATGGTATGGCTTGCAGATGGAGTCAATTAAAAAGAAACAATGTCTACCATTTGGTGCTGGCTCAAAGAAAGCATAAAATAAAAAAAATTGGCGAAGCTTTGTTCAGCATTGAAAATTGAAGTTCTGGGAATGGAAAATCGGCTGAAATGGCTCCCTCCATAGGAGGGCTAACTGAATAATTTCAACTCTGTCATAATGAGTCTAATACTTCTAAAAAGCGTCTGGGAAGTTAGTAAATATATTCTGAAGGCAAGCGGCAGAAGAATGTCTGATTTCTGTTTGACAGGATATTCTGGGATGGGATTGGAGTAGAAGGCTTTCCCTATATTTTTCCTGTCTTTTCTTTCTTTTTATCTTGCTGCTCCCAGCTCCCACAAATATCTTCTCTTAACAAGAAACTGTGACAGGTTCTAACCATTAGAAGTCCCTCCCTCTTCAAACACCCAGATGCAAGTCCTTAAGGTGTGGCATTAATTAGGTACCCTTGCCCTTTGGTTCTTCATTTTTCTGGAGCCGAAATACACACATTTGGAGGTGGTGGAAGGTGATGTTGTGTATCAGGTCATAGCCCTTAATTTGGGAGTGAGAAGGGGTCACACTCATCTCTAGTCTTTAGGAATTATTATGATTAAAGTGAGGTTCCATTCTGCACAAGAGTTGCGGGGATTAAAGTGGGCATGGAGGCCACTGTAGCATGCTGAAGGATGTGCCTTGATTAAGATGCTGTCTTGAGAGCTCTTTGGGCTAGCTCATACACTTCCTTCCTCAGAGACCCACCAACATTCATTCATTTGGCACCTTGTGTATGTGAAGCAGTACTAGATACCCCTGGACTGGATGCTAAATGCTTTCCTGCATGCAGCTGGTTGGTGATTTTTAAGAATTGAGGCATGCCAGGATTCAAGGGGAAACGGGGAAACTGGGTATGCGCTACCTAAGGGCTTGTTACCCTAGTTCAGCTGGGAGGCAGGGCTATCATTTTCTGTTTTGTTGTGTCTTTAACTGACTTACATAGCAGCAGCAGTATAATGCTAGCTTTACAGCATATGGAAATTTCTAGTTCATGGACTAGTGTGGGAAACTGGCTTCGGTGATTCTTTAAATTCTGCTAGAATTCTGGGGTAAACCCATTCAGTCTGGGTCTGGGTCTGGGCCTTTTTAGTTGAGTACTTTTTATTGCTGTCAACTTGTTCCTTATGATGGATCTGCTTGGATTTTATATCCCTTCTTGGCTTACCTTTGATATGTCATAATATATATATATATATATATATATATATATATATATATATAAAT
This sequence comes from Cricetulus griseus, assembly GCF_003668045.3. Classification (NCBI taxonomy): domain Eukaryota; kingdom Metazoa; phylum Chordata; class Mammalia; order Rodentia; family Cricetidae; genus Cricetulus; species Cricetulus griseus. The sequence continues at coordinate 331,230,146 of NC_048595.1, forward strand.
TCCTCCGTTTCTTTTAGATTTTCTGATTTAGTAGAATAAAGGCTTTGGAAGTGAACCTTTGCAGTCTTCTGGATTGCATTGACATCTGTTGTGTACCTCAGTTTCCATTTCTTTTTTTAATTGATTGAAGTCTTCTGCCTCTTTCTTTTGTTTAGTTTGGCTAAGGGTCTGTCAATCTTGTTAATCTTTTCAAAGAACCAACTCTTCATGTCATTAATTCTTTGTCTTTTTTTAATTTGTTTCTATTTCATTAACTTCAGCCCTGTTTTGATGATCTCTTCCAATATACTGTTTTGTTCTTGTTTTTCCAAGGTGTGAAGGTATGTAATTAAGTTATTGATTGGATATACCCCAAATTTTTTATGTGGGCACTTGTCACTGTAATTGTGCCCTCAGGACTGCCTTCATTGTGCCCCATAGATTTTGTCATGTGTGTTTTCATTTTCATCCAATTCTAGGAAATTTTTAATTTCCTTCTTGATTTCTTTCTTTACCCAATTATCATTAAGTAGTATAGTTTAAAATTTCCATGTGTTTGTATATTTTCTGTAGTGTCTATTGCTGTTGACAGCTAGCCTCATTCCATTGTGGTCAGATAGAACGGGAGACATTATTTCGGTTTCCCAGCTTAGGGGCAGGAGTTTGAAAGGACCACATAGGGAACTTGTGTGTTTCCCATTCATCTGAGGATAACAGGATCATGTAAGGGGTAGGTAAGAGATGGGTTGCAAGATTGGTGGTGCACAGTGAACAGGAAGCCAGAGCTTCTGATGAGTGTGTCCTATGGACAGATGTGGATCTAGAGGGTAAGTTAGCATGTGTTCATGTTACCCTGTCTAAGAAGATACCCAAAGAGGCATGTACAGAAAAACCAAGGGAGTTGCTAGACTCCTAAAGGTTGAGCAAAAAGAAAGAGGCAAGTCAGAAAAGAAGTTGCATTTGCCCTATAAAGAGAACATGTATCCATACATAAATTATTGATGGAAGTTGTCCATGGTTTCTAAGCCTGTGACAGCACCAATCAGGAAGTAGATTTTCTGTTCCCCAATCTACCAGTTCTATCTACCAGTCCTGAAGGAGCTGAAGCCATGATCATCTGGGAAGGGGTGTAACAAGGAGAGACTTGCATTTCTTGACTTCAGGTCCCAATTGGTGGTGATGGTTGGGAGCTGGAGTCCTTCAGCTTGAAAGAAAATTTGAAATTAAGGCTGGACATTTTAAGGCTAGTCTCACATTGTTAATTAAATAACCCTAAAAGTGTATTTCATATGTGACCAGAAAACTTATAAGGGTTCTCTCTGACCTCTGATCCTGACAGAAACAACTTGCAGAACTGATTGAAGGCAATAGGAGACAAAAATGAAGTCTGTTTGCATGCCATGGCCTGCCTTTTCCAATGTCATGTTTACAGCAATCATTTCTGTTTGTCAGAACCCTGCCTCTTCTACACAGGTGAGGACCAGATGCCGTTGTTGAGCTTTTAAATTCCAATTATCTTCACAAAACCAATCTATTTCAATGTCTTTCCTTTGGGATGTTGAGTCTGACTGTTCCAGTTAGAGACTGCCTCATTCATTTACCCTTCTTTCTGGCACAGCACTGGAAGCACCTTCCTATGTTTGGGGAATCCCTCCTTTTCCACCAGAGCTGCCACTCAAGGATAAAATAAGTGCCAGCATCCAGCCTCCTTCCAGCTGATGTACAAGATGGTTCTGAATTTAGGAGCCTATGACAGGTCGAAACAGGAGATGTCTACAGTCCATTTTGGAGACAAGTAGCAGAAGCTACATCGAGTTTCCAGAGGTGGGAATGGTGTAGAATGATGCCTGGGAATGAAAAGGGATGCCTGTAATTATTTCAGTCATCTTGGATGGGCCAGTTCGGTGACTGAGAAATGGTTTGTCTCCATAGTCCCCAAGACTGGCTCTCTAATGCTTCTAGAGAATAAATGAGCTCCACAGAAATCCTTAAAAGTAATTCCCAAATTGCCACAGCTGCAAAGACACCATTACAGCTTCTTCTAAGATAACATGTTATATAATTATGATACTGTTATTAGAAACAAAACACTCATCCCTATCATTGGTACAACATTATTATCTAACTGTGCCTATTATTTGGATTTCACCAGTTTTCCCACCAATGACCCATTTTCATTTCAAAATTTAGCCATGTTCCTTGTGGCTGCTATTTCTCCTTAGTCATCGCATCTCTTTCCATATTTGAAATAACAAGTACTGGTCAGTCATTTTGTACAATGTTCCTTGGTCTGGATTTCTCTGGTCTTGATCTGGACTGTGTCATTGCTGAGCTGGAGATAATGGAGTTGAGAAGGAAATACCACACAGACATCATTACCCGATGCTGGGTAAATGATATCCATGTGACCTACTGCAATGTTAACCTTAACTAGTTGATTAAGTGTTTTTTCCAGGCCTATCCACTTTGAAGTTACTATTCTCTCCCCACTCCCACCCTTGGTTCCCCTCTGGTTGTTTCAGGGGTTTGCTGAGTCCAGTCCATTTAAGGGGAATGGAGTTAGTTTCTGTCTTCCTGGAGGGGGACATGTATTATTTGGGAATTTTCCTGAAAAAAAAAATCCTGTCTCCTTTATTTATTATGCAGTCCTCAGTATAACATAAGAAAAGGACATTTGTTGACCAAGAAAAAAACAATTACAGGTGAGTTTCTTAGAACACGGACTAGCCGGAAATATAACCAGCATGGCAGGGCGTGAAGAAGTACTAGAAACTAAGGCATGGGCCCTTAGGTGAGAAACACAAGTGACTGTGGTGAACTCGACTCCCTTGCCAGGACTGGTTTCTGCCACAAGGTTCTTCATTTTGGTTTCTATAGCCTGAAACGGCTGATGCCTCTGGTGGCCTGGGTATCTTCATCCTGTGCTACATGCCCCTGTATAACTTAGCACATAACATCACACAACTGCAACTGAAGGTCACAGGCACCGAATTCTTAAGAAACTGATTTTCTCAGCCAAGACTTTTGCTTCATTTTTCCTGGACCAGTTGTGGCCTTGTGTCCATCAGTGTGGCCAGGAGTGGGGCGGAGTTACTCTTTCCCCCCTTATCAGGATTCTAGGGAGGAGTCAGTTCTGAAGAGAGGAAGGATGGCAGGGTGACAAAGCAGTGTGCTCCTCCGGTGCTCTTTTCCTTCTCCCTGAGAGAACGTGTTGTTCCTAAAATAGCACAGAGACTGCATTTGTGTCAAAGCTCACACATGGATTTCTCTGCTCAGCATATATCAGGGCACCTCTTCATTTTCTAGGATCTTGACCTGGCTTTCTAAAATGTCTAAAGTAGGTAAAGTAGAGCTGCTCTACCCACAATTTGGCCATGTGTTTGTCATCCTTTCCTTGCCTCCCTGTTGCCCAAGAGGCTGCTAAGAGCTCCCTCAGAACATGACTTTAAGGGGGTGGACCAGGTAAATAATTTACTTCTCTAAGCTTCAGTTTCCAAGTTGAAGAACAATGTCAGTGCTTTGATACCTACGTTAGTTTACTCTCCACGATTACGCTGGGGGTCTTGGGAAAATTCAGATTCCCCGACCCAGACTTTTATAAAGATGAATATGGTGGCAGGAAACAAAATGAACCCAAACTAAGTAGTTGAGGCACACTGAATTATCAGATTTGGTAGAGATGCCAGCAGAGCTGAGGAAAGAATGGCCTGGTGTTACCCTTCTGTCAGAGAGAACAAAGGAAGGCTTGCTCCCTGGAGCCAAGCTAGATGGTCACCTGCTGGGAGCTGTGGCCTGCAGAGACAGAGGCAGCCAACCTCAGCTGGAGTGAGGGGCCTCTCATTTTGCCTTCCCTTCTGGTCCCCCACAACCCTTCCTGCCAAGGGCTTTCACTAACTGACTCCATCCAGAAGTCACAAGGCTGCTTATTTCTGATTCTGCCACCACCTAGGGCAGGTGCCAGATGGTGAGTGGACAGTATGGCCAGGCATCCAAGAGGTGTGTAGTACAAGATGGACAGCAGCTTTGTGACTGGGGAGGGGGGGTTAGACTTCTTAACTGACTTTTTCACTTCATCACACTGAAGACTTCTCATATTCTCTTATCCTGAGCAGCTCCAACATCCTTTTAGTGTTACACAGACAGAAGGAACAGCTTATAACTATGTAAACCAAGAGGGGCCCATTTTGGCTTGGATTTCACGCTGTTTAGGAGAAAGACTTGAGCCCTTTCTCCTGCCTTTCTTGGAAGATCTTAAAGCTCAGAATCCATCTCACAGTCCCTCCATCCGATCTCACAGTCATGTTTTCCACAGTGGGCTTTGGGGAGCCACCTAGTAGGCAGAGGAAGGCCCCCTCAGTTTTTAAGTGCATATGCAATGGGGAGAAAAAGTCCCACTTCTCTTCTGGGTGAGGTTCATTCTTCATGAAAGTAATTTCTTCTTTGAGGCTGCTATTGCCATGGTCAATTGAAAACGAGGAAGCTGCTCTCAGAAATGTCTTCTGAGCTTGGAATGGAATTGGAAACCACAGCTAGGCTTCAACTGAAACACGCAGGGAGCTGGAACTGCAGCTAATCAGGGAGGGGCGAGAGAGGACTGGTTGGGCAAGGGGGGGAAAGAGGAGAGGGGTTGGGCAGGGACAGGGAAACAACAAGGTTTGTAGATTAGAAACAAGGAAATTCCCATGTAAAATACATCTCCACCTGACCTGCTCTGATGGTAAAATAAGTGGAGGACTAGAAAAGCTGGATGACTTGAGTGACCACATAGCATGAGATCCAGGTAGTGACAGGCTAGTTTGGAGCAACACTAGACCCCAATCTCCAAGAACAAGACAGCTGGAAACCGTCATTGCCATCTTTGTTTTAAGGAGAAGATGAGACAGGAAGTTGCTCAGTGCTATGAGGAAAACATGGACCATAAACCCCAGGGTTTCAGATGGAGTATTCTATTAACCACTTAGTCGCCAGAGCAGCTTCAGCTATGAAGATTAGAATATTCAATCTCTCCTGGGGCTGGAGAATAGCTCAGTTGGTAAAGTGCTTGCCATGCAAGCTTGAGGACCTGAGTTTAATCTCCTGAACCCACATAAAACAAAAATGGTGTGGCAAGTCATGTAATTGCAGCACTTTGGAGACATGTGGATTTCTGGGGCTTTCTGGCCATCCAGCATAGCTCAATTGGTGAGTTTTAGGCCAATGAGAGACACTGTGTCAAAAACCAAGATGGACAGCACTGAAGAACAACACCCAAGGCTGGCCTCTGGCATGTGAACATATGTATACTCTGCCCATACACACATGTATACCTGCACACATGTAAACACACACACAGAGTCATCTCAGTGTAACCTTTACCTTATTTCCTATGAATCCCATGTTCTCTACCCTAAGTTTTCTCCATGAACCACAATTTTGTTCCTAGTGAACAGCCCATCCCAAGTACAATACCTGAGGCTTCCTTCCTAGTGAGACCACACTTGGTCCTTGTTCTGTCCTGAACACTGTGTCCTGCAGGAGCAGAGAGTCCAGATTCTCCCAGGAGATGTACAGATAACATCCCAGAGCCTTGGAATACACAAATATTTCCACCACTACATCAGTGTGGTATAATTACATTAAAAAGGACCTCTTAGACAAATTTGTAACAGAAAGTACTTCATAGCACCTTTCTTGGTTGTGATATTTAAAAGCAATATGTGGTGATGAAGAGCCCTTTGGGTTAGGCATGCTGGCCTAAAATCTGAGCCTCTGGGAGAACCAAGCACAGGCCAGGCCTCCATTCTGGTCTACTGTAAAGTCTCCACAGCACAACTCCACTTAATCCCCACATGGGGACACTGATGATGTCATGAAACCCATGGGAGTGACATAAAAGCTACTGTTCTGAGCAGTGCCAGGCATTCAGTGCCACTCACTAAATGGTTGCAGTCTGTTTTAAGTTATTTTTCTCATCGCCACAGTGGCAGGACACTCAATGGAAGCAATGAATTGTAAGGAAGGATGTCTTTGGCTGATGGCTTCTGAAAGTGCCATCTATTGTGGCGGAAAGGCATAGTGAAGCTGCTTGGTCTAGGGTGGCAGGTGCTTGGCTCATGGCTCATTCATGTATTACAGACACAACCTGGGCTGGACATTACCTACAGAGACCCTCCTCCAATGACCCACTTCTGCAAGGTTAAGAGTCCCAAAGATTTCTAAACCTTCCCAAACACTTCCACCATCCTAGGACCAAGTGTTCAAGCAGCAGCCGAGGGGCCATTTAATGGTCACAAACACTCAATACAGACCTTGCTACATAATACTCCTGTCTTCTACTTTGTAAAGCTTAGTTAAGGAGGTTAAGTAACTTTTCGAGGTCATATAAATAGTAAGCTTATAGAAATATTTTAACAAGCATCTTGGATCCCCTTTCTAAATGGAAGCACACATGGCTCCAGCTGCAGTGAGTGTGGCTAGCAGACAGACCACAATTACAAGCCTTCTCTGAAACTAGTCTTGGCTGAAGAGGCCTGTGCTTATTTCCTGGGACATCCCACACTCATGGATTGATCCATGCAGAGACAAAGGCGTTCTTGTTCCATCAAAATGAAATCCTGAAGGTCCAGCTCAGCTTCCTGGTCCTTGTATGGTTGCTTTGCTGAGACTGACAGCAACCTAATTTCTCACACCACCTTACCCTGTGGTGATTTTTCTTCAATTTCCATAGTAGCTGATCCCTGGGGCACTCCTTAGCAGATCTTTACCCCCTGAATCTTGACGCAGGGTCTGCTTCCTGGGAACATGTGTCATGACAGTCCTAGAGCTTGTGACCTCAGCTTCAGCTGTTTGGTTACTAGTGTTGTTAACCACTGTTTCCTGTTGAATATCAAGAGAGGTATAATTCTCGGTGTTTGAAGGCACAATAGCATCTGTTGGTTGAATGTCCCTTCCACTCTGCCTCAAGAGGTGAAGTTCTCGGGGCTTTAGAGAAGCCTAGGTCAGGCAGCACTCATGTGCTCTGGCTTGGTTCTCCTGTTTCCAAGGATGGTCAAGCCATGGTCACACGGCTGCCTCAGCACAGCTGCATCCCGTCTCACAAGTACACCAGGAACCGATAGGAGGAACTGGCCCAATACTACTTCTCTCTGAAACCTTTGCTCAAGACCCCACTTCATGTCCCCACCTGCAGTGGGCCCGTCAGGCAAACCAGGCTCAGATCTGAAACACACACCGCTTTCTGCCACTGGGTACAGAGCTGTGAACACAGACAACACTCTGAAATGAAACAGAAAGAACACAAGACATCTTCAGATGGAGTTTTGTATTAGTTTGGGGGAAGGGGAGCTAGGGCAGAATGATTTTTGACTGTGCAGTCTGGATTACTAACCTTATGTTGAATTCTTGCTAATTGGTTCTGATATCATTGGATTTCCTGGCATTAAGCCTGGTGTACCCACAGCAGTGCAGTCCACGAATAGAGGCTGGGTGGCTGAGCCTTTCTCCTGATGCTGGTGATGTCTGATTTCAGACAGATTCCTCAGTGGACAGCCCTGACACCCCCATGGGTGTCATGTGTACACCCTCACTCAGACATACATGCAGGCAAAATACCAGTGCATATAAAATAAAAATAAATAAATTATTTTGTGTCCGTTTAAGGTTGTCATTAGTGGTTTCATTGTATGGAGACTCTTCAGAAGACAGGATGTGAGGCAGTTAGAGAGTGATTCTGTGGCTATTGACATCTAGCTAGCATGAGAAATTCCAGTAAGTGAATGACCTCCATTTCACCAGCAGCAAGACAGTCCGCCCTTGGTCTCTGTCTTTGTCACAATATATGGTGAGGTAAAGGTCCTCATCCTACATACAAAATGAATGTGCTTTGTGACAAAGACTTGGTTTTCTTTATATTTCACTTTGAAAAAAATGTATATTTCTGATATATTTAATTACTAAATTTAAGCATCAGGACAGGAAAAGTACAACATTAAAAATTATTAAGTCGTGGGGCTGGAGAGATGGCTTAGTGGCTAAGAGCATTTACTGTTCTTCTAAAGGACTTGGGTTCAATTCCCAGCACCCACATGTCAGCTTACAACTGTCTGTAACTTTAGTTCTAGGGAACCTGACAACCTCACTCAGATATACATGCAGGCAAAATACCAGGGCACATAAAAATAAAAATAAAATTATTTTAAAATTATGTCTTTCTAACAGATAACAATTTGACACATAGTCTTTCTGTAGAGTGAAAAGGGCCCAGAAAAAAATACCCTGGCCATGACTTGACTCCAGGACCAGGATTTGAAATCCCACCAATCCCTGAGCTTGCCCCAGAGTCAGACTGCAGAATCCCACTAATCTCTGAGGCTTGACCCAGAATCAGGCTACAAAAACCTGCCAATCCCAAGTCACCCTGGAAATCTCTGTCCCTTCCCCAAGAAACCCTATATAAGCTCTGTATTCTGTGCAGTGTACTACTGCTTCTCACCCTAGAGACAGCCACCCTCCTGGATTTTTCCTTCCCAATAAACCTGTTGTTGAGACAGGGTTTCTCTGTGTAACAGCCCTGGCTGTCCTGGAACTCACTCTGTAGACCAGACTGGCCTCCAACTCACAGAAATCCACCTGCCTCTGCCTCCCTAGTGTTGGGATTAAAGGCGTGCACCACCAATAAATCTCTTTGGTGAGGTTTGCTATGACACTTAGAAACCCAACTGCAACAACTTTCAAGGGAGCTAGAGTATAACAGAACTGAAATATTTTTGCTGGAAACTTTCCCCTAGCTAAGAAGAGTTGGTACACTCCAGGGGACCTGAGGAGAGCTCTAACACTTCTCTGGAGCAAAGCTGTAACAACTTCACTGGGGAATCCTTCCCCTGCTAGAGTAGAGTTTTTACACTTGCACCAGGGAAACCTTTCCCTGGAGCAGAGTTGAAAATTGCTTTGCCTACAAGTGACTTTGTGGTATTCCTTGGCTCCCTTTCCATACATGCTACAATACTCAATAGTTTCATATACTCAATATATATATATATATGTATTATATATATATATATATATATATATATTATATATTATATATATTGTTTTTTAGAGACAGGGTTTCTCTGTGGCTTTGGAGGCTGTCCTGGAACTAGCTCTTGTAGACCAGACTGGTCTCGAACTCACAGAGATCTGCCTGCCTCTGCCTCCCGAGTGCTGGGATTAAAGGCATGTGCCACCAACGCCCGGCTCATACTTATATTTTAAGGTATTTTTTAGTTACAGCCAGATTTATTTGTTCTATTGTTATTTTTTCTGAGTCAAGAGCTTACTCTGTAACTAGACTAACTAGAACTTGAGCTATATGCTATGCTAACCTCAAATTTTCAGTGGGCCCCTGCCTCTGCTTTCTGAATGCTGGGGTAACAGACATGTGTCACTGGACCCAACATTATTAGGATAATGTCTATGTCAATAACATCCACCTCATCTTTTAGAATGTCTGCATGGTACACAACTTTGAAGATGACTGGTGCCTTGAAGATCACCCATGCCTTACATCTCAATTTTCCACTAGCACATTAAGTATCTTAGTCACTCTTTATTGCTATGAAGAGACACCATGACCACAGCAACTCTTGATAAAAAAAGGCAATTATCGAAGGTTTAGTCCATTATCTATCATTACGGTGGAGAGCATGGCAGCACACGGGTAGAAACAGCTAAGAGTCCTATATCTGAATCTGCAGGCAGCAAGAAGAGAGCAGCTCTGGACTTGCCTTGGGCTTCTGAAACCTGAAAGTCCACCACCAGCAGTGACACACACTTGTTGGAACAAGGCCACACCTACTCCAACACAGCCACACCTCCTAATCCTTCTCAAATAACGCCATTTCCTGATGAATAAGCATTCAAATATATGAGCCCATTGGGGTTCATATTCTTCCTCAAACCACCACATTAGGTTATTCACACTCATTTTTATTTATGATCAGTAATATTACGAATATCTTTATGCAGCACAACTTGGTTATACAGTGCTACAATTCCTTTAGGATACATAGAAGCAGTAGATTGAAACACATATACAGTAAAGTGTTCAAGCTGAGAGTTTTTATTCTTATTAACTAGCATAAGTGACTGCCTTGTCACAGCCTACTGGCACAACTTCAATTATTTTAACAGGTTACAATAAATCTCACTTTTGAGAATTTGCATTGCTTTGTGAAGGATTTTGAGTGGCATTTCTTCAAGTAATAATAGTCATTTATTTATAGTTTACTTACTAGTTGATTATTTGACTTTCTTCCATTTTTCTTTTATGTATGCTTTCTAGCTTATAAATGCTAATATGTACATATACACAAGTTTGTATGTTACAAATATTAACCATTCTTAATATACACTGACAATATTCTATAACACTTTTTGTTAGCCCCTCCTCATATTGGACGATTTGGTTTTAGGTGCCATAAGCTTCTGCAAAGGCAAATGTGTCGAGATTAATCTTTTCCTTTCCTGTGGTTTGGAAGCATGCTTGAAAGACTTCTCTACCTCAATAGTATAACACTACTCTAGATTTTCTAAAAATTAAAACAATGATCCTAAGACTGTTTTGCATCTTGCATAAAAATAAAGTTCTCCCCAAAGTGTTTGACTTACTTTTTTTACAATTTAATAAGCAGTTGGTTTTTTGAATGCTATACCCTGAAAAATTCAATATTATTATTAGTGGAAATATACTAGTATATAACATATATATGTACATATATATACATACACACACACACACACACACACACACACACACATATATATATATATATATATGACTATAGCTCTTATATTCTACTTCATGGTTCTCTTTTCCTATACTTATGTAAAATCTAAAATGTTTTAATTATTATAGACCTGGGAGAGCAGGGCTCCATTCACTACTAATGTTTTGTTAATTTCTTTTTCTTTTTAGGTAATAAATTTTGTTATGCATTTTAAAATATTTACTTTTATTGAAAAATAAAGTTATTTTTGCAGTGTATTCTGAACATCACTGACCCTCATTCATCTCCTCCCAACCTCACCACCATTCCAACTCCACCCTTTTAGGTTTTTAGTAATAATAAAATCTCTTCCATTAATTGAATAAAAATATGTTTAATAAATAAGTAGGAAAACTATATATTTCCTACTATTCCATGAGAAAATCCCAATTACAACTCTTATGCATGGTGTTTACACCATTTCCATATGTATTCTTGAGTGGAACTTCTCTGTACTTTCCAAAGTGCTATTTTTATCAGATTTGAAGGTGAAGATTATACTGATTTCCAGATTATTTCCCAAATTCCCCCACCCAAGAAAGGGTTACCTTTCTACCCCTGTGACAAAACACCATGAGGAAGAAAACTTGCAAAGGAAAGCATTTAATTTGGGGCTCACGGTTCCAAAGGGCTAGGGTCCATGACCATCATGGCAAGGAGCATGGCACCAGGCAGGTAATATGGTGCTGGAGCAATTGCTGACAGTTTATATCTGATCCACAGGCAAGAGGCAGAGCTAACTGGGAAAGGCTTGGGCTTTGAAATCTCAAGGTCCACCTGCAGTGACACAACTCCTCCAAGAGGCCATGTCCTTTCATCCTTCCCAAACAGTTACAGCATCTGGGGACCAATTATTCGAACATATAAACCAATGGGAGCCATTTTCACTCAAGCCACCACCCAGTTTTTTAGAGACACTTATGCATCTTATTCTATCCTTAAGCTCACTGTATATTGAAGGATAACTTTGAACTCCTGATCCTCTTTCCTCCATGTGGTGATATTGTATTTGTAATCTAACAAATAAAGCTTTCCTGAAGATCACAGTGCAAAACTAGCCACACTAGTCAGCCACACAGGTCAGGCAGTGGTGACATCTTAATATCAGTTAAAAATCACTCCATGGGGAAATCTTTAGGCACTCTTTGTGCTTCACACTTCTGTGAGCCATAACTATGCTTTTCTCTCCTTTTCATCTTTCCAAACCATGGCTAAATGCTGGTCTCCCTGACCCTCAAAGTTCTATTTTGAAGCCCTAACCTCTAGAGTGATGGTGTTTAAAGCTGGGGCTTTTGTGAAGTAATTAGGGCTAAGCACCCTGAGGATGGGGCCCTTGTTCTGGGATTAATGCCCACAGCAGAGAACCTAGAGGCTTTCTCTCCTTTCTTCTACCAAATGAAGATAGAAAGGGGGTGTTTGCAAACCCAGAAAAAGTGTTCTCCCTAGAACTCGACCACACTGGCACCCCGATTGCTGAACCTCAGAACTTAGGAAAAGAACTTTTTCTTACTTAAGACACTTGGGGTGTGGTATTTTATTATGGCAGCATGAGAATCCAGCTCCTTCAGTTCACACCCTGACCTCACGGGGGTATATCTGCATCACCCTCTTCTAACCTGTCCTGGTGCTGGAGAACTCTGTAATTTCCAAGTGATGGAGCAGATTCCAGTTGGACTAGAGCATAGGACCAGTGATGGGAATTGGTAAGAAAACTGGGTTCAGATTCAGTAAGGTAGTAGTGATGTGGTATAGTTGCCAGGGCTGGAGTGCAGCACACCCCCAAATCAGCCACGATCTACAGGCAGCTTCACAATTTTTTTCCATTTCTAGATGCCTGGCTTCTAGAATCAAGAGTTGTTTCTGGTCGGAGGCAGGCAACAGAGTAAACTAAAGTGAGGAACAACCAGAGACAAGGAAGTGTTCCGTTCCTCAGTTTGTGAGTTCCATAAGATACAAATCACAGCCAGGCAGTGGTAGCACATGCCTTTAATCCCAGCAGTCACAGGTAGAACTCTGTGAGTTCGAGGCCAGCCTATTCTACAAAGTAAGTTCCAGTACAGCCAGTGCTGTTACATAGGGAAACCCTCTCTCTGGGCAGAGGGGGTGGGAGATACAAGTCATAAAAAGTGATATCACCTCAGCATCTTTCCTTTGCCCCTTTCAACATACCTAGGTGGGTCTTCATTTCTCCACAGGATAGAGGAATTTGAAAACACCCGGGCTAAACACATACTCAACAGGTAGTATTTTTAAAGTCTTCACATCTCTTGGGATTTCTCTGTCACCTCCATCCATCTATCCTGAGCATTTACAAACATTTGTCTAGCATGATTAACTTTCACACTGTCATCACAGTGTGATGGAATGAGAATTATCTTTTTCATTTTACAAGAGAGGAAATGAAGCGCCTAGCAGATTAAATCAGTTGCTAAGATTAGACATAATAACAAATATTAGAGGCAGACCCATAACAAAAAAGCAATGAACCAGGAGCTAAGAGCCCGGGATGACAAATGTTTGTTCATATCACTGTTAAGAGTCTGTGAGAACAGTCCTCTCTACCACCGTGCACACTGCTGAGCTAGAATCACGTTATCCCAGGAAACTCCCATCCACTTGCTATGAAAATCCATGCCAAATATATTTGGGACCTAATCTTTTCTTCTCAAGTTGTAGGGTTTTGTTTTGTTTTGTTTTGTTTTGTTTTTGGAAATTGGGCATTTTGGGTGGCCTACAAGTTGGCATGAATCGAACAAAGTGGCTTTTCAAAGTTTGTTTGGAAGCCACTAGGCAAAGACAGTCTGATACCCAGACTTCACACATCTAAAATATATTCCTACTTTTAAAAGAGAAACTTCCTACATCAGCTCAAAGCAAAGATGGAAACAAGAGTCTTATGCCAAAACTCCAGCCCTGGCAGTCTGCTCAACTCCCTCCACGTCAACCCAGCAGCAAAGTATCTATCATCCATCCCTCAGTGCAATGGTATCTCCTTCATAGGCAGAATGTTGGCACTTTGCAGAAGGCTCTGGAAAGCCAGGGTGGGGCCGTAAGGGATCTGTGAGCCCTGGGAGAGGGTGTGGGACCTCTCTTCATACTTAGACGTCAGGCCTTGCCTGCCTCCTCTTGAGCTGGAACCTGAATAGAAAACTCCCTTTTGCAGCTGTGCAAACTGTAGATTCAGGACTGCAGCTTGCCCTCTGCCCCTTGGAGTTTCTCTAAACCCACAGCTTTATTGCCCTATTCAGAGGGAAATATGAAACTCTTTCTCAGTCTCTTTTTCAGTCCCACAAAATTGAAAGGTGGCCCGAAGTTCAAAGAAACTGTTCTTGGCATTTGTGCTTAGGCCTGGGTGCCGTGAGCTGGCCACAAGAGCCTCTCTTCCTCTTTCCTAAAGGACCAGCCCTGGAAAATTGGCTGTCTGGCCGTTTCTGTCACACATGCATCCACTTCTGGCTCCAGGGCCGCCTCTTCACCTCCTTGTGGAGCATGGCACGTTTGAAATCTAATCTGTAGGTTTCCCTGAACAGGAAAGGGGTGGAGACTGTTGACCAGATTTACCCCAAATTGTCCCCACTGGTCAGGCAATCATCAGACTTCTCAAGACACCATCTCCAGAAGGTCCCAGCACATACTGTAGAAGAAGAGAAGATATTCTTCATGCTGGGGGCGGGGAGATGCATTTCATTTCAAACACCTGTGGGAAGTGCATAAAAGATGTCTTCTATGTCTCTCTAAATTGCACTCCAAGAGTTTTCATTAAGAATGGAGCAGACTTGAGAGGCAGTGTACCCCTCAGGTTACTTCTAATCCCAAATACCCTAAAAATCCCAGTGGTTCCTGGGGACATATTATAGTTATCAATGGACATGTCTAGAAATATATGCACCATATGCCAAAGCCAAGTACTCTAATTCCATAGGACAAAGCTCCCAGGATCTTCTTTAATGCCATTTTCAATATTTCACACCACTTCTTATACAGGTGCTTCACATCTGCTAGTTTTCTCAGATGAGATACACTTCAGATCCATCCTTAATGACACAAAATAACCACTGAAAAATTCCTTTAAGTGCAAATCTACATCACAAAGGTAATGATTTAAAAATAAAAGGGATATAAAGCCAGGAAGAGTTGCAGTGTGTGTAGAAAAATTGAGAGGGACTATTGTTTCCAGGAAGATTAACCTTAGCAGTAAAGAATAAAACTCATCAAGTGCTAGCAACAGAGAGGACTCTTGCTAAGGAGAAAAAGTCAAGGTTACCATAGAAACAGGGTAGGCCAGAGATAGTCAACCCAACGGGAAAGGTTACCTGTAACAAACAGAGGTGCATCGTGGGGAGCAGCACAGGGCTGTGGCACTTGTAGTATCTTGTTCTCACTTTACAAGCTTTTACCTGCATTTGAAAGCCCAGTAGTGGAGACCTTCATTGTGCTTTCAGTCCACATTAGCCCCTGCTCTGTTCTAGTCACTTTGCCAGAAGCTAGAGGGACAGTGATGGCACAGCCAGAACTCTCCCGCTCAGCTAGCTTTCTGACATGTCCAAAGCCCTAAGCAAACATAAAGTCTCTTCTCATACCATCCATCATACTGCAGGAAATGTACATCGGCTCCATGTGGGTACCAGTCCAGTTCTGTCTCCCAAGGCTTCCACGTTTATTCCATTCTACAGTGTTAGAGACATAGCTCTCATCAGAAAGACATTCTTTCCCTTGAGTCTGGGGCTATGTGACCTCAACTAACAGAGTACTGTAAAATAATGACATGTAGTTTTTGGGGCTGGGACTTTATAAGGAGGGAGCAACAGTGACATCCACAATCTCCTTTTGTGATAGTGATCTTTACATTCCAGTTTTTGTGTCATGAGGAAACCCAGTCCACATAAAAAGGCAATGTGTAGATGATCTAAAGCCAGTAGACACTAGAATGAGTGAAGCCTAGCATTTTTCAGGTCCCAGCCTTCACAGGGGCCCCAAATGTGTTCCTTAGAGGAGAAAAGTGGGTAAGACAACAGATCCTTCAGCCTCCTGGAACTATCCTGGGATAGGTTTAGTAGAAGAGAGATTCTATGTGTATGCACATGCATGAGATGTAAATTTGAATATGCTTTCAAATTTATACATATGTGTCCATGTGTTAGCTGAAACCAGAATCATTATTGGCAATAAACAGAAAAAAATTTGAATTTAGTATTAGTTCCACTTGCTACATCATAGTTCATTATTGTTGAGGTAATATATATATTCATTTCTCAAATTTATTTATCTATATACTTATTTATGTTTTTGTTGTTTGTTTGAGACAGGGCCTTACTATGCAGACCTGGATGGCCTGGATCTTATTATGTGTATTGGCTGACTTTGTGTGTCAACTTGATACAAGTTAGAGTCACTAGAGAGGAAGGAGCCTCAGTTGAGGAAATGCTTCCATAAGTCATTTTTCTCAACTAGTGATCAATGGGGGAGGGCCCAGCCCATGGGTGGTGGGGTCAGCCCTGAGCTGGTGGTCCTGGGTTCTATAAAAAGGCAGGTTGAGCAAGCCATGGGAAGCAAGCCAGTAAACAGCACCGATCTATGGTCTCTGCATCAGCTCCTGCCTCCAGGTTCCTGCCCCATTTGAGTTCCTGTTCTGACTTCCTTTAGTAATGAACAGGAGTGCTAAAGTGTAATCCAAATAAACCCTTTCATCCCCAGCTTGCTTTTTTGTTACAGTGTTTGGTCACAGCAATAGAAACCCTAACTAAGACACTATGCAAACACAAACTCATAGAGGTCTACCTGTCTCTGCCTTCTGCGTGGTGGGATTAAAATCGAGTGCTGCTATGCCTGGCCATTTTTATTCTTTAGGAATGGATCACAATCTAGTAAGGATTAGAAAATCAATTTTTGGAAGTGTTAAAAAGAAAGTTTTCTGCAGGCATAGAATTTCAGATCTGTTGAGAGGAGGCTATGATCTTCAGAATCCTTTTTGGACACATGGTGATGATCTTCAAGAAAAGCTTAGCTGTGGAGGTTGGATGCAAGAATGGCCCTAAGACTTGTTTCCTGGTGTAATTCTTGATCCCATTCCAACTGATGCAGGTAGACACGGCCAGCAAGTTATCTCAGCGGGTAAAAGTGCTTGCCGCTAAGCCTGATGATCTGAGTTCAATAGGTGCATCAGGACTCACCTACAGAGAAGAACCTAGAAGGTGAACACCAGAATGTTGTACCTGAGAAATGCTGGACTCAAAAGAAGAAGACAAGGTGAAGTTCCCTGACCCCTCCCTCTCAGGGTGCGTGAAGGCAACAAAAGTAGGACATTCTCTGCCTCTAGTTCTTTTTAATTAGCAAGCTTGCCAGTGAAGGAAAACAAGTTAGGTCTTCCCCTCTTTTGAAGAACTGCTCATCTAAGTCCATTTGGAAGCAGAATTGACAGCCCATTGCACAATTCGGCAAGACTGTTGCCTGTTTTACATTTCAGTGGCACTCCGACTCCTGAGTGCTGGGATTAAAGGTATGCGCATGCACCACCAGACACACTCTTGCTGACTGGTAAATTAGGAACTTCCAGAGCTCTAGAGAAGTCCCAGTCACATGGCAGCTCATGGTACCCCAGTTTCAGAGATCCGATGCCTCTTCTGGTCTCCCCAGGCACTACACAAATGCGTTCTCTCTCTCTCTCTCTCTCTCTCTCTCTCTCTCTCTCTCTCTCTCTCAATCTCTCTCTCTCTCTCTCTCTCTCTCAGGCAAAAACATCCATACATATAAAAATTTTACAATGTAAATGAACCTTATTAAAATGTAAAGGGATTTCAGGTATTTGAAAATACATACATTTTAACTTTAAAGTTACCACAAAGAGAAACTTTTTTTTTTTTTTTTTTTTTTGGTTTTTTGAGACAGGGTTTCCCTATGGCTTTGGAGACTGTCCTGGAACTAGCTCTTGTAGACCAGGCTGGTCTCGAACTCACAGAGATCCGCCTGCCTTTGCCTCCCGAGTGCTGGGATTAAAGGCGTGCACCACCAAGAAACTTTTAAAATGAACAAAGAATGAAGGGCAGTGGTGTCACGCTCCTTTAATCCCAGCACTCAGGAGGAAGAGGCAGGCAGATCTCTGTGAGCTTGAGGCCAGCATGGTCTACAGAGAGATTTCCAGGACAACTAGGGCTGTTACTCAGAGAAACTGTGTCTCGAAAAACCAAACCAAATCAAACAAACAAACAAACAAACAAACAAAAAAGAAGAATAAAAGATCACATATGCTTTTCAAATTTACTATAGCCATTTAATAAAACCAGTTATTAAACCTTAAATATCACTTAAGCAATGCTTATTCTGCAGTAAAAACTGTTATATTTGATACTATCTAGGTTTTATGGCAATTGCTGTGTTATCATTCCCATCAGAATGTATTCAAAACCAAATAGTATCTTATGCTTGTAATTCAATTAATTATGCCACCAGTATTTAATAGATGATAATTTGATATTTCAGGCTGACTAGAATGGCACTAAATCATGCTGCTGTTATTTTGAATCCTAGCTAGGCATTGTGACAGTCTTTGATCCCAGAACTCTAGAGGCAGGGGCAGGTGGATCTTTCTGAGTTCAGGCCAACTTGATTTACATAGCAAATTCCATGCTAGGCAGAGCTTTAATTTCAATACTCAGAAGACAAAGGCAAATGGATCTCTCTGAGTTCTAGATTGGTCAGGAATACATAGTGAGATCTTGTCAAAAAAACAAAAAAGTCTAGAAAATGGCTTGTGACTGATGCAATCTAGAAAGTGTGGGAATAATGAGTCATGGGGCCCATCCCCTGGGATTTTGTAGCTCTGGAAAAGGAATGCCTTGCTTATTTTCCTAGAGGTACTTGGAGCTTAGAGCTAACTTACACCTACCACCTAACCATCCTAAATTATATGTAAAGGGAAATGGAGGCTGTGAAAGTGAGCCAAGAGTCTGGTTCCAAGATCTACCACCCTTAGCTCTGGGACCATGCCCCTGTCAGTCAAACTCAGAGCCTCATTTATTCCTCCATGAAATAGAGAGGAAAATGCCTTTCCCGGTTCTGTGAGATGTGGGCAAGAAAACTGTGTGAACCATGCCGTGAATGGCTAGAGTCTGTAGTTTTAAAATAAAATGGCTTTATGTTAATTAAACTCACAAATAAAAATACCATACACCTGCTTCAAGGAAACCAAACACTCTCCCAATCCTAAACTCTGTATCTCAGTGACCTCTTATTCAGTGAGAAGGGCCTTTTTCAAGCCATGGGGCTTCCTTTTGGGTGGTGGGTGTAAAATTACATTGTATGCACTTATCCACCAAAAAAAACCCAAATAAACAAAACAAAAATCACTAGTGAAGATTCTCCAAAGTGCCTTCAGGAACAAGTTCTCTTCTGAAGCCAGCCAGTCCTCCTTGTATCTCTGATCCCTCACCCACAACATAAGAATAATAAGGGTATTCACCCCATTGGTTTTGCAACTCTACACAAACTCCTTAGAAGAGATTTCAGTACAGGATAAGCCCACTGTAAACATCTGATTTTTTTCAACTTAACTAGAGCCTCTTTAACCAAGTCATAAAGCTGTGATCAATCTTTTCTACAAAGGACAAAGTATTGAGTCAAAATATTATGTCATCTTTTCCCACTTCTTGGCCAAGTGTTTAGCTCTTTGGACGTTGTTCCCTGAAGAAATGGAACAGATCAATCAGGTCAAATAGTTCTGAGGGAAAAGGCCCAGGGCTGGCTAGTGAGCAGTGGAAAACAGAATCCCATGTGTCCTTAGATGATCATGTGCGCCTTTGTTTCCCACAACTACAAACGGGACTCAAGCCTCTATCCTGATCATCCCTGAGTGGTTTGCAGAACGCGTAGGAGACTGGCCGTGAAAAGGCTCTTCTGTGTGACATGATTCGTGTTCATGAGGAACCATTGGCCCTTCCCAGTTTGTGTGTCATCCACGGGCCTCTTTCTTTACTCCTGACTATAAATAGTAAATGATGCGACTTCTGAAGTATTCTTGGGTTCAACTATAGGTGGTAAATTCCCAAGGGAGGTGCTCAAGTTGCTTAATCTTCACACACAACATATTTCAAAAATTACTGCTGCAGGATGACTAAGCATCTGAGACAGCACCACTGGGCACTGACATCTAATGATGCAAAGGATTTGGGAGCTTATCCCATGTTATCAACTAAATTGTTCTGCCGATTATTCATGCCTAAGTTTTAATATTTCAAATGTGACTACGTTTGGTGAGAGAAACTTTGCAGAATATTCGAGTTAAAACAAGGTTGTCAGGTGGGTTTTATCCAGTATGAACCCTTATAAGAACAGGAACTTGGAGCAAAGTTGTGCAGAGGGAGCAAGGTGGAGACATGAGGAGAAAGTAATGTTGAAGAGGCTTACTTTGGGAAATGGTAAGGTCTTGATGGCTCTGATGAATAGAGTATTAAAGAATTGATGAATCAGTGGATTATTGTGAAAGTGGCTTGTTTGCTCTACTACACTGTGTTACACTGTGTGCTGCCTTGAGAGTCTGTAGAAAACTTTCATTAGTGGAAAGACTCTGACCTTGAGTCACCGAGTTCCCAGAACTGTAAACTGAATAAACAGCTATTGTCAGCCAGGCCATGGTGGCACACAACTTTAATCCCAGCCCTCAGGAGGCAGAGGCAGGTCAATATCTGTGAGTTCAAGACCAGCCTGGTCTACAGAGTGAGTTCCAGGACAGCCAGGGCTGTCTCAAAAAACAGGACAGCCAGGGAAACCCTATCTCAAAAAACATTTTTAAAAAGTTATTAGTGTCCATAAATTACCAGTCTGTGATGTCCAGTTACAATCACTGAAAACTCACTAGACAGAAAATAACTGAAAATGTGGGATGGTTTGGGAACTGGATGGAAATGAACAGGCTAGATAAAGCCTGCATTACTGTGTCACTTTAAGGCTCAGGAGACAGGAAGGTAAAGTCTGAAACTCCATAGATATTTCTTATGTGACCGTTGAAAGATCTTGAGTCTGGAGCTTAAGAGTAACATTGATAAGAACTGTCCCTTTGGGTAAGAAATTCATTAGAAAAGTTATTAATGCCATGGGCATGCATACGTGCAGACACCAACATGGTGGAGACTCTTCAGGTCCTAGATTGAGAGCATGAGAGGGGCTCTGGTGAGAGTTCAAGCCAACAGGGCAGAGTGCAAGTCCCTTCTCAGTTGTCTTAGAGAAAAGGGTGAGCAGTTTCATGAGTCACATTGGCCCCATTCCTGAGTGTCAGGGAGAAGAGAGAGAATTCTCAGGTGGGAGTATGCTGCTAGAAGGATGCCTTGCATGGGTAGACTTCTGGTTGGTGTCCATGGCCACCTGAGAGCTAGGAACTTTTGTGGAAAAGTGAGAATGTTGTGGACTGTTCTGGGATTCAGGTACCTGTGCTTAGAGATTCCCCAGGCCTTCCTATTTGCTTTATTGGAGAAAGAGACTATTACAGTAGACATGTTCTGAAAAAGTTTGATCTGGATTCTGATAATTGTCAACAGAATGACAATAGGAACATGGACAGTGCAGGTCATTCTGAGAGGGTCTAATATAGAAATGAGGAACTAGGGCTTGAAACTAGGGCAAAGGCCACTCTTGTTATGAATCTGCTGCAGTGAACTTGGCAGGACAATGTCCATGGTGTAGGACTTCCTGGAATGTAAAACTTACATTGTACAGAAGGAATTTATAAGCAAAGCATCCAGGCTACTTCTGATTGCTTTCAGAAAAATGAGGGAGCAAAGAGATGACTAAAAAGGTTGAGTTTATGATTAAAAGATGAACAGAGTGGAAACATTTGAAAAAAATCTCAGTCTGGCCATGTAACAGAGAAAGCACACGTTCAGGAAAGGCAAGTGAGGAGCTGTTTGCTAAGGTTAGATCAACAGACAGGACCTCAATGTCTTCTCTGAGGTGGCCATTTCCATGTTAGGTCTAAGGCTTCAAAGAGCAGAGTGTTTGGGGAGAGCAGCCCTGGGTACCCTCTAAGGGTTTGTTGCTAAAGCTTCCAAAGGATTCTATTTCCTCATTTCAGTGTTGTGCATCTTCTGTCCCTGATGTGACTTTAAGGGACCCAAGTGTGACTCAAACCACCATCTAAACTTTGACGATGTCCATGTGGTTTTAATTCTGTAAGAACATAGATGGAAGAGCCATGGAGAATTCAAAGAATGTCTTGGACAAGTCACAAGAAGACACTTGTCTTGGGCCCGACTCCCCACCAGGTTCCACCACCTAGTGGAACCACAGGAAGACTGATGTGGGATGCCCCTCTGTATGCTGTGAATCTGTCTTATTACCATTGTTTAATAAAGAAGCTGCCTTGGCCTATGGCCAGAAAGAATATAACTAGGTGGGAAATCCAAACAGAGATATAGGGAGAAAGAAGGCAGAGTCAGGGAGACACCAGCAGCCACTAGAGAAACAAGATGTGATAATGTATTGTCATTAACAAGCCATGAGCCTTGTAGTAAAATATAGACTAATAGAAATGGGTTCATTTAAGTTGTAAGACCTAGTCAATAATAAGCCTGAGCTAATCGGCCAAACATTTGGCAATTAATATTAAGCCAGAGTGGTTATTTGGGAACCTCCAGTTACAAAAGACTGATGTCCAACCCCTAGAACTGTAGCTATCAATGTACAGTACCAGTATGAGAGAGCTGAAGAAAACACACTCAAGCCTATCAGAATTGAAATATATACTGAACCCAGGAAAGTCATATGGCTACTGCTGCCCAGATACTGAGGACCAAAACACTACACCAGTGTGTTCAGGGTCTGGAATAGAGTCAAAGAACATTCTTGTGATGTCCTGATAGTTACTGAGGACTTTTCCTTTTGGGTTTTAGACTTATTTAGGGCCTCTCTTTTTTTTCCAATTCTTTTCTGGAATGGGAATGGTTGTCCTGTATGTTTCAGAAGTAGATTCCATAGGCTATGGTAAATGGGTTTCAGATATGCTTGGAGTCTTACCCATATCTGATTCCAGTGAGACTCTAGACTTCTGAATTGATACTGGAATGAGTTAAAGCTTAGGAGTTATTGGGAAAGTGAATATATTTTGAATATTAAAAAGATACAATTTGAGGAAGGTCAGGGGAAATTGCTGTGGTTTCAATGTGTCCTTCATATTTTGTGTATTGGGAGCTTAATCCCCAGTCATGTTAAAGAACTTGAAAACTGAGCCTTTGTGTGTGTGTGTGTGTGTGTGTGTGTGTGTGTGTGTGTGTATGTATGTTGATGATGATAATGATGATGATGACACATGGGCTAGGCCCTTATTAGTGAATTAACCCATCCATGAATTAGTAGATTAGTGTATTCACAGGCTTGAGTCCAGTGGCTCCCTTACTGAGCAGCCTCTATCTGGCTTGCTTCTTCTGTTTCTTCATTTACAACCCTTGTTATGATATAGCAAGAAGCCCTCATATTTGCAAACACTTAACCTTGAACCTCTCAACTTCTAGAGGCATGAGCTAAATGAACATTTTTCATCAACTATCTGGTGTGTGGTATTCAGTCACACTAAGAGAGATGGGCTAACACCGATGATTTGTGTGGCCATAACTGCCCTACTGGGAAGGACGCCACTATCACTTTATTATAGTTAGCCCATTTTCCTCTCACAGCCTCCTTGGGCTTTTCTGCTCCAACAGGGTGAGCCTGGAGCAGAAGGCAGAATAAGCTGCTGCTGGAACTGTTTTGTCTGTACATAGAGAGCTGGAACAAGGACAGTGTCATCAAGGACTGACATGCACAGGGACAAAAACAGTCCTGTTCCCTTGTCCCCCACCAACACTCTTTGACATGGGAACCTCAGGTTTCCAGAGCTTCCCCAGGAACTAGCCCTGCCACTTTTGTTTGGCCTCTCTCCCCTCTCTTTCCTGCTCTCTCATGCCCTTTAATACAGGGTTAATAAAACTGATTGTCACTTTAATGTAGATTCATCAGCCCGTGCACTGTTGATATAACAGGTTGTAAAATTCTTTGTTGCGAGGCGCTGTCCTGTGCACTGTGTGATGTTTATCAGACTTTATTCACTAAATGCCAGTTCCCCTATCTGCCTAGTCATGACCAGAAAAAATGTCTCCAGACAGGAACCATGGCTCTATCACATAGAAATCAGTTTGTCACATATCTTTAAACAGTAATGTTGGTAAATGTTATTATTAGGTGACCATTTTCATGAGCACATCATATTCCAACATACTCTGCCTTGGATATTCTATGGGTGAAACAGATTATTATGTTCCCTATTGTCTATCTAACTTCTCAGAATCCCAAGTAGCCTGAGCATATTCTTGTATCTCAGTGTTATGCCAAATTAAGTTGTTATCAAGGTGTGGTGGCACATGCCTTTTATCCCAGCACTTGAGACACAGAAGCATGACCCTTGTCTACATAGTGAGCTCTGGGTCATCCAGGCTACATAGTAAGACTCAACCTTAAAAACCCAAACAGGCCGGGCGACTGTAAGTATCAGATACTGCAGATCCCAGGTCTTTCTGCTGAAGAATCCTGTATGTCTGTCAGAGGAAGCTTCTGCTGTGCCTTCAGTAACTCTTCAGCAGGCAAGTTTGTGCACTGCATGATGACATTGTTCTCAGACGGAAAGATAGAAATGAATCGCAGTGTATCTGGTGTGTGGAGGGTACAATGGATAAAGATATAGGTGTAAATTCTAAATTCTTCAAACTTCCATTCTGAAATTTGTTTCTAAGATTTATTTTATTTGCGTGTGTACGTGTGTGTGTGTGTGTGTGTGTGTGTGTGTGTGTGTGTGTACGAGCACGAATATGTTCATGGGTGCTCAAGGAGATTGGAAGGTGTTAGATGCCCTGGAGCTGGAGTTACAGACAATTGTGAACTGCCTGACATGGGCACTAGCGATTGAACTTCAGGCTTTGGAAACAGTATCCGGCACTCTTTATCCACTGAGCCATCTCTCCAGTCGTCCCATTCCAAGAGTTCAAATTCTTTAATCAGTGTCCCAGGCTTTTAGATACTCATGATCTCACCCAAGTGTTACAATACTTTTCACTGAATTATGCCTTATGTGTTAACACGGTGGAGTGGCATTAGTGGTCACTCAGGCCCTACACATCCACCACCTCAGTTTCTCTGTATTTCAAAAGAAATCAGGAAATAGAAACTGGTAAAGAAAATGCTTCTATTTACAATTTGACCAAATCAGAAAGAATTCAGTTTGTCTCTACCCTGTATGTAGATGACACACAATTTATAGAAAAGCATGAGGAGGAATAAAGGCCAAAAAATACATAGATTTGGTGGTGAGACATAGAGACTATTTTCGTCTTAAATGATGAGAACATTTACTTCATTTATCTCAGGTTTGGATTTAGGATTACAAACTCAACT
This sequence comes from Cricetulus griseus, assembly GCF_003668045.3. Taxonomy (NCBI): domain Eukaryota; kingdom Metazoa; phylum Chordata; class Mammalia; order Rodentia; family Cricetidae; genus Cricetulus; species Cricetulus griseus. The sequence continues at coordinate 331,255,315 of NC_048595.1, forward strand.
TGGTGAGACCTGCAGGCCACTGAGGGCACAAGTGTCTTGATTTGGAATCTAAACTATCTCCTCTGTTCCATCAGGGTTCTGGCACCTTCTCTCAGCATGTTAGCATAGTATTTGTGTGTTAAGTACTTTCACCTCCCTTGCTATCAGGATTCCCAGTGAGTGCATTCATGCACTCTATAGTCCCTGTTGGTATCTAGCAATAATTCCTGTAGTTCACTCCTCACTCCTCTAAAGCACAAACTTAGTGAAGGGCTCTCTAGCAGGTCCCAGCATGGTGCACATAAGCCTGAGCAAGGCAAACATGCCGCTGGCAGGTTTTGCTCTCCCCCATTCCCTCTTCCTTGCTAAACTATTAGACTGTGTTTTTAAAGCTAGCCACCAAGGTCTCTTCCCTTATTTGGCCACTTCCTCCTCCTGAGGCTGACCACCAAGGTCCAGCTATCAAAAGTCCCCTTTTTGGCTGTCCTAATTAACATGCCCAATCCAAACAAACCAGCTCATTTGAACATGGTGCTTCCTCCTTTCCCTTTATAAACTTCCATTTTCCTAAGGGCCACATCAGCCTTCTCTGTATCCAGAGACAGTCCTTTGTCCCACCGGAACCAATAGCCTTCCCCCCTTCCTCTGTTGCTTTTCTCTCCTCTCCCTTGTCTCTTATTCCCTGTTCTCTGTCCCTCTGGGGCAAATAAATCTCCTTTGTGCTGAGAACTTGGTCTTGGTATGTCCTGTGCCAGTTCCTGTCCTTTCCCTTAGAATACATCTCCACCTTCTACATGGTTGAATTCTTTGAATTTAAAACATGCCTTGCATGGAATGAGTACTCAATAAATGTCAACAGAATGAATGACTTTAGGTGATGACATAACCCGAATATTGACCCTTTCCCCGAAGATGTCCATGATCTGGCTTCCAGGAATTTGAAGTTGTTCAGTTTGACTCTGCTGGTAAGGGAGAAGTGAGGTTGCAGATGGGGTTGGGCTGTCAATTAGCCACCCTTAAGTTTTCCTGTTTGAGGGATCTCTAAACATGTCTTTATGTCATCATAACAGCTGAAGGGACAAAATTATTAGGAACATAGAAAACATGTCTCTTTCACTCTGCCTTTCTCAGCCATGTTGGTTAGTATTGGGGCACTGCCATATTATTCCTAGTATTGGGGTGCTAAACCTGCCATATGAGCCCTAGGTTCTGCCTAACCAATTCTGGAACAGCGTTTACTCAATAGTCTTTTCTACTTATGGGTGCCTCTCCGGGCTCGGTGGGGTTATGAGAATCTCCATCTAACCAAAGAAATGAACCACTCTTCAACCCACGTCACTATCTCAGCAAACCCCAGAAGAGCATTGTATTCCAGGCTAGTAAACTGAGGTCTAACAAGGTGCCCAGTCCATCTTTGCCTGTGATGCAGAAAAGCCCTGAGTGAAAAGACAGGGCCCGGGTTACCTGAGAGTTTGCTGTTGATGAATGAGGATACTCTCTGGCACACATACTGTGGGAAGGCCTGTGGTCACCAGTCCCCAGGTTCTGCTCTGGCCCTGCATATATAGCAGTTGTTGTTCATCTTGGCTCTGGCTATACTGTTGTGTCCTCAGTCAAAGTGCTTTTGCCCTTCGAGTCTTGTCATGAAGAAGTTGGACCTAGGCCTTTGCCTTCTGCCTTCCAGGCTCTCCTAGAAAATATCTTCTTTCTCCTCCATGTTCTGCTTCTCCTACCTGGTTCCTCTATAGGGGCCTCCCCTTCTTGCTTCTGGGACATGGTATCACCCAGACCATGTAGTGTAGGCAGCCCAAGGAAGTCAGCTTGTGTTGGGAGAGTAAACAGGGATGCCCATGCTGCTGCTTTGGCTCCTGTCACGATGGGTGCCCTGTCAAAATGGCCTCTGGCTATAATTTGCCTACATATCTAATGCAACTTAAAAAAATAGAGGCTTGTGCTTTGTATTGTTTGTAATCTTTTTCTTAGTAATCCATTCTTACTGTATTTTTATAAGAGCATTAACCTATTGTGAATTGGAGAAAAAGAAGACTCGAATTGGCTGCTCAGCACAGACATCTCAAAAACAAGATTTGGGGTTGTAGTAGGTCTTGCCCCTGGCTTTATGAATCACCCAGTCAGGAGGAGGGGAGAGCCTGCCATACGGTTGCTCAGGGCCTTTCTGGGATGCTAGGAGGGTGCTTCCAGATACATTTTTCCCCCATGGGCAAAGTGTTCCCTTTCCCATTCTGCTTCCCTGCCACAGTAAAGGCTGAACCATCCTTGATGCTTCTCAGTAAAGGTTTCTAAAGATTTCTCTTCTCCTTCTTGGTCAATATTTTTCATGGGAGTGCATGCTCCCCACATATTTCACATGGCCTGCATTTTATGAATCCAAGAACAAATGTATTTTTGGCTAATACTGGGAAATATTTTTGGAGTCAGAGGGCTGTATATTTGTCTGGAAAACATAATTGGAAGCAGATGGAACTGCATGCGGCACCCTCGCATTCTGCAGTCAGTTTGAGGCATCCTGCTGGAAAACTGCATCTTTCAAGAAATATGTTAACACTTTCATGGAAACTGATGTGACACCAAGTGTCCCTTTCGAGAGGGCTAAACCACCCTACTCACCAAGAGCTAGTAGTTATCAGGCGTTGGTGGTGCACACCATTAATCCCAGCACTCGGGAGGCAGAGACAGGCAGATCTCTATGAGTTTGAGGCCAGCCTGGTCTATAGAGTGAATGCCAGGACAGGTTCCAAGGCAATACAAAGAAACCCTGTCTCAAAAACATAATAATAATAATAATAATAATAATAATAATAATAATAATAATAATAATCCAACAACAACAAAGAGCTAGTAGTGTGACTATTCAAATCACTTCAGGTTAGTTGCATTGTGACCTTTGCTTCACTTGGAAGGAGGCTGCTGAAGCAGAATTGTTTAGTGAACACAAAAGGAGAGAATGGAGAGTGATCCAAGCTGGGAGCAAGGTCCAAATCCCCAAAGGATTCACCGGATCAGATAAGAACATCCCCCAATGAATTACTCTTATTTTCCCATCAGTTGCAGTTTTATGATAGAACAAGGCAATGTCAGGGGATGCCTGCATCATACAAAAGAGCCAAGCAGCCCAGTCTGCTCAGTGGACTCTTCTACTTAGCAATAGTTACATTTGGAAGTGACTTCTGCCATAGGATAGTTCAGCCTCCTTTTGCTACATCTTTACACAATCCCAATGTTTTGGTCTAATCTTACTTGGGCCAGTTTTGTTTTGTTTTATTTGAATTAGGGTCCCACTACGCAGTTTAGGCTACCTTTATAATCCTCTTGCCTCAGCCACCCAAATGCTAGGATTGTAGACTTGTGCCACCTTGCCTGATACCTTGGGTATACCTGAGTAGGCATAAAAATTACAATCGTGAACAAGTGAAAAAATGAGTGAAATTGATCCAGTGAAAGTCAATCTTTTGTTTAAAACGAGACTTCAGACTGTAGTGAGATGATTTCCAAGAAGTTCCCTAGGCTCTTAGAAGCCATCACAGAGCTCCTAGCACACCCTACTATCCATCAATCCAGACTTGTATTGACTTGCCCTTGTTGTAAGGCTACTACATCACGTAAAACCTTACAACACCTGGGCTGGGTTTGATGTTCCCAACATGCAGGAATTCTGCTCGTTTCTACCAATTGATCTCAGGTTTCGGTAGGTCAGAGCAGTTTCTTGCAGTTGAAAGGCCGGGTTGTGTGAGCATTTCACATTCCCTTGTTCTACTCCAGGAAGTAAAAGCTGGTGGCGGAGGTCTGGACACAGCTAAAATGCTCCAAGGCAGAGGCCTGTTTCAACTCTGCTGTGATTGGAGCTTGTCTAGCAGAATTCAATCTTCCAATAAAATAAGAGGAAAGAAAAGAAAAAAAAAGACTGGCTTTAAACATCTCACAGGCTGGGATTTCAAACACAGTTCTGAGGGGAGATGAGAGTCAGGGTGTGGTGGGGTCAGGGGGTCTAGTGGAATAGGCATGAGAGTTCCTGTATCTGGGGAGGAATGAGCTTCTGTGGCTGCCTGGGGGCTTCACTGTCACTTGTGGATTCTCCATGCTTGCCCCACACCTGGGACAATAATTCACTTATTATATGCTCCTTAAGTACCCCCCCTCCCCCGTAGGTGGACCATCTGTTTTCTGCTGTGATTTAAATGACAGGAGAATGTCTTTTCTCCCCTGAATGCTGGGGGCATTCTCAAAGCAGAATTACTCTCCTTGGTAAGACCTTGCGGTCCTCTGAGATGTCCTTTGTGTTGTCACCTATTGCACCCCCAGTGATGCCTTCATCTGTTGCCATCTCCAGCACCCAGACTATTGTCCCTTTCAGCACCAAGGGTGCCTATATCACATGGGGAACCTATCTGTCAATCTATCTTCAAGTTCTGGGACCTTCTCTAATATAGTGACCTTTCTTTCTACTTAACCCCTTGATCCCACCCATATCCTTAGTATCCCTCAGAACTATTCCACCTCTAAAATCTTAGCCTACTAAGTCCCTTTCAAGCTGAACCCCTTATGTTTTCATCCTTCTTCCCTCTCTGCCCCCTTCACTTGACCTTTAACTTCCTTCAGGTCATCTCGTCCTTTGATTTCTGGGTTATAGTTCATTTTCAGATATAGTCAAGTTGACAACCAAGAGCAGCCATCACACCATGTTCCCTTTATTTTCTCTCTAGTGCATTCTAGAAGCTACTGGAGATGACTGTGTCATGTGTCTTCAGAGTTCGTATTTCATCTACTTCATGACATTGTGTATGTGTGTTTCCATGTGGCTCTATGCTTGTGTGGGAACACATGACTGCAGAGGCTAAAGACCAACTTTGGTTGTCATGAGATGGTATCTCCCTGGTTTTATTTTTAAATTTATTTATTAGGGTGCTGTTTGCATGTGTGTGGACTCAAGCATGAGCATGCACATGTGGAGTCCAGAGAAGGACGCTGGATGTTTTGCTCTATCATTCTCTACGTTATCCCTTGAAACAGAGACTCTCACTGAACCTGGGGCTCACTGTTTGTGAACCTAGGTTGGCTGGCCATTTATGCTCCCATCTTAATTTCTTCCAGTTCTAACTTTTTACATGAATGCTGGGATTGCACATGGGTCTTCATGCTTGTGTAGCACCTTTACCCCACTGATTCATCTCTCCAGCCCTCCACCTTGGTTTGTGGAGATACGGTCTGTTATTGGCATGGTGCTGGCTGGCTGGTCATTGGGATTGCCACAGGGATTGCCGCCCCATCATTGCTTCCTCAGCACTGGGATTACAAATGTGCAATTAAAAATCCACCAACTCTGGATTTTTTATGTCAATTTACTGGGGACCAAATTCAGGTCACAGTAAGCCCTTTACCATCTGAGCCATCTCCCCAACCCATCACAGTGCCTTTGCCTTACTTCTCCACCATGTGTTAGTGTCTATGTTTGGGGAGCTTCTACCTTGTCCACATTGCTTTCTCACAATTTTCATCACTCAGGTTTGGTGCTGTTCAGGCTGTTGTTGCTTCCACAGGATACCAGGAGTATAACTGCACAAGGATGAAGAGACTGTAGTGCAGGTGTGAGGTCCTAGCTTCAATCCTAGAACTATAAAGGAAAAGCAGGGGGAGCCAATGCCATAGTTCAGTTGGTGAAGTACTTGTCCTAGAGGATCTCAGTTGGAATGGTGGTGCTTGCCTGTAACCTCAGTGTTGGGAGATGGGGCAGGGACAGATAGGTCCCAGGCAATCTTGCCAAAAAGGAAAGTTCCTCTAGGCTAGTGAGTCTCTCTCTCTCTCTCTCTCTCTCTCTCTCTCTCTCTCTCTCTCATCTCTCTCTCTCTCACACACACACACACAGACACACTCATAATGGGATTTCCAGCTCTGCCACACCTCAGATGCATCATTGATGCCATCTATAAACTGACAGTAATGATAATGATTTTCTTGTGGGGACATCATGATGACTGAGAAGAAAAAAGCAATGGTTAACAAAGATAATTTTTGGTTGGCACTCAAAGTCTATAGAAAGCTATTGCTTAATAAGTATTTAATAAATAGTAACACTGCTTCCCAGATTCTGGTGTCATCTGTGGTAGCTGCAGGGTGACCACTTCCCAGGCTGCCCAGCACTGCCCACCCAACTACCATGAAGCTTAGCCTTGGGCCTCTTCTGTTTGGGACTCAGTCTATGTCACAGACCATTGGTTTTGTGGGTCAGTTTGAGTGACAGTTCTGTGCTCAAGATATTTCTTCACCTACCCTTGACCCTGACATAATGTCTTCATGTCAAACAGCATGAGCCTTTCCCAAGTTGTCCTCGTCCTCATACAAAGGGGACAGGGAAGAAAACACAAAGGTAGTCTTGGTAAGCCTGCCTGTTCTCTATCACAGGGGCTGCAAAGAAGTTCTGGAGGTTAGAACAGATCATAAAACTGCAAAGGGCAAATCAGAAATGGAGAGGCAATCCTTCCCTGTTCCTGGGAAGGAATTCAATACAAACATTGAAGAATAGCATGGGAAGGCTGGGGGCTTCTACCTTTGTGGTGTGGCCCATGTAATCTCATAGGTCAGCTTCTCTCAGGAATGACAAGCTGATAAACCTCAGTGGGTCTGTCTGTAATCTCTGCACCAGGGGTCGTGCTGCAGAGGAGTCGGTGGCTTGCATGCCACCAGTGTTGGCACTGAACAGAGGAAGCTCTGGTAGAAGGTTTTGTTCTCTGAGGCACCCCTGCCCGAGACCCTTAGCAGGAAGGGTCCTACTCGGTGGCCTGCGGAAAGCTCTAGGGGAGGAGAGAAAAACTGCACCACTTTCCTTTTCATGATGCTCCAATGCAAAGGGAAGCAGGTGGGACTCAGTGTTCAAACCTGCCTGGGTCTAGGTCTCGTATACCACCAGAGAACATCATCCAATGTGAAGTGATCCAAAGGTGGCCTGGGCACGGGGAACTAATGAGGGGCATAAATGTGCAGGGAAGGAGATGAAGCCTCTATTAAAGATCTTAATAATTTCTTGATCTTAATAATTTCATTTCTTATCCTATTAGTTCAAGTATGCACATATGTAGTGTATAGTGAATTATGCATATATGTATGTATGCATGTATGTATGTATGCATGCATGTATGTGTGTATGTATGTGTGTATGCATTTCTCCCCCCAATTCCCATTTCCATGAAGTATAGGAAAGTCTTTTATTAAACTAACATCAAAAGACCCATGGATTCTTTGATTCATGCAATCTCTATTTCAATTAGTTTGGATCAAATACAGTTTCTGAATTGCTCAAAGGCAATGTGGACTCAGTTCTCAATGCCACGCTTCATTAAATAAGCTGTTCCATTATTGTTTTTTTTTTTTTAACACTCATCAGTACCTTCACTTACCCTATAGAATCACTAGAAATGTATTGAACTCCTCCAAAAAGCAGCTATCAAGGTCTCTCCTGCACTCAGCTTTTCCGGCAGTGCTATAATGCTGACAGTTCCTCCCTTTAAGGTGATTGTCTTAGATATTTTCTCACAGCTAATACAAGTGGTCCATATTTTGTTTTCCTTTCTACCATTTTTCTAGTCCATCACCTTAACCACTCGGCCATGACTACAGGAGACCCTTTTTGCCATTTTTGTCTTGTTCTGTTTTTCAAGACAGAGTTTCTTTATGTAGTCCTGGCTGTCCTGGAATTCACTCTGTAGACCAAACTGGCCTTGAACTCACATAGATCTGCCTGCCTCTGCCTCCTGAGTGCTGGGATTAAAGGTGTGTGCCACGATGCATGGCTTCATAAAAGATGTTTTGAAACAGGAAATTAGAATGAATATTTCCTCTGGAAATTGTTTTAGTCGGGTTTGGGGCACAGTGATGCAAAGTGAGTGACTAATACAAACCACAATGACATTTCCAATGTCACAAGGTCTTCTACAACACGACCTTCCCCCTAAGTAGTGACTAACTCTTCTCCTTTTGAACCAAGGTAAAGTAATGGTGGATTTTGGTAACAGAGTAGGGCACTGGGGGGCTTCTCATAGAAGTCTAAAAGGGGGAGTGCACATTTTGCCTTGTCATGGGAGCAAGCGTGTGAAGGGACACTAGCCCACTTGAGCATGTGGCTCTGGCAGGCCTTGCCCTTCTCTCTAATTCCCTCTTCCTTACTAAACTGTTAGATTACATTCCTGCAGCTAGCCATCAAGGTCTATTCCCTTATTTGTCCACTTCCTCCTCCTGAGGCTGACTACCAAGGTCCAGGTACTAAAGTATTGATATCAACCAATCAGAAGCCCTCTTGTTTTGCCTAATTAACATACCCACACCTCATCCTAACATGAGCTTTCCCATTTTACCTTTATAAATGGCCATTTGTTCATGCACCACATCTGTCATATCCAGAGGCAGTCCTTTGCCCCCCCCAATATCCCTGAGCCCTTTCCCTTGTCCCTTCCCCTTCTCCCTCATCCTCTGTCTCCTTTACCACCGAATCCCATCCCATTCTAACACAGACCTCCCCTTTTCTCTTCTTAAGAATGATACCTGCAAGTTCATTTGCTGCTGTTTTCCCGCCCGAGTCAGAAAGCAGTCACTTTAACTTTTCTTCCAGCTCAGTAAAGGATCTCTCTGTGAAAAGAGGTGTTTGGGTGTGGTTTATGCCTAATCCTGGATCCAGGAGGGAGCCATGGCCCCAAATATTTTGGAGTTTCCTTCATCAGGTGCTTGAAGACCTGAGCTGCTGTGACTAAGAAATCAGAAATGTGTCTTCAAAGCCATCACCCATGCAAAGTGAAGCCCTTCCAGGGTGGCAACTTTTGGGAGGGGGGCACCCAGGGGTACCCACACTCTTGTCAGCAGCCTGTCATCCACACTCTGTAAATCATTGGTTCCTGAGGGGAAACTTAGGTGGAACTGAACTATGGTTCATCATTTGGACCTTAGAAAGATGGCAGATAGATATTGTTTAGTCTCCTCTCAACCCCAGGAGACAAATCCTGACAGCATCTCTATCCAAATACTTTTTCTTATTGCAGTAGTTGCTCCTGGCTACAATCTGTCCTTGTCACCTAAATCAAACAGTGGCTGGCTTTGTTCATCATTGGCAGTGGTCCAGCCTTTAGGTGACAAACTGCTAATCCCACTCACTAACTAATTATAGCTCTGTGCAGTCACTTGGTGCGAGAGCTTGTTGCCTTCAAGGAAAGGTCCAACATACTTAGGCCATTCACAAAGCCCCCTGGACCTCCGGAGCCTCGACACAGCTTGCTGTGCCTCTGTGTGGGGCAGGAACTGCTGACTCACTGAAAACAGGGTGAGTTTATAAACAGGAAGTTGAGCATGTGACTGCAGACATTCAGCAACAAATAGCAACGGCTGTGTGGAGAAAAGCTTAAAAAAAATAACAACAAAACAGCAAAAACAACAACAAAACACACACACACACAGACACAGACACAGACACAGACACACACACACACACACACACACACACACACACACACACACACACACACACTGTGCCCCTAAATAAGAGCTCTTTTTAGCTCATAGAAGTATAATCCTCCTATTGATCATTTAGTAAATATTTTAATAAGCTGGTGAGTGGAACAGGCTGTATGTATTTACTGCATTCCCAGATTATGTGATTTTGGTTTGTATCTTTTCTCTCCTCCCCAGAGCACAGAAAATGCTCTTTGGTGAGACTTTCACAGCCTTCACAGAAGAGGCCTTTCACCTTTAAGTTCTCACACTCTGCCTGCCCAGGCTGGAGCTCTAGACTTGAATAAGTCGATTACAGACTCCACCAAGGGCTACCAGGGAGGCACCCAGACCTTCCTAGGCATCCATACTGACTGACCTTCTAAGCATTGATCAGAGGGAGACTAGCTTAAATAAGGCATGTGAGAGCAGCCACACAGAACAAAGCCTGTTTTCCTTGGTGTTTCTGCTGGGGTGTGGTGGACTTCTAGCAAATGGACTAAAGAAAGTTCAGTTCAACAGCCAAGGAAAGACCCAGGTGATTATCTTACAAAAGACTGTAGTTTGGGACATGGCTCCATTGCTGTATTTGTCATTGGGGTGAAGGCAGCTGAGTGATATTTGTCATCTTTCCTCTCCTCTACCATACAATCAGTCAATGGACAATAGTTTTGTGCCTGGTACATTAGTTTCTTAATAAGAAGCAGCCAATGCTGTGTATGCACATTCTGTTTGCTTAGGAGGTAAGTATTGGCAACTCCATTGAGTAAGTCAATACCAAGGTCTTTATCAAACCAAAAGGAGCAGAGCTGGGATTGGGGCTCGAGGCACAGCACAGAAGTGCCTGATTTATTGCTGAAGTTTTAGAGTAAGATATATCTCCTAAGATTGGCACTTTTGACAGAGATGCTTAATATCCAAATGTTGTCTGCAAGGTAGAAAACCTTATTTGACTGTCCTTTGTCACCTCAAAAAAGCAGAGAGCATTTGTTCTATTATTTACAAAGCAATGTGGTGAGGGAAATGATAAGTGTCAGTGATGTCCTATTACATTAACACAAACTGATTTGACACAATCTTTATTGTACATTGGATTGTATGAAAGTGCTGATAGTCTTACAGACTCAAAGCAACCCTTTTCTGAAGTTATTTGGGGTCTCTCTCTCTCTCTCTCTCTCTCTCTCTCTTTCTCTCTCTGTGTGTGTAGAGAGAGAGAGAGAGACTTTCTCTGATTGTGTGTATGCATGTGCACATGGAAGGAAAAATAAATTCTCCATACTCTATTTTCAGCCCCAGTTTCTAGTATCCTGAAGAAGATCCTCAATGGCAGTTGCAACTTTGAGCCTTAGGCAGAAAACCACAAAATCCAGAGAAGCATCCATAGCTCAGACAGGATTGGTCTGGATTGTTAATGGGGTGGAGCCCCAGCTGTTGCTGCGTGGAATTTGTATTTCCGTATCTCAGGGTTCAGTTCTGCTGAGTCACAGGAAGCTTCATCCTGACCCACAAAGAAATGTCTGTCCCCTATAAATAAGCCCAAGGCAAAGTTGTCCTCAAAGACAACTAGCCAGCGCACAGCACCTGTCTACTTTAGTACAGTCTTAGAACTAAGAATTGCATATCACTTTTAAATGGTTTGAAAGAAATCAGTGAAAATGGGCTCAGTTGTAGAGTGCTTGCCTAGTATGTTTAAGGCCATGGGTTCAATTCCTATCACAGCAAAAAGTAAAATAGTGAAGTGAAAGTCGTATAATTTGGGAGGACGTAGGAAAGTGATTAGAAATTCAGATTTCAGGATTGAGTGTGGGTAAGCCAGTAGAGTGCTCATGTAGCGTGTCCAAAGCCCTGAATTCACTCCTCAGCATAGCATAAAGAGGACTTGGTGGTCCTTATTTGTAGCACTCCAGAAACAGATGCAGAAGGATTAGAAGTCCAAGGTCCTTCTTGGCTACCTAGCAAGTTTGAGGCCAACCTGAGACACATGACACATGGGAATCTGCCTCAAAAGAAATTCCTATTCTCTGTCTATAAAGTCACAGTAGGACACAAGTTGAAACATACTAGAACTCACTAATTACATAATCTCTATGACAGTCATCACTCTGAATGACACAATCGACTCGTTCTGGCAAAGACCGGTTAAGTCCACAAAACAGAAATTTGTTATTATACAGTCTTTTGTCAAAAAATAATGCTGGCTTCTGTTTTTTGGTGTTATGGAAGCAGGCTTCTTTTATTTTTTTTCTGCTCTACTTTCTTCAGTGTGAGTTTTCAGTTCAGGCTAAATGGTTCTTTACCCTCTTGCCAGGTCTGCATTCAAGTCACTGCAAAAGAGAAGAAATTGCTTTCCCCCTTGCAAATAACTTCTGTCTAATCAAGTTAGTCCCCCTTTCATATCTCCTACCCATATCATACCTGCAAACCTTGATGCAAAATCCATGAGCCCAGCATAAACTATCAAAAATCAAAAATCAGAATTCCCCAGAATAGGGAAATTGTCAAGGGGCATTCCAGAGTTATGTGGTTCATCTCCTCAGTGTATCAAGACAAGAGCACATGGGAAAATACTCGGTAACAGCAAAACACATGCAAATCCAAATTGTCCCTTTTCATGCTTTAATGACAGTGTTTCTCTGCTCCATCTCAGTCACCCCTTTGTTCATCAGCACTAACATAGCAATCAGTAAAACACCCTACTATCTTTTCCATTATTCAGATCTTTAGTTATATAAAAAAGAAACAATTTGTCAAATGAGAAGGTTATGGAAGCATTATTAAGAATAGAGGAAAACAATGGGAACCTGTCTTGATGTAGAACCTCAAACTTAGCCAGCCTGTCATACAGCCTTCTTCATGAACATGCAACGGACAGGCCACACTTCAAGGCTTAAACTTCCACCCTTTATACCACCACCCCATCTACTATCACTGTGTCACTTCCTGTTCACACCCAACAGGTTAAAGCCCTTCTCTACCATGTGGCTTCCCAGGCCTCCTGCCTAATCCCTGGATTTCAGATCCCACTCTCTGCACCTTTCTCTTTGTATTTCACAAATAAAACATCCTGGAACACCTATTCTATGGGGATTTTTCACTCCCTCTGTCTAGAGTCTAGGGGATACTGGAAGTGTGCTTTCTGGGTTCCTAAAGCAGTGGTTTTCAGCTGGGAGCAACTTTGCTCTTATAGGAATCCTCAGCAGCACCTGGAGACACGTGTCATGTTTGAAAGATTATGTGTGATTAGCATCTAGTGGGTCAAGGGCAAGGATGCTGTCAGACGTCCTGTGAAGTACCAGATAGCTCCTCCAAGAACTACCTAGTCCAAAATGTCCATCGTTCTGAGACTGGCCTGACCTGGTTAAGTTCAAGGGAGTTTTTGTGTTTTTTTAACTGGCATGTCTTAATGGATTCAGCTGTGTATTGAAATGATTTGAGCTTAATGAGAAGCATAAAAGAATAAATATGAATGATACATACTGTGGAGGCATGAAATTGGGATGCCAGTGTATAAAGGACTCCAAACACAAAATAATTTTGCTACTGTTATGAATCCTATTGTAAACATCTGATATGTAGGCTATCTGATATGTAGGAAGCCTAATATGCAACTCCCGAAGGGGTCATGGCCCACAAGTTGAGAACCACTCAGAAGGCTCACGTATTCAATACTCTGTGCTGGTGATTCAAGTCATTGAAAAATATGTGCGCTGTTGGGTGCTAACTCTAACAATGGTTTCATCTATTGGTGAGTTTATACCGAAGGAGCTACCAGGGGGTGCCTGGGTGGAGGAAGTAGGTTAGTGGAATATGCTATTAAAAGCTTTATCTTGCCCTGGTCACTTCCTGTCTGTTGCTCTGTTTCCAGGATGCCATGAGGTGAGCAGCACTGTGCTTGAAAAGCAGAGTCACACAACTGTGGACTGAAACCTCTGTCATCAGCCCAACATTAATCTTTCTTCCTTTTAAATGGTTTTTCTTTGGTACTTATCACATTGATGAAAAAACTAACATAATCATAGAAGCTTTTAAAAAGATGTAGAAATCTAAGCTGAGATAACTAGAAGAGCTGGAATTAGCCAAGTAGAAAGGGGAATGGCTCTTCCGGACACGCAGCTGTCATGTAAGTGGCCCAGAAGCTAGGAATCTTGGTGCTTGTAAGGAGTTTATATGGTTGGCATTTGGCTTGGAGAGTACAGAGATGGTGGTGGGAAGAAGAGAGAGTAACAGATCATGTACAGTCTTTCAACCAGACAAGGAATTTTGAATGTCATTCTGGCACAAAGAAAAAGAACCAGGGAGTATGCTAAATCTCTCTGGGAATCCGCTTAAAGACTTGAGATATCCCCAACTCTCTTAAACAACATATCGATAGCACAACAGTTTGAGCTGGCTTCTTTTTTTATCAAATGAGTGCTCTCTTACCATGATAGGGCATGAACCTTGACAGAATAGTATGAATTAGGAACTCTGGGTATACATGATACTCAAAGCAAATAAGAATGGCTAAGATTGCCAGGCAGTTGTGGTGCACACCTTTAATCCCAGCACTTGGGAGGCAGAGACAGGTGGAGCTCTGTGAGTTTGAGGTCTGCCTGGTCTACAGAGCGAGTTTCAGGACAGCCAGGGCTACACTGAGAAACCTTGTCTCAAAAAAAAAAAAAAAATAGCTCAGATTCCTCAAAGATGGGCCACATGTAACAAAAGGACTCTGGACAAAACTCTAAGGAGCATTTCCTTCTAAGGGATTAATGAAAGAAAAGAAAATCCAAAAGATACTTTTTTAAAAAATGCAGGAAATTTAGGAGTGCTTTGTAATTGGTCAAGAAAAGATGGCATTTTGCTAGGAATAGTGGATGCTGTAATTCTGGCACTCAAGAAGCTGAGGCAGGAGTATCCTTGGGTTCAAGGCTTAGTCTGGGCTATGCAGTGAGACCTGTTTTTAAAGATAACATTTTGGGAAGAAAATAGAGATGAATAGTGTGAATTGTGGCAGAAAGGTTTGAAAAGATAAGGGAGGGATTTCTTTTAGAGTTAGTGCTGGGAGCTCTGATGAGAAAGTTATAGCAGAATGATGGGTGGGGAGGTCAGTTATCTATGGGTGATGACCAAGTGGGAGATGAGGCAGTAGAGAGATGGGTGGTCAAATCCATCAAAATTTATGAATTGATGAGCTGGGGTTGTAAGTCAGAGCTAGAGCACTTACCTGTGTACTTAAGACCCTAACTTCAATCCTCAACACATGGAACAAAAACGTAGTAATGAACAGAGATGGTTCTTATGTCCTAGAGAAGCTATAACAAAGAACCAGAAGCTGGGTAGTTTGAGTGAGAGAGACAGATTGTCTCACAATTCTGAGGTTAAGTCAGTATATGGGCTCCTTCTTTGGAGCACCAAAGTAAATTTGTTCTGTCTTCGCCCTCTAGTTTCTTATATTTTCGGTTGTGAGACTTGTTTTTAACAGCTGAACCATCTCTCCAGTGCTTAGCCCTCTAATTTCTAATGTGTTGCTAGATACTGTTGGTATGCCTTCCCTTGTCAAGGTCTACTCCAATCTTTGCCTTCATCTTTACATGGCTTCTCTCTTGCTCATGTCTATGCTCAAATTTCATCGTTTTGTAAAGATAACAATCACATTGAATTACTTTACCTTAATTACTTATTTTTAACTTAATTTCCCTGTTTCCATATAGGACTCCATTTGAAGTAAATTCCAAGGGCATTTTTTGGAGGCATAATTCAATCCAAATATTTTTTGGTTATAAACTTAGTATCTATCCTATATAAAAAGTTAAAAAAATGATATGTTTAAGGTACATATCAACTTGGTTTTGAAAGAGAAGAGAGATGTGGCAGTAATTAGAGATGAGGATAGTACGTCAAAAATATGTGCATATATATATTCTGCTTATTTAGTTCAAGATAAAAATAAGTTTGGATATGTGGAAACACATCAGGAAAGAGTCTACAGAAAGGAGGAAGTCAGAGTCTGAAAATGGTGTTTACTGTTGCATGGTGTGTATGTGGGGTTGGGAGGGGTCAGATCTTGACTGAATGAAAAATCCAAACCTGTCTGGGTACATACTTACTAAATATTTGTTTGCATGGAGAATGAGGGCTGTCTGGAAGAAATCTGTAAGTGAAGTAACCTACAGAGCGGAGCATGAGAGAGGATTGTGGAAAGGCCAGTGTGGTCACCATTGGCTGCTCCCTAGTCTGGTCAATGGAGACAAGAGCTAGAATAAGGCTGGCTTTGAGGGACTTTGCCTTACTTATGAGGACTTGGCATGACATCCAGGCTCTGTTGACATGGAGTCCTGGAGATGGGCATTTCCTTCATTTCTATGAAACCCAGAACAAAGTATCCTGTGAGGTTTACTGCTCTGGACATCCACAGTGAAGCTCTAAAGACTGGGTGGTGGATGGTAAAATATACTTTTGCAGTAACCATGTTGCTCTGAAACTAGGATGAGATGAAGCCTCGTGTACTCTGAGGGGAACTGACAAAGGAAGATCCCCTTGAGAGGACTGTGTGCACTTATGGAACTGCAGGAACTCCAGAAATAACTGTGGGGCCGGCCCAGTTAGGGTAACAGAAGCTGTGGTTATGCTGTAGGTAAAGTAGATATCAGCAAAAACTTATCAACAGTAAGTCCCTGTGTATCCATCTGATTAGTCATCCTATTTTTGTGACAGAATGCCCATCAGAAGCAAATTAAGGGAGGGAACAGAGGTTTAGTTCAGTTTAGTTCTACAGCAGTGGTTCTCAACCTTCCTGATGCTGTAACCCGTTAATGCTGTTCCTCATGTGGTGACCCACATCCATAAAATTATTTTCATGGCTACTTCATAACTGTACTTTTGCTACTGTTATGAATCATAATGTAAATAACTGTTTTCTGGTGGTCTTAGGTGACCCCTGTGAAAGGGTCTTTTGGCCCCAAAGGGCTGTGAGCTACCAGTTGAGAACCACTGTTCTAGAGTATAACTGCTACAGCTTGGTATATATATTTTCCATGTGGCTTGTTCACATCTTGGTTGATCAAGAAGCAGAGAGCTTTAGCTGGATACCACCTTCAAGGCTTGCCCACAGCAACCCACTTCTGCTAGCTAGGCTACAGCCCCCAATGTTTCCCAACCTCCCCCAAACAGTGCCACCAGCTGGGTAACAGGTGTTCAAACACATGACCCTATAAAGGGCACTATACATGTAAACTATTCCACCCTTGGCCACCATAAGCTCAAAGCTACTGCATAATGGACAATGAACTCAGTCAACTTTCAGATTCCCTATGTACTGAACAATCATATTGATATTATTCACAAATCTAAAGTCTCTATGGATATTCAAGGAAAATCTAAACTATGAGCCACTGTAAAGATTTAAGATCAAACAAACAAACAAAAACTGACTACATACTTCCAATATACATGGTCCAGAGCAAGCATTCTCATTCAAAAAAGGAAGAATGGAGGCATAGAAGGAAAATATCAAAACAAAAGAATACTAAAACCAGAAGACAAAACACTAAACCTTAAGGTCCTGTGTCTAGTCTAGTATCCAGTTATTATGGCGGTGTTAAGTGATGTTCATCAGGCTTGGTTATCCTTGCCCCTATCTGAATCCAACACAGGCTTTTCAGAGAACCAAAGTTACATTTCAAGCTTTAATTAAGATGTCTAAGAAATCCATTAAACAACAACAACAACAAAATGCCTCTGATCTGCAAGCCCAAGGACAGATATTTCTTAAAATGCTGGAGATATGCAGTGTCTTATTTAGGGTTTTCATTGCTGTGAAGAGACATCATAACCACAGCAACTCTTATAAAGAAAACATTTGATTGAGAATGGCTTGTTTATAGTTCCAGAGGTTTAGTCCATTTTGATCATTAAGGGGAGCGTGGCAGCATGCAGGCAGATGTGGTGCTGGAGCTGAGAGTACTACATCTTGCAGGCAACAGAAAGTCGACTGACACACTGGAGGGTACCCTGAGCATAGGAAACCCCCAAAGCCCGCCCCCTTAGTGACACACATCCTCCAACAAGGTCACATCTCCTAATAGTCCCACTCCCTTTGGGAGTCATTTTCTTTCAAACCACCACAATCAGGATGGTTGCTTGCCACTGGCTGAACCTTGTGGGAAATGTAGTAAGTTAGGCGTTTTGCCTTCTTAAGCCACTGCAAAACGTGACTCAGGGCCACTTCCTGAAAACCCGGGTATGGACCTGGCCAGAACCCATCTACCTAGCTAGTATTTAATTAAAGCTTGCTTCAAATTTGACTTTGAACTGTGGTAGTGGTCTTATTTTTGACTGGTGGGATTAACACTTTCTCTTGAGCCAGCTTCACTGTGTTTGAAGCTATCCTGCAGACATCCCATAATTCTAGCATCTCTGGCATTCTGTAGTCTCCACTGCAATGTAGGCCTCATCTTCACATTTCACATTTAGCTCACTCAGAAGCTCCATACAGAGATTTCAGCCCTCCCACACATTACTTGGCCTCATCATTATTTTTCTGTGACCTCAGTGCAAGTCTCCATGACCTTATAACGATTGCATTCTGTGTGGATGCTAGTAAGTTCTGCTACCAGTTTCAGATGTAGCCTGGCACCATTTTATCACAGCTTATCATGGCCTCCGTGGGCCTACATGGCTGATTTTGTTTTTCAAGACAGGGTTTCTCTGTGTAACTCTGGCTGTCCTGGAACTTGCTCTGTAGACCAGGCTGGTCTTGAACTCACAGAGATCAGCCTGCCTCTGCATCTACCTCCCAAGTGCTGGAATTAAAGGCGTGTGCCACCACCACCTGGTTTACATGACTGATTTTTGGAAACTATTTCCCTACTTGATTAGGGTGTTACGGTCACAATTCTCTTTGTTCAGGTATTCCTTTTTTATTGAAAGTCCTACAACTAGTTTTGAATTTTCATGTACTGGAATGTTTGATAAGTTGGACTCTTGTCCTTGAAGTAGCTTTCCTGTGGTGGTATTAGTTGAGCTCCATCAGGTTCTTCCTGACCCTATGTGAAGCAAGCATGGACAGTGAAATGTATTTGGCTTCCTTTTAATGACAAGAATCTGAACAATTACTGTCATCTTTTCTGCTCCCTGCTTGACTGCCAGTTCACAACATTAAACACATCTGAGCTTTTTTTTCCTTGACAAGTTGCAAATATTTTCTATCATCCTGTTTCACTTTTTGCTCTGAACATTCATTATAAACCCAGCTAAATAAAATGAGCAATAACCATGCTACCACTTGGGATGCTATTACGTTCTGGTATCTTGAAAATTTCTTTGTCAACTATTAAATTTGGCTTCACTCAAATTTTGATGAGATAGGAAGAATGTAACAAGAATGGCTCTAGATAAGAATCTTTCCCCCCTCTGAGAACTTGTGAGCGTGGTCTTTGCTGAATGGTCACTTCTTTCAGTTGCTGTTCCAGTTATCCAAGTTTCAGTAGAAATGGACCATTAAACTCTGCTTGCCACCACACTGGGACTTCTCCAGCTTACATCCCCAAACTCTTCCACCTAATTCCTACAAACAAGTTCCAAAGGCCTATAATCTACATGACCAGGTTTGTCACAGCAACTACCTCACTGTCCCCATGATATCACATGTTTGAATACTTGATCCCCAGTTGATGCTGTTGTTTTGGTAGGCTGTGGGGGTCAAGATGTTAGAGGTGTAGGCCAATGGAGACAAATCCTGAAAGTTATAGTCTCATCTTGTCTGTTTTCTGACCCATCAAGATGTGAATAAGCTGGACCACAATCTCCTGCTGTCAAGGGCTGACTCATCCATGTCACCATGCCCAATTCACCACAATGGGCAGTATCCAAAGTAATGAACCAAAGTCTTACATTGCTTCTGTTGGGCATGTTGTCAGTGATGAGAAAAGAAACTAAAATAGATTTATTCTGCTCTTGTCTATACAATTTGCTCTCTTCACTCCACCATCTCTTACTGCCCTTCCTCCCAAGGCTATACTGATCCTCATAATGAGTTCTACCATCTGCATCTTTTTTAAAAATCTCCATTTTATTTCTGTTTCTCACAAATTTTATGTAGTCTTTATCTTAGCATAAGAAGCTTAAAATCATACTTTTAAAGTCTCCATAATGCAGCACATTCCCAAGATAAAGTATTTTTGTCACTTGATCCTTTAAAAGCTAGGTGCTTGGTTGTCCAGACAAACCCAGGATCTGGGAATTCTAGATCTGGGTTTTTCTCAGGCAGCCAATCCTGTCACTCCTCTGAGGCCGAGGTAAGAGGCATAAGGCTGCTGTATCCGGGTGAGTGGATTTCTCCTTGGAATGCAGTGCTGGAGATCTGAACACAGACAGGATCCCGAAGCTGTCACCACGATAGTGTTTGTGGCATTGAGTCTTCCATAATTGTGACAGTTTGTCTGAAGCTTCATGATCATCAGATAGTGGAAAGAAGAAAAACAAAAGTGTGCGGTGGTAAAGGTAGTCCCCAAACTGTCTGAGGTAGTGGAGAATACCCAGAGGGGAAGACTTCTAGGTCTTCTTAGAAATGAACCACAATAAGGCAAAGAGGCTGAGGAGCACTAGGAGGACCACAAAAACTGAGGCTGTGAGGATGGTGGACACCACCAGGCAAGGAGTTGTCCCATCACTGCATTGTTCGCTCACAGGCTTTCTAACTTCCTTCTCCTGCTCTATTCTGGTCAAGAGGAAACCATTAAATACAGTTAATTTGTCCATGAACATGGGTCTCTCAGGCCATCAAAGTCATGCTGAGGAGAAAGTTGAAACTTATCAGCTGCATTTTTCCAATATTGTACATTATATGCTGATGAATTTTAAAAGCTCTTTGTGGTCCCTGTTTCAGGTTTGTTCTCAATTTGTGGGAAACACATATGTAAGGAATCAGCAAGTGTTTGCTTACGTTCCAGGAGGTCTGAAAATGCTGTCACCCTTGGCACAGTAGGGGATACTTACCCAGTCCAAATGTTCTTTTACAAACTCAGCCCTGACTCAAGAGAGATTCAAGAAATCACATTCAGTTGAAGTCATGTTCCTGGATATATCTAGGGATTGCCTGTAACACTGGTACTGAACTATGAAATTCTGATTCCCTTTGGGAAAAGCAGGTGACTCCCATACCAGAATGTTCTTGAAATGGACTGAATTCATTCTGGTATCTTTGGGAGGTGGTACCACTCCTCATGCTGCTGCCAGTAGCCAGCTGCATGGCCACACTAGGGGAATACAGGGGTGCTCAGATGCCAGCAGCATAGGACACTTGGCCTGGTCCTGGCCCCCAGAGTGCCAGCATGGGCATCTTTTGGTTTTTGTTTATTTGAGACTGGGTCTCACTATTAGCTGGAACTTTCTAAGTAGCCAGGGATGGGCTTGAACTTGTGCTCCCCTTGCCTCTCTGCCTCTTAAGGTGTGGGGCTTACAGGTGTGTCCCACCACACCTGGCTCCAAGTATTTTTCATGTTTTCAGTTAGTAAATTCGGTAGTTGAGATACAATTTATTGCCTAATGCTAAGTACATACAACTTCAGACAAGGACAGGGAAGAAATGATTGGATAAAGAAGTCTGTACTCGTTAGCTTCCTATCAGATAATCTTCCGAAGTTTCCCCCCAAACTCATGAGCTGTTACTTTTGTCTGTGTTCTTGTTTTTTTCTTTCTTTCTTCCTTCCTTCCTTCCTTCCTTCCTTCCTTCCTTCCTTCCTTCCTTCCTTCCTTCCTTCCTTTCTTTCTTATCCAGGAGTGCCTTTGTAATCAGCTCATGTATAGAGTCTGAATTATTTCCCCAAAGACTAGCTCTCTGAGTAGCTAAACAAGACTGCTCATATATAAATATATTTGTGAAACAAAATAAATTAGTTGTGTTTTAAAATCTTTAAATGCACCCCCGAAACTGTTGTAATTTAAAAAGTGGCATGAGAGAGAAAGAAGTCATACAACAGAGCTCATGTGGAGGGGGTTTTATTGGTGGAAGGGAATAAAAAAGGCATGCGGGTAAGGAGAGAGACAGGAGCAGCAGAAGAAGGGAGAGGGGGAGGAGGGAGGGAGGAAGGGAGGAAGGAAAAGAGGGAGGAAGAAGGAGAGGGGGAGGCAGAGAGGTGGACAAGACTCACCTTTTAAAGGGGAACATAGTGAAAGTGCACAGAAGGTGCTCTTAGTGGGTACAGCTGAGGACCCCAAGGGTAGGCCAGTGCAGATGCCTGATTACTAACAAAAACTGTAAGACATAACAATGTAAAAACACATGGGGGAAGATGTGGGGAAATGCCACTCATACCATGACACTAGGACTATATACTGGTGGGACTGTCCGGAGAAGCTTAAAACCTGTAATCAGGCTGGGTGATGGTGGCGGAGGCATCTCAGGCCTTTAATCCTAGCACCGGGAAGGCAGAGGCAGGCGGATCTCAGTGAGTTTGAGTGAGTTCCAAGACAGCTGGGCTGTTACACAGAGAAACCCTATCTCAAAAAAACAAAAACAAACAAACAAAAAACCCTGTTATCAGCTGGACACACTCTCTTCATCCAGCAATTCCATCTCCAAGTCTCCACTCTCAAAACAGATATGATATAGTGAACGTTCCAACAGTCATGAAAAGAAGCTGGCTGGCTTCAGGGTGGCAGGTGCCTCTGGGGTGGGGACCCTGTATGTATACTAACAGTTTTTGATTTTGAAAGGAGAAAATAAAGCAAATATTGGCATCTGAGTATATGACAGGTTGGTACATGAGTATCTGTTAATAGTTTCGGTGCTTAACTGTATATTGTAAATGCCATCATTTAATACTTCAAACTTTAAGAAGTGTCATTGGACATGAAAACACAACAAAAAGGTTTTAGTTTGTTTACATTGTTTTATATATTATTCAGGCTATGCAAATGCAGCAGCCATCATAATGTTTAAAGTTAATTAAAACATGTCACAAGGGCACTGTGCTGTGTGTGTTTCTAATCATGACATTCTATCAAAACTGTTTTCCATAAACAGTTTGAGGTGCCTCATTTCAGTGGCTATTTTTTTTTCTTAAGGAACAGTTGTAGTTATTGAAAAGGCCACTGGGGGCAGTATAGGTGGGAGACCTAGATACTAGACAGAGGAGTCTCAGGAACTCTGGCCTGGAGACAGGACAGCCACAGGCTATAAGGCTGCCAAGGAGGGCCTCCTCCTCGTCCTAGTTACTTAACAAGAGAGAAATTCAGCTGGAACAGGTCCAACTATGCTTTCAGCGTCCCCAAATTTGTCTCCATCTTTGAACAGAGTTTTCCTTCGTCTTTGATTTCAGATCAGGGTAAAAAGGTGATGAATGATGGGTCTAGCTGGTGTGCTCCACAGACTGTGAGACTCCTTGCCCAAACTGATGTGTTGAAATCATCTCTGCCATGGCATAATTATGTTCTACTGTGACATCTGAAACTAGCAGGGTGCCTAATAGCCTAATGATA
Source organism: Cricetulus griseus (assembly GCF_003668045.3). Taxonomy (NCBI): domain Eukaryota; kingdom Metazoa; phylum Chordata; class Mammalia; order Rodentia; family Cricetidae; genus Cricetulus; species Cricetulus griseus. The sequence continues at coordinate 331,278,238 of NC_048595.1, forward strand.
GCATCCTAGCCACTTTGTTATGACGGATAAGATCCCCCAGTGGAACAACTTTTGTTATCACAGTGGTGAGACACAGGACTCACTTATTCCAAGAAGCAGATGACAGCTCCACCCAGCCCAGAGTTAGAGAAACAAGCTATGCTGCCTTGACGACTGATCTCCATAGCTTCTGCTTGCTCACTCTGTCCCTGAACACCACCCCACCCAGCCTAGAATGAAACCATCAACTGTTATCTGTCTCATCTCCCAGTGTCAGGGACCTTATGTCTGGCCATGCTCATAAATGTAGGATGGAATCCTTCCCTCTCTAGCAGGGAGATGAGAAGATGACCAAGATATTAATGGGTTCACAGGTATCTTTTTAAGATGCTATTTCTTTATTGAGAAAGAGAGATTGTATTTTGTATTCCTAGTGAATGTGTCCACACGTGTGTGTGGAGGACAAAGCAAGATGTTGGCTATCCAGTGTCTTCCTCTCTCACTCTCCACTGACTGCCTTGAGATGGGGTCTCTCATGGGACTGGAAGCTCTCTGGTATAAGTAGACTGATAGCACAGCCCATCATTAAGGGAAGTCAGAGCAGGAACCCAGATATAGAACTAAGGCAGAGACCAGAGAAGAGTGCTGCTTACTACCTTGCTTAGCTTGCTTTCTTATACAATCCAGGATTAACTACATGCCTAAGAATGACACTGACCACAGTGGACTGCCCCCTGTATCAACCATTAATCAAGTAAATGCCCCACAGACTTGCCTTCAGGCCAATCTTATGGCAGCAACTCCTAAGTAGGGGCTCCTCTCACCAAGTATCAAGTTAACAAAAACTAACAAGCACACTTATAATGAAGGACAAAAATACCTAATTACATGATAAAGACTTAAAAAACCACAGCTTAAGAGTTTATAGCTAGCCAGCATACAGTGAAATGACACTGCTGTGATGTCACCACTTTTAATAGGTATTCTAATATAGTGACACCAATGACTATCATGCTACAGACTACACATTGTAGAAGATCATCTCCAATTATTTTTTAAAAAAATGGTCAAATGCAAAAGTAATCATTTACAATATTTTTTAATGTTTATAATGTTTGGAATTCTTGTGAAATGATATTTCTTTGAAGTTCTTTTCATTTCTTTAGTGGCTTTGGATTATCACAATTGCAGCTTAAGCCTGGATGTCCATCTTTGTGTATTTAGCTTAGGCCCACACCATCCGTAAAAGTGGGATGATCCTTTATTCAGCCCCAAAGAGTGGTTGAAATGAAACCTAGAAAACTGATTCATCTCTTCAGTGTTGCAATGTTAGATGGGCACATCCATGGCCCCAACAGATTTCTGATTCTTAAACCCAATGTCTTCTTCCTGTATTTTCTGAAACACAAAATTCTTTCAAAGTCTCTTGAAGTTTACCTCTTTACAATCACTTCTTCATAAGTGAGTGAGTATTTTCTGGATGGCAGCACAGGGTGAAAGGATCCAGGCAGATTCCAACCGGCTCTCTAAGTTGAAGAGATGGAGTCTGGAAGCCAGGGAAAAGCCTGTGTGTTTTGTTATACATTAGAGTGGGAGTGGCCAGCTGATGACTGGCACAGCTGGAGACCTATACTCTGAGAGGGAGCTCTCCCCTGAGGGTCAGGACCCAGAAGCAGGATACCCCAGAGACCTAGGATAAAATCAAACATGAATGGAAAAAAAAGTAAATGAAATGATTCCTAATGATATTCTATTACACTCAGATTGGTGCCTAGCCCAATCAAGCATCATCAGAGGCTTCACCCAGCAACTGATGGAAACAGATGCAGAGACCTGCAGCCAAACATTAGGTGGAGCTCAAGGAATCCTGCAGAAGAGGGGGAGAAGGGATTGTAGGACCCAGTGGTGTCAAGGGCACCACAAGAAAGCCAACAGAGCCAACTAACCTGAGCTCATGGGGTCTCACAGAGACTGAACTGACAACCAGGGAGCCTGCATGGGACTGACCAACCTAGGCCCTCTCTATATATGTTACAGTTGTGTAACTTGGTCTTCATATGGGACTCCTAGAAGTGAGAGCAGAGGATGTCTATGACTCTGTTATCTCCTTTTGGGACCCTTTCCTCCTACTGGATTGCCTCATCCAACCAGGGTGGAGGAGGGCATGCTTGGAGAGTCTCATCGCAGCATGATATACCATGGCTGGCTGCTATCCATGGGCTGCCTGCCTGTATCTGAAGAGAAATAGTGGAAGAGGAGTGGATGGAGTGGGGGCGAGGGCTGGGAAGAGGAGAGATGGGGGGGCTTTGGTTAGGGTGTAAAACAAGAAAATAAGTAAGAAAGAAAAAAACTGTACTAAACAGCAGAGCCTTCTGTCAGTATCATAGCTGACAAGAACCCTTAGAGCAGATAACTCTCCTTACTCTCCTTGACAACTTTTCTAAGCCAAATGGTCCAGGAGAGTCTGGTCTCACAGTGGTTGGAATAAGGCACAATTCAGGTTAGAATTTTCTTTTGTATACACTGGTGTATAACTCAAATCAGCTGATGTCTGTGTCTCAGAGACTAATTTGATGAGGAGGCAGGGGCATACCACCCTCTGGGAAATATGTATGTAACCTGCAATCATAACTTTCAAGAAGCTGATCCCTTTAAATATTAGCATTTCAGGTTAAGAATAAGAGCTTTGGAAAAAATGTTTGAAGTTCACCTATTCAAGCAAGAATTTGTCAAATCACACTGAGAACTGTATTTGGGGCTGCTTCTCTGTGCAGGGGTCAATTCAGTGCAAAGACAAACTTCCTGCCCTGAGGCATGTTCCCTGGGCAGAAAGAGGCTCTGGTGAGGTGGGAGGAAAAGTGAGACCCTTTGATCCGTTGATACTCAAGGGGAGACAGTGCTAAGCCAAGGGAGCTTGTTGTGTGGGGGCTTCATTACTGTGTTGGCTTTAATTTCACTTCCTGCTAGAACTCTGCATGAGTCTCCATACAATGGGTCCCCTGCTAACAAAGGGCAGATCAGCTTGGTACAGAGGGCAGTGTTGCCCAACTGAGGATGTGGAGAGCAGTGCTGGGTCTCCTGATTCCTGTTTGATGGAAGGAGAGGCAGATGTCACTCTACAGGCCACTAGATTGAGAGTAAGATAGCTTCGTGATCAAAGTCAGGGAAGAACAACCCGATGGACATGTCAGGCCCTGCAAAGCCAACAGACAAAACCATAGGATCCTTCCTAAACTGAGAATTCAGCAGCAAGCAGTACAGGTCCAATTCTCCAAGGCCAAGCCCACGTGGGATCAGCAGGCAGCAGATGAGATTGAGACCCTGTTACTCTAGACACCACCCTAAAGAATGGCAAAGGAGCACAAAAAAGAGCAGTCCTTCCCAAAGACTAAGGATCACCCACAGGGGTTGTTTAAATTTCCTGCAGTAACAACAGTTTAGTGGTGTAGTGCCTTGAGGCATCCACTTCTGTGCATCCAGCTGCTGACAAGTCTCATGCACAGGGCCAGGTCCAAGACAGTATTGTCTGCGCACATCTGGATTACTTCATGGGTCAATGAAGATCCATCATTCAATGTTTCCTACACAATACCTGTCGTTCAACATCTGTTTCAGAAAGTTTCCGATGTCCCAGCACAGACCAGAGAGTGTAGATTAAATGAAGAATGAAGTGCAGTGCCATTCTTGCCTTCAAGACCATCTTAGTTTAGTGGGGGAGTCACCTCAGGTGATTTCTCCAGGCTCCTTGCTCTCCACTTGCTTTGACAATGCTAGCGCCTACCATCTTCCAGTTTTCAGCTACATCAGCATGGTGCCCATCCCAACCATATAGTATAATGGGCTTTTGAGCCCAGTAATAATTTTATAGCTTGTCAAATAAGTATTTGACTAATTCTGTTCTAGGCTCTAAGATCTCAGGCTAAGCACTGTGTGATTCTCTCCTCTCCTCTCCTCTCCTCTCCTCTCCTCCTCCTCTCTCTCCTCTCCTCTCCTCTCTCTCCTCTCCTCTCTCCTCTCCTCTCCTCCTCTCCTCTCCTCTCCTCTCCTCTCCCCTCCCTTCTCTTCTCCCCTTTCCCTTATTTTCCCTTCTTTCCCTCCCCTTCCCTTCCCTTTCCTCTCCTTCTTCCCTTCTATTCTCTCTCCCTCTTTCCTCTCTCTCTTCTCTCTCTTTTTCTCCCCTCTCTCTCCCTCTCTCCTTGAATCCAGGACCACATTATCTTTTACCTTCTGTACCTGACCCAGAAGGTTTGTTCTGTAAATTCCTGTCCAGTGAATGCATGAGCAAATGCATCTTTCACAGCATCAGGGACCATCCCCCACAGCACATGCTGTGGAGTTTTGAAAGCCTTGCCATGTACATTATTTCACTGATAAGCAGAAGAGACCGAGAGGGAGAGAGATTCCATCCTCAGAACAGGGCCTGGCTGCTTTAAAAATAGAATCTGCTGTCAGAGGACAATTGCTGAGCCAGCTTTGGGGGCCGGGTTCCAGTGCAGGATGTGAGCAATGGGGCCTTGTATGAGGCTTCCTGTGAAACATGCTCATACAGATTTAAATACATCTAAAACACATAATGTATGTTAACATATAATGCATATATAACACTTTATCATTTTATATGTGTTTCATAAAACAGGAGTGAAGGAGGAAACTGTTTGCAAAAGTATCAGTGAAGTCATAATGTGGGAAGTTTGTAAAGCCCCAAAAGTCAGGAAATAAGAATTAGCTAAGGTAAGCCAATTGAGGGTGGGGGTAACGTTCAGCAGTAGATAAAATAATGGCTATTGAGAAAACAGGAAAGAAATTTTCAAACAAAAAATGCCAAGAAAAAGTGCAAACTCCAGAAAACCAGTCATTTGGGTTGTTAGGAGAGAGAGGGCTGGGCAGTGGATCCACATGCCATTGTTGTGAACTGCTTGATTTGAGGATGTATTTAGGTTCCTGGTGAAAACACAAAACAGCACTGGACAGCATTCTCTGGCCTTATTTCATCTTGACACTTGTCATTATCATTAAGCAGGCAGGGATGTGGAAACCACTTAGGAAAGTAAAGAGAGAGATTTTAAACTGAAGAAGAATTAGGTCAGGCGACCCTCCCCCAGCCTTTTCAGGTCTCTGAAAACTAGTCTTCCACAATATTAACTCTTTATTTACTCCTTTGCAGGGACTCTACAGGGCTTGAGAGAAAGGGAGGAGGGGAAGGAGGAAGGAGGGAGTTGGGGTAGCTACAGGTTTCCTGACCACTGCCATTCATTCTCTTACTGGTCTTCTCACTGTACTCTCTTCCTAGGCTTCCAGTCTCCCCATTCTTACCTCTCCTTCCACCAGAATCTCTCACTCATGCCAAAGTTACACGCTTTGGAATCCTTTATCATATCAGTATTTTCTGTGTACGATAGAATCTGTGTGTGGCTAGAGCTACTGTGTGTATAATAGATTCTAGATATTCAAAGGCTTGGACTCTTCTCTATACAGATTTATCATGTTCATTTCTGACTCTCCAAGATGGTCTTCACTGCTTTGTATAATACAGCAGGCTGTCAATACTTTTTATATAAACTGTTAAGATCACATTATCTTAAGCTACTTGGTGGCATATGTCTTGTGTTTTTCCTTCTCTTTCAAACATGTCATAGGAATTAAAAATACTGCCTTGCTCCATCCGGTAGAAGCTTCCAGGGATTTTATAGAAATTCAAAATGTGTGCTGTATCCAATTTATGAGCTCATCAACTTAGCATACATGGAGGAGATGAAGAAAGGGAAACAAGCTGGAATAGAATGTAGTTTTCCCTGTCTGATCTCTATAAAACTTTCCAAAATTCAAATATATATATATATATATATATATATATATATATATATGAAAATATATAAGCATATTAAAGCACTTTCAAATAGGGTGTGTGTTTATTACATTATTTATGGGTATGGTGCATGTGGAGGACAGAGGACAACTTGTGGAAGTCTTGGTTCTTGTCTTCTACTATGTAGGTCCTAGGAATGGAACTTAGATTAGCAGGGTTGGACTATTGTCATATGAAGAGTGGGGGAATGGCTTCTGGTTTATTCATGTGGCTATAGGCAGGACACAGTTCCTCACTAGCTATTGGCCAGATGCCCAAGTTCCTTGTCACATGTCTAGACATGGCTGCTAGCTTCCCTAAGTGAGTGATGGAAAAAGAGAATAGTGGTTGAGATAGAAGCCACAGTCTTTCATATCTGAATCTCAGAAGTGACGAGTGTCATTTCTCCAGTGCCCTATTGGTCACACAGGACCAATTTGAGACAAGACTTCACTGGAGTGTGAGTGTCAGGTCATTAGAGCCATAGGGACATGACCACCACATCTGCATTCACAATGCAAAGATTCCCTAAGTTTCAGGAGAATTTAATGAAAATAAAAATACAATTTCTCCAAGTTCCTGAACCTTAAATTTGGTCACAAACTCCAACATAATAGTGCCTTATAGGAGAACATTCACGACCTCAGAATATTTCTAGCCTATCTCCATTGTGTAATTTTTCAGTTTTACCAAAGTCTAAATGACAAATATGTATGTTTATACATATACATTAATATTTGATATATCCTTTCACTATGAAATGACCTCTACAAGCAAGCTGGTTAACACATCCTCATTAGTTGCCCTGAACTTGTTCATTTTAGAACTTTACAACCTTTGACCAACATCTCATTTCCTTCTTTCCCAGTCTCCGGTAACCTCCATTATACTGCCCATGACTTTGGCTATTTATGATTTGAGACATGAATGAGATCATGTAGCACTTGTCAAGTTTTCTGTATCTGTCTTCTTTCCCTCAGCACAGCTGAACTCACCCAGATAATCTAGGATTGTCTCTCACCTTAAGACCTCAAGCCTCCGGGTGAGGTTGTGTGTCTGAGGCATTTTCACAGCAAGCATGTCCCTCTGCTGAAAAGGGAGGGCCCATTTGCTGTGCAGTGGACTGCTTCACTCTGGAGCAAAGTTCAGAAAGGTTTACTCTCTATTATAAAGAATTAGACTTCCCCAAGTTTGGGGTTCCTCTTCTTTAGTAACTTCCCAGGCAGGCACATGTCACCCAGGCCTCTTTAGGTCATTCTGTAGTACTGATGCTCAGAAAACTTCTACAGATGCTGATGCTCTGACTTCTGCTGTTGCCTCTTTGAACCATACAATCCTTTGTCTCTTACTCATGAGTCTAATGTCTCCTGTTGTTGTGCCCAAATTCTGAATCCTCCAAATCATCAAGAGACCCATTCCGATGCAAAAGCAAAGAGTCTTCTATTGTTTAATGAGCTAACCCCATTAACTCAGGCCCTTTGTCTATCCAACATGGCAGCTGGCATGAGAAGGACCCAGAGAAACCTTGAGGCCTAAGCTATTGACTGAGCTCTTGTAATTAATAATAAGTCTCGTGTGTCATTATTAGGGAGACAGCAGTCCTGATGAAAATGTCTGACTACAAAGGTCAGAAAGAGAGGACTGAGGGAATATTTGGAATTATGATGAAGATAGAGCCTCAAGACGACATTTATATACAGGGATAACAAACATGCAGTCTGAAGTTGTAGGTCAAAATACTTGATTTGGGCAAGACATCTTAGGTTGCTATTGACAGAATGATCCATACATTGACAATGTTAACAGAACACTGAAACACTGGAGGCATATTTAGATTGTGAGGGAGCCTCCATCACTTCTGATCACATCTATTCCCAGATCTTCTCTAAGCAAATAATAAAACAAGATGATTATTTTCAGTAAAGCAATGACAAAAATGTACAAGGCAGGAAATGTAAGATCTGTGATGCTGTTCTATGGTGCATGTATCCACAGAGTCATAGTCATGTAAATTCTTGACCATTGACGTAGTCTCCATTATGGGGCAGTTACAAGGAGATAATAAGGAGGTGGGAAGCTTGTGTGTAGAAGGGTAGTGCTGTGAAAATAAGTGAAATCTTAATGCTTTGGGTTTGGGTGACTAGGATGAAAGAAGTAGAAATATAAATGTATAATTCAGAAATGTGAAATTAACTCTCAAAAGAGAGCTGAAGTTGCCAATGTGGTTGCCTCCAGGACCTACCATGGGCTGTGCCTACATTTCCTCTTTGCTTTGGAAACTAGTCAAGTCTTGTGTATAAGTAATATCATGTACAGATGCAATTTGCAAAAGACAAATGCCAAACAAAGTGGACAACAAAAATTAAAAGACATCAGCTGCCTTGAGATGTTTCTTCCCCTTTCTCCTACCAGTGTAGTGAGCAGATGTTTAACTGCAGGGGACCAGAGAAGGTCCCTGCAGGGAGTGTGGTGGGCCTAATGGCAGCTTCCCTAACAGCCTCAGGCAGCATCAGTGGCCAAATTCTTCATTCCTCAGAGAAGACTCTCTGTGAGCTTCCGTGGTCTCACAGAAGAGGAGCTGTGATCGTGAATAAAGCATTCAGGACATCCACCTTCCAACAGGGTCCCCCAAGAAAGGACAAAGCAGAACACAGAGACTGGCTTTGTCTGGGTAAAGAATAGTTCATTGGCAAAAGTTGCCCTGTGAGTGACTTCCAGTTGCCTTAGGCCCTGAGACCCTGGGAAAGAAAGAAAAACTCCATTTTTTTCTTCTTTAATAACTCAAGCTCAGGATATTTAAAATCAGGATATGGATGTAATAATCAGGGTCATTGGGAATATGGAGACGGATGATCAGAAAGCAGATTTGCTCGTAAGTTTTCCTCATACCCCACACTGTAAGACTCCATCTCAAAGCCTTATGCTAAGGTGGACACTGAGGCCAGTGAAAAGTTTGCATGAGTAAAAAATCGGTGTGGAAGAACATTCCAGGCAAAGAGTGCAGCTTGGATATAGATAAGGGAATTCTAAAAGACAACACAAGGGACAGCTGTGTGCTTTTATCAATTTCAACTTCACATGACACTGAGGGCCAAGTTGTCCCCTTGCATAAAGACCCCCAGGATCACAGATTAGTCAGTGGCAGGACCAAGATTTAGACCCCATGTCAGCCTGATGCAAAATCTGTACTTTCCTGCCAATTGGTGTAGCCTCTTACACAGACAACAAAACCCAAGGCTGTTGAGGAATTAATTTTGGGTTCCCTCCAAGCCCCACTAAGCACTAGTAGTTTATTTTGAAGTTAATTCCAGTAAACGTTGGGAAGGCAAGGGGAAAGTGGGGGAGGGGGAATTCCTTATTGAGCAATTTGACTGTGTAGACATTGCAAAGGCTGCTGGGGAATTGTGGGATCTAGACTAGAATCTGAACCTCAGAGTCATTCCTCCCAAGGGATGAAGAAGCTAGAACAATTAACACTTCACAGCTATTGGGTGAAATGATACTGGCGGAGGAGAAACATTTCCCAACCCTTTAACCAAACTGAGAAAAATTCAATGCAAAGAAATGCTGACTAGGTACATTCTCAGGGGAGGTGGAGGGAATATGGCCATTCAGAATGTGAGACAGTGCAGTGTTCTGAGACAGTGTCCAAAAAGCAAGGACACTGCCCTATTTGCTCCTGTTCTCCACCCTGCCCAGCATTCAGATACACTTAGTAAATGTTTAAGGACCAAGAAGAGGGGTAATGGCAGGAGTGGGGAACAAAGGAGGCAGAGTAGAGTCACTGTGCCTGGTATCTCCAGGACAGAGAGGAAGCGACCTCACTTGTTCACAGAAGTGAAAACAGGTGGCTTGTTAGCTAACATAAATAACATCCCCCAGCATTCCAGGAAGTTATCTGTCCTTGGGCAAGTGGGGTTTACAGGTTAGAGGAATTTTGTTTTATAGATCTCTTAAACACAGTGATTTAAACTTAAAACATAACTTTAGTCATCACACAGGTCAGCTTTCATCATTAGTTAGAGATTTTTTTAATAGTCACATGGAAATTTTGAGTACTTTGAAAGGGAAAATATGAATCAGTGATGAAAGAAGTTTATAAAACAATGATCAAAAAACAAAGCAAAACAAAACAAAACAAAAAACCCCCAAACCTATAAAGGAGGGTTTAGTCTCAGTAGAATTCAAGGATTGCATATCAAAATTACATTACTGTCTCCAATTAAACTTGCAGGCTGGGGCTGGAGAGATGGCTCAGAGGTTAAGAGCACTGGCTGCTCTTCCAGAGGTCCTGAGTTCAATTCCCAGCAACCACATGGTGGCTCACAACCATCCATTATGAGATCTGGTGCCCTCTTCTGGTGTGCAGATATACATGGAAGCAGAATGTTATATACATAATAAATAAATAAAAAATCTTAAAAAAAAAAAACCCTTGCAGGCTACTGTAAAACCCATTGTAACAGCATAAGTAAATCAGAAAATTGCAATTGAAGACAATAACAAAGGTCACATGACTGTGGTGACAATGAATTGATCACTGCAGAGGACCCAAGCTGCTCATGGCTACCTGATTTTGTTACTCTGTGACTTCGACACAGGCAGGTTCATGCAGCTTGCCATTGTGTATCAGTGTCTGCCAAAGTTTCTCTTGTCTGTGATTTATTTTCTTTTACTAAATGTTTACAACAGCATGCAAAGTAATTGGCTTCATCATCACAGCATTTTGAAATATGGGTCATATTGCAGTTCTGTTTCAGTTTTTTGAGGAGCCGCCACAGTAATGTCAATGGAAACCTTACAAGTTAATACTCCAAGCAGCAGAAATAGCCTCTTCCATTTAATCCTCACCTGTACTTGCTGCCATTTGCTTTCTTCATGATATCCATTCTGATTGAAGTGAGGTAGCATTTCCAGGTTTTAACATGCCTTCCTCTGGTGGCTAAGGATGTTGAACATCTTTTCAAGATGTTATTGACCATTTACATTTCTTTTGAGGACTGTGACTTCAGTTCATTAGTCCTTTTATTGATTAGATAGTGTGTGTGTGTGTGTGTGTGTGTGTGTGTGTGTGTGTTTAACTTTTGCTTTATGTAGCCTCAGTGTTACTTACTCTCCTGTCTGAAGTGTAGTTGGCAATGATTTTTCCCATTCTGCCTCTTCACTCCTGTGATTATGTCCTTTGCTGTACGGAAGCTTTCCAATTTTATGCAATACCTGTTCTGGTGGAAGTTCCACCCCAAGACCCCTCCCCCATCTCCCGTTCCAAATCCCACCCCCTCAAAAAGCAGGTCAAACAGCAGCCCCTCCCCTCGGAAAGCCTGCCAAGGGTCAGCTCCTCCCCTGGGAGCTGCTGAACAACATGCCTATAGGTCACTTCAGACCTGGTAGCCATATTTGTCACATGATTCCTCTCCTGTCCTCCTGAGGGTCACCCAGGAGTTGCTTTGCTCTGTTCATTAAACCTGGATCTAATAATTCAGTTTGATTGGCTTATTACATCAGCGGCAGCAGATTTCCAATAGCCAGGGACTCAGAACTTATCAATACCATGTGTCGATTCTTACATTATCAGTGTCCTTTTCAAAAGTCATTGCTCATCCTCTCTTTTGAAATATTTTCCCTATGCTTTCCTATAGCAGCTTCTGGGCATCAGATTTTATGTTAAGGTCTTTGATCCAGTTTTTATTGTTTTTTGGGGGGGGCAGGGTAAGAGACATTCTAATTTTGTTCTTTTATGTGTGTGGGCATCCAGCTTTCCAACACCAGTTGTTAAAATGACAGTCTTTTCTCCAATGTATGTTTTTGGCAGGTTTATCAAAAAATTAGGTGGGCTTATTTCTGGGTTCTTTATTTTTGTTTTGTGAAAGCACTGGGCTGCGTTTGTCGCTATGGCTCTATACTACAGTTTGAGAGTATTGTGATGCGATGTCTTTCTAAGGGTAACCTAAACTACTGGGTGTCTCCTGTGCTTCTTTGTTAAAAATTTGCTGGTAATGCTTTTTCTTTTCTCTGTGTTTTTACCTAGGCTTTAATTTAATTCAATGATTTATCCTTTCATTCATTTCTTCTTTTAGCTTTAAATATTTTTTGGGTTTTTTTGTTTGTTTATTTGTTTGTTTGTTTGTTTGGTCAGACCAGGTTTCTTTGTATAGCCCTGGCTACCCTGGAACTCACTCTGGCCTCAAACTCTTAGAGACTCACCTGCCTCTGTTTCCCAAGCATTAGGATTAAAGGCATGCACCACCAACACATTGTAGTTTCTTTTGTTATTGCTATAATCAAAAATCTTACAAAATAAGCTTAGCAGAGGAAGGGAATGTTTGTTTTAGCATGTAGTTCAGGGGACACACAGTTCAGCACAGTAGGAGGGCAAAGGAGCGTGTGTGTGTGTGTGTGTGTGTGTGTGTGTGTGTGTGTGTGTGTGTGTGTGTGTGTGGTGACTGATCACATCACATTCACAGCAGTCAGGAAGCAGTGAGAGAGGAATGCTGATACTCAGCTCACTCTCCTTTTTTAAATTAAATTTTAATTTTTATCTGCTTTTTGTTTTGTTTTGTTTTGTTTTCTGAGACAGGGTTTCTCTGTGGCTTTGGAGGCTGTCCTGGAACTAGTTCTTGTAGACCAGGCTGGTCTCGAACTCACAGAGATCCGCTTGCCTCTGCCTCCCAAGTGCTGGGATTAAAAGCGTGTGCCACCACCACCCAGCCTTTTATCTGCTTATTTTAAATGCATTTTAATTAAAGTATAATTAATATCACTTCCCTTTCCCCTTTCTTCTCTCTAGGCCCTCCCATGTTCCTTTCCATCAACTCCTCTCCCATCCCTTCTCAAGTTGATAACATCTTTTTCTCTCATTATTATTGTTATATATCTATACCTATCTATTTATATATAATGCACAAACAGATAACTACAACCTTCTGACTGCTTTTGTCATTTGTGTGTATATGGTTTCATGGCTGACCACTTTGTGTTGTATAATCCATCAGAGGACTCCTGCCTGGGAGAGGGTAATTCAGACCTTGAGTTACCTGTAGTTCTTTGTCTAGGGGTGGGGTCCCCGATGTGAGATTTTTCTCTTTCCACCTTAGCATGTCTATTGATATTGCCATTGTTCAGTTATTGTTTCTGAAACCATTGTTAAGAGAGCCAGTCTCACAGCAGACTTCCTGGCATTCTGGCTCTTACAATCTTTCTGCCCCTTTTCCCTGATGTTCTCTGGGTCATAGATGCAGGGGCTATGGTGCAGATGTGTTCCCTGGGGCTGGGGTCCCTACAATCTGGTGATCTCTGCATTGTACCCACTTGTGGTTTTCTGTAATGGTCTCTGTTTGCTGTACAGAGTTTTTTTGATGAGGAGCGATAGCTACACCTATCTGTGGACATAAAGACAAGACTGGAATGTAGCTAAAGAATTTTGCTGGTTCAGCAAGATGCAAATAGTAAATTCTCTTTTCAGATACATGACCTCACTAGCCTTGGGTAGCTGACAGGGTTTCTTCCCCTTGTATTCAGTCAAGGACCCCAGCCCATGGAATAGTACCACCCTAGGGTCAGTCTTTTTACCTCAATGAACCCAATCCTTAAGGACTGGCCCAGAGGTTTATCTCTTAGGTGGTTCTAGATTCTGTCAGGTCAGTCAAAATGAACAGTAGTTATCTACTCTTGAGCAGGCAATGCGCCAAAAGCTGGGGAAACAATAAGATTCATTGCTCACCCAAGTAAAATACAAGAAACAAGTAGGGTGCATCTAGTATAGAAGGCTCTAATATTGAGCACTGTGGGGACCTATTAGGAATGGCATGACATGGTCTGTGTCCTCAACCTATGCTGTCTCCTTGAGGAAGTAACCATGCCCAAAGAAGGCTAAGTGACATTGTGCAATGCTGAGGGCTGGCTGAGAGGTTTGAAGAGTGACTATAACCAACATTCCATGTCTGAGCAGATCACTCCCGGTGAAGGCAGGTGGGGAAGCTGTCAGAGTGGCATAGCTGTGGTTAAAGCTAATAATAACTCTATTATAAACCACAGCATTGCAAGGGAGACAGCAGTTTTCGAGAATGCGATCTTGTTGGTTTAAATTGACCTCATTGATATAAATCTGGCACTTAAATAGTTTTATATTCCAATTATGTCATAGAGGTCCATTTGTGGGTGACTAGTCCTTGAAATAGAGAACTTGCTTCTTTCGTAGGCTGAGGTAACCTTGAATCTGAGAGCTGTAAGTTCATTGTCCTTTGGAAAGTTCTTCCGCATCAGTTATGTTTGTCACTTTTAGAACAGGAAAATGCCCCCACGCTGGGCAGATTCAATTACATTGTTATCGCTAAGAGGTTTTTCTCATGTAATGACTGTGTGCTGGCTCTAATTACAAGGGGGATATGAACTATTTCCCACTCCCTGAAAATGATCACCTCTCCTGTGTTGAGACAACACTTGGTTTCTCTGGTTTTCATGATCTCATCCTCAAAGATGGCAGGCATAATGCTGACCCTCTTTTCAGTAAAAATGTAAGGACTTAAAAATGGAAATGTCACAAATGTTGATAAAAGTATGTCTACAGCTTTACTAAAAAGGAAGGAAGGATGTAGATATTATATGCTGATATACCTATATTTTATAATGTGACACAAAATCTTATGTCTATGTGGTTATATTCTAAATGGGAAATCAGATTCATCATTATTGGGAGTCTACAAGTTTTATTTAAGCTCTTAGAATCAATCATATGGAGCAAACACAGGATTCTATTTGACCTGGACTTCAATAGAAGCGGTAACCATGGTAATGCACAGCTCAGATCTCCCTTCAAGAAGGAAAGGGCCATGCCTGTAGGAAAGAAACAGACTGGTCACCTTGGGACATCTCTGTAAGGACTGACTCAGCTGAAGAGAGGCCCCTGACTAAAATCCTATGCACTTCCTGGATGACTGGTATTCAATGATTAATTAATATAGGTTATAAAATCCTCATCCTTTACCTACATGGGTCATCTCTGAAAACTCGTGTTCATCGTCTTTCTGAGTTTGTCTGACAATGCTGAGACTGTCCTCAAGGGTCCCATGAAACTGCAATAAGCTGACTGAAGCTTGGGCTCCTTATTTCCAGGGACAGGCAGGCAGAGAGAGAGAGAAATCACTGCCATGGCAAGTGACTGACCCCTGATGCTGCACAATGGGGCACAGAGAATATATTTGACACCCACAGGATTCAGTTGGGTCCCTTCTGGCCCAAAGTGGCCCTTCCCTAACTTTGACAAATGAATAAATGAAGCATCCTAGCTCTTCAGAATCTGAGTCTATATAACCCACTGAGTCAGCAGGGGTGTTAGATCAATGTTGTGGAGTCCACAAGGGAAACTAAAAAAAAAAAAAAAAGATTATTAGTTGGGCCTTAAGGCCACCTGAAAATATGTTGTACCTCTGTTTCATCTCATTAACCTTCCTCCTAAGCTTCATGTAAGAAGAGAAACACCAGGATCCTGGAGCCATTGCCCCAAGAAACCGTTCAAAGCAATGGATCCAAAACTGCAATGGATGGACTATGATGGATGTAGTCACGATCAGTCTGCATCCTCCTTTGGGAATGATGCACTTATCCCCCTAACTGCTGGGATAGCCTCTAAGCTATCAGCCACTCTGCAGTCTGCCTCAGCTGGAGAGCCACCTAGCCTGAATTCTCATCTTCATGGATGGTCCATATCCAGTGACTAATAAACCTGAGAGTATAAAATCTGTGTCCTGCCCCACAACCAAATGCAAGGCATCTCTGAAGATGATGCCACCTCCTACAGGGTTGACTGGATTCCCTATTGAGATATCCAGCCACATGGACAGCTCCTGGTTGTGGCCAGTCTTACTCCCTCTTCTCTTAGGTCTCAAGAACATGCTTCATAAACCTCCTGCATACCAGTGTGTGTGCTGTGGCTCTTACCCATGCCAGCTGGTTGCCATGAAAGTGTCTGTACCTCATTTGGATTTAGGCCAGTGGTTTCTCAACCTGTGGGTAAAGAACACTTAGGGGGTCAAATGACCCTTTCGTGGGGGTTGCCTAAAAATCAATGGAACACAAAGATATTTACATTATGATTCAAAACAATAGTGAAATCACAGCTGTGAAGTAGCAATGAAAATAATTTGATGGTTAGAGGGTTATAATGGCATTTGGAACTGTAGTAAGGGGTTGCAACATTAGGAAGGTTGAGAACCTAGACTTTTCTTTTTCTCAGGTTTTCTACTTTTGAGAATCTTACCTAAATGGTGGAAATGTCTTTGTTCTGTCTTCTAATCTCACCAACCTTTCAGGAAATTTCTTATTACTTTGCAGGGAGAATCAATACACGTATTTCCCATCAGTTTCATCTCCTACTTTTGCTCACCCTTGACATTGACTTCATGCCACCCAAAGCATCAAAGTTAACATACCTTAAGAGGGAGAAGCTAGTGGCTGTCGACTCACTCTCACAGTGTAAATACTCAACTGATAACTTAATTACAAACATTTATATTTAAACCTTATTAAGAAACGGGTTTATGGCCAGGCATGGTGGTGTATGCCTTTAATCCCAGCACTAGGGGCTATGAATGTGAGGCCAGACTGGTCTACAAAGTGAGTTCCAGGACAGCAAGGGCTATTGTAGAGAAACTCTGCCACCCCCCCAAAAAAAAGACAAACAAGCAAAAAAGAATTAAGCTTACCTCTCTCAATTCTCTTAGCAAATGTTGGTGATTATAATTAGAGTAGCCTCTACAACTGGAGTGGTAGGGCTAACTCTAAAGTATGGATGTGGGTCACAAGATACCGGTGGTCCTGTAGAGAGTTCTATATCTAGTGCACCTGGAGTCTAGAGCTCTCGATACACAGGTGTTTGAAATTGTATTAATTTCATTTTTGTAACATGTGATTAAATTGATTTAATCCAAAGAACTAAGAATCTGTTACTATGAAGGCAAAGTTTAATTCTTGCTTTCTGGCCTTACCAGCTCCCTCAACCACTGAACGTATACTCTGATGAAATTAACCTACATTCAAAGATAAGCATGCAACCATGTTATTTTGAGGTTAATATAATCAGACAGAAACCTCAGCTGTGGCAGCCATTTTAATGCTTAGTGCCTTCTTCTCTAGGTCAATCTAAATGTAATTATTTGACATTAGGCTCTTTGTTGGTATTGCAAATAAGTCCTATTTTTATAACAAACACTGGATCCTGGAACATCTATTTTTAACAAGAAAAATAGACATGTAAAATGAGGGCTGGATTAGTTTTTGGTTTTAGGAGTCAAAGTAGAAGGGAATTGGAAACCTTTAACCAACTGTGGTCTGTTTTACTGGCTTCAATAAAGCACAGGAGTTTAGGTTATGAGCAACCTGATGGGTTTTCTTACATTCAGATGTTTTGTTCTGGGAAAGGCTGAGATTAAAGAGAGAAGAGAGAACCAGCCTATGGGGAAAGATGATCAATGCTCAGTACTACAATAGACAGGATTTGGAAGGCTCCCCTATGCACTGGTGATGTGACTTGCAGAGTCCTGTGAAAGGACTCTTACCCCAGGCTGTCGCCATGGGTAGAAATAAGCACATCATTGTAATTCGCGTGTGTGCTGCTGCTGCTGCTGCTGGGGTGTCAGGGAAGGGTTGAATCATCAAAGTGCTTTAATTTGACAGGATCAAGGCAACACTATTTTCTCAAATTTTGGCCAAATGGGCTGAGTGCTGCTGTCTATGAGTACCTCATTAGTGGGATTCTCTCTTCCCTTGCTAGCAACACTGATGGTGGGACCTGCTTCTTTTCTGGCTCCAGAGCTCAGCATGTTGCCCCGCTGTGCCCTTGCCTGGTCAGACCAGCAAATATTCACAACTTCATGTAAGGGCGGCAGAAGAAAGGGACTTGAGGTTGAGAGCAAACCTTAGAGCTGGAGAGATGCACCTTTGTTTCATCTGGAGATTGGTTTCTGGTCCCTGAAGGAAAATAAGAGAATGAGCAATGGTGTCAAGAAGTTAATTTCTCCAGCACTGAAAGCCTTTGTCTGGAAGTTACTCTGACATGGAGTTTTGGTAGGGCTTTTGTTAGACCCCCAAAAACTCAGGTATCCGGGGTTCCAGGCCACGTTCACGGTCACCCCAATCACCAGGCGGATTCGAGAGCTTGCTGCAAACTGCACGAGGCTTTATTGTAATTTAACAAGCTAACCCCATGTTAGCTCGGGCCGCCATGGCGGACGGCTAGCAAAAGACGGCTCCTAGGGGCTCCCGAGAGATCTTATAGGACAGTGTAAGCGGAGTGTCTAGGGGTGCGCACAGGCTCAGGATTGGTGTGCCTCCAGGCTTGGAGGGCTTGCCCTGTGTTGATTGGTCAACTGGTTATTATGGCCCATAGGCCCTCCCAGGGTGGTTGCTATACTTTGTGCGTCATTGCTGTGCACTTGTCCATAAAGCACACCCAGGATCGTAAAGCATAGTGCCACCAGCTAACTTCTGATTGGTTCCTTGTCACGAGGTAGGCATCTGACTTTCTAGTGTCTAGGACAAGGTCATAGAAGCACGTGTTCGGCCATTATGGCTGCCAAAAGGGAAGCTGGTCCCTTCATTTCATAGACATTCACTTTGGACATAACAGACCTGGGCTGATAGATGTACAGTAGTTTCTTCTTTGACTGCCTTGAAAGATCAAAACCCTCCCTTTTTCTTGACACAAGGTCAAGAAGACTTTCTGTCTGAAGACACAAACTACCTGGGATCCTTAACTAGTGACATGAAACAAAGCTTAAGACTTGAAAGTTGTTTAGAAATATTCTAGAAACCCTGGGAGGTTAAGTATGTGCTGTCCATAAAACTTCCAAGAATAAGCATAAAGCTGGCCTGCTTTGGCCATGGATGGGCATTTGATTTCATGTTGGAGACAGAGGAGGCAATATAAGAAGAGACAAAGGGATGCTGTATAAGCAGGAAGAGAGAGAGCAGGGAATGCAGTAGGCAAAGGCAAGGACTAGATAAGGGACCCTGGTGAAATGGCCTACCCACAAGGCCATGACAGAGGAGGAGGGAGGCTGTCCTTCCACATGAACTTCTGGTTGTGTTAGTAAGTTTTCAGTGACAGTGACAAAATGCCCAAGAAGGACAACTTGCAAGGAGAAAGGGGTCATTTTCTGGCTGATGATTTCAGAGCTTTCAGTCCACAGACATTTGGTTCTGCTGCTTTGGGACTGTGCTAAGGTGGTGTGGAAAACCTGGTGGAGTTTTCCAGGGTGGCCAGGAAGTAAACATAATGATGGCCAGGGTCCCTGTATTATCTTCAGGGACCCCCAAGACTTCCTTCCAACAGGTCTCATGTCTTAAAGGTTTCAGCTCCTTTCAGGAGCACCACATACTGGATAAGCAACCTTTCAACCTAAACTATGGCACCAACTCAACAGAAAATGCCTCTCTTCATATTTTCTGTATGGTGGAACACAGAGAAGAGGTTGAGTCCCCAGATGCTCCATGGCATGACATGGAGCTCGGAAAACTGGATACAATCCATTTCTTACTCAAGTGTGAGCCACGTAGAGAAACATGTAGGAAATGTCTAGTGTAGAAGGCTCTAGTGCTGGTCACTTCAGGGATCTATTATGAGTGGCCTGACAGGGCTTTTTTCTTCCATGGGTGCTGTTTCCTTGAGGGGATAGCACACCCCCTAAAAGACATTATGCATTGCTGAGGTGTGGTTGAGTAGCATCCAGAGTGAGTAAAATCATCATTATGATGATAGAACTATGAAGATAATGTTCCTGGACAGAAAGGAGGAATGAAGGTCATGTCTCTACCAGGTATTATGTAACTTGTGGGGGACCAAAGTATTTCGGCTATGGAATATTTTGAGATCCGGCTTTGGTCTCACTAAACATGGAGCACTGGAAAGCACCTGCCCACTATTGTATTGTTAATGTCAGTAAGGCTACTACTGTTTACCATGGCCTCAGGGTAATATGCCTCTTATTTGCATCTGTATGTGCCTAAGCATCTGAATAGGCCCTCAACTGGGCAGAGGTATGAGAGTTGTGTGAGTAACTTGTCAGGACAGAAGGTTAGGAGTGAGGAGGGGGAAGCGGCCAGAGAGAGTGGAAAAAAAAAAGATGGTTTCCTCATGGTGTTGGCAGGATGGTTAAGAAACACCAGAAAAGATGGCTAATAAAGAAATGACTCTAGTTCCACAACATGGAACTGAGAGCTTTCTGAAGATGACAAGATGCCTGTGTTTGATCTTTATCGCCGTTGGGTTGCTGGGAGCTTCCAGGTCCACACCCCCCCACTCAGGCAGAACCTCATGGCTGTTGTGGGTTAAAACTGAGACAAGCCAGGTCATGACAGTAACTACTACAGGGTTCTCATTTTCCCTTCTACCACATGTGGAACCTACTAGAGCAACCACACCAGATGGCTAACTGACTGTAACTCCAGCTCCAGGGTATCTGGGTTCTGCAAGCACCTGCTCTCATATGCACTTACTGTTACACACACACACACACACACACACACACACACACACACACACACACTGGAAATAATAAAAATAAATCTTTAAATGAAATGTGTTAATTTACAGATGCATATGGCTTGCTAAAATTAAAACAGAAGGAGATAAACAATTTTAAAAATCAACAACAAACTGTGAAATTGAAACAGTAATTAAAAACATCCCAACTAAAAATAAATCAAAGCCCAAATGGGTTCACTGGTGAGTTTTACCAAATCATCAAAAAGGAGCTAACACTAATGCTTCTCAAGGTGTTCCAGAGGAAAGAAAAAAAAAAGGAACACTTTCTTTCTACAAAGCTAGTATTATCTGGAGACCAAAAGCAGGTAACACAGAAAAAAATTACAGACCAATTTACCCAATGAACTTGCATGCCTGCCAACCAAATTTAAGAACACATCAAAAAGATCATTCACCATGATCAAGTTGTCTTTTCTCTAGGGATGCAGAGATAGTTCAAAATATGTAAGTCAATAAATGTTATACAAAAATGGACTCAAAGACAGAAATCGAATGGTCCATTTCCATAAACAAAGAAAAAGCTTTTGACAAAATCTAATATCCTTTCATGTTAAAAAGTCCTGAGGAAATTTGAAATAGAAAAACATATCTCAACGTAGTGAAGGCTTTATATGACCATCCTACAGCCAACATTATGTGAAATGGGAGGAAAACTCATAGCATTTCCACTAAAATCAGGAACAAGACAAGGGTGTCTGCTTTCTCCACTCTCACTCAGTACAGAACTGCACATCTTAGCAATAGCCATATGACAAGAGAGGGAATAAAAGGAATATAAATAGGAAGGAGTCAAACTATCTCATTTGCTGATGGTAGGGTCTTAAAAATAATAGATCCTGAAGACTCCATGATAAAAACTTTTAAACCAGCTAAGCACATTCAGAAAATGGCAGGACACACACACACACACACACACACACACACACACACACACACACACACACACACCCTCTGGGAAGGGGGGCACAAGGGTAAGATCCTTAAATGTTGCTCCTTAACTCTGAGATACACTGACCAAATTTTCATAATGGCAGAAATGGTTCTAACACATGGACTTCCCAGTGCATACTGATGTTAAGGAAGAAGGAAGAGGGCTGGTAAGATGGCTCAGCCAGTAAAGGCACTTGTCACATAGTGGACAGAGAGAACCAGTCTCTGCAAGCTATCTTCTGATCTCTACATACATAGTGACAAGTGGACATGCACACAGTCACACACATACAACACCCAAACACAAATTAAAATCAACGTAAAATTTTTTAAAGAAAGAAGAAAAACAAGGGAAGATGCATACATGCTGAAGTGTCCCAGTTAACAAGTGACAAGAAGACAGAGCCTCACAGCTCCTATTCTGCAAACACCACAGAAATAGCACATGCAAGTGTCACCAACATAGATTGAAATATTCTCCCATGGAGAGTAATGATAATCTGTTATCAGGCTCCTCTCTTAAGCCAAGACAGAAAACAAACAACACCTTACCTGAGTGACTGCAGGATCTTCACCAGCCTCCTGACATCATCTAAGAACATTCTAGCATGACAGTCCCAAGAATCCAAACTGAAGGATAGTGTACAAAACAACCATCCTTGTAGTTGTACTTTCTTTGGACTGTTGGTTCCCAAATAATGACATGGAGACTTTTTATTAATTATGAAAGCTTGGCCTTAGCTTAGGCTTGTTCCCAACTAGCTCTTATAACTTAATCTGCTTATATTCATCTACATTCTGCCACATGGCTTGTTACCTCTCTTCCATACATCCAACTCCCTCTGCGTCTCAATGATGAATACTGACTCTCTTTTTCCCAGAGTTCCTATCTCTCTCCAGAAGTCCCACCTATCCTCTCCTGCTAGTGATCAGCTGTTTAGCTCTTTATTAAACAAACCAGAAGGTGCCTAGGCAGGCAAGGTAAAACAGCAACACATCTTCACAATGTACAAAAAGATCATCCTACAACACACCCTGGCCTTTTCAAGAATATCAATGCTATAAAAGAAAACAAATGTTCTGGGAACTATTCTGTAACAGGAGAGGAAAAGATCTAAATATTGTGGTTTGAATGTGAACTATCTCTCACAGGTATGGTCCTTATATTTGAACACATGGTTCCCAGCTGTTGGTGGCATTATTTTGGAAAGTTGTGGAGTCTTTGGCAGGCAGTATCTCGATGAAGATCACTGGTGTGGTGCCTTGAAGTTTGATATTCCACACCCACTTCTGCCCACCACCTCTGCTTCCTGGTTGTAGATGCAATATGACAAGACACCTCACACTCTTGCTAGCATGCCTTCCTCACCATGGTGGACTGTGTCCCTTCTTATACTGTGAACCCAAGTAAACCATTCCTACCTTACAAAACAAAAAAACAAAAAAACACAACACAACAAAGCAATAATCACAGTGGAGTTGCCTGTCTGGAGGTCTCTACCCCCAAGGTAATCTCTCCTTTGCACAGATGTCAAAAGCATGTCTTTGGAAGTCATCCTGTAGTATTCTACTGCTGTTTCCACCAGTGCTTTCAAAACAAAACAAAACAAAAGAAACTGTATTTCTGCAAAAGTGAATTCTTAAGAAAGAAACACAACAGAGAAAATTGATGTGACTCTTGGATGATCATACTGAATCAAAAGGAAACAGAGGGCTGGAGGTGAAGCTCCCAGGGTAGAGTGCTTCCCTACCATACACAAAGTCCCATGTTAGATCCCTAGCACATGTAAACCAATACAGTGGCACATGGCTATAATCCTGGTTCTCTGGAAGTAGGAGCAGGAGAACCAGAAGTTCTAAATCCCCTCAGCTACATGGTCAGTTCCAGGCCAGTATGGGTTACCTGAGATCTTGTCTCAAACAACAACAAAATGGCAAATGAAATATTGCCTATAATTACAAAACACAAAAGTAGGTTGCCCACCTCAAGTGATGTCTTCTGTGACAGGTGCAAGACCAGATGGCTGGTAGAAATATGGTGGTGTCTGTTTAGATGGGTCTACAGTATATCCCTAGCCACACCAACAAGAAATTAAACATTAAGAAAGATTAACATTTAAGCCAGGCGTTGGTGACACACACCTTTAATCCCAGCACTAGGGAGGCAGAAGCAGAGGCAGAGGCAGAGGCAGAGGCAGGCAGATCTCTGTGAGTTTGAGGCGTAGATTTATGGGGCTGTCTGTTTAGATGGGTCTACAGTATATCCCTAGCCACACCAACAAGAAATTATACATTAAGAAAGATTAACATTTATAGATCCCCTGCCCCGTATTCCTCTAACACTTATGCCTTGGCTACTTTTGCCACAAGACACTTAATATCATTTTAAAGAACATGTTTGTCTACATTCTGACAGTTGGGATTAAATTCTGACTTCTTTTCACCAACTAGTTGCAGTATGCCTCCTGTGTCATCAATGAAACAGGCTAATGGCATTATCTATCATTTTATAAATCCTTCCTCGGGCTCAATGCAAAATACCACATACTTGGCTAACTTTAGACAAAACATCTCACAGCCTTGAGAGGGTTAAGTTTCTAGTGTGATATGCTCTGTCAAACACATTTGTGTCTCTCCACAATATCAAAATATATGAGTAACAATAGATTCACAAGGTATGGTGCTTCCTAAAAACGTGTCAAGTATTCCCTTTCTCCTCAATATCCCTGGTCAAACAAAACACAAGATTCTTTGGTCCAGTCTTAATTACCAATACTAACTCTGAAATCACACATAACACATCACACAATGAATATCTCCTTTTCCTTCCCTCCCTTTCTCTCTCTCTCTTTATATATATATATATATATATAATATATATATATATATATCCTATAAAGTCTCCAGCAGGATTCACGGGACTTCTAAGAGACCCAAGGGTCAGAAAAATCTGAAAGATGTGCAAAAAGTGTCTCTGGGGGTTCACATAACTAACTCTGTTGGAAGTCCAACTGGAGTTGCCTCTGGAGGGTCAGAGTTAAGTGTATAAAAGTGAGGTTCAATGGAGGCTTAAGAGGCAAGGGCCAGGAAGTGGTCCAAGTAGATAAATGGACAGTAAGTAGATCTAGACAAATAAATGGACAGCAGGATAATCAACACTTGGGCCATGGCCAAACTGAAGCTGCTGGGATAGTCAGCTCTCTACTTGTTGGTCTCTTGACACATAAACACAGAATGGTCGTGAGACATATTAGTAGTTAGGTGCCCTCCTTTTTAAGGGGTTCAGGTGAAGGAGTTGCACCCTTTTCTTATAAGGTCTAGTGTGTCCAAAAAGGTTTTGAACTTGCTATTCCTAATATGATTTTAATATATCATGTGTTCTTATAGTCCCAATTTACTGTGAAAATGTCATCAATTGGCACACTCTCTACTTTTAAGAACAAGTTCTTTACCACCCTGTGCCTTGTGAATGGTTCTGAACAGATGATGTTGTTTAGAGTCTTCCAGGTGCATAATCACTGTCCATCCTCAAATGGACCTAGACACTGCTTGTAAAATGGAGCCTCAGTCAGGCCCGGCCAGAAAACCCACTGTTTTACACAATAGGTAGCAAGTTAGGGCCAGACACAGCCAGATATCAATAATCTCTAATTATTTATGTACTTCTCTCTAATTGTAACCACTTTAAACTCCACCGACATTCCACACACTGTTCCCCAAAGCAGTCATGATAGTCTTATTTATTTTTATCATCTCCCTATATTTTTATGTATGTAATACTGTAGATGATATATGGTATTATCCCTCATCTCACAACCAATGATTCTGGGGTTTGAAAGCTCAAACAACTGCCCACAACCACACAGCTAGGATTTAGAGCCTAAATCACACTTCCTGATTTAGAGCCCCCAACCCTGGCACCACGTGCAGACAGTAACCACACAGCTCTGCCTCGGATTCCCATGAAAAGCTGCCCTCAGCCTCCTCCTACTGCCTGGGAAGATGCACAGAAACTGTTCAGCACCATCCAGCCACTTAGATTTGCTATGCCACCCGCATCCTACTTCCAGAAACCTTCCTCATGACATCATTTTGAGCCGTGGGCGAGTAGATTTATCTCTGCACCTGTGGGCCCCCTCCAGTGTGGAAAACTAGGACTGATGAATGGTGCCATTGGTCCTTTGGTGCCCGGGGCCAACGGAGCCCCTTCTGTTGATTAGACAGGGATGATGAGTGGCTTGGCTCCTTCCCCAGCTGGCAGGCACCAGCAACCATTTCTCACACCTAATTGGAGCCTGTAGCAACACAGCCCAGGCGCTCCAAGGCCACACAGAGCCATGCTCTGCCAAGTGATGAGAGGCCCTCTGACCTGCTTCCTGATTGTTTTCAAATTAAGAGGTACTTTGGGGACAACTAAATTCCCCCGAGTGTGTGTGTGTGTATGTGTGTGTGTGTGATTCTGGCAGCTTCTCCCAAAGTGCTCTGGCTCCTAAGACAATCACCCAGGCTTCAGACTTTCCACCCGGGGGAGCGGGGACAGCCACTTTCTGAGCTCATTCTGGAAACACCCTGCCAGCTTCTTGTCTGTTAGGGGAATCCTTGCTATCCAGAAGAGCTGCGGCCTTGACCCCAAGTTAACCTGTGAGAAAAGAGAAGAAGGTAAAAAGTCCTGGTGCCTGATTTGTGAACACTGCCCTGGGGCCCCAGCAGGGCAGCAAGCTCTGGGAATGAGGCCAGGCAGAGGCCCACATTTAGGCTAATCTGCCAGGGTGGGGGGTAGGGTGGGGAAGTAGGGAATGGGAGGGTCTGTGCTGACCGAGGGGTGCACAGCATCTTTAGGGTCTTCACTGTCTTCAAGGATCACACTCACACACTGAAAGGAACAACAGGGAACAAGCACTGTAGCACCAAGTACAGTGGATGAACCCTGGGTGGGTGGCTGGGGTTCAACAATGAATCATAGCTGAGCAGGGACTAACCCTGGGTCTGAGGCTGCCCAGGCTGTGACTCTGTCTTCCAAGGCTCACTCTAGAGCAGAATCATCATCTGTATGGATTCTTCCCTTGTTCCGCCCAGCAAGGCAGTGTTGGTGGGCTGTCATCTGAGGTCATGGGAGGCTCCTGAACTTTGTGAACTTTCTGTAAAGACAGAGCTGAAGAAGGCTAATGCACTATGCTATTTCCAGTTTGCAATAACCACAGCGGACACGAGGATGCAGTGCAGTTGGAGTGCTTGCCTGGCATGTTGATGGTGAGGACCACATAAAATAGGGCATGGTGGGTGCTGCATGCCAGAAATCCTGGCATTGGGAAGTAGAACAAGAGGATTAAGAAGTCAAGATCATCTTAACTACATATCAAGTTTGAGTCAGCCAAAATTAAAATAAGATAACCATAACTATCCTGAATAATCCAGGTCCTTCCCCCTAATGCTGTTTTAGGGTTGGGATGGACCAAGTCAGCCTTTTCCAGCCCTTCTTGACCATCAGCTTTATTATCCTCTCTTTACTGTCCAGTATTTCTCTTCTTTCTTTACTTTTATGGACTCCTTCAGGTTCACTGAACTTGAACTCCTCCCAAAGCTGTAGCCTTGGCAAACCCTCCTTGCCGAGCCTTTCCCCTTCCACTCGCCCATTAGTTTTATTGGTTTGGCATTTCTCATAAGGGATCATTTTCTCTTTGAACTGTTTCCTCTCTCCATTTTAGGGTCACATTCTCCTCATTTTCCTCCTGTTGCTCTCACTCTGCTTTGGGAACCCAGATTTCCTGGGAGCACGGACTGAAAGGGCAGCTCTTCTGTGAGCCTCCCTCTCCTCTTCCTCTTGCTGCCTCTCATGGGGCAGAGAAGTCTTCCCCCCCCCCACACACACACCCTTGCAAACCAAAGCAGGGAGATTTTATGAGTTGTAGGCCGGGGTGCTGCCCATATGTTCATGGCTGTAGGACCATCCATCTACCAAGGACCACAGTCCTAAAGAAAATTGAGTCTCTCTCTCCCCGGGAAGCCACCAACAGTTGGTGTCTCTTCAATTAGGGATGGTGGAAGATTGAGAGTCCCTCCCCCTACAACCTAGAATATTGGCTGGCTCAGTCTTGTGCAGGTACCCACAGCTGCTGTGAATTCATCAGTCAGTCCTGACATGTCCAGAAGATACTGTCTCATTCTGGTCCTTCCTACCTCTGGCTCTTACAATCTCTCCATCCTTTCTTAGGAAATGGATCCTGAGCCCTGTGCAGAGAAGGAATAACATAGATGTTCTATTTATGACAGAGCACTCCACAGATCCTTGGTCTCTGCACTTTGGCCAGTTGCTACTTTGTAAGGTTGTTTTTTATTAATGTACTGGATAATTTTCATTTTGTAATGTGAAAATCAGTTATTGTTTCCCACTCAGTGACTGGTATTTTCATTAAAATTTAAAACTGTATACACAGGTATAACAAAGCCTTATAAATAATTTCTTTTGCAGTTGTTTCTTCCATAACTTATCGACTCCTTATTTACTTTGAGATTATAAATACATGATTAAACCTTGTGTCACACAAATTTAATCTGATCAAGGTTGTAAAATTGAGTTTAGCTGATCTAATAGACAGAGTTTGGTCAACAGTCCTTTCATTGAAAATAGACAAAACGCTAAAGTGTGCATAGAAATTGCTAGGTTTTTCTACCAAACTATCTGACCTTGAGAAGGTCAGCAGACATCTCCGTAGCACAGACCATGTCCCTGTGATTCTCAGTAGTTGAATGAGAACTCCCAAACAAATGTTAATAGGGTTGCTACTTCTGTAGTGGTTGGCCCTTTCTTTGTGCCGTGGTCTAACTGTTATTTGTAGAACTTCCCAATGCTGTTAAACTGTCTCTTCCATACCTGGACCATGGTGCTTTGTGCTGAACCAACTGACTCACCTGGAAGGCAGGAAAACCACTCAGAACTTTGGATCCACTCTGGCTTCTTTTGTTTGTGAAGTGGGGTTTGTAGAGCCCCAGTCAGGGAGATTGCTCAGGAGAAGGGAGATAGTCAAGGGCCCACTGTGGAGCTCTGGATTCCTCAGAGGGAAATAGGGAGAAAGGAGAAACCTCTCCACTGCATTTCTAGCATTCAGAGGTTTTCTGGAGTTCTCAGAGCCCAGTTTAAGCAAATTGGAAATGAAAGAATGAAGTGTGTTTTGAACCAAATTTAAGCTTTGGTTATCCCAAAGTTCTTAGCTCTTTTTGTGATACTTTTTCTTTCTTCCATGCCCTGTCATCAGCACTTTCCCCACCACCCCCATCTCTCCTTATTCTGCCTTTCAAAACCTATACTCCTCAGAGCATCTGGCATCTAGGAGGCCATAATTGTGGCCATATTAGTAAGGAGTATAAAAATGGCATTGTGTTGGCTAGTTTTATGTCAACTTGACATAAGATAGAGTCATTTGGGAACCTTGATTGAGAAAATGCCCCAACCAGAGTAGCCCATGGTGCATTTTCTTAATTAGTGGTTGGTGTGGGAGGGCCCAGCCCATTGAGGATGATGCCACCCCTGGTCAGGTGGTCCTGAGGAGTATAAAAAAGCAGCAAGCAGTGTTCCTTTACCACCTCTGCTTCAGTTCTTGCCTCTAGGTTCATGCTTTGAGTTCCTGCCCTAATTTCCCTCAGTGATGAACTGTTACTGAAGTGCAAGATGAAACAAATTCTTTTGTCCTCAAGTTGCTTTTCATTGGGGTGTTTTATCATAGCCATAGAAACCCTAACTAAGACAGGCATCCGTATGCTGTATACTTTACCTGTAGAACTGTTACCATCCATTTCTAAGATGAAGAGATAAAGAGGAAGAAGAGCCACATCCATGGAATATTGACTACAGAAGTTAGATTCCCATCAAGGTAGAGCTCACACTTAAATAACTGATTTTTACAGGCTGTGTTGTACACTGAGAAAAACTGGAATGCCCAAGGAGAAAGCCATGCATACAGGTGCCTCATCCCACACCTAGAAGTAGCTGTTATTCTTACTACACAGCTGCTCTCTCTCTCTCTCTCTCTCTCTCTCTCTCTCTCTCTCCTCTCTCTCTCTCTGTGTGTGTGTGTGTGTGTGTGTGTTCCTCTTCTAAGTGTCATGAGAGTTGGTTTTTATGATTCATCTTATAAATATTAATATGAGTGTCCATTTAATATTTTAAAGTTTGAAAGCACTCGAAAGAACTCCAGGGTTCCAATCTAGCATGTGTGGGATTTAGAAGCCATTGCTCTATCCATACAACAAATAACAAGGTGAGTAGGCAGAAAACCCAGAAACTCTTCTTAGATCTTTCAAAGAAGCTGAACCTTGCAGTGAACCCAGCTTTGTTTTTCCCTATGGACTCTCTCAGTTTTCCCTTCTCATTCCTTTGTGTCAGCAGCCAAAAACCTAGAAACATTTCCCATTTGGGACCCCCAAGAGCCACACTGGTCTATAGCAGAGTGCTTACAGGGGCCTCTCCTCCCACCATACCTCCATTCCCTAGGGATTTTACCAAACCATGGTGTGAACCCAGCTTCCCTCCTTATTGTGGACCTTTCAGCCCTTCTCCCCTCCACCAAAGAAGGACAGTTACAAGACAACCCACCACTCACCAAATTAGAGACAGCCAGGCAGAGACAGAGAATCTGAACTTCCCTATGGGAGAAAACCACAAGCAGAGACTTCCGTAGGCTGGGAAGATCAATATGTGCTGTAACTAGTGTGTTACAAAGAGGTGTAGACAAAATGAAAGTTAGAAGAAGTTAAGAGTGACACAGTAGCTACACTTGTGTGATTTTTACCACCAGGGTTTCTACCAGGTTCTCAGCTTAGAAGACAAATCTCGTTGGGCTTCTGGCCAGGAGCGATGTGAGAAGAGAAGCATGTTGAAATATATCAGAGCACCCTGCTCTTCAGAACAAAGCCTGCTCTCAGGAGAAACTATTTTACCGGAGACTAACGGACTGGAATTTTATCAGAGTCTGCCCTACACGGGAGAAGGGTACTCAACCCTACTTATCTTCAATCTTCCACAGGGGAGAAGAGAAATGAAAATTCAGCCTTCCAGATCCCAGGAAACACCCTTCCGAGTTCTCTCTAGCCTCTTCGTTGGGGGAAGGGAATTACCATCTTCAGTCCTCTCCAGCCTTTTCATCTTAGCCAAGAAGTAAAACTAAACAAAATGAAACCAAACAACAGTAATCCTGACACCTTAGTGAAGACTACAGGGCAGAGACACAGGTTTACCCTAAGTGAGTCAATTGTCTAAGAGAGTGTAACAATTCCTAATGTGCATTCAACTAGCAACAGAACATCAAAATATATTAGTCAAAGCCTGACTCCCTGAGAAATGGATGAATTCACACCTATACTTGGAGACTTCATTAATGGTAGACAGAATCAGCAGATCACAATCAGGAAGGACTCAGTAGAACTCAACAGAAGCATAAACCAACTAGATTTAACTGAGAGCAAAATACACCTTCTTCTCAAGCCCACATGGGACATTCACTAAGATAGGCCACATCTGGGCCAGCTTACTGAAGTGAAATAAAAACATACAATGTCTTCCCTAAGGCTATATTAGAATTCAAGTAGAAACCAATATAAACAGCCAAAGATTACCAAAATTCATGCTAAGTAAACAACACATCTATAATAAATGGACAAAAATAAGAATCCTAAGAGAAATTAAAAATCATTTGAATAAAATGCAATTTTTCAAAATTAAGAGGATGCAGCAAAGACAGGGCTTGGAGTATTCATAGGGTTGGTCTCTGAAACCATTCATCCACACTTCTAGTTTAGGAAAACAGACAAATAAGAGTGAATTAAATACAGCTGGGCAGTGGTGATGTACACCTTTAATCCCAACACTCAGGAGGCAGAGGCAGGTGGATCTCTGTGAGTTTGAGATCAGCCTGGTCTACAAGAGCTAGTTCCAGGACAGCCTCCAAAGCCACAGAGAAACCATGTCTCAAAAACAACCCCCCCAAAAGAGTGAATTAAATACAAACTCATGGAAAAAAAGGAGTAAGAGTCAGAGCAGAAATCAGCGAAGTTTAAAACCACAAATCGATATAGAAAAGCTGATTTAAAAGACTGATTCTTTGAAGAAAATCAACAAAATCAATAAGCCTTAATATAGGCTAAGAAAAATAAAATGGCATATATTACTAATATCAGAAGTGAAAAAGAGATATCACTTCATGTCTATTGATAAAGAATGACACAAAGGAAAGATTATGGATGCCTTACCTACAGATTTGATAACCAAAATGAAATGGACCTGTGGTGTTATCTTCCTTGTACAAATAAAGCCTGTCTGAAGAGCAGAGAATGGAGCCTGCCACTAGCTAACCATAGAGGCCTAGCATATCTGACAGACAGTTCTGTGAAGCAGACATTCTGGAGTACTAGATCACCTTGTTTTGGCAAGGTTTATCACCACAGGACCAACTCATTGAAAGGAATATATGCTAAAAGTCATACAAGAATAAATGGACAATCTGAGCAAGGCTTATCTGCTAGAGAAATTGAATCAATAATGACATTCCCAAACAGAAAGTTTCAGGCTCAGATGGGTGCAAACACTAAGGAAAAATTATACTAAATTGTCTCCAACCTCTTGCAGAAGATAAAATCAGAGTGAGTGCTTCATATTGTGCTCTATGATGGAAGAATTATTCTAGTGACAAAGTTATAAAAAGACATTACTAGAAAATGAAACTCTAAGTCAATATCTCCCATGAATGCATATATATATATATATATGACATATAAAAATAAATGCTTTTATTAAAAAACATTTAAATTCCAACAACATACAAAGTTGGATACCATGACCAAGTAGGTTTACCCTGGGTTTGAAAAGCTAATCTGGGCCTGACTCCCGCCCAACTCCTGCCATCACCCCTTGGATCTCTCTGGGCCAGCGCCTGGCATAGAGTGGCCCCACATAGACAGGGAAGATCTCCCTGAGTCCAGAAACATATCACTCTGCCTTGACCTCTGCTGAGGTGAGTGTCCCATCTGCTCCCACCTGACTCCTGCCATCACTCCTTCCTTTGATCTTTCTGGGTCTGCTCCTAGCATAGAGTGGACCTTCCCAGACAGGGAGGATCTCCATGAGTCTGGAAACACCTCACTCTTGGTTCCTCCTATGCCCTGGCCTCTGCTGATTGGGGTGAATACCAGGAGAGGCAAGACCATCCAGAGCTGCAGACACTGAAATCTTGGCCCACATATACCACCAGGTGACAAGAGGAGACAGAGAGACCCCACCTGCACCCACTGGAAGAAGACATGGGAAGAAGACAGAATAAGAACATACTCAACAACAGAAAGACCAATATGACACCACCAGAATCTAGGGACTCTACACCAGCAAGATCTGAAAAGCACAACACAGAGGAAGAAAAAGAGCTGACCTCAAAAAACTACTTTATGAAGATGATAGAGTCCCTTAAAGGAAAAAATAATTAGAAAATCTCTTACAGAAAGAGAAGAAAAACCAAACAAAAAATTCAAGAAATAAATAATTCTCTTAAAGAATCTAAAAGAAGCCAAAAAACAAAAACAAAAAACAAACAAACAAACAACAACAAAAAAACAACCAAACAAGTGAAGGAAACAATTGAAACAGTTCAAGGTATGAAAGCTGAAATAGAACCAATAAAGAAAATTCAGAATTAGTGGATGTTTGAAACAGAAAGGCTGGAAAAACAATCAGGAACTAAGGATGTAAGTATAACCAATAGAATTCAAGAGATGGAAGAGAGAATCTCAGTTGTTGAAGACTCGCCAGAGGATAAACAGTCATCAACCAAAGAAATCAAGTCCAACAAATATTTAACACAAAATATCCAGGAAATATGGGACACCGTAAAAAGGCCAAACTTAAGAATAATAGTTATAGAAGAAGGTGAAGAAATACAGCTCAAAGGTACATAAAACATATTCAACAAAATCATAGAAGAAAAATTTCCCAACCTACAGAAGGATATGCCTATGAAAGTACAAGAAGCTTACAGAACACCAAATAGACTGGGCCACAAAAAGAAGTCCCCTCGCCACATAATAATTAAAACACCAAACTTACAGACTAAAGAGAAAATATTAAGAGCAGCAAAGGAAAAAGGCCAAGTAACATATAAAGGCAGACCTATCAGAATCACACCCAACTTCTCAATGGAAACTTTGAAAGCCAGAAGGTCCTGGATAGATGTCCTACAAACACTAAGGGAACATGGATGCCAACCCAGACTACAAAGCTTTCAATCACTATAGATGAAGAAAACAAGATATTCCATGACAAAACCAGATTTAAACAATATATATCCACAAATCCAGCCATACATAAAGTTCTGGAAGGAAAACTCCAACCCAACAAAGATAACTACACACACACAAAAAAAAAAAAAGAAAAGAAAAGAAAAGAAAACATAGACAATAGATAATCCCACTTTACCAAACATGAAAAGAGAGAGTGAAATCCACACACAATGACACCACCAACAATAAATCCAAAATAAACAAGAACCAGCAATCAATGGACATTAATATCCCTCAATGTCAATGGTCTTAACCTGCCTATAAAAAGATACAGGCTAACAGAATGGATACGAAGACAGAATCCATCCTTCTGCTGTTTACAATAAACACACCTCAACTTCAAAGACAGGCATTACCTCAGAGTAAAGGGTTGGGGTAAGAGTTTCCAATCAAATGGACCCAAGAAACAAGCTGGTGTAGCAATCCTAATATCTAACAAATTAGGCTTCAAACTAAAAGCAATCAAAAGAGATGAAGGGCATTTCACACTCATCATAGGAAAAGTCCATCAAGATGAAGTCTCAATCCTGAACGTCTATGCCCCAAATATGAAGGCACCCACATTTGTAAAACAAACATTACTAAAGCTCAAACCACACATAAAACCACACACACTTATAGTAGGAGATTTCAACACCCTGCTTTCACCACTAGACAAGACCACCAGACAGAAACTTAACAAAGAAACAAAGGATCTAACAGAAGTTATGACCCAATTGGGTTTAACAGACATCTATAGAACATTACACCCAAACACAAAGGAATATACCTCTACGCCACTTGGAACTTTCTCTAAAATTGATCACATCCTTGGCAACATAGCAAACCTCCACAGATATAAAAAAATTGAAATAATCCCCTGTATCTTATCAGACCACCATGCTTTAAAGTTAGAACTCAACAACACAAATTGAAGAAAACCTACAAATTCATGGAAATTGGATAATGCCCAATTGCATCATTCCTGGATTAAGGAAGAAACAAAGAAAAAGAAGTTAAAGACTTCCTAGAATTTAAGGAGAATGAAGACACAACATACCCAATGGGACACTTTGAAAGCAGTGCTAAGAGGAAAGTTCATAGCACTAAGTGCCCACATGAAGAAACTGGAGAATAGTCACACTAGAGAATTGACAGAACAATGAAAGATCTAGAACAAAAAGAAGCACACTCACCACGGAGGAGTAGATGCCAGGAAATAATCAAACCGAGGGCAGAAATCAATAAAGTAGAAACTAGGAAAACATTACAAAGAATCAATGAAACAAAGAGTTGGTTCCTTGAGAAATCAACAAGACAGACAAACCTCTATCCAAACTAACCAAAAGGCAGAGAGAGAGAGCATGCCAATTAACAAAATCAGAAATGAAAAGGGGTAAATAACAACAGACACTGAGGAAATCCAGAGAATCATCACATCATACTTTGAAAACCTGTACTCCTCAAAATTTGAAAATCTAAAGGAAATGGACAATTTTCTGGATAGATATCACTTACCGAAATTAAATCAAGAACAGATATGCAAATTAAATCGACCTATAACCTCTAATGAAATAGAAGCAGTCATCAAAATTATCCCAACTAAAAAAAGCCCAGGGCCAGATGGCTTCACTGCAGAATTCTACCAGAAATTCAAACAAGAGCTAATACCAGTACTTCTCGAATTGTTCCACACAATAGAAGAAGAAAGGACATTGCCAAACTCTTTTTACAAGGCTACAATTACCTTGATACCCAAGCCACATAAAGACACAACTAAAAAAGAGAACTACAAACCAATATCCCTCATGAACACTGATGCAAAAATATTCAATGGAATCAAATTGAAAACCCTGATATTGACCCAGGCACCTACGAATACCTTATTTTTGACAAAGGTGATAAATCTATACAATGGAAAAAAGATAGCATCTTCAACAAATGGTGCTGGTACAATTGGATTCGGACATGCAGAAAATTGCAGATAGATCCATACCTGTCATCATGCACAAAACTTAAGTGCAAATGGATCAAAGATCTCAGCATAAATCCAGCAACACTGAATCTTCTAGAAGAGAAAGTGGGAATTGCCCTTGAACAAATTGGCACAGGAGACTGCTTCCTGAACATTACGCCAGTAGCACAGACATTGAGGTCTGCAATTAATAAATGGGACCTCCTAAAACTGAGAAGCTTCTGCAAGGCAAAGGAAACAGTCAGTAGGACAAAACGACCACCCACAGAATGGGAAAAGATCTTCATCGATCCCACATCTGACAGAGGACTGATTTCCAAAATATATAAGGAGCTCAAGAAGCTAGCCACCAAAACACCAAACAATGAAATTAAAAAGTGGGGTGCAGAACTAAATAGAAAATTCTCAACAGAGGAATCTAAAATGGCTGAAAGACACTTAAGAAAGTGCTCAAAATCCTTAGCCATCAGGGAAATGCAAATCAAAACAACTCTGAGATACCATCTTACACATGCCAGAATGGCTAAAATCAAAAACACCAATGACAGTCTATGCTGGAGAGGATGTGGAGAAAAAGGAACACTCCTCCATTGCTGGTGCAAGTGCAAACTTGTAAGACCACTTTGGAAATCAGTATGGCAGTTTCTCAGGAAAATGGGAATCAGTCTACCTCAAGATGCAGCAATTCCTCTCTTGAGCATATACCCAAAGAATGCACATTCATACAACAAGGACATATGTTCAACTATGTTCATAGCAGTGTTGTTTGTAATAGGCAGAACCTGGAAGCAACCTAGATGCCCCTCAACTGAAGAATAGATAGAGAAAATGTGGTACATTTACACAATGGAGTACTACTCAGTGGAAAAAAAGCAATGGAATCTTGAAATTCTCAGGCAAATGTATGGAACTAGAAGAAACCATCCTGAGTGAGGTAACCCAGTCACAAAATGATAAACATGGTATGTACTCACTCATATATGAATTTAGACATAGAGCAAAGGACTACCGGCCTACAATCCTCATCACCAAAGGAGCTAGGAAACAAGAAGGACTCTAAGAGAAAAATGCATGGACCTTGGAGAATGGGAAGGGGCAGGATCTCCTGAGCTAATTGGGAGTATGAGGGTAGGGGAGAGGGATCTGGGAGAATAAGGGGGGGGGAAAGAGGAGGGGAGAGTAGGAAATGGAGAAGCAGAAAGGTTGAATCAGGGGAAGAATAGAGGCGAGCAGGATGAGAGATACCATAACAGAGGGAGCCATTATAGGTTCAAAGAGAGATCTGGCATTAGGGAGATTTCCAGAGATCTACAAGGATGACAGCAACTGACAATCTAGGCAATGGTGGAGAGGCTACCCTAAATACCCTTCCTGTATAATGACACTGATGACTACTTTATAAGCCATCCTAGAGCTCTCACCCAGAGGCTGATGGAAGCCAAGACAGACACCCACAGCTATACACTAAACTGAACTCTGGAACCCAGCTACAGAGAAAGAGGAATGAAGAGCAAAGCGGTCGGGACCAGGCTGGTGAAATCCACAGAAACAACTGACCTGAAAAAGGGGGAGCACATGGACCCCAGACTGATGTCTGGGAGGCCAGCAAGGGATTGATCTAGACCCCTGAATGTGGATGTCAATGAGGAGGCCTCGGCACTCTATGGGGCCCCTGGTAGTGGATCAGTATTTATCCCTGGCATAAGAAGGGACTTTGGGAGCCCATCCCACAGACTTTGGGGAACTCCCATGGAGGGCCTTACCCTCCCTGGGGAGCAGAGGGGGGATGAGTTGGGGGGGTTGGAGGGGGGTTAGGGGAGAGTGGAGGGAGAGAAAGAAGGGATTGACATGTGAATCAAGCTTGTTTCTAATTTGAACTAATAAAAAATTATCCATTGGGAAAAAAGAAAAGCTAATTTGACATTCAAAAATCAATATAATTTATCATATCAACAAGCTAAGAAAGAAAAATTACATGATCATAGCAATATATACAGATGGCACACTTCAGTACCTATTCATAACAAAAACCCTCAGCAAAATATGGATAGAGGACTTTCATGCTTATTAAACAATATCTACAAGAACCCTAAAGCTAATATATTTAATGCTGAGAAACTAGAAGCTTTTCCACCACAATTAAGAGCAAGATGAGAATGTCCCCATCATCCCTGCTTTTCACCATTGTACCATTCTAGCTAATGAAGTAAATTAGGAAATGAAATGGAAAAGCACATGGGTTGGGAGGGGAGTATAAAAGAGTCACTATTCATATACAACATGATTACCTATGTAGAAAGTTCTGAAGAATTGATAGAAAGCAGAACTAATGACCAATTATGTCAAGGTTGCAGAATACAAAATCCAATCATTTTCCCACCTACTGGCAATGAGCAAGTAGGATTTGATGTAGAAACACACTTCCTTTTACATTAACATTCTCCCACAGGAAGCATTTAGGTATAAATCTAACAAAAACATGCTCATGTCTCAGCGAGGAAAGGTCTGAAATGCTGATGAAATAATTTTTAAATTAAGAACTAAGAGAACTGTTTCATGCTCCTGAGTAGGAATTCTCAATATTCTTAAGATATCAGTTCTTCTCAACTTATACAGGGATCCAAACTGCCCAGAACAGCCTACTTAACACTGAAGGAAAACCATGTTACAGAACTAACATTTGAGGCTTTAAGACACACTATAAAGCAATGGTGATCAAGAATGTGATAGACAAAGAGCTCCATAGGACAGAACAGAAAGTCCAAATTCAAACTCACATAAATGCAACCAACTGATATTGACAAAATGGAAAACAAACAAATAAGTAAAACAAAACAGTACAACAACAACAAAAGCAGGAGAAAAGACAGTGATAAACAGTGCTGGGACAACTGAATGTAGGGAGACACTGTAGCCCCGCCTCCTAGTAGCCCCTACAGGTGTGCCTGGCCACGCCCATGAGGGCGTGGTTAGGGGAGGTCAGAGATGATACCGGGACAATTCTTAAGGGACCACTCTCACGTGGAGGCCCCTTCTCTCTGGCCACGCTAGCTTGCGGCCTCTGGGCACATTCTGGCTTGCGTTTGGGCTGGTGTTTACCTGAATAAATAAATCTTATCCTTATGGACTACGGATCATCTCGCAATAACTGAACACTCAGATTAAGAAACAAAAACAACCAAACTAAATTGAGTCTAGGTGCTCTGATGGAAGCTTCATCCCAGCCCCTGGCATCCCTATACCCAAAGAGTCTGGAATGTTCTGGTGGAAGTTCCACTCCAAGCCCCCTCCCCTATCTCCCATTACTAACTACACTCCCTCAAAAAGCCTGCCAAGAGTCAGCTCCTCCCCTAGGAGCTGCTCAAAGACCACATCTATGGGCTACTTAAGACCTGGTCACCTTATTTGCCATTTGATACCTCTCCCATCCCCCTAAGGGTCAAGCAGGAGTGCTTTGCTCTGTTCATAAGACCTGGGTGTACTAATTCGGTTTGATTGGCTTATTACACCAGTGGGGGCAGATTTCCAATAACCAGGGATTCAGAACTTATCACTAGGCACAGACTTTATATTCTTCAAAAGAAAATCAACTCAAAGTAGGCCGGAGACCTACACACAAAACACAAAACTGTTGCATCCCCAGAAGATAACCCAGGAGAAAGCCAATATGACATTGGATATGGCAAACCTTTATAGATGTCACATCTAAAGCCATTAATCATGAAAGAAATAAATTGATAAAATGGAGTTCAATAAATTATAAGATTCTGTATTACAAAAGATAGTATGAAGAGAATGAGAAGTCAAGCCAAGGAGAGGTTGACATGTCCAAAAGTCAAAAGGACATGGAGAACTCAGTAAGAAAATGAACAATCCACTGAAAAATGGGCAAAAGATACAATGAGACATTTCACCCAGTAAGAAGTACAATAAATAGCATATAGAAAGATGTTCAGGGCTGGGATTCAGCACAACAGTAGAGCATTTGCCCAGCACACAGGAAGCTCTGGGTTCAATTCCCAGTGCTGCAAAATAGATAATAATACTAAGTTAAATATTTCATGTCATTAGGCAGTTACAAATTGAAGCAACAAGAAGAACAAGGCATTGTGTTACACAAATACAATTCCAAGTACTTGAGGAGTGGAAGCAGAAGGATTAGAAGCTTGAAGTCATTCTTAGCTATTTGAGTTCAAGGACAGCCTGAGATACATAAAACCCTATCTCAAAGCAAAAATGATATATGACTACACACCTATTAAGAATGGCCCAAACCCAAAATGCCAACAATACCAGTGCTGGCAATTATGAAAAAACAAACCTAGGAAGTCTCACCCACTGCTAGTGGGTGGGGCTGCAAAGCAGAGAAGATATTGAAGATGCTTAGCCACTTAGCCAGCTTCTTGGATAATTCAGCAAAGTTTGACCCTTTGACTCAGTAATCACACTCTTTGTTTTTTACTTAAAGAAGATGAACATTTATGCTCATCCAGAAACCAATACATATATATGTATAACAGTTTTCCGACCTTGGTAGGTTGTTGTAACCTGCACAACTTTGGACTTGTCCTGACTGGGGAGATGAGAGAATGAAGAGAGGACAAACAGACACATGCACAAATAATCTCAGAACAGTAGAATGTGTGATGCACCATAATGGAGACCCATTAGTGGCTTGGACACTCAGGGATATTTTATATCACTGAACAAGGAGGCAGGTTTATTGTAAACTGCTGAACTGGGAGGAGATGGGCTAGCTAATCCGTAGGCGGTCTCTGTAGGGGAGTAGTTTCAGATTGCATTTATCTGGGAGGAGCAGCTGTGGTCGATAGTTCTACATACTGGGTTTAGCTAAAGGTCAATCTTTGGTAACATCCTTACTTGGCCTTTGAAGTTCCTAAACCTGACCTGGAGAAGGCCTTGCCATTGCCACCAGTCAGAAACACTGAGGCTCTTGACACGACAACATGTCAACAATATATTTACTCAGATCTTCATCCACCCCACACAATAGGTGAATGGGACAATAAACTGTGGTTCTTTCAGATAATGTAATGCACACTAATTGTATGAACGGGGTGTTAACTTTTGAAATAATTTGTCTTTGGGTGTGGGGACCGGGGAGCTTCATGAGTAAGTCCTAGCTCCATTGCTCAATCCTGTCCTCTGACATATCTCTATAGTATCAACAATGGAAACAGTTCTGAAGCCTGTTAATGCATGTGAGCCCTGAATGACCATTGCCTTCAACAGGGTCCTGAGGCCAGCTCTTTCCTTTTCTCTGTGCCAAGTGGAGCCCTCATCCTGTACCCTTGAGAATAATTAGGGTTTCCACTCATTTCAAGCTCTGATGCTTCCTGATTACAAAATGATTTAAAGGAATTTCTTGATTGTTCAAAACTTGGAAGACGCTCTTGCATAGTGGAAATTGTGTTTAAAAAATAAAAAGGCTGACCTGTTGGGGAGTGCTGGATTAGCTTGCACCAAATCATAGGTTAAGTTCCCAGAACCACGTGAAGCCAGGTGTACATGCTTGTAATGCCAGCTCTCTGAGGTAGAAGCAGAATGAGAAGTTCAAAGTCATCCTTGCTATATAGTGAGTTCCACTCCTGTGTGTACACGTGTCTTGGACTGCTGTCTGATTTGTGCTTATTCTCAAATAAAAGTTATTTTTCTCAAAACTTGCCTGTATTTGATTGACTTGGACAATGACCAAGTCTTGAAGACATTTACCTGGAAGACACGTGTACATTCAACTTAGACGTCATTAGTCAGAGCACCCATTGCATGACTGTCTAACATCAGGGACCCGGTGGAGACTCCTTACTGACATCCTCAAGGAGAACTGGAGATGATGCAGAAAAGACCCAGTGCCCATTACACCAACCTTAGAATACCATTTGTTTTTAGTTCCAAAAGTGAGTTACTGTGAGGATGGAAGTGTAACTCAACAGTAGAGTCCTGAGACTACAGTAGACTCTGCTAGACAGACAGGAAGATAAATAGATAGATAGATAGATAGATAGATAGATAGATAGATAGATAGATAGACAGATAGATAGACAGACAGACAGACAGACAGACAGACAGACAGGAATAAGCTTAGTTGCATTGTACCTGCCTTTAGGAAACATTTGTTTAAGATAGAGCAATAGGGAGACCACTGTCGTCAGATCCAACTAGGGACAGTATGTTGGGAGCCAAACTGTTGCATTCTTCAAAAACCTAAAGAATCCATGGTTTGAGCCACTTAATGGAAAATATATATATATAAGTGGAGGAATTGGATGTAATTGACCCAAAAGAAAAAAATAAATGAATTGGAAAATACAATGGTTTAGATTAATGTCCTCCCAAAGTATTCCTCTCAACTAAATTCAGATGAATCCAAGAACAGAGTAGTTTTGTGCCCTTTTTTTTAAAAAAATAAAAACAATCGAAGTGAAGTATTTTCTCTAAGCAGCAAATATATGAGGCATTCCCAGAACAACAACAACAAAAAATTTCTAGAATGACAGCCTCGGAAGGAAGACAGGAGGCCAGCAGCAGATGATCCTGCTAAAGAGGATTGTATCTGTTAGTTCCAGCTGTGACAGCAGCCTGACGTTGCAGCCAAAGCAGTGACATCATCACCTGTCCAGGGACCTTTCGGTCATCAGCTAGGTGTCCCTTAAAAGTGCCCGATAGGCACAGCTCACTCTCTTGTCTCTTGTTCCTCTCTTGCTTCTCTTGTTGTTCTCTCCTGTCTGTCTGTTCTGTCTCTCAGTCTGTCTGCCTGCCTCTCTCATATTCCCACTCTAGAAACAGCCTTTTACTCTTTCATTCTCCCCTTCCCTCAATAACTCTTTTCACTAACTCTGTCTCACTTGGCGTGTTTGTGTTCCCTTTATGGCATACCATGGCAGGGCCCACGGAAAGGTGCCAAGTTCTAATTCTTCCTTCCTTCCTTCCTTCCTTCCTTCCTTCCTTCCTTCCTTCCTTCCTTCCTTCCTCCTTCCCTCCCTCTTCCTTCCTTTCCTTCTTTCTTTTCCCCTTCCTTCCTCCCTCCCTTCCCCTCCCCTCCTCCCCCTCCCTCCCTCTCTTCCTCCTCCCTCCTCCTTCTTTCTTTTCACCCCTCCAGTCTCTTCATTCTTACTGATAGTCACACACTCATTGAGGTCATATTCCCACCATCCTCTTCAGACAGACAGTGTGGCCAGCCAGTCCATATCAAGGTGATCAAAGTAATTTGATTTCAGCATTAGTTTAGTTCTTGGAATCCAGGAACCTCAGATGCCTCAAACTGCTAAGTACAGCACTTCACCTTTTTCTTTTTCTTTTTCTTTTTCTTTTTCTTTTTCTTTTTCTCTTTCTTTCTTTTTTTCTTTTTTTTTTTTTTTTTAAATTCTGGGACTAGAACCCACAGCCTTGTAAGCACTCTAACATTGAACTACTCCCCTATCCCCACAGCAACTCACCTTTGGAACTAAAAACAAACGGTATACCAAGGTTGGTGTAATGGGCTCTGGAACTTTTTGGCACCATCTCCAGTTCTCCTTGATGGTTAGTAAGGACTCTCCACTGGGTCCCTGATGTTAGCAGCCGTGCAATGTACTAACATAACACACTAATGGTATCTAATGTACCAATGGCATCCAAGCTGAAGGTACACGTGTCTTCCTGGCAAATGTCTTCAAGAGCTGGTCACAGTCCAAGTCAATTCAATACAGACAAGCTTTCAGAAAAATATTTTTTTTATTTGAAAATAAACAAGAATCAGACCAAAGTCTGAGACACATGTACAGACAGGTGTGCCCTCCAGGATGTCCAGAGGACAAAGGAAAGGTTGGAGGCTTAATTAAGACAGAGAAATCTACAGTAATTTTGAAATGAAGATTACTTTTGATGAGATGGCAAGCTCTGAATAACAAGTGGTAGCAAATGCGGGGCAGTGGTGGCGCACACCTTTGATCCCAGCACTTGGCAGGCAGAAGTAGGCAGATCTCTGTGAGTTAGAGGCCAGCCTGCTCTACAGAGTGAGTTCTAGGACAGCCAGAGCACACAAAGAAACTCTGTCTAGAAAAAAAATTCAAAACAAACAAAAAGCATAAAAATAGTGGCAGCAATTGTAATGTGAAGTTACTCTTAAAATTGACAGTTCGGTCATCATTTTGTTTTTGTTGTTGTTGGTTGGCTGTTTGGTTGGTTGGTTTTTCAAGACAGGGTTTCTCTGTGAAGCATTGTCTGGCCTGGAATTCCCTCTGTAGACCAGGCTGGCCTCAAACCCACAGAGATCTGCCTGCCACTGC
Organism: Cricetulus griseus; assembly: GCF_003668045.3. Taxonomy (NCBI): domain Eukaryota; kingdom Metazoa; phylum Chordata; class Mammalia; order Rodentia; family Cricetidae; genus Cricetulus; species Cricetulus griseus. Next base: position 331,322,091 of record NC_048595.1, read on the forward strand.
CTCCTGAATGCTGGGATTAAAGGCATGCACCACAGTTGCCCAGTTCTGCCACCAGTTTTTAAGTAAAACTAATCCTAAGAACAGGCCTGGCTGCTGCTGGTTTAGGAACTTCCTGGAACAATATCCATACCCTAAATACTTCTCTCTCTTTCCCCTGGCTTTTTGGGCTCCACTTTTGATAGGATGTGACAGGTACGATTCCATTTTGTACAATAATTTTCATAGCAGTGATGTCACAATGCTCGTTTGCCAATGCCGCTTTCATCAGCCATGTTCGGGTTGGTGAAGTCCATCTGCTGAGTTCCCTGAGTGTGCATAAGGTTCAGAGTCTGCTGCCAAGCTATGGAGGCGTGATGGACAGACAGGCTGGGGGAGTGATAAATTTGCTTGCTTTAAGTTTGGTCCCACAGTATACATGAGCCTATGTTCCTGATAGCATCAGAGCAGCAATGACTAAAACCAGTGGGTAGTTCAATAGATTCAGTTATTTTTAAAGAAACACTTTTAATGATTTATTTAACTTTATGTGCATTGTGTACATGTCTGTGTGAGGGTGTCAAATCACTTAGAGCTGGATTACAGACAGTTGCGAGCTGTCACGTGGGTACTGGGAATTGAACCCGGGACCGCTTAACCACTGAGCCATAGAGAAACTTTTTAAACAGAAGAATTAAACATTTTTCTTTTTTTCTAAGGATCCTAAAAAGCCTGTCAATCATTCTTGAAATGTAGCTCTCATCAATCACACATGTTATCCAAACAAGTGTTTGTGGTACCAGCTAGATTGGGGGAGTGTCATAATAATATTAAATATCCCATGCTTTACAGATTCTCACCTGTACTTTTAAATAGTTTTACTTCTGAATGCTTTTCTGAAATTCTGGTATTGATATTATATCTACCAGAATATAAGAGTAACTACTTGCGTTTCAATATGTAAATGTGAAAAATATACAACTAGGACTTAGAAGTCATCTAAAAAGGTTTATCCTGAGATGAACTAAATCACATTAGAAAGATAAAATGATGATTTATGGAACTTCACTTGAAGCAATGTTACTCATGTGAAGTACCAGGTTTGTTTACTTGGGCTCGGTTTATAATTATGGCCCATGTTTCTTCAAACTGTTTCCATGTTCAATCAAGAACAGGTTTGAATATTGAGTTTGCTCCATCAAAGCAACCTTTATTTGGGGTAAATATTAGAGAGGCAAGTATCTGGCCTTAGCAGGCTGTTCGTTGATTGTTGTGTAAAGTTTGGATGTTAAAATGCACATCATGAAGTTTCCAAATGTATTCAGGTCCACTGTTCTCAAATATCCCAGAATATATTTTAAGGTCAACTTAAATTTCATGCAGGGAACACTGCCTTCTGCTCATCAAACATCCAGTACAGAAAACCAATACAGCACTGTTTAACACAAATACAGAGGAGCCTTTGGAGTTCACAGCAAATGTCTTTTGCTCCTCTGAGGTTTCCTTTTTTAATGAGATTGATTAGGTCAGGTATCTCAGGTATTATGCTAGACCAGGTGTAACCAGCCACGCATTTCTGAGCGCTTTCATGAAAGGAGGAGAGCCAGGAGCAGAGCCAGACAACAGAACTGTTTCTCTCAGGCTAGACTGACTCAGAACATCTCCATATGGCTGTCCCAAGGCAATTCATACTCACGTGTCCCAAAATGACCTTGTCATTTTCCTCTCCGAGCTGTGATCAACAGTCCCATCCACAACTCATAGCCAACTCCGCACCGATCCCATGATCCAGCACTTGCCTCCTCTGGTCTTCCCAGGGGCCCCTCTGTGCCAGTTCTTACCTCCCCAACGGTCCTCCTGCCTCCAGTATCTCCATGCACCCAGCTGTGTTTCCTCCAAATTAAGTCCCATAAAGCATAGGTGAGGATTTGCTGTTCTCAAGAGTCCCAAGATCCTGGTGCTGCTGTTCACTGTTACAGGGCCACTCTACCCCAGTCTCCTGCTTTGTGTCCCCAAGCCAAGCTGGGTGGAGGACATCAGGAAGCCATCCAACCCTCCAGCTGTGAGTCCAATTTCAACAACATGGAACCTTAGAGCAAGGAGGTGGGGCCTAAGTATGCATTTCTCTGCTTCCTTCTTGTGGCACTAAAGTTGTCTACTTCTTCAGCCGATGGCACCACCCTGACCGGAAGCCTTCGGAGTGCACTGGAGTTCAACGTGTCATATGCTGTTTCACTTTTCAATACTGGAGATTGAATTCCTTGCACTGACGAGGCGAGAGGTCACTATTGAGCTACACCCCTGAGCCTCTTTTTCATTTTTCATGTTGAGGTAGGTTCTCATTAAGTCGCCCATGCTTGCCTCAAACTCACTCTATGGACCAGGTATAATCCTTGAACTTACGATCCTCCTGCCTCAGCCTCCAAAGTGGTTGGTATTACAGGCTTGCTCCACCAAGCCAGCTTCTAGAATATACTTTGCACCCATCCTTTTGATTTTCCTTTCTTCCTCTTTTCAGATGAAAAGAAGCTGTTTTCTTTCTGCTGAAGTCTTTCTCATTTAATTCCACATTGTCCCTGTACTGGGTTTACTCAGAGGGAAGAGAGCAGAAACCAAGTATGTAAGGGGCCAAGAAGCTCAGATCCACCTAAAGAGAAGACTCCTACACTGACTGGGAAGGACCAGGTATGGGCTTCACAAGTCTAAGAAGTGAATAACTTCCGAGCAAGACCCTGAAATGTTGGATCTGCTTCTTAACTAACTATACAAAAAAAAAAAATCATATTTTAAACTCAGGTTCTCAAGTGGGTCTATAGGGTAATTTAAAGTTGTTCACATCAGAAAGCTGTAATGACAAGGCTCCTAAAGGACTTCAGAAATAATGTGTTACCTATTGGGGTCATTGGCTGGTGGTAGAGATGAAAAGCCAGTGGCCATAATGTTTCTGGACTCATCCAAACCATTAAACAAAATGTCCATCGTATTCTTCTTTTGTCAAAGAAGAAAAATTGCAAGATAAAAATAAAATTAATTATTTACAGATGGGCTGAACTTATTCACAAAGGGTTCTCAAGCTCTGGTGATGCTCTTGGGTAATTCTAGAAACATGCAAAGCAGCTGACAGATGGGGGACATCTTTTGTACATGGTTGTTGTTGTCACTGGCAAGAGAGAAACCAAGGATGAAGGAAACACTCCTCCTAGAAGCCACAGTTGAGAAAGGAATAGAAAAACCTGTGAGCATGATCGCATTGTGCCTCTGCCTCCCTTCTGCCTGGCCCTTTCCTTCCATGGGAACAGGCCGAAGTGACTCCTTTAGAGAAGTCTTCTAGTCAGGGAGAAGATACTGGGTCTTGTTTTTTGTTGTTATTGGGCTTTTTGTTTTATTTTGTTTTTCTTTTTGAGACAGGGTTTCTCTGTGTAACAGCTCTGGCTGTCCTGGAACTCACTCTGTAGACCAGGGTGGCCTCAAACTCACAGAGATCACCTGCCTCTGCCTCCTGAGTGCTGGGATTACAGGCATGTGCCATCACCACCTGGGAAATGCTGATTTTGTCTCCTGTTTCCTGTGAAGTCATTTAACCTAACAAAAATGTTGCCAATCATCTGTCATATTTTATTCTTATTTCTGTTGATAAGTTTAGATTAATCTTACACACACACACACACACACACACACACACACACACACACACACACTACTCATAGGAAAGCTGTAAGAGAATTACAACTGGAGGCCTACCAAGGAAGAGGGAATTAGATGGGTATGGGAGCAGAGGCAAAACCACCAGAAGAGAGATCCACAGTTTTAGGGGACTTGATATCTTAAGAACATGGAGGTGGAGGTGATGTCGAGAGTGGTGGTCTGGACATACCCACATCCAGATTTAATTATTCCTGGGGGCACTTGGAATTCAGGGAGAATGAGTCCTCTGTGAGAAAGTAGAATAGTGGTTTTCAAGTCTTTGTCCAAAATGGGCCAATATGGAAACATTCTGGTTGAATGGATTCCTTAACACACCTCAGGGAAAGCCTGGGACTATTAGGACATGGTTTGAAAACCACTATGATGAATGAGCCAGTGAGTACTGCTCAGCAGAGGGCTGCTTCTACAAATATAATCCTGTGCAGTGTTCTCTTGTTTCTCCTGCTGTAATCTTCCTGTCCAATCTCAAAGATATCTGGGTCTGTCAATCTTCCCTCCGTTCTCATGGACAGTCCTCCTTGTCATCATTTTGCTGCATCCCCTCATTTGTCTCCCTATTGGCTGGTCTCTCTCACTTCCAGTATGTGCTGATCTCAGAAAACAGAGTGGCTGTTCTCCCAAAGCATTTTTGTAATACTCTCTTGCTCAAGAGTCCACAGAAGTAGCCTATTACCACTGCTTCATTCAAGCTTCCCCTTGCCACACCCTGTGTCCTACTATAATCTTTGTTGCAAGCCGTTATAAGCTGTCCCACCATCAGCCTTACGCAGGCTGTCCCTTTGCCTTGACCACTCTCTGTACATACTGCCCTCCACCTCTTGTCACTGATGACTCTTATTGCTTGTCCTTTTACATCACTTCCTTAAAAAGTAGAGGTATACAGTCTTGTGCAAGCTCACGGCACTCTATAGCTTCTCTATCAAAAGAAATAAAATGACTGCTGCTTTATGTCAGTATCCTCCTAACATAAAGAAGGATGCTTAATACACAGAGCTTTACCCTTACATTCCCAAATCTTATAACGTTTCATTATAATTTATTGAATGGGTGAATGAATTCAACACATATATGTGTTGAGAAGATGAATGAATGATACGTGTATTCATTCATTTACTGATAGTATAATTGACAAATAGTACCCTGCAAAAGTATATGGTCCTTTGTGGCATCCCTTCAGGTGATTTTTCAGTTATGACTCCCATGAATGGGGACCACAAGTGAATGTTCCTCTCATCTTTTCCTACATGGGATACCAAGACTGAAGTCAATCATACACTCTCTGTGGAAAGGGAGGTGTTGCAAGTCTGTATTGAAGAAAGGATTTAGGCTATGATTTTCCTCATAGCTGTTAGTGCTGGGAGACAAACCCCTGAGAACAGGAAGAATGGCTTCCATGTCCCTCTTGTAATCGTGTGTGTGTGTGTGTGTGTGTGTGTGTGTGTGTGTGTGTGTGTGTCTGATGACAGACAATAGCTTTATCTTGGTGTTTGGAATCCCCTGTTCTATTGAGCAAGGACTTGCCAAGATCTCAGAAATAGCACAGCCATGGATGGACCTACTTCTTACTGCTCCCCAACCTTCCCTCCCTGCTGTTCCCAGAAAGCTGGTGCTAACTCAGTGTGATGCATGCAGGGCTTCCTCTCTGGTCACCATGTGGCTTTTGATGCTGGGAAAGCAAGAGGAAGGCTAGAGCACTTCCTCCTGACTCAAATTCCCAGCCCAGTAAAGCTCTGTGTGGGGTGAGCAGGGTATAGGTGAAGCAAGTGTCAGGACAGTCAAACCCAGGGCAATGACAAGAAATCCCCATGTGTGTCCTTTTTCTCCTGGGACTTCAGAGACTGCTTCACTTTTTTTTTTCTAAATCTTTTGAGATTCTTGAGGAGTAACAGTTCCTTGGACTACTGCATGTATGCAAGTACCCAGCAAAGGCAAAATGAACATCAGAGGTCCACCATCCATCCATAGCTTTCTTGTAAAGAATGAAAGGTCTTCACCTGCCCAAATCACTTTACTGCCTTATCCCTGTGGTCTCATTGTGGACCCGGAAGTGAGGAAGGAAAGCCATGATTGAGAGACCACAAAGGAAAGAGGTTGCTAAAGCAAGCCCAGTCTAGAAACTGTCCCTAAGACAGAAATACGACAGCTCCATTTCACCCAAACAGTGAAACAGCAGAACCACATGATGGCATGGCCAAACAGAATTAGCTCATTTGCATGGCATGAATTACGTGCCAGGGAAATGGAATGTTTGGTGACTCAGCCTAACCACTCAAGACTGAACATCACCAATCAGCGCTGCACTGCCCTCATTTATGGTTGGAATTACATGCTAGGTCATTACAAGCCAAGTGAGACTCCACCCTCAGGCTCATTCTATACACAGGCAGTTCTTTCTTTCACTGCCATGCCTGCTACTCTCTTTGGAGTACATTAAGTAAACTTGTTTTCTATCTGGTCTAAAGAGGCCATTCTTTCATCTACCACTGTGGTAGTTTGAAAGAAAACAGCCCCCAAAGGGAGTAGCACTGATAGGAGGCATGACCTTGTAAGAGTAGGTGTGGCCTTGTTGGAGGAAATGTGTCACCTTGGGGGTGGGCTTTGAGGTATCCTATGCTTAAGCTACAACCAATGAGACAGTTCATTTCCTGTTTCCTGCCCATCAAGATGTAGAACTCTCAGATCCAGCACTGTGTCTGCCTGTATTCCACCATGTCCCACCATGATGATAATGGACTAAACCTCTGAAAGTGTAAGCAAGTCACCTCACTAGATGTTTTCCTTTATAAGAGTTGCTATGATCATGGTATCTCTTCACAGCAATAGAAATTCTAACTAAGACAACCACAGGAAGTTGCCAAGGCCTTTAAATACCCTTTGAATGTAAAGTCTAGGGTTACATGTTGCAGAAGGGTCCCACAGACAAGAGTTTTATTGTTGAGACTCTGTTGTGAAAATGGGAAAGTCAAAGTTGTTTTTTTAGGTTTTTTCCCTGTGTGTTAAGGAATGCTAAGTTATCAAACTATTCCCTGCTGTATGGAAGGAAGAAAGAAAAGGAAAAAAGTCTGGCTCAATCAGACACAAACAAGGAAGAAAATCTAATAACACATTACATCCTCTTGGATATTACACACCTGCCTGAGCCTTACTGAATTGTCTCCAAGGAGCCATGATTTCTAGATGCCCCAAATCAGCAGCAGGCTCCTGTCCCCTATTTTGTCTTAAGATGCCAGAGAGACTTTGGTCATGTTATATTATATGGGGAGATTTTATCCCTTCTTTTCTCCCTTTTCTGTTTAAAAGGACACTGAGCAGTTTTGGAAATTCTCTTTGCTCTTGGCTGCCAAACTTAATGACCTGAGCTCCATCTATGGTACTCTGTGGTAGAAAGAAAATTTCCTCCTGCAGGTTGTCCTTTGTCCGTCACACATGTACCAGGGGGCACATGTGAACACACAGAAACACACAAAATGTGAGAATTCCAGGTGTTCAGGAGAAGTAGCTCTTTAGGGTGTGCATAGGTCTTATGGGAGGAACCGCTTTTTGTCCCTCTTGTCTTCAACACAGCTTCGTCAGGATAGTTTGTTTATCATTGCTGCTTTCATTATTACTCTTGTAATAATTGTCTCTTTCTGGCCAAGCCATCTCATGTATTTGTTGTGAGCAGCTGGGATTTCCTTAGTAAATGTTCTAGTTCCTGAAAAAGAATGTGACTAATTATTCTTTTCCAGGACGGAAGTCTTTCTTTTAGGCCTCCTAGTCCTTTTCTCTTGGGCCCTCAAAATTGGGAATAATACTGCCTTATTTTTCCCCAACATATTTTTTGTCTGAGGGAATTCTTTCTTCTGTTAAATACATTTATTTCCTTATCAGACAGAAATGTGGGCAAAATGAAACATTGCATATGATTCTGTACATGAGGCCCAGGGTTCCATACTGCAGTGAAATTTGCTTTCACAAATAATTTAGGAAGGCTTTTCTTTTGGAGCACCTGTTCAGAGAAGCCGTCTGCGTGTCCATGGCTGCCAGTTCCTTCCTAGGAATACAGACATGCTCTTGTCTTGGTCTTCACACACTAATATTGACCAGGGAAGGGCTAGTGTTTGCACATCTGACCTTGTCTTTATCTAAAAGAACAAAATAAAAGTCATTTAAAAGTAAGCCAATACACTCCTAAGTTTCAATTTTAGAGGAAAAGGTGCAAAACAGAGTGATCAAAGAGCTTTCACTATGAGACCACGCTTAGCCCAAAGCCCAGAGGTGCACACTTACCAGCATCCAGTAGCTGCCATCTTGTTCTCACTCCAGTCCCAACATCAACCTTCTCTGCTTGAACAATCTGGTGGTTTTCAGGAATTGACTGGTCTGACTGGTCCCCAACCTTGAGTAGTGGAGTAAGCCTTAGAAGGAAGGAGCACCATTGCCCCCACCCCACATTTCTAAATGTCTCCAAAGTCTTTCCTTTGCAAATTTCCCTGCCCACAGGTATATCTGGGAAAAGGGGTGGGGACAGGAGAATGACCGAAAAGGAAGGAACTCTTTCATTATTATTTTCATGAGGAGCTACTGTGTATCACACTGACCTCTAAAGAGTTAACTCTGAGAAGTTCACATGTTAACAGAAAAAACTTTTTAAAATGTGTACATTGGGCCAGGGAGATGGCTCAGTAATAAAGGCACTTGCTGCCAAGCTTAATGACCTGAGCTCCATCTATGGTACTCCGTGGTAGAAAGAAAATTTCCTCCTGCAGGTTGTCCTTTGTCCGTCACACATGTACCAGGGAGCACATGTGAACACACAGAAACACACAAAATGTGCGTGAACACACACATGCTTTGCAAAGGAACAACTATTGAGTATTTCTCTTGGGTCTCTTCAGGGTTGCCCTCCTGTGTGATGTAATAAAGTGTTGCCTCATATTGACTCCTTAATGCATGTATCCGCCTGATCTCTTTTCCCCTGACAAACGGCTTTACACTGCCCACAGTGTTGTATGACTCGAATTTTTCTCTTTGTTCAGTGTCCTGAGTACCTTCCATGGCAGCCAGTCAGCATTTTAAGGAGCCCCCTCTGGCAACTGCAAACCTCAGGGCTTGTCTGCGGTTCACTGCCTGTGTTGAAAGAGGAAAAGTTACTGCCCTCGTCCAGACAGTGACTTTGAAGAAGAAGCGAGGCATTGTGTGTGTGATTCAGCCCAGTGTGTGCTTGCCTTCCACAGTCAGACTTTCTTATCACATCATCTGAGATCACCAAAGACCTTGGAAAATTTGAACCAGCTCCTACATGCCTCTTGTACTGTAGCTGATGAGCAAAACCCTTGAATCTGTTATCTCAGTGAATATCATTTGAATACCCCTGCCCTGTCAAGGAATTTCTGTAAGGAGATATGCCATAAAGTGAGATGTAATTTTAATCTGTTACCGTAAATTACCAGCGAAGGGGCCCGCCATGTTTGCGAAGGCAGATGAAACTTTAGACATGTAATGTTGGTGTTTTTTCATAGACTTTACAATGTGGCAACTGGCTTTGCTTTTTGGAGTACATAAAGACTGTGACTCTCTTAGCACACTAGGCAAGTTCTTCACAGAACTATTACCTCAAAATATGGGATTCAATTAAGATTTTTAACAATTTCACACAAAACTTGGTTTTGAAAAGTGATGGGTCTAAGTTGTCCCCAAAAGGTAGTAACCCCCCAACCCCTCCCACTCTTAAACAAAGCACTCATCCTTGCTGCTTTCGCTATCTGAGACGACAATGATTCTCTCCTCAGAGGGCCCACCCCATGAACACAAGAAGGGAGGCTGTTTTTTCAGATTGTTTGGGCAATAATAATAACAACACTCTGTTATAAAGAAGAAATGCAAGCTGAAACACGGTTCTCTTCACCAGCAATAGTCTGATCTTAGAAAGTGTCTGTGGCATGTGGACTGTAAGCTTCAATAGGGAAAGGACTAACTCACTTTGTTTTGGGTAATTGCATGTTGTACCTTTTATTCTTCTGTTTAAATTAAAAATAAAGAAGAAAAGGGGCGCAAGAACACAAGACAAAGAGACATATTAACCAGATTATTATAAGCCCGACAGAGTAGGAAGACTAAAGGAGAAGAGAAACAGGGTTAATGGCTGACCACCATGGCCGGTCGCCATAGAGAGGCAACGAGAGCATAGGTGGGAGAAGACAAGAGCAGAGCAGAGAATAGAGGGGAAAGTAGAGAGAGGAGAGAGAGAGAGAGAGAGAGAGAGAGAGAGAGAGAGAGAGAGAGAGAAGAGAGAGAGAGAGAGAGAGAGGAAGAGGAAGAGAGGGGAGAGGGAGAGAGAGAGAGAGAGAGTAAATGGGCAGGGGTCTGTCTTTTAAAGGGGTCCTTTGCACCTGCGTGCAGACTTAGTTCCCATTGAACCCTGGGCTGACCAGGGTACTGCCTGTTCTGCCAGGTATAAGGGGCAGGCCAGCATAATGACTGAACCTTTCAGTACCAGTCACAACAACTTGGTTTTGAGTTCGAGTTTCTCAATTTCCCTGGACCTCAGTGTTATACTATGGTGCAAGAGGGACCTTAGTGGGAAGTCCCATGTCAGGTGATGAGGGACAAACACACAATGCAGACAGAGCTTACATGGGAGGTTTTACTAGGGGAAGGGGAGGGAGTGGAAAAGGGGAGGGAGGGAGGGAGGGAAAGAGGGTGGGAGGAAGGGTGAGGAGAGAAGGAGACAGGTGAAGAAGACCTGCCTGACTCTATCACAAGAGCTGTGGAAAGAGAGCTCAGGAATAGGTGGAGCTTGTCTCTTAAAGGGGCCTTTTGAGCCTGTGTATAGACTCTCTAGCACTGTAGCAGCCATAGGACCCTGGGCTGGCCAGGGTACTGCCTGAGTGTATCCTGCCAGGTGGGGGGCGTGGGGGGGCAGGCCAGTGCAATGCCTGAATCCTAACACTGAGCCTTCCTATAAAAGGGGAATAAAGATAACACAACCCTCTGATTTTCTCAACAAACCAAAGGCATGTGCACAGCCTAATCCATGAAATTAAATAAAAGCAATAATAGAAAAAAATAATATTTAGCCTTCCCACATTCGGTTTGTCTTTGAAATTTCTGATCAAAGGGATTCTGTTACTCTCATTTTCCAATTAGATGATGGAGATATTTATCTTGTCAATTTATGGCATTTAAAGGATCAAATCTTGTTCAGTAGAATGTTATATCATTATTTCCTGAGGAAAAGTATGATCAACGCCAGATTAGGGATTTGGGCCCATGGGAGGTTCCTCTGACATCTTATGTGCTCATGCAGTGGCACAGCTTCAATAGAGACCCTCCACTGTTCCCACAGGCTACGCGGTACAAGGACCTGATTGGTTCCAGGGAAACTGTCATTTGGGGCCACAGAATCCACTTGCTGTACTTCTACTTTTCTCCAAATGTTCAGGCAGCAGGGCACCAGTGGGTTTTAATTCTCCAGCGCCCCACGCAGACAAGGGGCAGAATCTCATTGTGTCTCTCAGATGGCAAATAGCAGCGGACCCACCCACACCCAAGGATCCTTGGAGGTCAATGGAGAAGCTGAGCACTTTTCTGAACTATCACACTGTCACCAAACTCTCTCTGCTCCTGTCTCTTGTTAAGGTTCCCTGGACAGCACAAGGTAAGCTTTTTGTCCTATTGATTTCCATTAACATCGACTAGGCTCCAGCCTTAGCAAATAAGAGACCTTCAAATGGAGGCTACATGGGAAGTGAGCAGAAGGAAAACAAATGGGACTGTGCTTAACAGGCTCCCGTGCCACATGAGCCAACAGGGCTGGTGACATGCTGTGATAGTCTATATCACTCTGTGTCTCATGGTTTCTCACCTCCCCTACTTAAAAAAAAAGAAAAAAAATACCCACTTATTTTTCTAAATTCAGTTTTGTGACTTATGAGGAAACATACAACATCTAGAGAGTCATAGTGGCCTCCATTCTTCAATCTTGGTCTTAACGTATACTAAGCACTTGCCTTGTACAAATATTTATTTATAGGTTGCATAAAGTGCTCTCTCCTCACAATTCATATGTTGAGCCACGACCTGACTTCCTGGACCTCAGAATGCGACCTTATTTGGGAGTAGGGTGATTGCAAATACAATCAGTTCATTTAAGATGAGGTCATACTATGGAGGGCCCTTAATCTAAAATGACTAATGCTGTGTCTTTGAACAAGGGGGGAAATGTGGGCACCGACTCACAGACTGGAAAATGTGATGTAAGGATGAAGGCAGAGGGTGGGCGATGCTTCCACTAGCTAACGATAGCTGGAAATGGCTATCAAACAACTAGAAATCGGGAGGAAAGCTGGGAACAGACTCAGCCTTCAGAAGAAAGAAACACTGCCAACACCTTTATCCTGAAATGTCAGCTTCAAGAACCGTGAGATAATACATTTCCGACATTTAAACTACCAATTTGTGGTACTTTGTGAAGGCAGCCCTGGGAACCTAATACATGGAACAAATTGTTCTGTCTTCCCAATCTACCCTCTTTCCACCCTCCCACCCCAACTTCTGAAGAAGCAGCCATGTTGAACAACATGTCACCCCTCCCTTGGTTAGAGTTCACTGGTAACTGACATCTGAGAGCAAAGAGAAAGTTTCTAAAGATTTCAACTAAAAACATAAATCCCAGGAACTGGCAGCAACTGTGTTCCCACCCAGAAGAAAAGCAGCTGGCCACAAAACGAAGCTAGCACCCAGAGAGGCAGACACCAGTCTGAGAGACAGAGAGCTAGCTGGTTGCCTTCCAGCCCTGGGCTCCATCTGCGCCTGAGACCTCAGCTGCATCTGAACTTGGCTGTGATTTGAATTCCAGGAAGCTGTAATGAACATCCAGCAAATTCATCTTTTTGCTAAACCTGACTCTTATTAGGTTTATGAGACTTACGAGTCAGATTTCTACTTAATATAGTCTCCAAATTTTATGCCCTCTCATTTTTCACATAAATGGAAGATGCAACTCTGTAAGCAACACACACAAGGGTTCAGAATCCGGAAAAGAACATTGGTAAGAGTAAATGAGAAAGCACATAGCCAAGTGTGTTAATTCATGACAAAATGTCTGAGAAAAAGGTTTGTTTTAGCTTGTGGTTTCAGAGGTTTTGGTCTATGGCTACTTGACTTGGTTGCCATTAGGACTTCGGCAAGATATTACAATAATTCATGGCAGGAGGGTGTGGTAGAGGAACACCATCCAATCTGTAGCAGCCAAGAAGCAAAGACAATGATAGGAAGGAACTCAGGTCTCAGTACTGTTCAAGGGCACACCCAAAGTCACCTGCCTCTTTGAACTAATCCCCATGTAAAGGTTCTACCACCTCCAGGACCAACATGTTACTATGTTATGAACCCACGAATGGATTAAGCCATTAAAAAGGTCAGAATCCTCAGGTTCCAGTCACCTCCCAAACATCCTGCCTCTGAGCACTTTTGAACTGGGGACCAAGTCTTCAACACATGTACTTTTGTGGTGGGTGGGCATTTTACATCCAAACCATAAAGGCAAGTTTGTTTAAAGCATTCTTTTTTGAGTGAAATTCTAAGCCAACATAAAATGTAAAAAATTGGCGTAAAATCTTTACCTGTTAGAATAGACCCCAAAGTCATCTATGAGCAGGAAATTTCATTAACATATATGAATGCTTGTTATATATAAAGTCAGCATTGCCCCTTCTAGATGCCAGTAGAATCACTTTACCTATGAGGTTTATGTTAGTTTTATTTTCAAAGCGTATATTCGCCTTGTGATAAACATCAAAGGTTTGGTACTCTGCCCAAGAAAATATGTGCTATTTAGTACATGAACAATGAGGGCTTTTCCTGTCGGTTCATTATGGTGTTTTTTTTTTAATTCTCAGAAATGTTGATTTTAATTCTGATTTATGCACTTTTTAATAGCTTCTGCTATGTGTAGATTCTGTCTCAAAGACTCCCAGCTGTAAATCAGAGAAGGGTAAGCAAATAAAATTCTCACACTATTTTGCATGCTCACTTCAGAATGCATCTGTCTTCTGACCCAGCCAACACTTCTTCCTAGAACAGCTCAAGAAGACGTTGTTAACTGTTTATAATCACACACAGTTTCTGTGAGCCAAAAACCCAAGTGTAGCTGATATGGGTGGCTCTGCCTCAGAGTTTTACATGAAATGATCATGTCTCAGATGAAGGCTTTGTTCTGCAGGCTGTGGCATCCAAAGGAGGTGACAGATTCTTTAGGAGTTTCAGCCCAGGGAGTGGAAGTTATACTATAAAGGGTGTGGATTTGGAAGGGACATTGAGACTTGGTCCCTCCTCCTCTCTCTCTTTCACTTCCCAGCTGCCATGAGCTGAAAGCTTCCTCTGTCTTGTGTTCCTTCTATAATGTACTGCATCACCACAGGCCTTAAAATGACAAGGCAACTAGCTGAACCTCCCGAAACTGTGAGGAAATAAACCTTCCTACTTTTAAGCCAATTGTGTCAAGTGCTTTATTATAGTAAGGGAAATCTAATCTCTAATACCAGACTTGACCGCAGATAAATCTAAAATAATCACTTCCAAGGTGGCATTGTGTGGCTTATAAATTGGTGTTTTGCTGCTGGCATGAGCCCTCAGTCCTCACCACGTGGCCTGCCCTTTGTGCATGTCCTCAACATGACACCTGATTTCATGGCTGTAATTAATCCAAGGAAGCAAAATCAGAAGATATAGCTAGGTGTGGTGGTAAATGCCTGTTAGCCTAATATCCAGGAGGTAGAAACAGGAGGATGGTGTATTTGAGGCTAGCTTGGGCTATATAGTGAGTTCAAGTCTAGTGCAGACTAGATAGCAAGACTCTGTCTCAAAAGAAAGCCACAACAGAAGAAGATAGAAAGTGAAAATTTTTTGTGATCTAACCTTGGGTGTTATTTTTACATCCTGGTTTCACAAGTCATCACCATTCAATACAGAAAGGTGACAATACTGAGAGGGAAAATAATAATTATGGGTCACTTGAGGTCTTATTATTTTTACATTGAGTATTAATGAAAATTGATAGGTAAAAGTGCTTTTAAGACAAATATATTTAAGATAAATTTAATAAACCAAGAGTAGTTACAGAATTCCAGGATCAGAAAGATGTCACTTGAATATCAACTAGATTAACTTGATCGCAGAGACTAATACCCAGAAAGGTCATAATGCTTTTCTAACTCCATACAGCAAATTAGTGACCAAAGCTGGCTTACATCCCCCCCCCTTTCTGCTTAAGGCTTGTGATGTGCTTAGGGTGTGGTCAGTGTCCATTCTTAGCATCCTCTGCCAGCAGGCCTGCAGATGCTGCAGACACAAATGCCATGGCTCCATGTGGCTGCAGTTTCATTTGTGACGTAGGTTCAGATGGTAAGATTGCTCGTGTGAGTACTGGGGGTGGGCTCCTGCAGCTGAGGTCGCTCTGTCACCAAGGTGAATACCATAGCTTAGTGGGAACTCTGAGATCCAGTATGTAAGAAACTTTGTGCAATGACATTGAAATGTGAAATTGTAAAGAGGCAGAGCCCCTGTGAAAGGATTAGTCCTAAAGTGAGTTCTCATGGGAATAGGTTCTAGACCACAAAATGTCCAAACATCCCTTCTAGCTAATCTGAGAGACTTCTGCTTCATTTTGCAGCCTCCCCTGTGCTTTACTTAGATACCTGGTCATAGACTCACCTCGGCCTCCTAGCAGGATCCAACTCAGACAAAAGCCTGGTTTCCTTCACCTTGGGGTGCCACAGCACTGACTGCAAGGTCCATCTGTACTTCTGAACCTCCTCTTTCTTAGAGGATTCCCCATGATTTGTGGTTTCTTTACTTGAGACAAATAATGACTAGCAGCTCATTCGATGGTTCTTTGGCTGAAAGACATTAAAATCCGGTGCCTAGTTTGAAAACCATGGGCTTTGAAAATGTTAAATGTTATTTACAGCGGTTATATTCTATGAGGATATGAGCAATTTAGTGCAGAATTTTTTATTATCTGTGCTACTTCATAGAAGTAAAAGTACCATTGGACCTGTTTTATGTCACCCAAAACAGCAATTAGCTGCACCAAATGTCAAAAAGAAAGAAGGAAAGAAAGGATTGTCATAAATGAAGGGGAAATCATAAGCACATGGACATTAAAAATTAGACATAACCAATCATATAGTAATAAACCAGATAATACAATTTCTTAAATGTACACAATATGCCAGGCCCTTGTAATAGCCATTTATATACAATATTGACCACTAGTTAACTGCAAAGTAGGTATTTTAATTCCTATTTTGTAGATGAGAAAAACCAACTCTTCTAACGCCTTCATTGAGCCTATGTTGTCAGAGGTTTCCCACCTGCAGGGTACTACCAGAATTCAAGTGCCTGAGACAATCTGTTTATACAACAAAAGTAGAAAAATATGGATATTTCTGAGGAAAAACAAAATTCCAGCCTGGGGAGATGGCTCAGCAGTTAAAGGACTTTCCATGCAAGCAAGAAGACCAGACCTCAGATCACCAGCCCCCTCGTGGATGCTGAGTGGGTGTGGTTACCCACCTGTAATTCCAGCCTTGGAAGGCAGAGACCAGAGATGCACAGATTCCCACCCCCTCCCTTCTGCCTCCCAGCAACCTTGCTAGCAAGATTAGCTGTGTTGGTGAGACCTAGTTTTGATTGAGACACCCTACCTCAATGAATAGGGTGGGAGAGGTTTGAGGAAGATTCCTGGCAACAACCTTGGGTCTCTATGCACTTGTGTGTATATGTGAGTTTGTGTGTGTGTGTGTGTGTGTGTGTGTGTGTGTGTGTGTGTGTGTGTATACCTGTGTACTCACATGCTAACAGACACACACACACACACACACACAACACACACACACACACACACATATATATATATATATATATATATATATATATATATCCCTTTTCTTTTCTAAGTACAAGGTTTCTCACCTTAGTATTGTCAGATTAGGAAATAATGTAGATTAACAATGCTTACTGAGAACCTATTACAAAGAAGTATTTGAGAAATCTTTGCCTAGGGACATTCTTAGCTTAAAGCTGAGAGACTCGTCACACTACTATTGGCCTTTGTTTTTATTCTGCCCTGGGAAAATATAAAATCAGTAAAATGAGAATATAAGGTAGTTACACGAAATCTGTGAGTATTCTTTTTAAAAAGTAACTGTCATATGAAATAGGAAAGAGACTGGATGGTGGTGGCGCACACCTTTAATTTCAAAACTCGGGAGGCAGAGGCAGGCAGGTCTCTATGAGTCCAAGGCCAGCCTGGTCCACAAAGTGAGTTCCAGGACAGCCAGAGCTGATACACAGAGAAACCCTGTCTCTAGAAACAAAGAAACAAAAAAGAAAGAAAGGAAGAAAGAAAGAAAGAAAGAAAGAAAGAGGAAGGAAGGAAGGAAGGAAGGAAGGAAGGAAGGAAGGAAGGAAGGAAGGAAGGGAGAAGGAAAGGAAGGAAGGAAGGAAGAAAGAAAGGAAGGAAGGAAAGAAGGAAAGAGAGGACAGACCATGCCGTTTGCTGTTTAGTAGTAAGTAGAGGAGAGGGATTTCCTGGGTAGGAGAAACTAACCCTGTCTACTATATGCAACATGAGTGCATGAGTGAATGGTCATATTATATGCTGCATATAATATATAATATATATTATATGCATATATAATATAATAATATATTATATTATATTATTAATATAATACAATATTATTAATATAATATAACATAATATATTATGTATTATATGCATATATATAGAAGGTTTTTTCTTAGATAAGAAAAACCAATTGTCAAGTGATGGTGGCCCATGCTTTTAATCCCAGCACAGAAACAAGCAGTTCTCCAAGTACGAGCATGGCCTGGTCTACAGAGTGAGTTCTAGGACAGCCAGGGCTACACAGAGAAACCCTATCTCAAAAAATACAAAAGTAAATAAATAAATTGTCAAAATTATCAGCATAGGAACCATAGATATTTTTTTAATAGTAGCAAACTTCAAAATGGTTCCATTTCTAATAAAGGAAAGAAAAGAATAGAGAAGATTTTCTGGACAAGAAAAATGGATAGACGGTTGATATATTTAAATTTGGTTTTGCAATCTCACCTGTACAAGGAAAGACAGAAAACATAGTTGAGGAAATGAAATGACATTCAAGTTTCCCAACTTTTAACTATTTATTTAATTTTACTTTGCCATACTCTTTGAAACAGTTAACTAGCAGTTTGTGAAAGACAAGACTTGGTCATGTTCTCCTCTGGGGGAGCGGGGGTTGGGGTGATGGACCTGGAACTGCTTGGACATTTCCTGGAAAGATTGACTCTAACAAGCTGAACAAGGAATGGTGTTAGGCTGCTCAGTGTCTATATTTGATCATTGGCTGTTTTTCTATAGAACAAGCTTGGAAGGGAGCATGATTAATCCTTTACATTATACTTTAAGTTTGTTATTCTGAGACAATCTTAGTTCAAGGGGCCTGTCAGTGACTCTGGGTGACTAGAACTGTGGTTCTAACCTGTGGATTGCTACCCCTTTCACAAAGGTCACCTAAGGCCATTAGAAAACACAGATATTTACATTAAGATTAATAACTGTAGCAATTACAATTATGAAATAGCAACAAAAGTAATTTTACAGTTGGGGGTCACCCCAACTGTATTAAAGGGTTGCAGCATTAGGAAGGTTGAGAACCACTGAACTAGAGGGAGGAGAGAACAGGAGAATGTAGGGAAGCACAGTGTGCTAATGTGGTTTTAAGTGACAAAATCTGTATTCTGTAAATAAGGCTAAGGTAGGTGGGGGTATTGGTGGTGGAATCAACAAAAAGAGAGAAACAATTAAGTGGCCAAGAAAGCAGGAACCGATGAAATTCAGCAGAACAAGAGCCTGGAACAGCCAGCATCCTTCCCATTGTTTGTTTGAATGAACAAAGAAACTGGAGAGATAGGAAGACCCTCTCTGACTTCTCATCTTACAGATTCTAATTGTCTTCCTCTGGGAAAATACAGCCACTAACTGATAGTAAGACTTTACCTCAGCTAACTTCTGCTGCTAAGGGCGGAAAGGTCAAGTTGTCTGTCTAAGGTCAAGCTCTCTCTATTCCAGGCAGGGAAAAAAAAGCTATGAACATATTAAGGCTGCCAGGACTGAGGCCTCTGACTCCAGGCTCGGTCACTGTGGCAAGTTCAGGTGGGGACACCTGAGTTCCCAAACTATGGAGGGTGTAGGGCCAGGCTTGGCAGTCAGGGAAGGAGGAGTCTAGTTAGTCTAGGACTCTGTCATCAGCCTGCCGAGAGGGATTCATTAGAGATTTGCCTTAGGAAACATGTTTGTGTCTCTGTTGGTTTGATAGAATTGCCATAACAAAGTCCTGGAAGGGAATAGTTAGTGTCTTAAACACAGAACTGTTTCATCACTCTGCTGCAGGCTGAAAGTCCAAGACTGGGGTACCAGTGGGGCTGGTGCCCTTTGAGGTCTCTCTCTTTGGCTTCCTGGCTTCACCACAGTTGTGCTTCTGTGCCTGGCTGTCTGTATCTTAATCTCTTCCTGTAAAGACACAAATCATATGGATTACCATCTAAGTCTAGCAATCATTTTCACTGTATTTCTCCTTGAGAACTGAAAATCACAGTTTTGAGGTATTGGAGGTTGTCCCGCGCGCTCTGTATTTCTCGCCAGCAAGAAATCATACACGGGACACTCGGATCCTTCTGCAGACAAGCTTTAATGCGTCTTGAGAGTGAAAGAGCATAAGCTTCCCAGAGCGGAGACACTAAACCAAGAAAACCATCCCTTATAAAGGCTGGCCAGCCGCCTGGGACGTGTTACCCTATGAATGGCTTCAGCTCCTCAGGCCAAAATGAGCCACGGGATAGGCAGAGATCAAAGGAATGGAGATTACCCAGCGCCTGTGAAGTAATTTACATCTTGGTGTCTTCAGGCACCATTATAATGCAGGAAACGGCCCCTTACATATCCCCCTTTTTTTATTAATTAATGAAAATGCTTTATATTTTTATAAGCAAATAGGTCACCCATATGTTGAGGGATAGAGGCAGAGGTTGAACCTTCCCAAAATCAAACATTAAGACTGTGTACAAGAGTCGCCATCAGGCTGTTAGCTTGACCCGAAGCGCTCTTGACCTGTCCTCTGCCGTTTTTCTGGGAAAGGGATTCTCGGGGCAGGTAACCCTTATGCAGGTCAACGTACCTCCCAGAGAAGCCTGTATATTAGGCAACTCTGTGCGATGCCTTTGCTCAGCATCCCTCATTGGGCTGCCCAAACCAGACACTCTACCCTGTGCAATGAGCCTAGGCTCCAGGTGTGCAAGAGCTGTCTGGCCGGCGGCCTATTGCTTAAGCATAGTTAGCCAAAATATAAGCGCTTGGGTGATCTCTTGGTTTGAGCCCTGGAGCTTACAGACCAGCCAAAGAAATAACATCAATCCGCAAACGGCTGCATCAAACAATTTCACCCCCACCCCTTTTCTCACAGACCAGCCAAAAATAACAGCAATCCGCAAGCGGCTGCATCAAACAATCACACCCCCACCCCTTAAGCAGTGACAATCTCTCCGCCAAGGGCAGGAGTTAATCTGGATAACAATAGCGGCTCTCAATTCCCGGGGGGAGGGTGGAGTTCCGACTTTTGAAGGTCCGAAGAGGCTCTTCAGGTTGAGTCTTTCTGGGATCCACAGGGGATTCTCTTTATCCTGTGAGAAAACACAATATCGCTCCCCTGGATCTTATGAGAATAGGATCCGGGCCACTCCAAAGATCAGTTAAGATATCTTTCCATTTTACCATTTCCTTTTGGCCTTTTAGGTTTTGAGGTGAGACGCTTGGCCTCGGTATGGCCCCCAGCGTTAATGTTTATGAGGCTTTAAAGCCCCAGGCATTCCAGGCCTTTAAGAAGTGTTGAATAGCAGGCATGGCCTTTTCCCCTATCAAAGACTGGGAAAGCCATCTGTAATTTTCTCCACTCCTCTGATGGTAAGAAGGAGTCGGTACCAAATAGTGGGGGTGCTGATGGAAGCACACCCGCTGGCATTTTTGGCAGCCGATATCTATCGGGGTGGTATCGTGCTGCTTCTTTCTCTAGCTCTGCTTCCTTGCTAGAGTCTAAAATCTCAGAGTCTGAGCTGCTCAGCTCCAAGGCTTCCAGTTTCGTTGCAGGGCAGAGGCTAGGTTTCGAGTCACCTAGCTGAGCTGTTTTCTCTAAAACTTTATCTCTTGAGCTTTCAGAGTCATCAGAGCTATCAAGATTTAAAGCTTTAAACTTATTTACAGAATCATCTAACAAATTATTCACTCCCTTGTAACTAGACATCCCGGGAGGTCCTTTTTTCTTATATTTTATTGTTAGGCGCGCCCCATCTCTCATCACATTCGGTTTCTGATATGTAATTCTGGACTTCTTTAAGATTGCTACAACAGTGAGAAAAGTCAAAATAGCTCCTAGTAAAAGCATAGAAGCCTCTATATTAACCTCCCACAATAGCAACATTCCCAAGCCAAAGTCCAGAAAAATCATACCTCTCCGAATTTACCACCCTGCAGTTCTGAATCTGCCTCGTTAGAGGGGTCTCCGCGGTGCTGGAGATGTTCACATGTTCCCGGGTTTCGGCACTATATGTCCCGCGCGCTCTGTATTTCTCGCCAGCAAGAAATCATACACGGGACACTCGGATCCTTCTGCAGACAAGCTTTAATGCGTCTTGAGAGTGAAAGAGCATAAGCTTCCCAGAGCGGAGACACTAAACCAAGAAAACCATCCCTTATAAAGGCTGGCCAGCCGCCTGGGACGTGTTACCCTATGAATGGCTTCAGCTCCTCAGGCCAAAATGAGCCACGGGATAGGCAGAGATCAAAGGAATGGAGATTACCCAGCGCCTGTGAAGTAATTTACATCTTGGTGTCTTCAGGCACCATTATAATGCAGGAAACGGCCCCTTACAGGAGGTTAGGACTTCCATTTGTGAATTTGGGGCAGGGAATAGTTAGCTCACAACAGTCTCCAAGGAGAGCATTATCGAGTATGTTCACACTACCCAGTGCTTTTAATGTCTTCCGATTTGATCATCTGAAAAATGAGGCTATGTTTTAGATAATTGTGTCTGTGTTTTGCCCAGATGGTCTTGTTTCCCCTTTCTTCCTGGCTTTTTAAAGACGTATTTGCTAATGTGCAGCCCACCTAGTCCATGTATGTAGGTTTTCATACACACATACATATATTACACACATACATGAATCATTGTAAAATCCTCTTTTACAGCTATATTTCTTTCCTTCTCTTTTCTTTTCTTTCTTTTTTTTTTTAAGACAAGGTTTCTCTGTAACTTTGGAGCCTGTCCTAGAGCTGAATCTCTAGACCAGTGCTGGCCTCGAACTCACAGAGATCCGCCTGTCTCTGCCTCCCTAGTGCTGGGATTAAATGTGTGTGCCACCACCGCCCAGCTACAGCTGCGTTTCATGTCTCTCATTTGCCAGTTGTTTTACTGTGTGCTATGAATCTCTATGTACCCTGTCCATATCTTTATAGTATAAAGGGGACTATTAATGGTATGGTAGGTAAGTAAACTCATAATCCATCAACTATATTATGTTAGTAGAGAACATTTTGAGGAAAAGCAGAAGCAGCTTATGCTAATAAGAAGTGGGTTTTTCTTTTTTTGCAATGCATCACCTCAAATTGCTTTGGGAAAGAAACAGTATCTGCAGAAGCTATATAAATTGGGGACAAAAGCAAGATTAGTCACAAAATATTTTTAAAGCCAACAGTAGCTAGAAAAATCAATGCCCAAATTAGCACAAGCTGGTTTTAAAAAAAAAAATAAGCATGCCTAAATTGATTTTCCCATATATCTGCCTTAGGCAGACAAAGTATGGGAGGAAGTGGACTGTTGCCAGACCTGAAGCATTTTTCTGAGCTCAGTCAACTTCTATTAATGGGCAGTGACGCCATGCTGGCTCCCAGCCAGGCCCTGGTGCACTTAGAGTTATTTGACTGGCTGGCTAGAAGCAGGCATTGCATCAGAAACAGGCAGAGAACTGTGAGGAATGTAAGAAATGTGTCTGGGGAGCTGACTTCCTTGACAGATCACTCATGGCACCTGTGAGGTGGCCTTTTGTATACAAGACTGAACTGACCAACACTAAGGATGAGCAAACTCCAGCCTCCACTGAGCTGCCAAGTCAGAGCCTAGGCATTATGAACAGCCAGGGTAGAAATTAACCCCATGGCCTGGAAGCCATTAGTTTTGTCTCATTCTGTCAATGCAGTAGACTCCCAAATGCATTCACAACGATGTATTGGCTTTTTCTGAATTCTCTGCTTTACAGATTGTCCTTAATTATACTCAGTAGTCTGTCCTGGCATTGATTCCAAAATGGCATTTTAAAGAGAATCCAGAGAGTGCCCAAAGAGGTTGTAAGGGTGGTAAATATTCTGATCCCAAGCTGCTGTGGACAGATGCTGTGACATCCTTTGCCCATTTCACAGCAAAGGAGAGAAGGTGGGGAAGGGGAGGGAGCATAATGTGAACATGTGATCTGATGAAGGGCTTTCAGACTGGAAAAGCTTACAAAGACGGTGGCTAAAATGGGGCATTTTATTGCTAAGCCCATAAGGACTTTAAAATGAAGAATGAAATACAGCTCCAGTTGGCTGATGAAGTGGGAAATCTGCTGTAATGGACTTAGATAAACTTTAGCTTTGGGTTCATTCGTTGTCACAAATGCACCATATTAATGTTAGTAATCAGTGGATTGAGTGTGAAGCAGTGAGAAACTGTCTGGATGTCCAAAATTCTGCATTATTTTCCCAAGAATTCTTTGAATGTACAGTTATTCCAAAATAAAAAGATTACTTACTCCTCATGTGGATATGTTCCAATAAATGTACTCTAAAATAATCAGAGAGACAAAGGAGAATGTATTTAGAGGGTACTGGTAGAAGAAACAAGTTTGCCCCAGACTTAGTAATTACTGTTGGTTAATAGATACATGGATAGATGCAGTGTGCTGGTCCTTCCTCTTTCACACTGGTTTAAAAGTCTCCACAATGAGTCATTCAAAAAAGCTGAAAACTAAGAAAGTAAACACACACACACACACACACACACACACACACACACACACACACACACACTCCTGCTGCTGTTCCCAAGCTGCTGTGGACAGCTGTCTTCTTAGTTTTCAGCTAATATATAATACATACATAGATATATATCACATACACATATACTTCATATATAAACAGTAATTTTATATACACATTAGCATGTATGTTCAATTTGTGTATACATATAACTCTAAAGTGGTTTTATAAGAGACATATCTACATTAGGAGTCAATAAGAACTCTAGCCCATGCCACTTTTCAGTGTGTGAGTGTGCTTGCTCTACAGCTGAACAGCGGTATTTCAGTCTCTACTGTGGTATGGAGTCCCCATTCTGTAGAGTGAGTAGATTATATTGTCATGTCAGTGTATGTGCTTTAGTAGTTTTCCTTTAGTGGGATGCATTGTTAGGTCAAGCTCTACATCCTCTGTTTGACAGCAGAGCCTAGTTTCTCCAGACAGGAATAGGTATATAGAGTTGAAAGAATGTTTTTCTCCATACAGTGTTAAAGCAGGTGGATTAAGTTTTGAGTTTGATCTGGGTAGAAGCTTTTAAGTCTGCTATATCATTAAATTGTGACTGATCAGCTCCTGGTCCCTTACCTGCCCCTCCCTACCACTAGAACAGTTGCAAAATAGATGATAACCATTAGCCAGTGAGCACACAGAATCCCTTTCCTTTCCTTTCCTTTCCTTTTGTTTTATTTTCAAGACAGTGTTTCTCAAGACAGGGTTGCCCTGTGTAACAGCCCTAGCTGTCCTGGAACTCACTCTGTAGACTAGGCTGGGCTCAAACTCACAGAGATCCACCTGCCTCTGCCTCCTGAGTGCTGGGATTAAAGGTGTGCGCCATCTCCTCCCCACCAGAATCCCTTCTCTAAGACTTCCCCCCACTAAGTTACTCTTCCTCCTTCCTCCCTTTTAAGTAAGAGGCATGGGCATTCACTCAGGATCCTAAGAAACATGGGTACAATTCATCCCTGGCACATCCTTTACCATTCATCCTTGGCACCCCCCATTTTGATTATCTCCTAGGATCAAGTCAGTTCTGTTCAGTTGATAGTTCTATTCTGTCTTTACCTCTCTGACCTTGTAGCTTGTTGAAGGTTCAAACCTGTATTTTCTAACAACAGGAGTATTTATACTTACCTTACTCTTATAGTCCGTGTTGACACTGCCACAAAGATGTGTGTATTCTGTCCATACTACTATAACAAAAGAGATGAGGCTAAGCATTCATAAATAATAGATATGAGTCATTCTACAAGTTGAAAAGTCCGAGATGAAGGCCACTCTCTGCTTCTAAAGTGGTGCTTTGTGGCTGTGTCCCCTCGAGGGACTAAATGCTGTATACTTATCTGCAGGACTCATGGATACAGGAGACAGTTCTCTCAAGATTCACCTTCGAATTACATCCCAAGAGTCTATCTCTTAGTACCAGGATCACATGTTAAGTTCCAACATATGAATTTTAGAGGGGTACCAGCATTCAAATCATGGCAATGAGTAATATGGCCATCTCATTCACTTGACATTCTTGACCATGTTTTCATGTACTACCCTCCAATCTTCAAGATGAAGACCTAGATTCTCAGTTCAAAATATAGTCATATCCCATACTTTCACCAAGTTCAACTGCTTATTGTTTCCAGAATGTTCTGGGTTGTGCTATATATCTTTGCCTTAGCTCTGCAGTTCCTTCATCTTAAGACTGTTCTGGTTCCACACACCCCACCCCCATCCTCTAAATCAGTGATTCTCAACCTTCCAAATGCTGTGACCCTTTAATACAGTTTTATGGTGACCCCAACCATAAAATTATTTTGTTGCTACTTATTTCCTGTAATTTTGCTACTGTTATGAGTCATAATGTAAACATCTGATATGCAGCCCCAAGAAGGTCATGACCCACAGGTTGAGAACATTTGCTCTAAATCACTAGCCACATATCTTTCCAGATAGAATCTAAACATCATCTCTTAAACATAACTGCTCAGATTAGGAGGCTAGTGTGTGTGTGTGTGTGTGTGTGTGTGTGTTGGTGGGGAGTCCTTCTGGCTCACTCTCCATTCATGGGGAGTGCTAGGATACAAGCTAGGTGTCCCGGAGAACGAGTGCCCTCTCTCCAATGTATGAAGGATACTGCATGCGCTGGATGCAGTACTCCTCCACAGACAGGAGCTACCACTTTCTTCTCTACCTTCCACCTATACCTCATGTACAAGGCAGCCGTGAATGGAACTGAACAGTTAAGTGCAAGAAGGAGGTGGAGACCAAAATCCCCTGGGGCCTTGAGAGCTACGCTATTGAATTTCTGCCTCAGAACTGTTAAGCCTAGCAGTAGGCACTTAAGAGACAACTACTGAATAAAACAAAAGTGTAAACTCACAGTAGTTCAGAGAACTGTATTTTTAAACATTATGAGTATTTTTATTGGAGGCAGTTTGTAAGCAAGCTATGTGTCAGGACTTTCACATCTGATGAAGCAAGGTCTGGCTCAGCAAGTCAAGTTAGTGACTCTCTAGTTAGTGCTCTTGAGACCCTCCTTAAAGGCATCCTTGGGAAGCGCACCAGCCTTTTGTAATTCTTCCAACCACCAGTCCTTCCTTGCTGGAGGAAATGGCACAGTCTGGAGGCCTCACAGCTGGAGGCTGGCGGGAAACAAGTCATGGTCTTGTCTTGGGTTTAGATTTCTGCTCAGGGAAGGGCACTTCCTCTCCTGTTTGTGAGAACCAAGTATCACATTCTGGATGGGGAAGATTGTGATAGAAAACATGATAGGCACCGGGCATTGGTGTTGCACGCCTTTAATCCCAGCACTCAGGAGGCAGAGGCAGGCATATCTCTGTGAGTTCGAGACCAGCCTGGTCTACAAGAGCTAGTTCCAGGACATCCTCCAAAGCCACAGAGAAACCCTGTTTCGAAAAACCAAAAAAAGAAAAAAGAAAAAAGAAAACATGATAGGCGGTGAAAATATGAACTGGTGAACTGATGAAGCACGCATCTTGGCTGCAGGGGATTGGGGACTGCCTTTGCAACATGGTTTTCTTCTGTGAGACACAGATTTGGAAGGCTTTGTTGATTTCTATGTAGTCTGTTATGTTTGGCAAGACCCTCTAGTTAGGGCTGCTTGAGAGTTGGATAATGTATACGTTCTTTAGAAGAAAGTAGAATACATCAAAGCTTCCAGTGTCTCCTTACCTATCCCCGCCCCACACCCCCCTCCCCTCCTTCCACCCCCTCCCACCCCCACCACTGCAGTTATCTCAGGGCAACCAGAAGCAATAGCTGAGAAACTGACAGAACACAGGTTTGAAGCAAGGAGGGGGCTTTGTCTGTTTCATGTCCATCACAGAACTCACAGCAGGACTGTCTTAGCTCTTTGAAGGAAGGAGAAAGTTCCTAGAAGAGCACTGTACATTTCTGAAAAGCATGAGAGGGAGGAAAATAAAGAAAAGAACATGAAGCTCGAAGACAGATGAAGTCATACATACCTACAACCCTACACTGGGAGGAGAAGCCAGGAGGATCCAGAATTCAAGTTTACATACCAAGTTTGAGGCCAACCTGCACTACATAAGACCCTGTCTCAAACAGCTGTAAAAATAAAACAAAAGGGTACTAAAGCCATATCTCTTTAAGAATTAGAAATTTGGCTTCTGTTTGAAACAATTTTCTTTTGCACAACACTGACAGAGTCCCCCACACACAAACAAACAAACAAACAAACATTTCTACTCGCACAGTTTGTTTATTCTCATTCCCACATCTTAATTGGGTGTTCTCTTTCAAGTACCAAATCCAGTAAATGTTATTTAATGGAAAGAGAAAAAAAATCATTAATGACTGCCAGAAAATCATTTCCCAGCCATCCAGTCAGCCAAAACGCAAGCATCCAAAGATATGATTTCATTTTTAATCACATAATGAGGCAAAGAATATCAAGTAGAAGCATAAAGAGGAAGAAAATTCTCATTTATTCTAAACCTCTTTCAGAAAGATACCCAATTTTGGGTTATTTGGTGAAGACAGATGACAAGATAGGTGCTGATCAAGGATACCCAAACCTGATGCTGACAGACAAGTGAGAGGATGCTAGCAATCAGTGATGGCTAGACTTGAGCATGACCTCTTCTTTTTTCTTCTCCAAGCCTTTGAGTGTTTGCACTTCACGTGTCAAGATTCAGGCTTTATGCTGGTCTGCCCCTGTCACCTAGCAGAATGCACTCAGGCAGTACCCTGGTCAGCCCAGGGTTCCATGATTGAATAGTCTGCACACAGATGCAAAGGACCCCTTTAAAAGACAGATCCCACCCACTTACGCTCCCTCACCTCCTCTCTTTCCTGATCTCTCTTTCCCCCTCTCTTTCCCACTGTTCCCCTGGGGCAGACAGGACTTTTCCTGTCTCCCTCTTCTGTTCTCTCTCTGTCTCTTTGCCTCTTTATCTCTTTCTCTTTCCTTCCCCCTCCCTCCCCTTTCTAATATAACTTCTCACTTAAACCCTGTCTGCCTGGCATGTTTGTCCCTCTGCTTTGGTCACCCTCACCTGCCATGGAATCCATGCAAAGTCCCCTATGCAAGGTTCCCCTTGCACGTTATCATAACATCCTTCATCTGCACAATGGATCCCTTAAGCTCATTCTGTGCAACAAGAACCTAAAAATGGCAGAAAGTCCGTGTCCCTAAGCATCAAGCCTTAGAGTGTGCACATCAAATGGAGAGGCCAACTAGTTGCCTTAAACCTGTGGAGCATGGCCTCCATATTCCTAAAGCTAGGAGGAAAAGCAAGAGAATCCAGAACTTCTTAAGTGATGTCTTTCCCACTAAGTTTTCTTTACATATGCCCCAGTCTAGGAGGAAAGGCTTAGGCTTCTTGCATACGCCACACTTCAATGTTTTGGGTTCCAAAACCACCTAGATATATCACTCTTATTTCATTTAAAATATGAAATGTAACATAGTGCACCTATGCTTCCATTCCTTCCCGAGACTCAGGAATTTAAAACAAGATTGTCTCTGCTTTCCTGTCACATGCATGGAGGCTGGAGTGTGGTTTTCCTCATTTATGTAAGTACTTTTGTTTCATCTGAAGAACTCGCTCACTTTTGTTACTGTAATTGAGGATTAGCTAATCCTTACCACCCTTTGGTGTTAACAAACAGAATATATCACTCCCTGAGATATAACAGTGAGCAATTTTTACATTTTTAAAAAGTGTTATTATTCTTGTGTGGGATCAACAGTGCAGACGTGCCATGACAGTCAGCCATGTGGCAGTCAGAGGACAATTTTGTGGAGTGAGTTCTCTCCTTCCACCTGTATATGAGTTCCAGGGATCATCTGGAGAGGCCAGGCTTTCATGCCAAGGACTGGTAGCTACTGAGTCATGTTGTGAATCATCAATTTTATAAACAGAAAGACCAGTAATACCTATACCACTGTTTCTAAAATATTAATACGCATGCAGATCATGTGGAGAGGTTGTAAATAACAGGTTCTCATTTAACTGGTCTGTGGAGGGGCCTGAGAGACTTCTCTTTGAGCACATTCCTGCTCCAGTGTCTTTGGTGTGCAAACAGTGGCTTGTACCAGACAGAATATAATTCTATCTCTAGAAACTTAAGTCAACTGATAACACTGGGAAGCAAGGAGAGCATATTGCCTTTGATTTTCTTATTTATAAGCCATAACCCAGGGAAAATAAGTTGGAGGCCTTGCTTAATGGCTGATGTGAGGTCTCTGTCATGTCGCCACAGGTCTAGGTTCTTCTGTCTTTCTGCTTTGCTATCCTGAGTGTGGTTTGCAGTCCCAAGACATCCTCCTGTCCCACATGGTGGCTGCTATCTTTTCCAAAGTCTGGTCAGTGGCAGAGGAAGCACTGAGGTTAAACAGGTATTCAGCTGGGTTAACCCCTTCTAAACAAGCAGTCATGAGGTGCCCACCCAATAATTTTCACTTAAATCTCATAGTCTAAAATATATCATCTTTCTAAAGGGAGAACTGAAAATGCTGCTTTTCCAGTTGGCAACATAGAATTGAGGTTTACTTGGTAAATAGTAAGGGCAGGAAGGAAGCGTGGTAGACTTTAGTACTCTGTACTGTGAGTCACATGAGATAATTTTAAGTTCTCTATCAGTCAGCCATGGCCTTGCCTTCTGGACCATGCCCCACTCCAACATGACAGCAGCTATACTGCCAAAGTGAACAAGAGGCTAGCTATCAGTGCAGTAAGTCCGTATCACTGGCTTCCTCGATTCCCCTCTTGACTGAAGCTCTTGGCTCTAAAACTTGATGATTCCGAGAACCAATCCATCCTGCTTCATTGTGCTCCTTGGAATGGCAGACTCAGTTTGTTCAGGATAGTCTCCAAATCATTGTCCCTGAGGTTGTGGTATATAGATAAGGGACTGATTCCAAATGTCTTCCCTTCTTGGTGCCAATCAGTTCATCCTTGAGCAGTAGTAGTATTAGCCAAGGTAAAGAATCCAGCCCAGCCCATTGATCTGAGCATGAGCAACTGGATCTTTTCCCAGCACTTCCAGGGAACAGGAAAAGGGCAAGAAGCACTCCACACTCCTGAGAGGGAGGATTCTGAAGAGGTTGAGATCATGGCTTTACCTGCGGCTCACAGGTGATGATGGAAATCTCAGGCTACTCCCTGGATCCTGAGTTCAGAGGTAGAAGGTGAAGGATGTGCAGGTTGGAGTCACCAGTTAAAAGTGAGGCAGTCTTTAGTCGCCTTTGCTTCTCATCTCAAGGGTTTTTAAAAATTAATTTATTTTATGCGTATGGGTGTTTTGCCTGAATATATATGTGTGTGTGTATGTATGTATGCATGCATGTATGTATGTGTGTGTGTGTGTGTGTGTATGTGTATGTGTATGTGTATGTGTATGTGTATGTGTATGTGTATGTGTATGTGTATGTGTATGTGTATGTAGTACCTGTGTGCCTGGTGCCCATGGAAGCCAGAAAGGGGTGTTGGATTCTCTGGAACTGGAGTTGAAGACAGTTGTGAGCTGCTATGTGGTTGCTGGGAATTGAACTCAGGTCCTCTGGAAGAGCAGCCAGTGCTCTTAACTGCTGAGCCACCTCTCCAGCCCTTCCCTCAAGGAATTTATTCCTCCATATTTTCCATCTGAAGTCACAAAAGCAACATGTGGGCAGTGTAGTCATTGCTTCAGTGTAGTCAGCCCTCAGTATGAGGGCTCCACTCCTTGAAAATAATTTGTATACATTAACCCAATGTAGCTTTTCCTTATGTGTATGATGTGCCTGCATGTATGTCTGTGTATCATGTACACGCCTAGTGACTATGGAGGCCAGAGAGGGTATGAGATCCCCCAGAATTGGAACCACAGAAGGTTATGTGTTGTCATATAGTTGCTGATTGGGGGTGATGGGGTTTTAGGGTTCACAGGACAGGCAGGATATAGCTAAGTGGGAAATCCAAACGAAGGGATAGAGAGAAGGAAGACAGAGTCAAGAGACGTCATGTAGCTGCCAGGGAGGCAAGATATCAGGGCATCACAGGTCCGCTACAGCCACATGGTGATACACAGATTAGTAGAAATGAGTTAATTTATAAGAAAGAGAGCAAGCTAGCCAGTAATAAGCCTAAGCCATTGGCCAAACAATTATAAATATATATTAAGTCTCTAAGTGGTTAGGAGGGGCTGCAGGGACCCCGTGGGAGGAGAGACACTGATCCAATGAGACTGGGCTAGGTGGAGAAAAGCCTCCATTTACATTTCTAAGAAACTCATCTTAGAAATTTACAAATGGCTCTGCGTTCTATTCCTTTTGCAGGTTCAAAAGTCTCAGGGTCCTCTTCTGCAGTCTCAATTGCCTAAGCACTTCTACGATGGCTCTTCCTTTTAGATGTTCTGCTCATATCTTCTTCTCAGGTAAAGTAAATGCTTATTTTTCAGTGCTACATGTCCACCATTCCACACCAGATTCCAGTTGACTTTGTCAGTGAGGACCTTTGACCAGTATGTGTATTTGACCATTAATCTATTTTCAACTGTAGGCTTAAGATAAGAAGTAAGGTTCCAGTCAGGACACAAAGACAGACGCTGTAGTGGTTACATAATAAAGTAACATTCACTTAACCTCTCTGTGTCTCTGCGAAAGCTGAGTTAATTATTATCTGTGCTTATTATCTGTGCTACTTATTTCTCAGGTATTTTAGAGACATTAGCAATTATTTCTACCAATTTTAAGTAGGCTCCATTGTCTGTTTAAATGCAATCCCCTTAAGAATAAATAAGCAGAAGTTTAAGGCATTTTTGGTGCAGCATAGTTTGGGTCTTAAATCTCCCCCAAAAGCCACATGTTGAAGACTTGTTCCTCATTCCTTGGTACTGTTAGAAGGTGGTAGAACCTGCAGAGGTGCTTCCTAGAGGGAGGGAGTTAGGCCATTGGAGGCATGTCCTTGAAAGGGATGTTGAGACCCTAGCCACCTCTTTTCTCTTTGCTTCCCACTACTGTGAGGTGAGTCATTTCTTCTTATGGTATAAGGCCTCACCTTAGATCCAGGAAAGTGACTATAGATTGCAGCTTCTAAAACCATGAGCCAAAATAAATCTTCTGGTAATTTGATTATAGCAGGTATTTCTTCATGTGACTGAAAGCTTATTAACACATGATACAAGCCTATAAATGAGAACTGTGGTTGGATTCTAGCATGGAGAGGGAGGGGCTCACTAGCCTCCACCTCCAGCTGAGGAGTTACTGATGGTTAATGACTACTGAGGTAAGGGGACTAGAATTTTTTAAGGGTGTGGCCCCTGGTTGATCCACCATGCTCCAGTGGATGGTTGCACATCTATGAGTATATGGGCAACAAAAATTGAACTCAGTGAGTTATTGTGGAGGGGATGAGCTAGAGGGGAAGGGAAGAGAGATGAAGTTTGAAGGGGGTTTGAGGCTGGATCTGGGAGGAGTTATGGGAAGGAATGAAGGTGAATATGATCAAAATACATTGTATGCATCACTGAAATACTCAAAGCTTAATAAAAAATACTATACTAAAAAAGAATTTTAGTTGGGAACAAAATCAGAGCAAGGCATGGGGAAGGTATTGATTGATTGTGGCTTAGTGTGAGCTGTGCACGTGTTTCCTTGTTGCTTTGTCAGTGTGCTTAGGAAAAATGTGATGATGCACCAGTTCTGTGTTTTATCAAGAGGGTTCCCCCCACGGAACATTTTATTCCTCAACTTAATTTTTCATGACAAAATGTTCTTCTGTTAAAATGGCTGTACCAAGACAATTTCATCAAAATGTCATGTGCCTAATTATTTGGCAGGCAAGTATTGTTTCAGTTTGAATGTTAACAAATGAAAGCTCTCATGCCATTCAGGGTGACCCCTGAGTGTGACTGCTGGAGAAAGGGAGGTGGGAGGACCACGTGCTCTTGACTGATACAGCCTGAAAAACTTCAGAAGCTAAGCAGGGCTGTGGCTATGTGCTCCATAGGCCAGAAGTCAAGAGAACTGAGTCACCCACTGAGCCCTGCTGCGGAGCTGGCTTTTGGTTCAGTCACTCAGGTGTGGATGGAGAGCACTGTGCTTTCCCACAGGGTGGGACCCCTGTCCATGTGATATACAGCTGCAGAATCAGAGCATTCATTCCCATGGGACACAAAGAACACCAATCTCCCTTGTCCGTGACATTCCGAATGAGTTTTACCACATCATTGTAGGTCTCAGAATAAGATAAAAATGTGGGAGCCAGTTTTCAAAGTTTTTAAGAATCTCTAGTGGACAACTGAAGAACATTGAACCAAGTGTATTAATTAATCCATGAGTCATCTCTGTCTGCTGTAGGTCATATAGGGCCTGGGAGACAGCACCCAAAGTGGAACATGACACACAGGAGCTCACTGGGAAGGATCTGTAAGGAGACAGGGAAGCAGGGTCAATCACAGGATGAGCTGCATTCCTATTCAGTAGCAACAGAGACCACAGTGGATCCTATGAGTCTACCCCTAAAAAGGCAAGAATTTAATCTCCCCACCCCACCACTTTGCACTTCTAACAGTCATTGAATGCAAGCTGTCCAGAGTTGGGGCATGACCTTGACTGAGGTAGAGGTCTTTAGCCAAGGGCTATCCTAGGGACACACAGCCCAGCACTTTACCTGCCATCACTTCCAATAGCTGGGGGTATGAGTATTTTACCCAACAAGGAGACTGAGCACCACCGCATTCACTCTACATCCCCCTCCATCCATTCAGGAACTTATTTTTAGTTCCTAAAATAGTTGGCAGTTAACTGGCCTACTGGGAGCAGTGTGACAAGGTCACCTTAATAAACAAGACAAATGGCAAAGAAAGAGAATAGCAGGAAATGTGCCTAGACTGTAAAGACCCAGACATTGAACTTGCAGAGAGCGGAGCAGGTGCCACAGAAATGTGGTTTGTTTTCTAGTGTTTTTTGATTGTGTACATTTTCTTTTATTTTCTCTTTTCACCACAAAGCTGGCATTTTCAAGTGGAAGTCTGCTAAAGAATAAGAAGGGAAGCAGGATCAACATTTTGTTCATGATGGAACTCTAGAGGGGTCCTCCAGGACAGGTGGGGAGTGGTGGGTATCTTAGAAATGGAAGAGTCAGGGACATAGTCTGGATGAAAAACAATGAGACCATGATGCTCCTAGGTATGACTGGGTAGAAAGTTTGTTGTAGATATAAGGGAGATCACAGCCAAACTGAACCAGTCCCGCCCACCCCATGGAGGGGTAAAGTGGGAGAGAGGAGAGAAGGCAAGAACGGGGACCAGGAACCAAGAGCCCAAGAGAGTCCAGGGGACCCAAATGACTTAGCATAGGAAAGAGAAGCTGGGGGAAAGAGAGCAGAAGCCCAGCCCCAGGGAGGGAGAAGTTATTTTGGGGGGTGGGGTACAGGGTGAGAAGTGCTAGGAGGAGCCACAGGACAAGTGAAACTTGTCCCAGATTTCTTTGAGACCTGCAAGAGTCAAAAGGGAATAGTGACCCCTGACCCCGGACTCAGAGGTGGCCACTCAATTCTGCAGGCTCTGTCTTGTCCAAATCAAGGAACCACTTTCTAGGTTGCCAAGACTTAAAGAATCAATTTCGTATCCCAGGACTAAGATGTCTGAGATAGTGGATGTGAAAGTTTTACTTGTAATTGGTATAGTACTATATCGTTACTGAAAGGATAAAAAGAAAAGAAAAGAAAAAAAAGAAAAGAAAAGAAAAGAAACTGTAACTCTAGTTCTGAGGGAAGAAGGCTGTCATGGAGGAGTGTCATGGGTGACCCAAGTGTGTACCTTTCAGGGGGTCCTGCCAAGGTAGGCCACTAAGCAAACACTCCACATGCCATAGAGTTAGTGCAAGAGGTTTGTTTATTGGGGGAGGGGGAGAGTGAAATACTGAAAGGCCATGTCAGAGTAGGGACATGAGAGAGGCAGGCAGGCAGGCAGGCAGGCAGGCAGACAGACAGACAGACAGACAGACAGACAGACAGACAGACAGACCAGGGAAGAAACAGAGGAAGAAGAGAGGAGCAAGATGCAAGAGAGCAAGTTGTGCCTGGCAGGCACTTTTAAGGGGTATGCATGTTGAATAGCTGGAAAGGCACCTGGTAAGAAGTGATGACATAACTGCTCTGGCATTACTGTTATCAGATTTATAATAATCAAGAATTACAACTGCCATATGCGTAATTGTGATGATAGTCTGTCCAAATGCCTGCCTCAGTCAACAGAAATAATCTTTTGAGACTCTAGGAAACATGGATTGTGTTTATGTCTACCAATAAGGGAGGGAAGTGGGGAGTGCTCTAGACACAAAGACCAGAAATGAACAATTAATAAAATCGTTTTTAGCTGCTTTAAAACTGCAAAATTCAGTTTTAAAAAAATCAGTAGCAGTTGGGGAGGTGACTTGGTGAAGTGCCTGCCACATGAGCATGAGGCCCTGAGTTCAGATCCCAGACACACACATAGAAAAGTGAAAAGCTGGGCATGGTGGCACATCTGTAACTCTAGTTCTGAGGGAAGAAGGCTGTCATGGAGGAGTGTCATGGGTGACCCAAAGGTCACTAGCCAGCCAGTCTATCCAACCAGTGAGCATTGGGTTTAGTGGGAGACTCTGTTGTGATTAGGCTATGCTGTACTCTAAGTTAGTCCATATTAGATAAAATTGGTTTCTCAGGCTGTGTATTCCCTGAGACTGCATTTTTGAAAGGGAAAGTCGAGTACAGGTTCTGGGTGGACTCAGAAATTGTACTATCTGTCAGTCACTGCCCACCGGCACAAACTGATAAGGAACTGCTTCATTCTAACTGGAGGGAGTGTGTGCATGTGTGTCTGAGGAGGGGATGCCCTTCCACCCTTTTTATTTCTTACCCACATGGGCTACCATAGAACTTGAAAGCTACTGGGAGAATCTTCAGCAAAAGGCTAATGTCAGATTCAAATGGGATTACAGCTGTGAGTGCAAAGCAGAAAGGATGGCTTGTGTTGCCCAATGGATACCTGCCTCATTTAGAGTGTTAGGCCCAAGGGAACTCTAATTCTCTGAATTCTGCTGGTTAGACAAAAGCCAGCATTCCTTGGGAACTTGTGAAACTGGTTCTCACTTGTCAAAGGGAGTCCTTCTCCTTTAGCAAAAGGGGTATAGGCTCCCCATCAGCATATGCTTCTAGTGCCTATCTGCATATCAAGGTCCATGCTGGCCTCCAAGCTCTGTCCCCACTCACAAGTACTTGTTATGCACTTCAAAGCCCCAACTCCTTTTCTACAGGGTACCTGTGCCCTTATAACCTTCGAGCTTCTCCCCCACCCCACCTCCTCTTCTTGTTTCTCTCTGCCTTCTGGAGAGACAGCCTTGGCAGTTTGGAATAAACTTTTCACTTTTCCACCCACAGAGTGGCTATTCCGGTCCCTTTACTGAGCCCCTCGAATTTACATAGTACTTCATACATTTCTGGATGGGTGAACTATAAATAAATAAGTCTCTTCTCACTGGGCGGAAAGCTCTGTGACAGCTCAGGTCTACCTTTTCAGTGTGTCTTTGCACACAGAGGACCTCAGAAAATGTTTGCTGTTCCACCCTATTCTGCTAAATGCATGTTCAAATCTTAAGGGTGTCCTTCATGATTAAGACTTTCTTCTCTAAGGGATCCCCAGGAAGTCTCCAAGTGCTCAGTCACGGGGCAGCACTTTCAGTGCTCCCAGTACTCACTCTTGGGCAGTGAAAGAGGTATTAAGTAACTTGATCAAAGTCCTAATATTACAAAGTATTAGACTTTAATGCTCAAATAGGACCAGAGGACTAGATTGAACTATGACAGGAACAAAAGCCAACGATGGCCACTCTGTCCTCTGTGTAACTGGTTCCTGAAGTCTATTCCCTTTCAGAGTCTTTTCTGCAACACAATACATCCAGACAAACCTTTGGCTCCAGTTTTAGCAACTATCTAACTCTTGTCTTGCTGAAGGTCAATGCCTTGTGTGAGATGCTATTGTTATACCCAAACTCTGAACCCAAAATCACCAAGAGACCCGATCCAATGCAAAAGCAGAGTCTTTTTAATTAACTAGTTAACTGGAGTTAACTTGGGTCCTCTGTCTGTCTGACACAGCAGGTGGAGCAAGAAAGGCCAGGCAGGGACCTCAAACAGGAACAGTCATAGGGCGGGGAATATATTGGGGTAGAGCAAGGGGAGTGTCTGGGATCTGAAACAGTCCCAGGATTGGTGTGCTTCTGGGCTTTGGTGATGTGTTCTGTGTTGATTGGTCAACTGCAGCTGCAGGTAGTTTGCTATGGCCTGTAGGCCTCACCAGTTGCTATGCTCCACATTCCAGAGCCTGGGAGCTAACTTCTGATTGGCTCCTTGCCATATGGAGGATATCTAGCTTCCTAGTGACTAGGATAAGGTCGGGCATGGTGTGTGTGTGTGGGGGGTGTGAGGGGGGGAGTCAGCACATGTTGCTGAGTCAGTTGCTGAGTCTTTTCTGCAGCCTGTCATGGCTGCCAAAGCAGGGGGCTGGGTGGGGGTCTGGTCCCTTCACTATTGAAGTTTCTAAACTAAGTGCCTCCCTTTCAAGATTTCAGTATGTTTTTTTAATAACTTGGATCATATTGAAGTCCTCTATAAAGCCACCACTGAATTGGGAGATGAAGCAGAAGCTTTTTGGTCCTTCTGATTGCAACTTACTGATTTAATGACTTAGGACAAGTGACTCCCTTAGAAACATATGTTAAGATGTGCAAATTCTCAGGCTAACCTGGTCTAGGATGGAGACCAGGCATCTGTTTTTCCAACCAACAAACCACACATGATTCTGGTGCCAAATATTACTATGAATTTGGAAGGAATATTGCCAATGTGCCCAAGGTTTAAATAAATATAATTAGTATTTTTTTCAAAAGCAGTATTTTTATTGTTCTTCGAGAACTTCACACAATGTATTTTGAACATGTATCACCCCCACTTCTCCCATTACCACCTACTGCATCCCCATCCCTTTCCACCCAACTTTGAGATTTCTCCTGTTTGTTTTTCTTTTAGTTTCTATCAAGTCTAGTTATGTTGCCCAGGTAGTATTTGGAGCCCAGTCTTTCCTGGGGTGTTGTGTAGTCAGCCAGCAACTATCAAATACCAATAGGTTCTCAGCACCAAATGGTAGGATTTCGTGTCCACCTTTCCCCTTCTGTGCTGGGTTTTGTCAGCCTGCATACTGTGCAGGTTTTATGCAATCATCCCACTCCCTCTTCTGTAAAGACCCTGGGCCTTGGGAGGGGCTGATATCGAATGTTCCGTTTAGAACTGAGCAGTCCACGGTCTTCTATTCTCTGTACATTATGGGGAATCTCTGGCTAATTGCCAATTACTACAAAGAAAGGCTTTTCTGATGAGGATTGAGAGATGTTCTGATTGGTGAATCTCAAAGAACCTTGTACCAATCCATTCCTCCTTCCTTCCTGAGCTAAAACAGATCTCTCTGATGTGGAGTACATAGTTCCCTACTGGTGTGGCTCAAATACCTTCTCAAGGGTTCAGCTGGATTTCTAGAAAAGCTACACCACAGAGAGGAACATCAACAGCCTCCTGCTCCCTTCACTCACGCTGCCTGGGTATAATTTGTCCCTGTCAAACCTGCCAGGATACACAGACAAGCTAAGACTCTGGTCTGATTTCCATCCCCTGCTGGTGCCAACAGATCACTGTGGTCAAGAAAAAGTCCCCTGGTTCCTTCAGAGGAAGCCAGTTATCTGCTAGACTTCCTCTGTTTTCCAGAGCTCCATCTTGGCATCTCTGCCAAGGACATACTTTGTCTGGATCCACTGGCTGGACTTCTTCCCTTCTCTGGGAAGCTGTACTAAGAGTAATATGGCCCAGTTTGCCCACAGAACCCCACAAGGGAAAAGGGGGAACCAGGGACTGTGTGCAGATCAGACCAGTGACCAGTGTCTTTCTAAGACCAACAGGAATCTCCCAGTCTTTTTAGAATCAGTCTGTTAGTAGGTGCAAGGGCATGCCAGCCTCCTTAGAGTCCCTATTTAATTCAATTCTATGTATCAGAAAGATGGAAGGAATTGAGGCAAGAAGGGTCTCTTTGTCAATGAGGTTCAGTGTACAGTAGAATCTCTTCTGGGCCTATTCATGCTATGGAGTAGAGCTGAAATGTCTATACAACAGCATTCATAGACAATGAATGTATTGTAGTCCATTTTCTGTTTCTATAACTCAATGCCATTGACTAGGTGATTTATAAAGGATAAAGGCTCATTCAGCTCATGGTTCTAGAGACTGGAAATCTAGGGTCAAGTAGTTTTATCAGCTATGGTCTCCTCCCTACTGGGGGCTCAGTAGAATACTGAGACGGTGCAGGCCACTGCTTAACAAGAACACACACAAGAGCTAGAGAAAACCTCTATTTTA
Organism: Cricetulus griseus; assembly: GCF_003668045.3. Classification (NCBI taxonomy): domain Eukaryota; kingdom Metazoa; phylum Chordata; class Mammalia; order Rodentia; family Cricetidae; genus Cricetulus; species Cricetulus griseus. The sequence continues at coordinate 331,361,824 of NC_048595.1, forward strand.
TAATATTCATTCTCAAGTAAATGCATTTGCTTTCTATCTATATATCTGCATTAATTCCTGAATAAACTAATCCATTCTTGAGAACAGAGCCCTCATCATCTGTTCATGTCTTAAAAGTCCCACTTGGTTGTTAGCAACATAAGTCATTTAGCACCACTTGTAGGGTTACCATTTCATCAGATTTGGTGGGGACATTAAAACCATAGTACAATGTCTATGGTTAATGTGGTTATTGTCCCAATCACATGCACAAAATTAGTCATGCTTGCTCTTTGGAGTTCACATCTAGTTAGGAAATTTGTGCCAATAACTTTTGCTACAGTTCAAATCCCTTTCCTCTCAGATCTTACTGACTTCTTTACAAAGGCTGTCTTTAAGCTTGCTTTCACAGAATTCTTTTCTACTATTGCTTCTTGAGACAGGATCTCATATATCACAGGCTATCCTAGCATTTGCTGTGTAGCTGAGATTGACTTTGGATTTCTGATCTTCTGAATCTACCTCCCAGATGTTGAGATTACAGGCATGCATCACCATGTCTTGTGTATGCTACGTGCCTACCCCAGCTCTTCCAAAGGCTCCTTCAGTTAATAGCAATTTCTCAGATACTTTGCATATGGTAGCATCTCCTCCAACTTATCCAGAGAAGCAGAAAGACACTTCCAACTTTGCATTTCCTGTGTCAACCAGAGTAGAGGCTTCCACACAATAGGTGGAATAATAGATGCTCAATAAATAGTCTTCTGTAAAAGAGCTCAGTTGCGTGGACTCCACTGCCTAGCATTTATTTAATGGCATAAAGAAAATGAATAAAAAAAAAAGAAAAGAAAAGGACATGCCTGCTCCTAGGTATGGTGGAAGAGAAAGTTTATTGTAGATAAAAGGAAGAACATAGGTAGAGGCAGGGACATCTGGGAGAGTCTAAAACAGACATGACCAGACTGAGATGGACCATGTGGGAAGAGGCAGAAGGGAAGGAAGAGGGGACAGAGAGGGGAACCTGGTGCAGCAGCCAGGAGGCCAAATGTACAAAAGGGGTGGGTGATGAAAATCTCTGGATTATATAGGGAAGAGCCTCTGGGGGAAGGGCAGCCCAGCCCCTAAGTTAGAGAGTTCAGGATAGAGGGCAGAGTATGGGAGCCATACCTTGTAACAGGTTGGGACTAAGGGATGCTGGGAGAACCTGTTGTCCAGGTCCACTTTGGTATGTTAAATAGGCACCTCAGTCATTTGTCCCGGTTTGAAAGGTGAAAAGTAATTAACCAGCTGTTGAACATGAAGCCTCTGTAAAGATGTTATAAGTGAAACAGGCACTGGAACAATATCCTGTCTCAGAGATGCGAATTCTTACTCTTTAATAGCTGATTATCCATAAAGCCATCCTGAATTTTCCTACGTAAGTGCTGGATGCTGAACATAGTCCCCAAGAAACCTCCTTCACAGGAAATTTCTGAACACTAAATAAAAGAGTGGTCTTTTAATGTTTCAAAAAAGGTCCAGCTGTTAGTTTTGGCTGGGGACAAGCCCAGAGCTATCTCCAAAAAGATAGTAGGAAGAGACAAACAATGATGTCACTGAAATGGTCAGAAACTAAGTTCAAATACCCTCAGGGAGAAGAGTTGTTCAGTTTTACTTTGGATTTCTACAGCTTTCTCAAATTCATTTTTGCCTTTGGAAGTGATAGATTTTTTTTTTTTAACCACGATTGGTGAAGAGATATCTTAGACATAAGACAATCAACATTGTCTGTCCAGAAGCAGATGTGTAGTCTGAGCACTGCTTCCTGCAATACATGTTGCTGAGATGTCTTCCAAGAGTCTGTAAGGTCCTAAGTTCAAGGACAAGTTAGAAGCTGGACTCTGCTTTCAATAGAGTTGATAGACCCAGACCCGAATTAGTGTTTTCCCTGACAAGTGAGATTCTGGGCCAATTCTCCAGATGAGAAGCTCCAGGAAGACTCTCTTGAGGTCATCCAAGACATCCGTGTCTCTGCTCCCCTCATTCCAAGACACAGTGACCAATGGTCTATCCTATAGTGCTAAGACCCAAAGCCATCCTATACAGGTGGTATGGAATTTTCCTTTAGAGGGACAGGCAACCCAGTTTCTTTCATCAATTCCCCCATGTGGAATAGGCTTTGGGAGCCATGGAGCCCAACAAAATTGGGGTGTATCTGTCAAGCCATCCATATGGTCAACCCAAGCTTCTTAGTGTTGTATGGACACAGGATCAAGTGAATAGAACCATTCTCCACACTTCACTCTGGCCATTCATTCCTGGACTCTACCTCCCAGGGCTTCAGTTTCCTCCTCTTCATGCTTGTAAGATGTGAATATACACCTCAACTTCAGGGCATTTCCTTGAAGATTAAGTGAAATAATAGTTATAAAATATTGAATATGATGAAAGCTTAATAAATGTCAGCTCACTTGTTCTTAAAGGACAATCTAATCTTCCTAAACATGAGGATCACTCTCAGCTTGAAGTGATCTTGGGGCTATTCTGTGCTAGACCTCACTTTCAATAATTGTCTCATTTATACTAATATATTAGCTCTTCTTGATAAGGAGAATGGATCGTTTAGAAACCTTTCAGAGATAGCCAAGTCTTCTATAACTCGGATAGCAAGGCAATGTGTTCTTTACTGTGGAAAATATGCAATAATCCCTTAATCCATGTTTTGTATGAATTCTCCCCTGGTTTCAGCAAGAAAGAGGTTCCCTAGACACAACCCATCAAATGGCTTCTAATAGTCATGTCATGGCCTGTTTGACCATGGCTAGAATCCAACTGTCCTTTGGTTTATTAAATTATCATAAAGTATCCTGGCTGATTCTTTTGTTGAGAGTCATTTAGGAAGAGGGAAACATCAACTGAGAAAATTTTCCCATCAAATTGGCTTATTGGCAAGCCAGTGGGGTGTTTTCTTGATGTAGAGGTGCTACTCCCAGGCAGGTGGTCCTTGGGTGTATAGGAAAACAAGCCATGAAGAGCAAGTCAGAAAGCAGTACTCTTCCATGGTCCCTATATCTCTTCTTGACTCCAGGTTTCTGCCTTGATTTCCTGTCCTTCATTCTCTAGGTAACAGATTACAAGAAGTAAGCAAGTTGCCGTTGGTCATGGCGTTTTATCACAGCAATAGAAACCCTAACTAAGACATAAATGTCATCTGTTTCGATCATCTTTAAATGCTTTTTTCTACACAAACAGCATCAAAATCTGAGCATGTGGAAAAGTGAAAGCTGGAATTTTAATTTGACTTTTAAAGTGAGGTTAATTCAGATGTATGGTTTTGGTTTTTCCAGATACCATCGCTCTCACTGTACATACATCTACAGAGGCTCTTGCTTACTACCTTGCCAAGGCTGTTGCATGATAGGAGGATAGGAAACTACAGCCACAAATACATATGATGGTGTTCTGAGAGGCGATGACACCGAGGTACAAAGTGTGACCAGACTTTCCCAAGAGCCAATATGCAAATCTCAGGGGAAAACAAACAAAATAACATCCAAGTGAGTGTTTTCAAAAATGCTTATTTGGGGCTGGAGAGATGGCTCAGAGGTTAAGAGCACTGACTGCTCTCCCAGAGGTCCTGAGTTCAATTCCCAGCAACCACATGGTGGCTCACAACCATCCGTTATAAGATCTGGTGCCCTCTTCGAGTGTGAAGATATACATGGAAGCAGAATGCTGTATACATAATAAATAAATAAAATCTTTAAAAAATGCTTATGTAAGGAGTGAACTATGAAGAAAAGCTCAGGCAAACCATCACCACTGAATAAGCAGTAATTCAGCCCCAGTGACTATGGACACTGTAGGTTGAAGACTTTCTGAGCTTGAAGGAGTGTCCAGTGTAAGTAACTTGGGTGTGCTGAGGAAATTGACTCAGGACACAGCAGCAAGTGACCAACTCCTGAAGAGATAAAAGATCCATCTTCACATACAGCTGAGTAGACAGATAGCCACCAGAGCATCTGGAGAAGAGGTTGAGGCAAAGGGGCAAAGAGTAGCATGGAAGAGAAAGAATGGGGGGGGCGGGGACATGTATACGTGCCTTGCAACAGCCTCTGAGCTAGCTCACCTGGGTCATCACCAGTGATCTCTTGTGACTTCCTGCAGAACCATTAGCTGTTAAACACCTGACTTATCCTGAAAACTGTGTTATCAGCCATGTCAGACTGAAGGAGTATGACTCACTGATCTGGAAGGCTGAGTGGGGCAACCATGGTCACTGTCCATGCAGGGGAAGGACATGCTCAGACTAGTGCTTCCATTTTCCCTGGAGCTGTTGCTGGGATTGGAGACCCAGATACAGCCACTGTTACAGGCCAGAGTACATATGGTGATAGCCAAACTAAGGCAGTGATGTCTTGACAGTAAACAGGTAGAGATGAGGTAAGAAACATTGGAAAGACCAAGTTGACAGACAGTCCCTTATCAAGCCACTCATGAATTCCCTTCCTATGGAGGAACTTGAGGGTGCACAGATTTTCCAGTGTCATAATTCCATAGTAAAACATAGAGACAACACAATGTCAAGTAGAAGACCCAGACACATGTCCTTTACAATGGCCCATGAAATCCATCCATAGGTATGAGTCAATGCTTAATAAGTAGCTGCCGTTGACTCATTTGTTCATTGTTTATAGTTAGGCATCAGAACTTAGTGGGATCTTGCTGAAACGATAATTAGACTTCTTCTGACCCTGGACTGTAGGTATGTGGAAACCTGCTCAAGGACATGCCACCCAGAGTGAAAACTCTATGCCACACAGCTGGTTGCCACTGTCGAGTCAATTATTTCATGAAAAAAGGGAGCACTTGAAAGGACAAGTGGTAACTAAAACCCCAGCTCACACTCCTTCCCAGCCTATGAACTTGACCTAGGACTGTGTTCTCATAAAACCCAGACCATTGGCCAACCTACACTCCTTTGAGGCTAAATTCTCATTACAACATGCCCCTGCTTTCTGTAAAGCCTACTGCAGGCCTCCTATGGCCACCTCCCTCTGAAAAGCCATGTGGGCTATAAGGGGAAAGCAGTTCCACAGCACTTTTGTCTTCTGTTTTCCTCCTAACAAGGCATCTTAGACCAAGATCAAGAGGAACTATTCTATTCGGTAGACCTCAGACTTGTCTGCTTTGGATTGATAGCTTCTATTACTAGGAAACCTTGGAGTTCCCCTGCAGACAAGTACAGTTTCTCTTCTTTGGTCAAAGAAACAGGAAATTGAGTAGCTGAAATATCTGTGAATCTTTTGCCACAGCATCATGTATTTGCAGTTCAATTCTGAAACATTGACCTTGAGGTTATGAAGAAAAATGATCTTCAGAACATTCCTGAAGCAGTAAGCCAAGGAGCAAAGTGTAGACTGCATCACTCTGGGGGCTCCAGGCTATACAGTACGGAGACCTAGGTTTCTGTTTCATTCACTTCTGTTGTATCCATTTGTCATGACTGGCTCATGGTGAAACACACCAGGAAACCAAGCCTCTGTGAAATAGCTGATCACTAGAAAGAGCAAGAGTTCAATTAAGTCCTAAGACTGGGGGTTGCTAGCAGCAGCTCATTGGAGCCTGAGTCTTTCCCAGTGAGTGATGAAGAGCCACAAAGTACAGGAGGAAATAACTTGAAAACCAAGAAATGTGATCACCATGGATACTATTTCTGAGGACCATGGAGCTTACATTAGTCTATAGAGCTAGTATATACTGTAGCATACAGTAGATGTGCCACACTTGATAGACAGAAGCCATCTAGCTTTGAGTTCATCTTCAGGTTGGTTTGATTTAGTGAGATGCTGGGTGATGTTTGGATTCAGATGTGTTTTCAGATTAATACCTCCACAGTGGGCTGCTGGCTGCCTGCAATCTATAAAACTGTAATCCTGTATTCATAGTGAAGTGGGCATGTTTCTAAAGATCTGTTTATTGATTACTCAGCTAAAAGTATTTGTTTGTTTGTTCCTATGCTAAGTACTTAGTATGTGTTCCAAATGTTGCAGGCATGGGCAGGAAGAATGTTGGCTCTAATGAGATCTGGAGGAGCTAAGGCTCTGAAAGCCCCACCCGAGGCTCATGTTTGGGGAAGCTTACTTGTCTGTCTTTGCATAATTCTCGTCCAAATCTGCAAAAGCTAAAAATGAGGGATTTTTTTTTTCTCAATTTCGGCTGGTCTGTTTGCTCAGGACATCAGAAGCTCACTAATGTCAATAAGACAGTATTTATTCAGCTCAAACTCTCTATCACATACATGTTTAGGAAGTTTTAAGGTTCATCTTATAACCCCCCTCCCACAAACACATACAAGCCATTGAGGAACTCCTGAATATGTAACTCATTGTGGGAACAGAGATGACATACTGTGACCAAAGAGCACCACTTTCTCTTGTCATATATATCTGTGTGGTTCCTTTTAGGTTTCCTTCTTGTCACCTTGGAGACTGACTATTGCCTCATTGCAGATCTAGGCTAGGCCACATGGCATTCTCTGCCTTGCTTTCTCAGAGCCATGCTGACCTCTTGCCCTAGCCATGCCCACACTGCAGAACAGCAATGTGGGAAGGCACTGCATCTACCCAGTACTTACCGTCAGCTACACAGAGGCCCCTGTAGTAGTTTCTATACTTCATCTCCCCGGTGGATGGTACATGTTCTAGGGGATTAGAAAAAAGAAAGACACCCACAAATTCTACTTGATCTCCTTCAGATCCTGACCTTTTATCGTTCATTTAACTTTGAGCAAAGATCTCTTCATGCCTTCAAGGTGAATCTTATTGCCCAGCTAGCCACTAGACACGCTTGAAAACACAGAGTATGTAACCTGGACTTCAGGTTTAGATACACCTAGGCCTTCTATCAGGAAATTATCCTCTAGATAGGAATGAAGTAAGACTGAGACCACAGTGTAAAATATAATATAGCGGGCACGGGGTGGTTTGAGAGCCAAAAGCAATGGATACTACTGATATTAACAAAAGAAATTATTTGCATTAACTACGGAATGCCAACAAACTGTGTTAGTCAACTTTGCATTATTGCAACAAAATACCTGAAATACTCAACTTAAAAGTAGAAAAGGTTTGCCAGGTGGTGGTGACACACACCTTTAATCCCAGCAGAAGCAGGTGGATCTGTGTGAGGTTAGCCTGATCTACAGAGTGAGTTTCAGAACAGCCAAGGCTACAAAGAGAAACCCTGTCTTGAAAAAACAAACAAAAAAGGAAAAGGAAGAAAGAAAAGGTTTATTTGACCCACAGTTTCAGAGGTTTATTTTGGCTCATATGATCAACCGCCCCTGTTGGTGTGTGCCTGTGGTGAGGCAGTGCTTCATTGCAGGGGAACAACAAGCTCACCCCCTGGAATCCTAAGAAGCAAAGAGAGAGAAATGGTTGGATTCCTAATGTCTCCTCCAAAGGCATGTCCTCTGATGGGGGGATGTTCTTTTTTTAAATTAATAGAAATAGGCTAATAATTAAGAGAGAGCTAAACAGTGAGAAGGCTGAGCCATTGGCTAAACAGTTTCTACTAATATGTGGCAATGTGTTGAATTGGGGCTAGATGGCTGGGGGACCAGGTGGAACAGAAACTTGTTCTACAGTCCTCAATTACCTAACTTGTACTAGGCCCCGCCTTCAAAAGGGTCCGCTGCCTCCAGACAGTACCACAGACTAGGGACTAAGCCTTTAACCCAAAGTCCTTTAGGGGGATATTCAAGAGTCCAATTATAGTGTGAACTATATGGTTAATATTTACTTATCTATTTACTCTTATCTCCTTCAAGCATAGCTTAACTTTAAAGTATTATAGTCTGCTGGCACCAGGGAAATGGTCAGCTAGGAAATGTGCTTGCTGCCAAGCCTGATAACCTGAGTTCAATACCCAGGACACACACACACACACACACACACACACACACACACACACACACACACACACACACACACAATGTTAAATATTTTAAAAACCAAATAAAGTATTAGAATCTTTATGAAGACTCCGACTATGAAGTAGGATCACAATTTACAAGTTGGGTAAATTCTCACAGTCACTTATTCCCTCAGAACCTGTTTTGTCGTTTGCAAATTTGGGTTCAGATAGCTGCTTACTTGCTGGCTGATTGTCAGCATTCCACAAAATAATGCACACAAATAGGATGTGGGACCTCTAACAGAGAATGTATCTACAGATCTGCTAACCATTATGCACATACACAAGACTTCTTCAACTGTCATCCCAACACTCAGGTGGTTGAACAAGGGAATCACAAGTTAGGTGCTAGGTTACAGAGCCCCCTTCGAAAAATATACATTCATATTTTGATGCAATATTCAACAGTGCCTTCAAAGGCTCACCAGTCGTGGGCCAAAACATTTATAATAAGGCTAACTGCTATTTTAAATAAACTGGCTTCAGATCTTGGTATGAGTGACATTTCTAATGTTTTCCCACTACAACATAAATAGCACTTATTCTCACAAATAGATAGCATCATTTTTTTTTTAGACAGATTTCTAGCTGTCTGTGCAGCACAGGGCAGCTCCTCTCAAACCCTTCTGAGAATGCTCTGGTTTGCCCCAAAGCCAACCCATGCTGTGTTTGCTATTCAGGCCAGAGTATTACCAGGCAGTTGGAGGGGTCAAATTCCCACAGCCAATTTTCTATAAAAATCCCAAGTAATTGAAATGGGAGGAAGGTACCCAGTAAAAGTCAGGATGAATAATTTAGCACAGTAGCTGTCTATAGCCTCGGAGGCAACATATTCAAGGCATTTTATTAGAGGCCACACTAAGCAGCTCTTGTCTCCTGAGCATCCTGGCTTCAGCCCACCCATCTCATCAAGAATAAGGAGGATGGCTAATGAGCAGCCAGAGGGCTTAGTTATTAACCCTTCTCTGATACCCAAACAGACCACGAATGCCTTGTTGTTTCACAGTTTTCCTTCTCTTTGTGAACGGTGACATTGTTCTTAATTTCTTCCTAAATGACCTTGTTAAGTCACATAATGATGGCTTGCTGATCTCCAACACAGGGTGCTGTGTGTCCTTTTCCTTGACACCATGGAACTATCCAGGGGTAGATCCATATAGTACAGATGGGAGCTAACTGCTATTTTAGAAAATTCTGCTCAAGTCTCAACTAAGAATAACATTTAAAATTTTTTCCCACGGCTGTGTCACTAAATCAAAATTTCCACAAATAAATGCCTTCTATCTCTATTTAGGACAAGTCGGGTCTTGAGGGCACAAGTGGTAGAAACCCAACTCCCTATATTCAGAAAAAGAGGCCTTGTGACTTTATGGTGCTGGGAAGAAGACAAAGTCATTCATCAGGTTGAATGAAGGTCCAGGTTAGAGTCAAGTTCTCTGGATATGGTATCTGCAAATCAATGGCCAAGGTCAGATCTGGGTCTTGGGGTCTCTAGAGACAGATGGACAGAAAGGAAGTTGAGTGAAATATTGTAGTGATCAAGTAAAAAAAGGAGTGCTTTGGGGAGTTCTGTGGGCTACTCCAATTATCTACATATTGCAAATATTTAAAGGGGGCTCCTTAATGGTGTAAACTCTCCAGCCAACCGTTACTATAAACTGAATGGTATGTCTTCTTTCCAAACTCCAATGTGACTGTCTTGGGAGCGGGGACCTTGGAAAGGGTAATCATACTTTGATAAGGTAATAAAGAGAGTAAGGTTTCAATTCAGCATGACTGGATATGAGGACACAGTAAGAATGGCAAACCAAACCTTCTGATACTTGGCATCTTAGTTAAGTTTCTATTGCTGTGAAGAGACACCATGACGCCAGCAGCTCTTATAAAGGAAAAGCTTTAATTGGGGTGTCTTACAGTTCAGAGGTTTAGTCTATTATCATCACTGCAGGAAACATGGCAGCATGCAGGCAGATGTGATGGTGCTGGCTACATCTTGATCAGAAGGTTAACAGAAAGTAGACTGAGACACTGGGTGGAATCTTGAGGATGTATGAGACCTCAAAGTCCCCCTCCACAATGACACACTTCCTTCCACAAAGCCACACCTACTCCAACAAAGCCAAGCATCCTATTAGCACCACTCCTTTGAGGGCCATTTTCTTTCAAATCACCCCACTTGGGTCTTGCTTCCAACTTCCAGAACAGTAAGAAATAAAATTTTTATTTTTTAAAGTTACACAACACGTGATAGTTTGTTATGGTTGCCCACGCTGATAATACATTAACCAACTTCCAGCTTTTTAAAGACAGAGTTTCACTATGGAGCCCTGTACTAGTGTCCCTCGGCCTGAGTGCTAGGGTCACAGGTATATACCGCTGTGCCTGGCCTAACTCTTCTTTTCTCACCTGTCACATCCCCTACCTCAGCACAGAGTTTGGTCTTTTTGAAAGGAGTTGAAGGGTTAATTTTGACTTGCACTTTGAAGGGATGTAGTCTATTGGAGAGGGGAAGGCATGGCTGCAGGCATCTCCATGGTAGCAGAAGTGTGCAGCTGGGACACTCCATCTCCCGTCATTACAGACCAGGAAGCATAAAATGGACAGGAAGTGGAGTTGGTTATAAAATTCCAAGGCTTGCCCCCAGCAACCCACTTCTTCATAGAGGTTCCACAACTTTCCAAAACAGAACCACCAGTTGGGGACCAAAGTGCTTAAGCACATGAACCTTAAAGGGACATTTCACATTCTAAGTGTGACAATCCACCCCTGACCCCCATAGGCTCATGGCTCTTAGGATGCAAATATAGTCAATCCAACTTCAAACATCCATACTCTTTAACTGTCCCATCACTGTTAAAAATTCCAGTGTGTCTTCTGATAGTCAAGATAATCTTTTAATTGTGAGCCCAGTTTGAGGGGGTACAGTCCCTTATACAAGGGAAGGCATGGGGGCAGGCTGCTCTGTAGTGACAGAAGTATGCAGCTGGTACTCCTAGCCTACATCTTGGCAGAACAGGAAACAGGGAAACTTGTCTGTTCTCATGTCAGATGCTGTTTGTTCTCCAGACTGTCTCTCTGCATTGCTCTCTGCCTCCAAGGATGAGCTACAGCAGTGGGCTTCTCTCCTTCCTCTTCCCTCTGGGTGGATTTGGCCAGAGGAAAAGGGAAAGTGGTATCAGTGTATTTATTCCCCTGACTCATTCCCCATAAAGTCAGCTGGGGCTGCTGGCTGAAGTGGAAGTCTCTGTCCTCTCTCTGGGCAGCTTCCTCTGTGTGAGACTCTTCTGGTTCTGGTAACTGCCTCTCCCCAAAGCTCCAGGCTAAGTGGTAAGGTCAGCCATGTTAACATCAGCCCAGAACTACATTTCCAGTGTTTCTTCTACACATCAGCCCATAGTTGCTCACTAAATACAACTCATGGACAACTCATCAAATGCTACTAATCTGTTATTAACTATCTAGAAACCACTTGGAAGACTTGAACACAGACTCCCGGGCTGCATAGGAACAGGTGCCAGAATAAGAGGTCTGAATGCAATGAGGACTTTGCATTTGAAATGAGCACATTGGGCCATTCAGAACAGGTGGCCAGCTGCAATTTTGCATGGTTCAGGAAGTGCAGTCTTCATTGACATTAATGATGTGTATTTATGGTTATGTTCTGTGGAGGCCGCTCCTGTTGGCATAGGCACTGGGAGTGACAGCACCATGGGAAGTATGACAGTCATGGATCATGTTTTCTGACTTCAGGGATGCCATGTTCTCTGAAAGGCTTACATTTCAGCCTTTGGACTCTGTCTTACAGAGGACTTCCACACACAGTGATTCCACAGAGAAAAAAAATTCACTTCTACCTACTCTAGTGGGTCTGAAAATGACATGGGGTGGAAATGGCATATGCAAATGATAGCTGTGGAGGAATTATTAAGCCAGGACTATAAGCATCTCTTCTGTGAAAATGGATTGAGGGTTCTAACAAAAATAATTAGAGCAGATGCTGTCCCCCAGACAACACTTGCTAACTAAATACACATTAGTAAACCATAAAAAATAAGCTAACTATTCTATACACACATGCATGCAGGTGTCTCTCAGACAGCACACAGGACACAAGATTCTGTGGCTAGTGCAGCATTCAGAATCAAGCAATCAGAATCCTCAGCATTCATGACTGGCCTCAATATGGCCGAGACCATTCAAAGAGTGTAGGTTGTAATTCAAAATGGAGGTCCTCTTCATACAGGAGTTAAGAGTCTCTAGACCAACAGTTCTCAACCTGTGAATTGAGACACCCCCCCCCAGGGATCAAACAACCGTTTTCACTGGAGTCTCATATCAGAAATCCTCCATAGCAGACATTTACATTATGATTCATAACAGTAGAAAAATTACAGTTATGAAGTAGCAATGAAAATAATTTTATGGTTGGGGTCACCACAACATGAGGAACTGTATTAAAGAGTCACAGCATTAGGAAGGTTGAGAACTACCACTCTAAACTATTTTAACTAATTCAGCCTGGTCTACATTAGCAAGACCCTTCTCAACCTCAAAAAAAAAAAAAAACCCATAAAACTATAACAAACAAAAACCACATGAAAATTCAAGATCCTTAGACATGAGAGAAAGACAAATCAAAACTATTGAGTTTCATCTCAGTCCACTCAGAGTGGCTGCTATCATAAAGCCCGCAACAAATGTTGGTGAGGAGAGGTGTGAGATGCTTAAGCTCACAACTGCTCCAAGTACAGAGGATAAACATCTGAGGAGTGCTCAGCCACAAATAGGATATCTATATCATGCTCCCTCTCCCCATTGCTCAAGGAATGTCAAGGAAAGAGGGCAGAAAGATTATATAAGAGCCACATGTCAGGGAGGACTGAGGTGAAATATTTTCTAGACACGATAGAACGGCTGCACTCATAAATTCACAGCTGTGGTTGTCTGTACGAGACCTCCACAAGATCAAGCCAATCGACATTCCAGCATGGAGGTGGGACTTATGAGCTGCCTCCCCTAGCTGAGGAGCTATTGATAGTGATTGCTGCTGGGAAAGGAAGTTCAGCTGACTTTTAGGGTTTGGTCCCTGATACATTGTCAGCGGTGTTCCAGTGGATGGCCCCACACCCATGCATATATGGGCAGCACAAATTGGACTCAGGTGGAGAGGCTACCTTAAATGCCCTCCCTTGATAACGAGATTGACGACTAACTTATATACTATCCTAGAGCCTTCATCCAGCAGCTGATGGAAGCAGAAGCAGATACCCACAGCTAAAAACTGAACTGAACTTGAATCCAGTTGCAGAGAAGGAGGATTGTGAGCAAAGGGGTCAAGATCACGCTAGTGAAACCCACAGAAATAGCTGACCTGAACAAGAGGGAGCCCTTGGGCCCCAGACTGATCACTGGGAAACCAGCATGGAACTGATCCAGACCCCATAAATGTGGGTATCAGTGAGGAGGCCTCAGAAATATATGGGGCCTCTTGTAGTAGATCAGTACTTATCCCTAGCATAGGAATGGACTTTGGGATCCCATTTCACATAGAGGGATACTCCCTCAGCCTAGGGAGGAGGGCCTAGGCTCTATCCCAGAGGATATGACAGACTCTGGAGACGCCCCATGGAAGGCCTCACTCTCCCTGGGGAGGAGAAATGGTATTGGATATGTAGGGTGTTAGTGGGGGGCAGGGGTGGAGGGGAGGGAGAGGGAACAGGATTGGCATGTAAAACAATCTTGTTTCTAATTTAAATTTAAAAAATTAAAAATAAATAAATAAAAGAAAAAAACCAAACTGGACTCAGGTTGTTACTTTTTTAAGATGCCATGAAATTGAGAGTATAGACTTAGTTAGGAGGAGAATACAATCAAAATGCATTGTATGCATTGTGAAATTTCAAAGAATTAATACATTACTTTTAAGAAATAAAAAGAAAAAATAGGCCAAATCCAGAAAAAAAAAAATGTTGCTGGGTAAGTAAATCAGTCTCATTACTATGAAAGCAGAATCCAAGTTTCTCAGAAAGCTCAAAATAAAACTACTTCTGTCTTAGCTCAATTCCTGTTCCTGTGATAAAATCCTCTGACAAAAGCAACTTAGGAGAGAAAGGGTTTATTGAGCTCACAATTCTAGGTTGCTGCCTATCATTGTGGGGAAGCCAACATGGCAGGAACTTAAAACTGCCAGTTACATTCCATCCATAGTCAGAGCAGTAAGAAGAGAATGAATGTATGCATAAAAGTGCTCAACTCAATTTCTTCAGTCTTCTGTACCTCGGGATTCTCTGCTCTGGGACTGGTGCTGCCCACAGTGGGCGTATCTTCCCACATCAGCTAAGATACCAAGCTAATCCCCTACGGCACACTCAAAGAACAGTCTCCCTCCCAAGAGACTCTAGGTTTGTCAAGTTGACAATGAGCACTAACCATCATGATCATGATCCGGATACATCACTGTATTCCCTAAGGAATCTGGGTCAGCACACCATAGAGATTCCTACACATCTGTGCTTATTACATTAGTCACATTAGCCGAGATGTGAAATCAGTTCACCTACCAGCAGGTGAGTGAATAAAGAAAGTGTGGTAGGCATACACAATGGGAGTTTTATTCATCCATACATTAGAACAAAATTACATCATTTTCAACAAAATGGAAGGAACTGGAGATCATTATTAAGCAGAATAAGTGAGACTCAGAAAAGCTAATCATCCATGGTTTCTTTCATGCATGTAATCTAGATTTAAGGAAGAAAGAAAGAAAGAAAGAAAGAAAGAAAGAAAGAAAGAAAGAAAGAAGTGATGGAGACATGGAATAGAAGGGGGACTATTTGAGAAATGGAAAGGATCCAGAGAGAGTCTGAGGCTGGGTGAGAGAGTGATTGGGGAGGAGGAGGGGAGAGTATGACCAAAATGTGTCATATGTAGTCATTAAAATGTCATAACAAGCTAATTATTTTGTACAAGCAATGTGCCCTAATAAAAGTACATAAAAATTAAAACAAAATATCAGCTTCTAAGAGCAAAATCTCAGAAATGTCCTCAATTGCTCCTCTTCCAAAGCCACAATCTCAGGGTCCATATTAGGAAGGTCTTGTGACAATACTAAGTAACAATTAACAGAATAAGTTCAAGCAGAATCCTGATCTCCAGTGGCTTCTAGTGATAAATATCTCTGATAATTAAGCTGATCCTTTATGTCAGAGGTAAGACACTAGTAGTAGGAGCATGGAGTAATTTAAAGTTACCAAGAGTACACAGAGAATTAACACTGAACATTTGGCTACACTGAAACCTGCAAGGGAATGTGAGGGCAACCACCCAATGTTTTGGACTGAAGGATTCAAGATGTAGGTCAGGGAATGGCGACAGTTCTCTCTAGGGCTAGGAAGGGACACAAGAATAGTGCCTTCCACAGGGGAAGCCAAGGCATCAGGCTTAGGATGGCCTAGAAGATACTCAAATGGCAGCAGAAGGCATTTCAAACCCAGCGGGATGTATTTACTTATAACATGTCTTTCTTGGGGAAGCAAGTGTAAACAGGAGACAGAAGCAGGCTGAGACTGATAGAACTCTCAACACTTGGAAAGGAAGAAATGTTTATGTGACCTATATCAAGTGGGAGACTATAAATGGAAGGCTGAAGCCAAAGAAGCCAGATCTATGAAGGACGGTTCTGAATTATTCTTCTATTTCTTTCTGGGTTAGAGTAGAGGGTGGCCTGGAAATCAACCATAATACCTGTCAATTCAACCAAAACACGGTTCCATCATTTTCAAAAGAAAAGACCAAATGATGTAGAAGTTTTTGTGTCTGATAAGGTAGCTGCCAAAGCATTGAGTCAGTATAGCAAAAGACTAGTCCTCCTCCATTAACGTTTTAACGTTATCCACTCCGGACTACAAGTTAGAATGCTAATGTACCTCAAAGATCATATTCTTCTACTGGTAGGCAAAGCACATTTCTAATTAATATGCTCTGATAATATGCCAGAGTGACAACATTAATTAAGCAGATGATTCCTCTGTGCATGCATGAAAACATGGTCATGAAAGAAATCATATGAACCTCTGTTCTTGGCTAAGACATAAGCAATACTTGTGAATCTTACTCTATATGCTCTGTAGAGAATCCAACAGAACAAACTGTGACCCAACCTAAGGTTCCACCAAATTTCTTGTTCAAGCTTTTGCTGACTGTTTTCTGGAGCAATGAAGCAACATGTTCAGCCGTGGTAAGGTATCCCATGTTTTGGTAAACCACAGAGTATTAATTAGACCTACTCTAGATGAAAGCTCTTGGTGAGTTTACTTATTGACAAGTTAGGTTTGATGTTCAGCACTTGGAAAAAAAGAAAGATGCAGGGGAGGGGAGAAAATATGGCTTGAAATATGAAGAGATAGTTTATGAAAGAAGATACATAGAGGTCAAATAAGCACAAGAAGACATGCTCAAAGAAGACATGTTCAATTCCGTTAATCATTAGAGGAATGTGACTTAAACTGAAACCTTACACACACATTTAGACAGGCTGAAATAGAAACAGCCACAAAATCCAAATGCTGGTGAGGATACAGAGAACCTTCATCTACACTGAAAGGGACTTCAATAGTGTTGCCCTGGACATAATGCTGCAATTTCTTAAAATATATGTATTTTAAAAGACACGCTAGGTCAGCAAGATGGCTTAGCATGTAAAACACATTTATTGCCAAGCCTGATAACCTGAGTTCTTTCCTTGGAACCCACATGATGGAAGGAGAGAGATGATGGGGGAAGTACTTCTGTGTATGTTTATCTTATTGATTGTTAAATAAAATACTGTTTGGCCAATGAGACAGCAAGTAGACGGGACTAGGAGTCAAAGAGGATTGTGGGAAATGTAGTAGAGAAGTGTGATCCAGGCAGGAAGTTACATAGCAAGGAGACTCATATTTAAAGAAGGAGAAACAGGAAGGGCCTTCCTTTTCCCCTCCGCTCCTACTCCAGTGGCACGATGTGATCCACGGGCCAGGAGGGACGCCAACAAGGCGTCCTATAAGATAAGTCTTATAAAATATATAGATTTATGATAATTAAGACTGAGCTAACAGATGAGAAATCCTAGTCATTGGCCAAGCAGCTTTGAACCTAATACAAGTTTCTGTGTATTCATTTGGGCCCTGACTCGGGCAGGTGGCTGGAGTAAAGGGCACACGTGGCAGTGGGGCTCAGGCAGCTTATGGTGGAAAGATTTATCGTAACAGAGAGATGACTCTTGTAAGTTGTCCTGTCCTCTGACCCCCCCACACACACAGCAAATACAGAAACAGACAAATGTAATTTTTAAAAAAAGGCACCTGATAGGGTACAAACACAGTCACTGTGTGATATATGAATTATGTTGTTACCTATTTATTCTACAGAAATGAAAGCCTATGTTCTTACAAAGACCTATGCTTGAAGTTCACAGAGGCTTTGACTGCAAAGCTAAAAACTGTAAAAGACAAACCTGTCCTTCAGCAGGTAAATGGTTAAATGTATCATGGAATCCACTCAGCAACTGAAATGTCAACTTGGATGAGAACTTAGGGAGCCAAGCTGCTTGCAGTCATCCTACAGAAGTAGGGTGGTCTCCCACATGAAGGTTAGTTCAAACCCATGCTTGATGATGCCACATTTTGTCAGGAGGTAGGAACAGTGGTTTATTGCTCACATCATGAAGTTCCCAGCAGACGGCTGGGCAGCCTTCCCAAGAAAACCCCCAAATGACTTGAGAGTCAGGGAAAGGAAATGCTTTGGGGTTTTATTGTGGTTAGAGGCTAGGAAAGGGGCTCATGTGGATGAGGAAGGAGAACCCTGGCTTCCTTATTAGCTTCCCCAGATAAGGACAAAAGGCAAAGGGAAAAGAATGAACCTGCAAAGACAGTAGCAAAAGCTAGCTGATAGATCTCTGCTCTTTTAGATCTAGTGAGTGCAAAGGCATATCTAAGATGGATAAACTGTATGCATCCGTTTATGGAACATTTTTCGAGGACAAGGTTTTGCTATAGACGGGGATGAGGTGGGGAAGCCATGCAGGAGGTGGGGGTGTTTGTGAATGGGCAGCACGAAAACTTCAAAGTACTGGAACTGTAAGCGTACTGACTGTGAAAATGTACACAGATCTACACAGTGATAAGAGCATAAGACATGTTTATAAACACACATATACCCAGATGTACAAATAAATGGGCAATCTGGAAAAAGATGGATGGATTGCAACAAGGTCAGTGTCTTGCTTATAAATTACATATAGTTCTGGGGAAAACTTGGTAAAGAGCATGTGAGTGATGGGCATGGCAATGCACACCTGCAATACCAGATACCCAGGGGGCGAAGGTCAGAAGATGGCCAGTTCAACTGCCATGCTGGGCAACTTAGACTTTATATCAAGATAAATTTTACTGTAAGGGCCATGGGCACAGCCCTATGGCGAGTACTTGCCTAGCACGTGTGAGGTCCTGGCCTTCATCTCAGTACTACTTCTCTAAGTCAGTGTCACAATATTTCATTGCATGAACATACCACGTTTTATTTGCCAGTTCATGTGTTAATAGACAGTGGTTTCTGCCTTTGGTTTATGCTGCCTAATGCCGCCGCTATGAACATAAGCGCCAAGATTCTGGTTTGAATCCCCACCTTTGATCTTTTGGTTATATCCCTGGAAATGGAATGGCTGGATTTCATTTATGAAATGAATTAATAATGTGTTTCTATGTCTAACCTGTTGAGGAAGCATCACACTGTCAGCATAGGTTTTTTTTTTAATTAAATATCTTTTTTTAATCTTTAATTGTGTCTATGTGTGTATGCACACATGAATGCAGGTATCCTTGCAGACAGAAGCATTGACTCTCCTGAAGCTGGATTTATTTGCAGTGTGGACTGTGTGGGTGTGGTTGTTTAAATGAGAATGCCCTCCCCAGGCTTATAGATTAGAATACTTGGTCACCAGGGAGTGGCACTATTTGAAAAGATTAGGAGTGTTTGTTCCACTGGAGTGGGACATTTAGTGGAGAAGCCACATCTATCTTTTCTGTCCCTGAATCCTCAACACTTAAAACAATATCAGGCAACTCTTATAAAGGAAAACATTTAATTGGGTGGCTTGCTTATAGTTTCAGAGGTTCAGTCCATTATCACCACGGTGGTGAGCATGCCAGCATGCAGGCAGACATGGTACTGGCTACATCTTGATCAGAAGGCAACAGGAAGTGGACTCAGACAATAGGCAGTATTTTGAGCATAGTAAACCTCAAAGCCTGCCCCCACAGTGACACACTTCCTCCAACAAGGCCACATCCACTCCAAGAAAGCCACACCTCCTAATAGTGCCACTCCCTATGAGATTATGGAGGAAGGCAATTACATTCAAACTACCACAGTCACCCAATAAAGACTCAAAAAGCTCTTAGGTGAATGAAGAAAGTAGGTCCGTGAGCACTCTCAATGTTCCTTCCTTTTACATTTTGTTTTCCTTAAATAGATTATGAATTCCTGGAGGGCAAACAAAGGTCTCACTCACCTGTGTAAGCCCAGCACTTGGCACATTCAAGGAACTCAGTTCTTGTACTGAAGAAACTCCCCACCCTTTGTAGTTTGGTTTCTTGGGCTGAGCTTGATGGTAATGAAGTTCAATAGGAGAAACAAATGACTCTGGGTTTTCAGAAATCAAAGAAAAAAGCTCAGTGAAACCCGCAGGACAATTATAATCCCTCCTGGCCTCTTTGTCTCTTTTCCTCTTGATTTGAGTGTCTAGAATTTCTAGAGCCAAGACTGAAAGAAGGACACCCAGCTGGAAAACCTTTTAAATTGCATCATCTGCCTCTGGGAATTAAATATGCTGTCTGAGTCAGACAGGAAAAAAACAAAACAAAAACAAAACAAAACAAAACAACCTAATTTGTACCTTGATAAGTTATAAATTCTAATCCCTGTCTACTTAAAATTTCAGATCAGTAGTCCTTGACTTAGAATTTGATTTCTAAGTGATTCTCAAACTGCATTGTGTGATTATATACACTTCATAATATTTCTACCCTATCTACTATGTGATAAGTTATATACACATTACCTATTGACTAAGTGCAGTGGTAATGGACTGCTTAATGAAGATGGAAAACACAAATAAAACATGTCCAAGGGTACCAGACACAGTTTCCATGAGTTTTTTCCTGACTTGTTTCCTTTACCAATCTGGAAAACATTTCTTAAAAAATATTGTTTCAACTAGCAAGGTTTGAGGCAAGGTGAACAAGAAGAACCTCCTAGAATTCTGACATAGGCAAGGACCAAAAGCCTGCCAGGCCACATGCAGAGACACTTACCACCCAGCAACCTTTAGCATCCTCCAGCCATTCCCTCCCTAAGGACCACCAGCTTCTACACAGCTCCTACTTCCATATTCTGCTACCTGGGCCATCTTCAGACAGGTAGCCTTGGTTCTCCAGCATTTGATTATGGAACCCAATCTCCCTTCAATTCTACACCTTCCTGCATTCAGAATCTTTTAAAGGCTTGCTCACTGCCAGGACTGTGCCTCACTTGGTAACTGCCCAGTACAGCAATGAGTCGTGAAGGGTCACATGATAGCCATCCCAGTACAGCCATGATTTGTGAAGTGACTTTCACAATGCCTGGGTGTGACAAACTGTGTGAGAGTTCTGCCTATCTAAAGGAAACTCTGGTTTTAGAAAATTTGCAAACCGATCAACAGAAAGAATAGTATACCGTGGGAAACTCCAGACCTGCCTGCAAACCACGGCCCCAAACCACCAAATCCTCAACTGGCAATGTATTATTTTAAAAAAGTAGCTTGCCATTTTTCTCAGTCACATGGTACTATTACCTCATGGAGTAGAGTAGGTGGATAAGAAGTGAGGGAGGAGGCAGGCCACCACAATGAACATGGAGTGGTACAGTGGAGTAGGAGACAAGAATGAAGAGGAAGCAAAGGCAGAGAGGAAAGCCAAAGGAACTTGGCCTGACATCCCTTCTTCCCAGACCACGATGAGTTGACCCCAACGTATCCCTATCTTTTCATACTACTGCTGGTTACCAGATGTCATGGAGCAAACTTTATCTAATGTGAAGGTCAGGAAAAGTGGCCAGGACTCTCCTGTGCAGGCTGGTCTACTTTGTGTGTCAGGACTGAAATAGTTTATAATCTCAGGACTGGGACAGAAACACCTCCTGGAATGTCATAAAGGAATCGATAAATACCATCCTCATGCTCTCTCACAGCTAGAGTCTGGCAGATAGTCAGACCCAAAAGAGAAATGTGAAGAACAGAATGGCATCATAATGCTTGCATGACCAGGGTACCTGATTCATGTGTGTTGATTGGATGTATAGATAGATACATCCATCCATAGTGTGTATCTATAGAGAAGTATATATACATACAGATATAGAGATAGAGAAGTGAGCAGATGGATAGATAAATGGGTGAAGGAATGGAAAATGGATAGATACAAAAACAGAAGAGGTAGATCAACTAGCTTGGTGATGGGCTTGGTAACTGTTTTATATCTAGGTCTTCATAACCAAGTCTTTATTTGCAATGGCTATCATCGATATCACTTTCATCGATACTCCTACCATGGCCAGTTTCAAGCTATTACTGGATGAGAAGTGTGGCAACACACCAGGAGAAATATTGGATGGCTGGGTAAACAGATAGTATATTAGTTACTTTCCTGTTGCTGTGATATAACACTATTATCCAATTTGACTTACATTTATTTGGGCTTAAGGTTTAAGAGAAATAAGAGGCCATCATGGCAGAGAGGCATGGCAGCAAGAGCAGTAAACTGAAAGAAAGAACTGGACATAGAACAAAGCTACTCTCAAAGGCCACTTCCAGAGACACACTTTGTCCAGCAAGGCCACATTGCCTAAACCTCCCTGAATAGTACCACCAACTGGTAACCAAGTATTTAAATATCTGAGGCTATGGAGGGCAGTTTTAATATAAACCATGATGGATGGATGGATGGATGGATGGATGGATGGATGGATGGATGGATAGATACACAGATGGACAGGCAGATGGACAGATGGATGGATCTACTCACCTTCATCCTGTCTAGGAACCTACTGGTCATTGTCCCCAGCTATTCACTAACACTTCAGTACATACTGCCTTCACTTCTTCTTCCTTGAGTTACATCATTGGTAAGATAAACATGCTCCCACTGAATCGGAGATATGCTCTTTTACTGGTGGTTGTCTTCAAGTCGGTGCCTAGCAATCAAATAAACTAAGCAGGCCAGCCCTGAACCAAATGAACTCCTAATCTCCTCCCACTTTCTTTCTTGTCTAGGTCCATTTCTTTCTAAGGGTTGCTCTTTTCCTCCCCCGAGGCTACTTTGGGAAAGGTAGAACAGCTTTGCCCCACAAAAGAGAAGATGTCACCATTAAACCCATTAATGGAGTAATGCAATCCCATTTTGAAACGTATCTTATTTTTTATTTTTATGTGCATGTCTATGTGTGGACATGTGCATATGAGTACAGGTGCCTACAGACAAGAGGCACTGGGTCCTCGGGAGCTAGAGTTATAGACAGTTGTGAGCTTCCTGGTGTGGATAGTGGCACCTTAGCTCAGGTCCTCTACCATGACCACTGAGCACCCTTAAGTGCTGATCCCTCTCTCCAGCCCCATGCTAACATTAGAAAGTAAGACTGCATCACAAAAGAAGCTTACACAGACTGAATGAGTTTATCCCCCTTTTCACAGGTATCTGATTTAGGGGCATGAGGTAGACTAAGGTAAGATTCTGGAATGGTCGGCTCCCATAGCAGTGCTATTGGCATCACTTCTTTCCATCTGGTGGTTGTCACTCACTCTGACTGTAGAGCCTGCCTAGTACCAGGAAAAGATGTGAGAGGCAGGAAAGGGAAGGAAGCCTGGGTCTTCACCAATTTGGGGACTGTCATCATGCCCACTTCACCTCTCCAATGGGATCCTTGCTGGAGAAGTGGATGGGTGGATGGGGCCAGAAACAGTTCAAGAGAACCAGAGGGTCTGTTGCAGCATTTTTGTTCTGGGTTTTGTCTTGTTGATGCAGGGTCTCATATCCCAGGCTAGCCCTGGACTTGCTAAGTAGCCTAATCTCTTATCCCCCTGAGTCCACATCTCTAGTCCAGAGACTACAGGCATGTACCACACACTCAGTTTATGTACCACTAGAGACCAAACTCAGAGCTTCAGATCAAATGCATGCTAGGCAATCGCTCTATTAACTGAGCCACACCCCCAATCAATCTCAAAATCTATTGCATTTTCTGAAGTCAAAACCAAAGTTGATAACATCCGAGTAAAAGAAAAGTCTGTGACTGTGAGTAATTCACTTTTCTGGATTAATGCTAAGTCACAATTCTTCTCCATCTGCTCTTCTTCTAAGACTATTAGATTGTGTCCCAGCTGTTCTCACATCCAGTGACTGTGGCTTATTTTCACAATTCTGTGTTCCTGATCGGGGCATGGTGGGACACACACTGCTGGGTAAAGCCCTGTCTCACAGCAAAGAACGATCTCTTCTAGGCAGAAGCAAGTACTGGGTACTTCCCATTTCTCCACCACTGCCCATCCCAGCCTGAGAAAGAAATGCCAGCCCCTCATGCCAGTGGCCAGTCTGGCAATCTCATTGCTGCCTGTTCCATGAGCCAATATTTTTTGCTTGCTTCAAGCTGCCTCACAGGATTTGTTGTTGAATTTGCTGTGATCTCAGCACTATGTGCTGCCAACAACTATGAGACAGGCATAAATATTTCACTGGCATAAAGTTGGCTCATAGCTCAGTCCACGTCATTAGAGTTCAGCCAGAGCTTTTATTAGGATTGTTTAGTCCCCGAAGGTAGCTCATTTGCCAAATTGAAGAACTGACCCACTTATCTTCAGGAGTTAAGAAGCTGTGATTCTTGGAGACACCCTTGAGTACCCAGCTGGGCTGTATCCCAAGAATAACCTTGACTTCAAAGAAACACAGGAAGTTGGGCCAGTCTGCCTGTGGATCTCTTGTGGGTTTCAGATTTTTCTCTCCCAATCATCAAAATGACAAGACAGAATGCTGCTTGTCTCTTGTATGTTATGCCATAGCTCTTAATAGATCTTGAAACAGCAATGCTAAATGTATGTGATTAAAACAACATATATAGTGGTAAAATATGATTTTTGTAATGACTAGGCTAGAATCAAAAGCAGGATATTGGAAACCCTATGATGCAGAACAGAGCTAAGGTGTTAAACAAGGGTTCAGGCACATATGTATTAAAAAGAACTATAAGGAAGAGAGCCATATATGGATTCCTTGTCCCATTTACTATTTTCCTCTTTTGGCATTACTTGAGTATCACTTAGGCATAAGCAGAATTTCCAATTTTAAGGTGAATTAGGGTATAGGAGAACCAAGACCATCCCCACACTCAGAAATTAGCTCAAAGGACACCCAGAGCTTGGCATGGAATTGTATTCTAAGATAAATAGTTTAGATTAAAACTAATTATGGCTAGTTTTTATATTAAAAAAACCCAAGTTCCAGAAAAAAATCCCTTAATTCAAGTTGTAAGCAGAACCTTATTGTGATTTTCCTCCACTCCAACCCTCAGGATAAATGAAGGAATATCTCTCTTGTTGTGACTAACAGAACAAAGAATTGATGGTGTAGAGTAAATTATAATCTAGCAATTAAAATCCCCTCCAGAGCAGATCAAAGGTCAAATTGTTAACTACTCACATATTAACTCGGTCATCTTTTATTGACTGAGCTTTGTACTCACCATCTTGGTCTTTTTACCAGTGAAGTGGTGCTAGGTCCACAGTTGGCCAGTGACAACTGTGGACTAGGACCCTCTGTACATTCTGGGAAGATGTGTGTACAAGAGAGAGCAGTCTTTTCATTGACTAAGTGAAAAGAATTGATTTGTCCACCTCCAGGTGACTTTCTTTCTATATTTTCCTACCCTGCTGAGACAATCCAACAAGGTGAAGACAGATCACATGGGATGAGGGAAGGAGGAAAAGATTCATTTTTTAGTTTTAGAGACTAAAACTGAAGGATCAATAGAATCCCAGAAGAAGGTTCTCAGTTACTTTAGTGACTAAAGCTGCCCTTCTTCTAGACCCTGCACAGAAGCTGACATGCCCAAGTCACATGCTTGGGCATTAATAGCCCAAAGCCATGGGGTTGCTATCTCATTGGATTTCTTAGCATACACACAGAAGAAGCCAACCAGAAAAGACAAGGTCTATTGGACCTCAAAAGAACATGGTGATTACTGTGATTTGCCTTAAGAACTGTAGAGTACCTGTCCCTGAGGCTTCAGGAGTGGGGGATTCATCTTGGGGCACTGCTTTCATTTAGTGGAGGAGTCCATTGAATGGACATGTGTTGTTTCTCTGAGCCAAGCAGAAACAGCAACATCTTTTCTTAGAAAAGGTGGCCTGGGGAGAAAGGGACTTTGTTTCTAAATTGTTGGTCCCTCCTGAGAACTAGGCTTTAAGTGTCTGTGTCTTAGTGACTGTTCTGTTGCTATGATGAGACACTGTGACCAAGGCTGCCTGTAGAAGAAACATTAAATTGGGGGCTTGTTTACAATTTCAGGGTGTGATTTCATTGCCAACATGGTGGGAAGCATGGTGGCAAGTAGAAGGCACGGTGCTAGAGCAGTAGCTGAGAATTTACATCCTGATCATCAGGCAGGAGGTGGGGGTGGGGGGAGACTCGGCCTGGCATGGGCTTTTGAAACTTCAAAACCCACCCATAGTGACATGCCTCCTCCAATAAGTTTACAGCTCCTAATCCTTCCCAAAAAAGTCCACTAACTGGAAATCAAGTATTAAAACATATAAGCCTATAGGGGGTCGTTTTCATTCAAACCACCCTATTATACTCCTTGGGCCCCATAGACTTGTAGCCATACCATAATCCAAAATGCACTGAGTCCAACTTCAAAAGCCCTCATAGTCTTTCACAGTCGCAACATTGTTTGAAAGTCCAGTGTCTCTGCTGAGACTCAAGGAAATCTCTTAATCTTTTGTAAAATCAAAAAGATCACATACTTCCAGCATACAATGGCCCAAAACATACATTATTATTCCAAGGGCATAGTGAGGATACAATGGGACAAAAGAAGACTGAAACCCCCAGCAGGGTAAATTCCAAATTCTGTATCTCCATGTCCGATGTTAAAGAGTGATGCTAAAGAGCTTTTTATATGGCTCTTCATATCACCCATCCCCTCCAGCTTTGTTGACCGCAACACATTTCTATTTCATGGGCTGGTTCATCCTGTTGCAGCTCTCTTTGGTAGCTATTCCCAGGTTCTGGCATCTTCAACATCCTGGGGTTTCCAACACAATCCAGGGTTCACTTTCACAGCTTCATGCAATGGCTTTTCCAGGCTTCTGTGCAGGGACTGTCTTGCCATGTGTCTGGCCTCAGCCTCCTTCTTAACCACAGAGGAAGTTTCCACAACCCCTTTATACCTCTATCTTTCTTGATAAAGCCAGATGGTTTTAAGCATTGCTTTTCACAAGTTGGATGCTTAGCTGAGAGGGATCTTACCCTAATGGCACACCTTCCTTTATTCCATTTCTCCTTAAGCCTTTCCTTACATTCTCATCTCTTTGCACAAACACTTGGCTCCAACAGTACACCCTTGACATTCTTTTTCTCCTCAAATTGTACATTTTGTACTTTTTTCCTTACTTGCTCTTTTACATTGCAGGTCTGCATAAGAATGTTCATTAATAACCATGTGACATAGTCAATATTAAGTTGTCTTAAAATCTCCTTTGTCAGTGGCATTAGTTCAAGACTGTTCGATTTAGCCTCTGACAGATTATTTGGATAAGGGCAGAAAGCAGCCGCATTCCCTGCCAAAATTATCACAAGAATGGTCTCTACCCCAGCTGCTATTGTTCTTTTTCAGAAACCTCTTGAGCTGGGCTACTTTCCTCTTAGCACTAAAGTCTCCCATGTTCCTAATAGAATGGCCCATTGAGCCCCCCCTTTTAAACTTCTTTTTTTTAAAGATTTATTCATTATGTCTACATTGTTCCTCCTGCATGTATCCCTGCAGGCCAGAAGAAGGCACCAGATCTCATTATGGATGGTTGTGAGCCACCATATGGGTGCTGGGAACGGAACTCAGGACCTGTGGAAGAACAGCCAGAGCTCTCAACCTCTGAGCCATCTCTCCAGCCCTGCACTGAGCCCTTTTTAACATCATTCAACCATTTTCTTAATCCAAAACCCACATTCTGCCAATAGAATTTTCAGATCTTTCTCAGCAATACCCTGGTACCAACCTCTGTAGTAGTTACTGTTGGATTGTTGTGAAGAGAACCCATGACTGAGACAGCCTATAGACGAAGCATTTAAATGGGGGCTTGTTTCAAGTTTCAGAGGGTTAGTCCATGATCATTATGTGGGAGCACAGCAGCAGGCAGGCAGGCATGGTGCTGGAGCAGAAGCTGAGAGCTTGCATCACCACTCAGGTGATGAAGGCTGATGATTAGGAACTCTGGTTCCACAACAGCCTTCATCACTTGATCAGTGTGGAGAGGCACATCTTAAAATAGGAGTAGCTGAGCATGAGACTCTTTAGATGAAATCGACTGTGGTGGTTTGAATGAGAATGGCCCCTATAGGCTCATATGTTTGAATGTTTGGTTTCCAGTTGGCAGACTGTTTGGTAAGGACTGGGTGTGTGACCTTATTGGAGGAGGTTACTACTCTTCAAGAGTTTCCATACTACTCATTCAGTTTTACATGCAAATAACTGTAGCCCTTCATGAAGGGAACACTAAGGCAAAGGCATCATTCTGGAAGGAAAGTAAGTCATCAGGAGTCATGGAGGGCTGTGTGTCACAGCCAGCAGCCAGTAAAATGGCAAGTGGAGGAAAAGAGAAACAATTCAGAGAAATGTCCCAGGCCAAAGGTTAAAAAGTAACTGCAGGGAAGGAAGTGGGAGATGACCACACAGGCCCATGAGACTTTCAGATGAAACTATATAGTCATTGCTTTCAGAGTCTCATATAACACAAACTGGCCTCAAATTTGCTGAGTAACCAACCTTGAACTTCTAATTCTCAAGCTTCTAGATCCAGAGTGTTTGGATGACAGGCATGTACCATCATACCCCAGTCATGAGGTGCTAGGGATTTAACCTAGGACGTCACCATGTCTACTAGGCAAGTATTCTATCAATGAGATACATCTAGTTATAATTTTACTCCTTTTTAAAAGAGCTTGAACTATCTATAAGGTAGGATCAATGTCTGTCTGTTCTTATAGATTTTAAATTATAGTGGCATAAATACAACAGAATTTTATTTTTCTCTTAAGAGGCATAAGCAGTCCACAGGTGGTGTAGTTTGCCCTATAGCAATGGTTCCCTATGATACCCAAATGCACTACAGGCTGCCACAGTAACTGCTAAAATTTGAAGAAAATACTGTGGTACTTGACAGTTTCCATATGCTAAGGGGACTACTCACCGTGGGCAGCTTGGAGTTTAAGCTTTCAATTTTGTGATCTTCTTTTTCACGATACTTCAAACATGTGCAGAGTTAGTTTTGATGGATACCCTGGCAAGATAAAAGCAAACAACAGTATTGTTGTCCAGGGTGAACCTATGGTCTCAGAAGTTGTGCAGTACTCAACAGGTACACACACCCCACTCATAAGTGATGTGGTTATTAAAGAATGGACATGAGGTTTCTTTTTCTTTCAATGTATTAGTTTTCCAATAGTTTTGAAGTGATTAGTATATTTTAAAAAACATTTTGAGTACAACTACTTAAAAAACAGAATTTTTATGCATTGTTTTTTGGCCTGGAGGCAATGTGAAAAAGTCTCATTTCAGATACGCACTGTGCTGTGGAAAAGGAACATCTGAGAACTTCTGCCCCTGGGCACTGGCACCAGAAACCAAGTTCTTCTTAATCTTTCTGCCCAGCTTCATTAGGGGACTTCTTTCTTACAAATGCCCCCACTTCTATGAAAAGAGGCAGGGAACAGGCACTCTCCCATTTACAGACAACCTAGAAGACAGACTCATCACATGTGTTCACAATCCATTGGCCAGAGTATCACCAGATGTCCAGGCATAACTGCAAGGGATCCATGGGAGTTCAAACTGTGTCCTCAAGGGCCACATGCCCAGAAAATTCTTGGGGAAATTTATGTACAAAGTGGAAGAGTGGATATGGGGTCAACTAGCCCTACCACAGATCGTATGAACAGAAAGCAATGACTCCCATGGCTCACTGATACTTGGTACTGAGGCAAGAATACAGTAAGCCTTGCTTGAACCTAGAGTGACAATGGGTCCAGCTTGGAGCAGGAGCATTGGCAACCCCACCAAGCAGGGCATGCAGGATGCTGGGACCTGGGATTGGACACCATCAAACACTGGAACACGAAGGGCTTTATTTGTTTTTGCTTTGTTTCCTGCCATTCAGTAGTTGCTGACAGTTTTCAGCCTGTGGAAGATAAAAATATTAATTTGCCCTTGGAACAATAGCCTTTTGTTCTGGTTAAATGATACTCTCTATTCCAGAGGGACAAAATGATAAATTAATAATAGATTGTCTCTCTTCAACTTGGCCAGGGCTTAAGTATTTATTCTCTACTTGCTTACATGCCAATTCTTATTTTTACTGCAAAGATTCAAAATTGCTGAACAATATTGAGTGAACTATGGTACCCAAAACAAAAGAGCATGACAGGAAAAGGAAGGACTTTTCACATACAGTTAACTCTGAGAATCAAGACTCACTAGATCCTCAGCTTGCCTGCTTCACCAGAAGTTGGAGACCCATGGGGAACATCCTATCAACCTATAAGGCTTCAATTCTGCTGTCTGAGGATGAGAGTAGAGGAATTAAACTTCCCTCCAGAAGTTGAGAGATTTGAAATTTGTCATTAACCTTAAAGGAAACTCAGCTCTTTCCTGAGCAAGTGTGTCTTCCTCTACCGTCTGTGACATGCACATGTCTCACCAGTCTGGTCTTGCTTCTCTTTATCATATCATCTCTACTGACTTGGCTTACCCAGCTTCGAGATTGGCTTCCCAAACAGATGACAAGGACAAGCTATGCTCCCAGGACCATCTCTGTCCCTTATTCTTCCAGAGCATGGTGTACTTATAAATATTTCATGGCAAAGAATTTAATCGGTGCATAAAGGATATTACGATGTAGGAGAAACATTTAAAACCTGACACTGTATTTGGCCATTGCCAGAATCCATTGGAGAGGAAAACCAAATATATGCAATTCACACCTCAGTTCCTCATCCTGCTTCCTGTTTTGAAGGTTGATCTCCATTTTTCTCCTAGAGAGGGAGCATCAGAAGACTCATGTTCTGCCTTCAGGGTTAAACCTCCATTAGATCTTAAGAACTCATCTGTATGCTACACAGGCTTGTTCATTGTGCATCATGAGAGGCAGGAAGGGGACATCCAGCCCACCAAGTGCCCAGCTAGAAGTTTCCTTACAGTTTCCTCTGCTCCTGCTCCAGTCGCCATGTTACTGAATGGGTCACTCATCTTCCTTTTCTTTGCCAATTCCATACAAGTCAGGCAAGGCAGTCTCAGCCTTAAGGCATCTAATTTCTAAGAAATCCTTGTCTGTTTATTCAAATACTCAAAGGCCATGAGGACAGACCAATAGTATAGCTTTCAACACCCCCTACCAACCCAGTGTGCTGTAGCACAACAGAGTTCTCTTGATACTCTATTGATCCACTTAGCCATCCCTAGCAGAAGTAGGAAGTTTGTCAGAGATGTGTAAATCACAATAGTATATTTTTGTTCTTCTTTTTACATTTTATCCATTAGCAAATGGCAAAGGATTGAAGCACATGATCCAAGTTATATGTTGGTCCAAAAAAAATCAGCCTAGAAAAACACCAAGGCATTCCAATGGGCTACCCTGGATAGGCCTCCAAACACTGGCTTTGGTCTTCTTCCAAGACCACCCATCGGTGTGAAGCCAGACTCTT
The DNA here is from genome assembly GCF_003668045.3 of Cricetulus griseus. Classification (NCBI taxonomy): domain Eukaryota; kingdom Metazoa; phylum Chordata; class Mammalia; order Rodentia; family Cricetidae; genus Cricetulus; species Cricetulus griseus. The sequence continues at coordinate 331,392,798 of NC_048595.1, forward strand.
CATCTCCCTTGTCCTGGTGGTTAGTGTTGGAACAAGCACACGCCTCCCAGTTTGAAAAAAAGAGAGACATCTCTCCACACGCCACACTCTAGCAACTATGCTACTCTCAATTCACAAAGAGGAGAGCCCTATACTGCTGTACCTATTTCTGAGTTCACAACCATCCCCAGGCCTTTGGCAAATAGATATCTGGCCTGTTCAAACAACAAGGCCACGGATTCCAAAAACCATGATCCAACTATATAAAGCCTCATTAAGATGTTTTTACTTCGTATCAGATTATGTTTTTAGGTGAGGTATCGGTCTCCGTATGCATGTTAAGCTGACACATAGATTTATAGTCCCTCTTGATCCAGGATAGCTAAACAGTAGAAATTCTCTCTAACAATAATGCCCAGGAGCTCAGAACTTCTGTGATCTTGACAACCTAGGACTTTGCTTCCCATCTATGATGAATTAGCATCATCAAGCCTTGGTGGTAACATGATGGGAGACTGGAGCACCCAGCAAAGTCCTAAAATTCAACCCTTGACCCTTACAATAAGCTCTCTGGCATCTCCATGCTGATACAGGCAAAGGATCCATATGGAAGAAATGGGACTGTGAATCTTCTGATCCCAGCTCCTAAGCTTTCAAGTAGCATATTCCAAGTCAACCAAAAGAACTGTATTCCTTACATGATTAGCTATAGGACCTACAGTTCTATATAATTTCTTCTGTTTAGCCAACAAATGCCAGGAAGTTAAGTAATATTTGATTCCCATGTTTTACACAAGAAAAGCTATGCTCTGGTAAAAATACTTGTCTAATGTTGCTCAGGGAAAGCAAGCCCTGGGTTCAGATTTGCTGACCCAAAAGCCCATGCTTCTTGTGCCATAATCATAGCTATTTGGTTTGGCTTGTTTTTTGTGGGACAGGGTTTCTCTGTGTAGCCCTGGCTATCCTGGAACTCACTCAGTAGACCAGGCTGGCCTTGAATTCAGAGATCTGTGGGCCTCTGTATCCCCAGTGCTGCGGTTAAAGGCATGCACCACCACCAACCAGCTCTTTTGTGGCCCTTTACAGATGATGGGTTTCATCATGTCACAGCTTTTTCACATGGTAAGCACTGGATTGTGCCAACCCTGAGATCTCTCAGCAGCAAAAGGAAGACCAGAGGTAGATCTGGCTCCTGAAATGAGCCCCTAAGTAGGTACACAATAATGTCACTCGGTGTTGATCCAGTTCTCATCTATATGCTCAACCTCTGTGGTGGTAACAAGAAGACAATGAGGAAACCCACTTTCTATAGTATGTCACCATCTTGTGACAAAGGCATAATGATGAACAATGCAAGGCAGCACAAAATGAGGGACCAATGGCTTAGGACTGTGTGATTTATCTTGTAGCTGTAATAAAACACCCTGGCCAAGGCAACTTATTGATGGGGGATGTCCTTCTGTTTATATGTTTCACTTATTAGTTGATGAATAAACCACTGTTTGGCCAATAGAGGAAGGAAGATAGGCAGGACTAAGAGACAAGGAAAATTCTAGGAAAGGTAGGCAACGAGAGGTACCACAGAGAGACATGGGAGTAGAGACTGGGAGTTCTCTGGTAAGCCAAGACCACATGGAAATACATAGATTAATAGAAATGGATTAATAATTAAGTCAGAGCTAGTCCATAAGTAGCCCTAGTCATTGGTCAATAGTTTTATTATTAATATAGCATCTGTGTGTTTATTTGGGGCTGAAGGGCAGCGGGACATGGCAGAAAGAAAAACTCCAGCAACAACTTATACCAAAGAGTTTATGTGGGCTTACATTTCCAGAGGATTACAGTCCGTAATGGCAGGGACAGCATAGCAGTAGGCAGGCAGTTAGGAATGGTGGCCAGAGCAGGGAACTGAGAACTTGCATACTTTACCTCAACCATAAAGCAGAGAGGGCAAACTAGAAGTGGGGAGAGTTATATAACCTCAAAGCTCATCCCCCAAGGAAGTACTTCCTCCATCAAGCCCCAGACCTCCCCAAATAGCCACCAGCTAGGGACAAGTGTTCAGATACCCACGCTAGTGGGACACAGTTCTCATTCAAACCACATCAGGTACTGTCTATAACTCTCACAGAAGTTAGGAAGGAGGAGGGTGTGGGCTGTGCCCACACAGTAAAAGCTTTAGAAAGAACAGATTTGACCCTGTTTAAACTCTCAAGAATGAGTGGAATATAAAGGGACTACATACTTACAAACCCCTCCTGAAATGAATTACTGTGGTTACTGTGGTACATTAAAGTTAATGTCTTTCAAAGCCAGTGATAATGAGTTATGTATTGAGCTTTGATTTTTTCTTTTCCTTTTTCCACATTCCAAACAGATTCTGTATTTAGACAAAAATTATATATAAACAGAAAAATTTAAAAACATGTTGTCACTGAAAGTATCCCAGTCAATGCTCATGGGATTTCCCAAGGTTTCCAGTGAGTTCTCTAGCAGGGGTCACAGTTTGTGACAAAGTCATCTGTCACCATGTGAGAGGTAGTTCAGAAATATAAGAAAGGAAAAAGGATCAAGAGGCATGACTCTGACAAGAGCAAACTAGAATCTGTTGCCTTTTCTCTGAGTTTTTTCTGTGTATTACAAAGTTCTCCACTCTCCACTTCTAGGCATGCTCTGATGGAATAGCTAAACCAGGATACAGAGACATTCTCCTGTATCCAACCTGAATATGTTGCCACTTGGGTCCTAAAATGGCACTCTGACAATGGCTGGAGGTGACTACTGGGAAGCTCAGTTTGATGAACGTGTGCCAGCAGGAGAGGGGTACAGATGACCCTGTATGTGTACCTCAACACAGCAAGCTTAGCACCTCTAGATGGGAACACAGACTGGCAAGGAAATGTTTTGCAAAACTGCAACAATTAGCTGAGCAGACATCAGATTCAATAAGACAGCTCCCTCCCACTGTGAGGCCTTTGATAAGGGGCATCATTATAGGGAGGCTCTGCCTGCACAGGAAATCCGGGAAACCATAAGGGGTGGACTTGCTAGCCTTTGCTCTGCTGGCTGTTGGTTGGTGCTAAATTCCAAGGTCCAGTGCCCAAAACAAAGGAGGAGAAGGAAAACCTGTAAGAGGGTACAGGCAGAGTGACAGGAAGAAGTCAGGCACAGGCCCCCACCCACTCCCAAGTGAAACCAAGGCTTGGTCATACTTTTCTTTTCTTTTCTTTTCTTTTTTCACATTTTCAAACACTCCCTTTCAGCAGTATGCTTCTTTGGAATATTTAGCCTCAGAGCAATAACAACCCCAACTAAATTCCTAAAATACTCATTCCCTTCCTAGACAATTGTGTCCTAACTTGGCCTGCCACCACTGCTAGCTTCTTCCTTTTTTTCTGATCTTTCCCACACAGTGAAACCAAATTCATCTTCCAAATATAACTTGGCAAAAAAGCATTTGTTCATGCTACCATGTGACACAGAGTGAGCCCAGGGGACTAATATACAACTCAACAGTGTACCACAGGTTGACCAGATGGACTCTTTCGTCTGGTTTTCCACAACACTGTTGCCCCTCGTCATCTGTTTCTGCAGATTTACTCCTCTCAGTCTTTTTAATGTCAATTCATCCTCAGCATCTCCATTCAGTCTGACCTTCTCCAGCAGACCCACCTATATTACTCTTTCCAGGAGACCCGCTAGCCCTAGCTTCATACCAGTTACTAGTGTTCTGACTTTTGTTTTGATTTTGGTTTGGTTTTTTTGTTAGTGTGATACAAGCTAAAGATATCTGGGAAGATGAATATCAATTGAGGAATTATCTCTGTCTGTAGGCAAGTCTGTGTGACAATTTTGATTAATAATTGATGTGCGAGAGCCCACCCCACTATAAGTGGTGCTATCCCTGGGCAGGTAGTCCTGGGCTATATAAGAAAGCAACTGAGCAAGTCACATGGAGCAAGCAAATAAGCAGCATTCTTCTGTGGTTTTATGTTTTGTTGTTTTGCTTTAGTTTGGTTTGGTTTTTCGAGACAGGGTTTCTCTGTGTAGCCTTGGCTGTCCTGGAACTCGCTCTGTAGACCAGGCTAGCCTGGAACTCACAGAGACCCACCTGCCTCTGCCTCCCAAGTGCTGGGATCAAAGGCATGCACCACCACCATCCAGGTCTTCCGTGGCTTTTGTTTCAGTTCCTGCATCGAGGTTCCTGCCTAAGTTCCTACTGTGACTTTCCTCAGTGATGGACTGTTGACTTGGAAGTATAAGTTGAAATAAAAACCTTTCCTACCCAGGATTCTTTTTGGTCATAGTTTTTAACTTACTGGAAACCAAAGTAAGATAATCACTGTCACTGCTCCTTCAAAAGTCCCCCAAAAATAGAGGTTGAAATATCTAAACTATCTCTTTCTAGGACATGCAAATAGATTTTTCCCCCCAGGAAATAGCCCAAGTTTCCATCCTGGGTAGGAATGCCTCTGGTGGACTGAGCCTTGATGACGGTCCTGCTCCTCACTCTTCCTGGATTTGTCTTTTGACAGAGAGTTACTTAGGATATTGTCAATGAATGTCTTTGGAGAAAGCAATAAAAAAGGGCCATCTTGTTCAGTTATTCACTTGGAATTTCTGCATAAATCTCTTTATGTTCGTCTGGAAGTGATACAGAAAATAGTTGAAATCTTACTATGATTTGAAAGTAAAGGACATACATGGGTATTCTCAGCGCAACTGAAAAGAAAATATATATATATGTGAATACACACACACACACACACACTCCCAGCCTATAGCCAAATAGAAGGTATATGTTTTAACTGGCAATCAAATTCATAAACTAATTTAAGATCAGAACTGCTTGGAGCTATGGAACTCAGAACAATGAAAGTAAAGATCAAATTGTGAAAAGAAAGTACCTAACTAAAAAAAACAAAACAAAACAAAGCAACAAAAACAAAAAACCGAGAGGAGAAATGTTTCCTCTAGAAAAGCTAATAAAGTCCATAAATTCCATACTCAAAAAAAGAAAGTACCACCACAACACACTTTTCAAGGCATTTTGATAAATGCCACAAGGCCACAAGACAGCATATGAGCTACAATGTTAGCTGGAGCATGGGAGGGAAGTGACAGAGGCCCGTGTTTGCTATGGCAGGCCTTCACAAAGCTGCTCTGTAACTGGATTTTATTGGCTAGTTTTACAAGCCCTATGGGTCCAGGGCCTGACTCAGAATTCTCTCCCCCTTTTTCTCCTTTTTTTCCCTCAAAAACTCTTACTATGCTTCAGCCACTGTAACCTAAACAAGGCGGTATGGGTTTACTGGGGCTTTTTGTGTGTGAAACACAAACACCTATCTTATTCCTAAGGAAAACAGATTTCTTTCCTTTGGTTCTTACTTTGAGAAACTAATGTTATTTTTTTTTCAAGAAGGCAAGTTCCTTGACAGGGAAAAGATGCACTTTGCCACCACAGCCTCCCAGGACCTTTCTGGGAGCATCACCCTCTTGGGAACTCAGGAAGATGCTCACCCATCAGAGTTTGACTTCTTTTTCCAGTTGCCAGCATCCACAGCTGCTGTGGCTCATGTGACTCAGAAAAGCCTCCTGCAGGTCCCTTATTTTACACTCCCACTTTCTAGACCCTTATCTTACCTTACACTGGCTGGCTGCAAGTGAACCAGAGGACAGATTCAAAGACGGGTGAAGGAGGGAGTGAAGGAAAGAAAAACTGAGTTGGTTCCTTATTTCTATATTCATCTTGCTGCTAACTACTTTGACAAAACATGGCCTAAATACATCTGGTGCCATTCCAGGCGGTGTTAGGAGTTGCAGAAAGTGCAGAAACGTACTGAGCTCCACCATCTGCAGTCACCTACAGAGAAAGTTGGCCTTGCAGGTCTCCTGAAGTGCTGTCTTCTCTGGTGTCTCACTTCAGAAGATGGTTAGCACCGATTTCTGTCTTTTCTTTTTCCTTCTTTTTTATTTGTTTGTTTTGGTCTTTGGTTTTTGTTTTTTCATGACAGGATTTCCCTGTGTAGCCCTGGCCATCCTGGAACCATCCCTGTAGACCAGGTTGGCCTCCAGTTTAGATACCTCTGGCTCCTGAGTGCTGTGATTAAAGGTGTGTGCCATCAAGCCTGGCTTACCTCCAATTTCTTGATGCTCCAAGGGCATCATGATCCCATCTCTATCTTTGTATATCCTCGTCTTTGCTACTTTTCCAATTGATCCTTCTCAAACCATGCCATTTGTACCCTTGGAGGTATGGACAAATGGACAGAACACAGAGGTATTCAGGCCCCAAATAAACAAACTGCGTCTTTTCAAAGTATCAGAGTTATATAAGGTGTTGGGGGAAATTTTCTTAGCAGCGTTTACACCATTTGTATGTTAATATAAACACTAATACATTATGAAATAAGATGTATCACACATATACATGTGTGAGAGTGTGTCAAATACAGTGTGGGTCACATCTTCGGGGTGAAAGTTCAGCTTTTTTTGGGCAGGGTGGCTTAGTGGCCAAAGTGTTTGCCTAGCAAGTGTAAGCACTAGAGTTCAGATACCAGAACCCATGTGACCTCCAGGTAGGAAGCCCATCTAAAATCCCAGTCTCAGAAGGCAGAAACAGGGGAAACCCAGAGCAAGCTGGCTAACAAGACTAGCTATATCTGCAAGCCCCAGTTTTGTTTGAGAGACCTTGTCAATGAATATCATGGATGATTCCCAGCATCAACATAGGGTTTCCCACACACAAGAAAACATGCACACCACACACACACATACACACACACACACACACACACACACACACACACACACTAATAGAAAAAAACAAAACAAGAAGACAGGTCAGTTTGAACTATACTCCAGCACTACTGCTACCTACTCTTCCGGTGATAGAGGACTTGAGTGTAGAATTTGAGAAGTATGCATTTACTGCTTGGGATTGTAGCTATCTTTTGGTGATCAAAGGTCAAGAGTAACAGCAACAAATTAGATGTTTGGGAGTTAACTACTGTTGATTGAGGGCTCCTTGACATCAGAGCCTGTGGTTGTGAGATTCCTTAACCCCTTCTTAATATTCCTATCTATCACAAAATAGTTGCTATAGCTCCAGATCTCAAGTCTGTGTTCCAGGCAAATTAAGAAAGAAAGGGGGGGGGGGAGACAGAGTCCTATTAGCCTCATATATCACATTTTTATTAGGCAAAGTGCAAGTCTTTCTCCAAGGCCCTAGTGTTGTAATTTTTAAAAAGCAGCTCAAGAGAGAAAGATACCATGCAACAGAGTTCAACCAGAGGTATTTTTTATTAAGGGAAAAGGGTGGTAAAGTAGGGGAAGTGGGAAAGATCAGCCTCTGGGGACAGGAGCAGCAGGAGAAAGAGGAGAAAGAGGCAGAGGGGTGGGGGACAGACAGACAGACAGACAGAGGAAGATAAAGAGAGAAGGGGGGATGGGAGGTGGGCAGGGCCCTTTTAAAAGGGAACATATTGAATATGCACAGGTGGTGCGCTTAGTGGCAGCAGCTGAGGGTGTATCCTGCCAGAACTCCAAGGGCAGACCAGTACAGATGCCTAATAAGTACTAACACCTAGGATACCAATAATTAATTCTCACCCACCATAGCTGGTACATGGTCACTTCTAGTGAAAAGGAGGAGATGGTCACAAGTCAATCAATTACCCAGGGCTGAGCAAATAATCCCGTACCCCAAACCATCTCCACCTTAAAAAAAAAAAAAAATCCCAGAATCCTGTTAACAAAAGGAAAGGACTAGATCTCAGGAAAAGACTATGGCATCATCTTTCCTGTTCACCAGCTTGTTTAATCCTCCAGATGACACACAGTAGGGACCCACAAAAAAATTTGCTGGTCATTTGTAGGGGAGCAAAGCTATGGTATGATGCAGCACACAGCGTCTCCAGGAAGGGCCCTCCCACCCCCTGGGAAACAGCAGAAGCAGAGGAACAGTTCTTCCTGTCCAAGCTCAGAGCCAGCTCAGAGACTGGTCAAGGCAGCTGTCCATAAGGGCCAAAACCCATTTCCCAACACTCAGAAAGTGTGAACATCTCCACCCAGTCCAACGGTTTGTCTTCGTTAGCCCTTATTCATACTGAAAGCAGAACTGAGAATGGCCTTTAACCACATTCTCAAGAGTCGTCTAGACAGTTATTTTGGAGCAGGTAAAAAATCTCTTGTAAATGGCCAAAGCTAGTATCTCAAATTCAAGTTCGCTGTATTTTTCCTACAGACACTGTGGCAGCGACAGCAGAGCAAACAGCTTGCAGGCCGCTCTGACTTCCCACCCAAGGGACTGGGAGGGGCTCCATGATTCTTCTCCAGGGCTGCCCCTTCCCCTCCCTTCTTCGTAGAAAAGGCACAAATGGGGCCAAGGAAAGAGGACTTGCCCTGCAGAAGGAAAACCCAGGAGACCTCATCCAACTCAAAAATAATAAAGGAATCGGGAGAGGCCCAAGGCCTATACCACAGGGGTGTGTTTCTGCCGTCCTCTGACATTTTGAGTCATTTCTTAACACTTGGAAAAAAGGCTTGGATATTTAAAACTCTTTTTGTGGCTGGGGAACTGGAAGGATTGCATGTATAAATCATAGATTTTAACCTTTTTGTACTATGACCCCGTGCATTTAAAATGGTTGAACACCGTAAGGATTGCTCTTTCAGGCTCAGGTTTTATGTTCCCCGGAAGTCCCTTAAGAAAAAGCTTTGTGAGAAAGAATGAATGTTTCTTTATATCCTTCATACCCTAATGGTTCAGAATCCTTTCCTACAACACTTCTAGGTGACTGGCTTTGGTGTTGTTTGAGAATCTCTTGGGTATGGTGACAGGCTGGTCAATATTTACTGAAGGCAAACTACAAATGTGTTCAACCCTGTGGAGGAAACAATGTGGGTCTCTGAGGAATTGTGAGCCTTGCATGCCACTGCAGAGATAGTAAAATCTCATGTTAATCACAGGGCTGTGTCTCTCAGATCTATCTATGATTGGTTCAGAGGGGGTCAGTCTGTGGTCACTTGGCTTCCTGTAGTTGGACATGTTGTGGCAGTGGGGGTGTGGGTTGGAGGTTGGCTGTTCATGTCATCACAGTCAGGACACAGAATATGAGCAGGAAGTAGCTAGAGATAAAAGTCCCCCAAGGACTCCCCACCAGTGACCTTGCTTCTTCTAGTCAGTTCATACTTCCCAAAGTTCCCAGAGACTCCCAAAAGATTACCAGCAGCTGGAGACTAATATTCAAGTCCAAACAATAACGACTGGTTACTACTTTAATCAAGATAATGGCAGAACAATGCCTTATGACTTTCAAGGTTAGGTCATACAAGGCATCACATGACTTCTACTGCAGTCCCTGGGACACCCATTTCTAGAGCCTCGAGCCACCATACAAGTGGCAATTACATTACCTTTAGGCAATTACACTATGAGGAAGCCACATGAAGAACCCACATGAAGGCACCGTAGTTAATAACTGAAAACAAACCCAGGAATCTCAGCACCAACCTCCAGTTGTTTCCAGCTCTTGAACACTTTAGTTCTCTCTAGCCATTTGTTTTCCCAGATGAGGTCCAGACCTCATGGAGCTATTCCACACCACGCCCCCTTTCTTCATCTCTCACACACAGGATTCACATAGTATAAGAAACCCCTGCTATTTTCCAGTTCTAAGTTGAAGACTAAATTTGAACGGAGATAAATAATGGATTGAAGTTTGACAAACATCATGAGCAGTACAGTTGCATTTTTAAGTGGCTCACACGGGACAGTCTAGCAAATGGGACTATTAGCAGTGAGCAGCAACTAATGTTCTTTATATCTTTCTTTGTTTCCCAAACTCTTTACAGTGAGTTTATATGACTAAACAGGAAGAAATGGAAGCTACTTAAAGAAGGAGGTCACACTGAAATATGATGCTTGTGATTCCAGTCGCAAGCAATGAAGGCCTTGTAATGATGGATGAGATTTGGTGGGAATGGAGGTTGTCTGGGCTCAAGAGCTCAGACCACCACTCCTTTGGACAGGGAAGTGGGCAGTGTCTGTGGGACAGCATAGGGAGGGGAGGAGGTAGAAGGACAATGAAGAAGGTAGCAGTGGCCTCTGAAGGACATCTTTCCCTTGACAAGCCAAGGGACTAGTCTGCATCCCCACTTGGTTAATGGCAGTCTTCTGCACCATAGAGTTGGTTGTGTGAGCTACTGCTGTCATCTCCAGTGGCTAGCAAAGATGTTGACATTAATTGTGATGCTTAATGTCATCTTTTCCCTCCAATTGTGGTCCTGCCAAGACTGTAAGCACAAACCTTGGTGTGGCAAAGTAGGCCTTGGCCCTCATGCATGGCAGCTCTTTGGAAACAGAAGGAAAGCAGGGACATATGAAAAGGGCAAAACTGAAAAGACCAAACCTTGTGACTTGCACAGAAAAAAAAAATGTGTTTGAATGGGGCCAAGGCTGAGTTCAGCATTATAGGAATAGTTTCTACGGAAACTTTGAAAGCAAATAGCACATCAGTGAGGGAGGCCCTCGTTAAACAAAATAAAAGTCCCCAGCCATGAGGCCAGGGCTTCTCCTGGAGCAGCAGCTGCCCACTTCCACAAAGCATTCAAAGCAGGAACCCAGGCACAGTGGACACAGTGGGCACAGGGGCAGGAGACCCAGAGACTGGGCGGGAAGTGGGTGCCAGTGCTCTGAACCACACTGAGTGGAGGTGAGATCTTTCTGAGTGTCTTCCAGGGCACTGTCATGCCAGTTCTTAAACACATCTCTCAGCCATGTCTACTGAGCAGATCTCCTGCTTACTTACCTGGGTTTCATTTTTAGAAGGCTGTAAGACCAGGAGGTGAAGTCATAGTTCCTTCCAGCCAACACCTGTATTCTTCCTATCAGAAAACGAAGCATGGATTGTCACACACTTTTAAAGCATACTCAATGCCTGGCTCCAGTCCCTCTACTTCACCTTCTCCTGCGCTCAGTCTAATAACTTTATTCATGCTACACATCTCACTAGCTTTTCCTAGGCCACAGAAACCCTGACTCAGCATATTTCATGTTGACTTTCACATCCAGTGCCTGAGGTTCTGAGCACACCTTTACACACACACACACACACACACACACACACACACACACGTGCTATGCCTCTGCTCCAAATGACTATATTTAACCCCACAAGTAAAGTTATCTTTGCTCCCAAGCTAGCAAAGATTGGTTGTAACAGCACAAATTTAATAAATCTAATGCAAAAGTGTGAGGTTGACCCACACTAGAAAATTCCTAGAAAAGAGGAGAACAAGAGAAGCAGACTGTGGCCGAGTCCCAGCAAGGGGTGTGGGGAGTGTCACTGATGAGCTTCAGTGGTCTCTGAGGTCAAGGCCACAGGCAAGCCCTTTCTAGAAGCAGCAACGGATGTGAGCCATCTGCTCTGTAGCAAGACCAGGTTAGGAGGAGAAGTCAGCTGTCAGCCAACACGTCTTTCCTTCCTCCAAGCACGTCTTTCCTTCCTTCACAATAAGGAGATGAGTCATTAGCTGGGTTGGGGGGGGGTCATTTTCAAGCATCTCTCCTCTTAGGTCTTGACGAGTGTGTAGTCCTCACTGGAAAGTGAGACGAAATATCCCAGTTTCTGCCTTACCCTTAAAATGATGCACATGTATTTGACAATCTCCCCTTCCTGGTCTTAACTCAAATCTTCAAATGAAGATAACACCTGTGACAGAGCTAGAAGGGAATTTGTATTTCTGAGTGGCCACAAGGAACCAAGGAACCTGCCAATGTAACCTAAACCACTCATGTTCATTGTCTAATTTTCATTGTAATTGGATGGCTCATTTGGTGAGTAAAATCTCAAAACAGACATTGGTTGTATAAAGTTAAAAGTATAAAGCTGCTCCTTGCCCTGCCTGACTCCAACTTTCCCAATGCACTGCTGACAAATTCAAGGCCCTACAGTTTCATACATAACCATCTAGGCCCCTTAAAGAGATTTAGATATACAAGATGATATATCTTAAAAACATGTTATAGAATATTAGCATAGACATTTATAGATGTGAAAATATATACTCTTTCTTCTTAAAAATTATTTTCTAGTATTCCAGTTTTTACATATAGCTTCATTTTTGCCAACAAATGCTATGAAATTATAAAGAACATTGAGCTATGTGGTAGTGGCGCACACCTTTAATCCCAGCAGAGGCAGGTGGATCTCTATGAGTTCGAGGCTAGCCTGGTCTACAGAGTGAGTTTCAGGGCAGCCAGGGCTACACAGAGAAACCCTGTCTTGAAAAACAAACAAACAAAAAACCAGAAAGAAAGAAAGAAAGAAAGAAAGAAAGAAAGAAAGAAAGAAAACATTGAAATATACATCATTTATGACTATATTTGTCCTAGCAACTCTTGTTTTTAACAAAATAGCCTAGAGGAATATCAATATGAATGTGCAAGGGGTTTGAAAATTTAAATGATGTGTTGATGTTTGAAATAAAACAAACTGATAGCTTATAAATTTATATTCCTATAAACAGTATATAACTTAATTCCACAGCTGTCAAAACTCTGTGTGTAGTGTGTGCGTGTGTTTTATATACATGTGTGGATGTATATATGCAGGTATATAGCCTGTGTGGGTATGTGTGGAAGTCAAGGGTTGATGTCCGAATATCTTTCTTTCATTTCAGCTAGGCAGGGTGGCCAGTGAATCTTCCTGTCAGCCCTGGGGTACAGGTGTGCACTACTTTTTGCTCACCTTTTTGACATGGTGCTGAGGAGACAAGCTCAGGTCTTCATGCTTTTGCAGAAAAGGCATCTCTTCCCAGTTCTGTGTCCCATCTTTTGATACTGAGACATGACTCTGTCATCTGCAGATATGTTAGACCACGTGACAGCTAGTGTTAATTGTCACTTTGATAGCATCTAGACTCACTTGGGAGATAGGTCTCTAGGCATGCATGTAGGAAGTTACCTTGATTGCTTACATGCTGTGGGAAGACCCATCCTGTTTATAGTTTGAATGTAGAAAAGCTGGGTTGAATTTATTTCCTCACAGCCTTTTTTCCATCACAACTATTATCTTCCAAAACAGTTACAGAGCACTATAGTTCATAACATGATTATTAGATAAGGTGATCAACCATTCTTTGTAAAAGTATTAATTCAATGTAGTGAAATCTGCTTATCTGCTTATTTTGCATAAACCCAAATTATATTATCATCTATTTCTCAGCTGGGAATGGTTAGTCTGATCACATAGCATGCTATTCATTTTTCAGCACATAAACACAATGTGGAGCTCTGAGGTTGAGACATGTGTGCCCCTTCTGGAGCAGAACTATTTCAGTATGCCTCTGCACACTGGCCTGCAGCTATAGAAACCAGTGTCTGCGCATCCAGGCAGACACTGGTTCTAAGTAAAAGATGAGAAAGTCTCTATACAGTCAAAATGCCTAAAACAAAATAAATGGTAATTCATTGCGGCAGTCTTACATAAAACTTCTAGATCCAGTATTTCCTACATTAACTACAAAAGCTTAAAGAATCTGTGCTAAAGGAGGCACATAGGTACAAGTGTGCTTCTGTGTACACATAGCATCTCTACAGACAACCTAGAGCCACTGTAGAAGAACTTGGAAGACACAGGTCAGGCAGAGACTTTCTTTCCATGATTCAATATTTCATGTCCTGAATTTTCTATCACTCGAATGCATTGCAACTGATAATCTTGCAGGCCAGGAGGATAACGAGAAACTATTCAAAACAAAGTGCTTGCACGATGGAGATGGGAAATCTTAACTCCCAAGTGCCACGTTTGACATGGCAGCCTTTAAATGTTTTCTGCTCCTGATTCTTTCTGCAGGATAGACTTCTAGAAGAATTACTGCATGGAAGGCAGAATGATATTTCCCCGACGTGGTTCCCCAAATACTGACTTCTGCAATCATGCAATGTTACATGATGAGAGGGAGCTAGGTGCATGGAAATGAGGTTACCAAGCAAGTGAATTTGAAATTGGTTGTTCATCCTGGATTATCCAAGTAGACCAAACAGAATCACCAAGGAGCTTATAGGTGGACAAAAGTTCAGGAGAGTCAGGATCAGAGGGATGCATTGTGAGATGCACTCACCTGCCTTTGCTGGCTTTGAAGATGGAAGGTGGCTATGAGCCAAACTGGAAAATGAAGGAGATTCATTTTCCCATGATCCTGCAGTATGAGGGTAGCCTGACCAACACCTTCATTTTAGTCCAGTGCAACCTATTCGTGACTTCTGACCTCTAAAACTAGAAAGGAATATATTTATGGTATTTTAAGCCATGGAGCATGTAGTAAATTGCTACAACAGTATTTAAAAGTATTTAATATTCTGTACCAAAAATTAGTCATCTATACAAGCAAAAATGTGGAAAAAAATATGCTTCCAATAATAAGAAAATTGAAAGAGATCAATGTCATATATGAGTAAATCTATTTAATCAGTAGGGACTTAATTTTTAAATTTGTGGAATATTGATGAGAAAACATGAAACTAAAAACCAAACATGCATGCTAATGTGTACATATATAATCACACACACACACACACACACACACACACACACACACACACACACACAAAATCTGCTAATCAATCAGTTTTGCTTCAGAAAAGATGAGCCCCCCCAAGCTCATCTTGGTAATACAAAAGGATAATATAAAAAAACTCAGATCCACATAGGATCATCATGGGAAACTGATCCTGGAGAAATGTCTCTAGGATTATAGCTACCTGTACTTGGATTAAAAAGATGGAGGGTTGGGTAGACCAAAGACACACATTGGACAAGGAATAGAGATATGGTATCTCCTGCTTCCAACACCCTGTGGTGACTGAGGACTGAGAGACATTGGAAGCCATGTACTCAGCAGGTGTGTGTGTGTGTGTGTGTGTGTGTGTGTGTGTGTGTGTGTGTGTGTGTTGTGTGTTGTGTGTTGAAACAAAATAGCCTAACACCAGAATGATTGCTTTTGCCTTACTTTCCTGTACTTACCAAGTATGATGTACCATATATTATTTTCTCATTTAAAAAAAATGGGCTGGAAAGATGGATCAATGGTTTATAGCACTCACTGACTGCTCTCCCAAAGGCCCTGGGATCAATTCCCAGCACTCACATGACAGCTAACAACTGTCTCTAACTCCAAGACCCTAACACAAACATACATGCAGGCAAAATACCAATGCAAATAAAACAAAAGTAAATAAATTATTAAAAACAGACTTCCTAAAGAACAATCCAAACAGGTTGTTAACTTTACCCCTCCAAGTAAAATAATCATGATCTGATGAAAAAGTTTAAAATTTAAAACTCATTGCTGAGGCAGAGTCAGGTGATCTCTGTGAGTTTGAGGTCAGCCTGGTCTACAGAATGAGTTCTAGGACAGCCAGAGCTACCCAGACAGAAACCTTGTCTTGGAAAAAACAAACAAAAAACTAACTCATTGCCCTGTCAGTCATGTATCTGCTTCCTGTTAAGAAGGCTAAAAAAGACGGACAATTTTCACATTAAAGTCAAGAGTGCAAAGTCCCTGTTTTTGCTCTTAAACCATTAATATATCTATACAGTAGACATAACTGTCACTCTGTTGCATTAAAAAGCACTGTCAAGGCTTGACAATAAGATGATACCCCCAAAAGTTCCGGGCTATAAAAGGAAACATTTATAATTAAAGGGGTGATGCTAGCTTGACCCTTGAGTGGTGTCATCTAAACACACTTGCCCTTAGTGATGGCTGAAGTTTACAGATCTTAGGAACATGAATTTCCCTGAAGGAATCTTTTTGACAGTTTGTCACTCAACGCCCAGTGTCCCTTTGGAATGGGCAGCTGTGGATTCTGGTGGCTAAGTAGGAATATAAGTCTAGTGCTGTTTTCATTGTCCTCTGCACAGGGGAACTGGCTTCGGAGTGTCACACAGTGATAGAGTTTACAATGACCACCACCCTTTTCAGCCAGTTGTAAAACTTGTATACTGTCTGTCCAGGTCTCGTTTCAAGTCGTCAGTGAATTTGTAGGTCGACAGCACATCCATCAGTAAATGGCAGTGGTGCACACTGGACTTCAGCTGAGTTATTTGCTCACTTTCCACATTAAACTACCGGTTTCTGGTTTTTGTTTATTTTTTGTTTTGTTTTGTTTTTCTCTTCTCCCCAGAGAGGAGAAAACCAGCCAAACACATGACCTTTTAGGGTCATCAGCATAAAGCTCAATAGGAAGTCATTGTACTTCTATTTTCAAATTCTACACACAAGAGTAAAGGAAGTAAGACCATTAATTTAGTGGCATTAGAGATAAAGATCAAGCAGGAAATGACTTTTCAGATGATGTCATCCAGGGCTGAGTAGGAGGCGAAGCAGGTGGGGCGTGTCCTTGGTCTGATCTCTCAAAGATCTGCCCCAGCCTTCAGAGCAAAAGACGCCATGGTGGAGATAATGAAATTAAAAGTCATCTTGATACAGGTTGCCATGCTGTGTGATTAAAACCATACTCTACACTGCCAGCAAGAAGGAAGGGGAAGGGAAAAGAGAGGAAGAAGGAAGACCTTTTTAGTAACATGAACTTCAGCTGTAGATGTGGAATATTTCCAAGGCTTTTATATTCTGAATAATAATAAGCTTGTGGTGTTTTATTGTTGTATGTGGGGAGAGGAATATTTTTCTTCCTGATATTTCAACTTCCTGATGTTGTATTTTGAAACAAGTCTTATAAAATAGCCCAGACTGGCCTGAAACTCACAGTTCTCCATCCTCAACCTCAAGAGTGCTTAAGCTAAGAAGAGCATGTGAATTGCTGTGCCCCTCTCTTGGTATCATCTTTTTGTTATTGTTCTTAACACAAGGTCCATTTATCGCAGGCTGGACTCAAAGTCACTAAGTAGACAAGGCTGATCTTGAACGTCTAATCCTCCCCTCCATCTCTTACCTCTTAAGTACCTGAATTACAGGCATGCACCAACAGGACCAGCTCAATTTTAATATGGTTAAAAGTGACATTCAGTGTAAATCAGTTGGGTGCCTTTAGGTATTAGGCATGAGAGCACAGAAGGAAAGTCAATTAGGCTCAAATTCTAGTTTTTGACTGGTCAGTTATGAAGCCTTCTTCATCTGCAAAATAGGTCAATTAGTATCTAACTGGCACGGTTTGGGTGAGTAATACACAGACATAGACATGTCTAACACAGATGGCAATCTAGTGCATACAGTAACTTCCTCCCGTGACTATTTAGAAGAGAGCATTTTTAATGATTTTAAAGGGTGGTGTATACATGACATGCAATTCTTACTATCTCAGTCCTCTTTAAGCCTGCAGCTAAGTAACATTAAGTGAATTTATGCTATTGTGCAACCAGCACCCAGCCTCTTGCAAAACTGAAACCCCAAAGATCTCTGCCCATCAACAACTCACTCCCATTCTCCCGTCCTCCAGCCCCAGCAGTTATTAGCTTAACTTTTTGTGCTGATGTATTTGATCAGTCTCGATACTTAATGTTGCCTGCTAAAACTGCATGATTGGCTTATTTCAGATAGTCTATTTTTGAGACTACTCTTTGAGGTTTGACAAAGTTTTGTTCTCAGACAAAAATTCAGGTTACCATGATTTATATTGCATAGTCATCTAATTATTTGCTTAAGAACATAGACATTTCCAGAATAAAGATGGCCCATTGTAACAGGACAGTACACAGCTGCAATGGATGGATTTTATACAAATATAATCATCAACTCTCAATCACTTGCTGTGTGCTGACACTTGTGTCTTAGCCCTTTTCATGATTTGTAAGTTCCTGCATGGCAGTGACTGCCTGTCGTGAATAAGGTGCATATTATATATGAATGCACAAATCAGTAAATTAAAAAAAAATCAATGGACTCAAATCCCAGTATGTATTGCTAGCCAAAAATTATCATAGAATATTCCCTAACCTTGATTTTGTCCATCTTTACTCATCGGCTGTTGGTTCTCATACCATGTGGACTTTATAAATGTTAACTTAAGCAAAGCACAATCCTTAGAGAGACAAACAGTTGACTTTGGGGTCCTAGAAACATCTGTGCTCCATTTGCTTTTAGGGGAATGGATACGTGAGATTTTATTAGTTTTCATATCTGGGGTTGCTAAATTACTTTTGACAGTACAGCTGACAATGAACCAATGCATTAACATGTTCAGGCTGCAGAGTGACTTGCATATAGTGGTGTTAAAAACTCTAGATCTTCATGAAGGCAACTGGAAATTTTGTGCAAATCTTCCACAATTCTGAAGGTTCATTTCTAGTTGATTTATTTATTTTTTTACAGAGACCATCATACAAACATTCAAAGATGTATGATAATGGTAAACTGAGTAATGCCGTCCCCAAAGATGTTTACATCCTAAATCTGAGAACTTGTGAATCTGTTACATGCATGGCAGGAGGTGACAGAGGCTGCATAAGCATAAGGGTTGCCAACCAGCTTATCTCACTAAGAGTCTCCTAGATTATACCTGATGAGCCCAGTGTAGCCCCAAGGGTCTTTCTGAAGTGAACAAGGATGACAGAAGGGACTGTGTCACAGTAATTCAAAATAGGAAAGACTCAATCAGCTTGGATTGTCAAAATGGAAGAGGTTTGGTGCCAAGAAATGAAGGCAGCATCATGACGCCACAGAAAGCAGGAAAAGAGACTTTCTGTTGTAGTCTCCAAAGAGGAGTACAATCTTGTTGACACCTTGATCACCATGATATCTATCCTGGACTTGTGACATCCACAACTACAAAGTAATGCGTCTCGGTTTAAGTAATTGAATTTGTGACAATTTGTTAGAGCAACGGTAGGCAACTATTGTAATGAGTAAGGCTGTTAACTGAAGCATCATTTGTAACAAGAACAACAGAAACAACTGTAAACAACTGTATTAGTTGATTTTCTATTGTCCTAACAAAGACTTGGGGCTAGGTGTTTTATAAGGGAACAGTTTTAGAGAATGAATATCCAGGTTTGGACCACCCAATCTGCTCAGTGTCTGGTGAGGGACTGATGATAAACAGCATCATGATGGCAGGAGCATGTGTAGAAGAGATCAAGTGGTGAAACAAGAAACCGGAGAAAGCTTTAGAGCCAGCCTCGCTCTGTTCGTAACAACTGTTCTCATGGAAACCCAGTTGCTCCCAAGAACTATAGTACACCTTTTCAGAGATGGTACTCCCAATGATTTACCCACCTTCTACCAGACCTCATCTCTTAGAGGTTCCACCACTTTCAGCACCACTACAGTGAAGACCAAGCCTCCAGCACACTCAAGCTACATCTGAACCACAGCAGTGGTCTGAACACCCTCCCTCAGGAGCCTAGTAAAGCATTGTGTTGTGACAGTGGATGCTGAGGATCTGCACTTTGCCCAAGAGAGGAGGCAACTATTCTTGCCAACCATTTTGACCCAGAAGGGAGGGAGAGGAAGAGGACCACTGAGCTTTTAAGTCATTCTGCTTGAACTACATCATGGCAAATCAAACCTAACAGTGAAAACTGTAGAGCTTCTGATTTCATTCTTACAATAAATGAACATACCAGGCACTGTGCTAAACACTAGAAAATAAAAAGCAAACAAGCTACATGAATAGAGGGGAAGAAATTAGGGAATTGATTACATGAAGTACAAAAAATGTCAAAGCAGAGTAAAAGCACCGGGAACAAGGTAAGGGACACCTAACCAAGCAAGGCTGGGAAGACAGGACAGGGACAGCGGCCAATGGGAGGTCATGCCTGAACCCCATCCCAAAGGAGGAGCAGGATCCAGCCAGACAAAGAGGACTTGGAGGCCAGTACAGCAGAGGAAACACATTACAAAAGGCCAGCTGGCATGAGTCTAATGTGACGAGATGGGTGGGGCAGCACATGGAGACCAGGAAACTCTACAAAGCTGCATGAAGGACCTGTACATAATTAACTTTGTAAAACTTGCTGACCCTCAATCGTTCACCTTCGTAATAGGAAAAGCACAGAACTTCCTATCTGAGGAGGGTTAAGAGAACTTTCCAGTGTCTTGAGTCCTGAAAGAATATGATCCAACATCTGGGTATCTGTCTTCCTGGCTATGTCAACTTTCCCCATAGTCCCCACTTCTCAGCCAGGGACTATGAACTTTCTAGAATACGAAAACCCCAAATGCATTAAAGAAGGAGAAACATTTTGTGATGTATCAAAGTCATTCATAGTTAACAAGTCACCTCCTCTAACCATGAACACAAACTGTAACACATAATAGTGCTAGTCAGAACAGATCATAGACTAGACCACATGAACACAGCATACTCCAGGCCTTGGGTCTTGGTCACGGAATGGAGAGTTAAGTTTCTTCTTCTAATCCCTTCCCTGACTGACTGGCTCTCTCTCTATAAGGCCTCACCCAGATAGAACTTTTGAGCTATAGAGAATGAGAATCTTAAGCAGTTTGTGGGGCCTGGGTCTGGCTCTACTCATATTCATTTAATGAAAAGTGAAGTTGTATTGGGAATTATTTGGGAGCCTCTTTACAGTACACTGATGCCTGAGCCTACCCTCAAGAAACAGCCTTGGTTGGTCTAGGCATAACAAAAATTTAAAAAGACTTTGTATTATCTTTAATTATGTATATAAGAACTTGTGTCTGTGCATATGAATGTACATGTCTGTGGAAGATGGACACTTCAGATCCCCCTAGAGCTGGAGTAACAAGCAGTTGTGAGCCACCCAAATTTGGGTTCTAGGAACTGAATTCATGTCCTCTACAAGACCACCTTAACCATTGAGCCATCTCTCCAGCCCAACAAAATAGTGTATTAAAGGTTCCAGGTGATATTGATGTAAAGCCTGGTTCCAAAATAATGACCATATCTAGAAGAGGACACAAGAAAAGAGTCAGTAGTTTTGCTAGCCCATTTACAGGTAAGTATTGGTAAAAAAAAAAAAAATAGAAGATCCAAAAGAACAAAGAAAGGTGCAAGGAGCCCCACGAAGAAAGCCTGACAAGAAAGCAAACAGCTGAAGCCTCGATGCTACAAAAAGCTGGAAAACCAATGTCTGTGCAGTGGGCAGGGGGAAGGAACCCTAAAGAATCTTTAGTCTGTCCAAGATGGCTAACTCAGTTTGCAATGTCAAGTTACAACATCCTTACCAGGCAATTATGAAGTCCTCAGAGTCGATGAACAGTCCTGGACCTGGAATGGAGATCCCAGGAGTGACCAGAGTTTGGCGTCTATGACCTAGGCAGACTCAACTGCACCCAGAGGCAAGGTTCTCAGGAAACTCAATCAAAAACTGAAAATAGATGTGGCACCTGGAAACCTGGAAGGCAGTTTTCTGGGTCAGGGTACTTGGAGACAGTGGTGAGGTGGTCCTACAACTTATAAATAAGATCACCCTTTAAGAGCTGACCTAAGAGATCCTAAGGGAATAAACGACTCACTGGGCAAGGCAGTCAATAAATTACAAATAAATCAACAAAGGCTGGTGGTCACCAGTGATAACTCAGAAGACAGGAACCATGCCCCAGCTTGCCAAGGAACTGGGGACATGGTACCTTTGTTTAGGGATCCAACACAGCTGCCCTCAGCTTCCTCTGCAACACACTTGGTATGGGCCAACCCCACATTTGGAGGATCACAAAGCTTTCTGCCCAGTCTCTTTGTTTCTGCCTTCATTCTTAGGCTCAATGGCTGTTGTTCCTGTCACACGAGACAAATCCTAACCTTTTCCACTGAACTCTCCAGGGCTCCAATCTTATTCAGAGCAAATGCATAGATCCTACTGACAGTTACTGCCCTCCCTGTTCATTCCTCACTCACATCTAGGCTAATCTTCCACTCAACCCTGCAAGACCACCCCAACTCACCCACCCTTCCTCACATAGCCACACAGAACCCCATGTCCTGCCATCCTTCAATCATGCTAGGGATGCTCCCGCTCCAGGCCCTTTGCTTCTATAGCACACACAGTTGTAGGGGACAGTAAGCCACGCCTATTAGAGGCTGGCTACAGGTGTGCCTGACCACGTCTGTCAAGACGTGGTCAAGGTGAGGTCAGGATGATGAGGCATGGGCTCTTAAGGGGCTACAGAGCACATGGAAGCCCCTTCAACCTGGTTTCGCTGCTCGGCTGCCCTGGGCACACTCTGGCTTGTGTTTGGCTGGTATTTATCTCAATAAAGATATCTTGACCTTACGGATTACAGATCGTCTCTTGTGGTCACACAATACACAGTCTTCAACATCCTGTCTCTAGTTATCCACGTGGCTCCCTAAAACCTTCATTCAAGTTGTAAATCCTTTCCTGACCCACTCATAACAAAACTTTCCCTCACTACTCATCTTTTGTCTCTTTTCACTTCATGTCTTCCCTGTAACACTTGCCCTCTTCTAAATATTGACATTTATTTCACTAACAAATTTCTCCTCACTCTCCATACACTAGGATATACAGTCTGGTGAGTTCTGTTCACTGCTGCATTGCCGGTGTCCATGACAGACCCTATAACACAACAGGCAGTCAACTATGTTGAATGAACAAAGCACTTTCATCAACCCATGTCCAGGATATCTCTACTGTGTAAATAGATGCCTTCATAAGTGTTTGAAACAACTTTACTTAAATGTGTGGACCATTGGGATAAAGGTCCTTGATGAAATGATGGTTTCCCAAAGGCTTGTCGGCAGCAGAGAACATGTAGGTATTTTATATTAAGTTTTCACACTAAGTAAAACAAGCAGCCTGGCAAGTGACTGTTTTTCACGGCATTTAAGGGGTTTCCACTCCAGCAGCTCTGATGATGATTTCCCGGGACCCCCTCAGAGGCTGTCTTCTCTTCTCATTCCTAAAGCATTTCCTCAACTCGACACAGCAGCAGCTTAGCAGACAAGGATTTGACAGTCAGAAACCAACACCTATTCATGAACGGCTCAAAAGGATGTGATGTGTGAGAAATTCGTCACTCTGCAGGGTCACAAATCTGCATCGGCAGGCTGGTGCACAGGCAGTGCCCTGCAGAACAAAGCGCCTCTGTGGCCAGCCGGCCCACCATTCTCCTGGAAGCCGAACAGAGGTCTGTCTTTGTGAAAGATGGCCTTCACAGGAAGGCAACTGTGTGTGCTGGCAATGCTGGTGCACAAGGCTCACATGTCTCCATTTCACTTGTTTCCTAAAGTGCCATTTAGTATCATTCACCAACCTGGGAAGTCACTTGGGTTTTCTGTGATTAAGGCTGCCTGTGTCTGCATTTACCGGCTCGTGTACAGCTGGGATCTTAAGCAAGTACAAGACAGGGACAGGGAAGAGGCTTTGTCTTCATGCAAGAACACGACCTCTCTGCCATGTTGCATAGTATCACTAGGTGTGTTCATGCAAAGTAAACAAGTGATTGGGATTGCTTTGTGAGCTATGGAATCAGGTGGCCCATGTTCAAATCTCAGCTCCATCTCTTTCTAGATCTGTTATTTTTCTAGGGGTGACAATAAGCCCCAGCTTCTTGATCACCAAATTGTTTAAAAGGAAGAATTATATAGGTAAAATGAGTATGTAATGGCACATGCCCATAGCACAGACACCCCACATACAGGTGGAAAGAAAGAGCAATATTATCCCTGGATCTACTGGTAACTATTTGCTGAATGCTGTCACATTAGTGTTAATGCAGAGAAGGGGCCGAGCACTGAAGAGAGTGTCATGAAAGGATCCACAGGATAGGAGCCAGGAGAGAATTCAACTAGAAAGACAAGTAGACAGTATATAAAACAAGAGGCTGTGGCCTGATCACAGCTGTCTTTACAGTCTACAGTCCAGTTACTCTAAATGTGGTTGGGTCTCAACAAGGGGCAACACAGCAAGACTAGCTTCTAGGTCTCAAAGGTGTTGGCATTGGGCTGTAGCTCCATCCACCTCCTTGACATCCCTCTTAAATTTTGCTAGTCCCTCTGTTAACTTCAAATCTTACAGCTATTTTTAAATACCACAGAGTCTATCATTCAAACACAAAAGGTCCAACAGATACAATGAACAGTATCCCATCTTTGCCCCAAGTCCTTGGCCCCAGAAGCAAACACCTTGTTACCAATTTGGGGACATTGATGAAATAATCTGCACACATAGAAGTCATTTGTTTTACTATTATAATAAAATGTGGGATACTGTTCTGCCTCTTATTGAATTTTCTTGGAAAACTCTATATTGGCATATAGGTTCCCTCTTATTTGATACAGGATTTCATTATGAAGACCCAAATGTCTTGGTGCACTGCAGATCAGGCTAGCTTAGAATTTAGCAATCCCTCGGCCTCTGCCTCTTGATCACAAAGATGCACATTATTCTCTTTTTAAAATGACTGAGACCTACGTAGGTTTTGGTACTTTAGATACTGTGGAAGTACATCATGGGAATCATGTCAAAGTATCTAAAAGGTCAAACTTTCCATGGATTCTAGACTGACAGAAGCCCCTTTGCTCTGGAATCTGAGGTCTTACTTTCCTAAAAGCCTTGTGATTTATCCAGACATATGGAGTTAAGACCATACAGCCTGAGTGAGACTTCGCATGTTAGCACCTAGCCACTGGCTTGAAATAGAAGTCCCAGTTAGGCCAGGTGTTAGTATTCAGGCATCTGTACTGGCCTACCCTTGGGCTTCTGACAGGATATGTTCTCAGCTGCAGCCACTAAGAGCACCACCTGTGCACATTCACTACATTCCCTTTTAAAAGGGCCCTGCCCATCTCCTCTCTCTCTCTCTCCCACTCTGCCTCTTTTCTCTTCTGCCTCTCCTGTCCCCAGAGGCCCATCTCCCTTCTGCCCCCCCCTTCCCATTCACTTTCCTCAATAAAAAACCCATTCACCCAAAATCTGTCAAATGGCGGCTTTCTCTTGCACGCTGCTTTTTAAAATTACAACACCAGATGATAGAAAAATGATTTAAAATGTTCTGTAACACAAGAGTCAATGTTAGTATTAGGATGAATCTGATTTGCTAAGTCCTTGACTTCAATTATTTTTTAAAGTTTTGTTCCCAAAGGAACCATTTTAAGTAAAAAAACAATTTTCTAAAACAGTTGGGTTGGACAAAAGTAGAGCAAATATGTTGTCTGATCTAATCGGATCTACACTATCACTGAATGTAAGGGCACATTGCTTCCAAACTGACACCAAGGCATCAAGAACTCAGCTCCCCAGAGAAAAGCACTGCCCATCCACATGCCTATGTTGATGAGATCAGTCAGGTACTGACACTGAGCAAGCTGCTCCATTGGCTTTCAAGTTCAGATGGTAAGATATAGATAGCAACTCAATGGGGGCCACTATTAATTTGGCAAATCAAAACAGGATTTTGAGCTGCCTTCCACTCTTCCTTCCTAGCTAGACCTATGAGACAACTTCCTAAATACACTGGCATTCAGCTCTTAGAAAGCCAGGGAATCTGTACCAAAAGGATAAAGGAGGAGCTGGATGCCACCTTCCTGCATCAGTTCAGTGGGTTTGAGTGTGGTGGAATCAGGTTTGCAGGATTCAGATATTGCAATACTTGGTTATCATTGAAGAAGCTCAGTTCAAGGACTGTCCATGAAAATTTCAAAAATATCTCAGTCTTAAGTAAGTTTACGATTTTGTTCTGAGCTATCCTGAGTACCCGAGTCCTATAGAGTGCAGATTAGACCTATACCTAATGCTGAAATCAATTATCACTTCCCTTGTTTGTTTGGAGGACAATGACTAATTGTCTAATGACTAAGGATTTTCCGTGGTGGTCTTAACCAATAGATTCCCAATGCCATAAATTCTAAGGAGGACTACAGCACAAGGCAAGGATGGGTTGGCCAACTGTCTGAGGTCATATGGGGTATGGCGAACCTGTTGACGAAGGCCTCTGGCTCCAAAGCTTCTGATGTGCTGGTTCAGCTTACACAGACTCCTGCCAACCCAGAAACTATGAGGGCCTGAGAGTTATTTCCTGGAGTGGATGAAAAACGTGAGGCACAGGGAAAACACAAGCACTTCAACTTCAGACCATTTCTGACTGGACTAGCAAGTCACAAAGCAATAGAACATCCTTTCTTGGGTGGTTCAATCCTACTTAAGGGTAACTTCACAGGGACAGTTAGTCTTGTCTTTGATATGTGACTCAAATACTTCACAGGTAATGACTGACTGTCATCCTCTCTAGCAGAAAAGGAACAAAGCAGATTCTAGATATTTTTCCTGCATTTTTATGTCATGGCCAAAGAATGCTAGGATTCTTATCCACCCAGCATCAGGAGCTTTGAAGGCTTAGAGAACGTTAAAAAATGGAGAAACGTCACCCATTGAAACCAGTTAAAATGAATGGCTTGAGCCAGAACCCAAGATGAGTGTCAGCAGTAGCATCCTTGTTTATGAGATCTCAGGAGAGGTCTCACTGGGGCTTTAACACACACACAAACGGAATGGATGGGCTCTTCCTCGGAGGTTTGCCGTGAGTACCATCAGATGCAGCTCTCGGAGAGAGCAGCCAGTCATTTCCTCCCTTCCTTTGCAGGCCTTAAGAAAGGCAGGCTAGGGAGGCTAGTGTGGCCAGGGATGGCAGTCCCCAAAGGAGCAAGTGTAATCTCCAGGGGATGGGACTGGCCAGGTCCCCTGCACACTGTTGTGTGGCTTGGGTAAGTCTGAGTTTGCCCCTTTCTAGTAACTAGGGAGACAATTTAAAGGATTTTACTTCAACACCTGTATGTTTGGTGTTGAACCCAAGTTAATTATCATCTCAAAGATCTTGGTTTACTGACAATACTCAGTGAGACCCCCTGAATGGCATATTGTCCATGGACAATCCAAGTGGCAAGCACAGTTGAAAGTGGAGGACAACGGAGAGCATGTGTTTCAGTTTCTCTGTGTCTTGTGTTTGCGAATGCTTCCTTGATGAATGGAGAAGAAAACACATCCTAGTGAAGTTGAGAATGAAGCAACCTTTGTTTATTTTTTGAAAGATAAACGCATCTGATCCACGTCACTCATAACATTCTAAAGTAAACAGTATCCAACATTTCTCATCTAAAAATAAATAATACCCCGGTTGACAACACCTGTGGCATTAAAAGCTCAGGTCTTGTTAGGAATAAATACAAGACCATAATAGTACCAGGGAAGCCTGGGAAATTCTAATTGCTGCACTGTTCTAGCCAATGTGCTTTGATGTATGTTTCATTTTTAAGTGTGTTTCCCTATCCTGGGTGTGAACTGTTCCTTCAGATATAATTGCCTAGAAAACTATGCATGGCTGTACAACCAATCTTGCTGCACCATTGAGACAGCCCAGAAACAACTCATTGCCTGCAATTAAAATAGTTAAGACCAGGCTCAAGGGCGCACACCCTTGTGTTATCCATAATTACATATCAGAATTTCTAGTTCTAGAAATAAAGACAAATGGTGGCTGGAAGGGTGTGATAGTTTATTTAAAAAACAAAAACAACAAAACAACAACGACAAAAAAAGGAAATGGTACCACACTGATCATGGTGACCAGCATACACACAATGGCTTTTCTCTTGGGTAGTAACATTGCAGTATTTGTAGATACTGAAATGTTTCAACAGGACCAAGAACGTTAGAGAAGAAGGGTCTTGGATGAAAATGGACACTAGTAACTCTGGTGCTTTCACCCACAGAATTCATTTAAAGTCCCATGAATCAGTGGCATTATGCTATGTGGTTAGGAAGGAGGCAGCATGAACTTACACTTCTTTGTACTTTAATCTTTAGTTTTTATAATTTAAGCTATGTCCACCCTGGCT
The DNA here is from genome assembly GCF_003668045.3 of Cricetulus griseus. NCBI lineage: Eukaryota > Metazoa > Chordata > Mammalia > Rodentia > Cricetidae > Cricetulus > Cricetulus griseus. Next base: position 331,420,576 of record NC_048595.1, read on the forward strand.
AAAGCACAATCATACAAGACACCTCAGGTAATTTCCTTGCTACTATTGCACAAGTTTAGTAATTTTACTTAAAAAAAAATCAAACCACCATCAAAACAAAAAGGCAAATAAATGTGACTTTCAAATCATTTGAAAAGCAGAGAGCTTGCTTATTCCATACCAACTCAAACTTAAATTAAATGCTATCATTATAACCTCCAAACTTCTGCAATAAAATTAAATTTTAAATATATATGGGCTTTCTTTATTTAACTGTACTTTGCAATCAACAAGAGGAAGTTGCTTTTTAAGAGAACTTGGCTTTTGCTGACAGTCCCACGTGTCTGTAGTAAAGACAATGCCACATGATGCCAAGTCCGGCTCTAAGTTCTGAAGTATAAGAACATCAAAATGATCATTAATCCATTCTTAAAAAATCCAACCCATATGTGATTACTTCATAGAGAGTAAATGTGCTGTTGAGTAACTATCCCAGTAGCCTTTTGCTTTTTGACCTTTCTGCAAGCTGACCCTTTCATGTAACCCTGGCTCACCCTCTGTACTCTATGACACCTTTTCAGTACCAGAGCTTCTGGGGTAGCGTAAGTGTAGTTCACAGGGACAGTAGATACAGGTGTTTCAACCTTCAGTGACAGCTTTTGCATCTGTAAACTCAAGAATCACATTATTTAGCTCAGCAACTACAAAAAAACATTGAGATTTAGGCATTTCAAGCCAGAATCTCATTGTGCTTTTTAAATGAAGCTGCTTTTGAATCTTTTATTTGGTATTTATAGTCATTTGTAGTTCCCTTATAACAATAAAAGGCTATATTTAAAATAATTTTTAAGGTTAAATGTTCTGAGGGGAGCTTTATCAATATTTAGTTTTTAAAAACACAGTATAAATCAGTATTTTTTTGTCTTCAGTACTGGAATAGAAGAAATTATTTCTGGTCCCTCCTTAAATCAACCAACACTTCTCATTGAGTAGAACACTGAAATTTACAGACATCCCTGAAATTTTTTGATTACGTAAACGAGTGAATCACAGTGGAGTCTCATTCAGTTAACAGTGTAGATCCATTTAAAAACAAAACCAAAAGCTGAACATTAAAGAAAATTTCAAGCTAAAAAAAAAAAGGACAGAAGGAAGCCCTCCCAAGAACTAAGAGCAAGTGTGTTGTCTGTCACTCACTGTTTCTACACTTTATCCCCAACTGATCGGATTCCTCCTTCTCCATGCCCTAAGGGCATCTGCTGAAATCCTCACGCCCAGTCTGCGGGACCCTTGAGTTGAGAGGCCATGCTACGACCGGTGTGAAGGGAATATGGTGCACTACCTTTTACCCTATGTCCGGAGATGGCATGCAGTCTCCCTCCTCTGTAATTGCCAGCATCTCACCAGGCGATGATGCTTCCCGTGCAAAGTGATGGTGGACACTGATTCTCCCACCGGCCCCAAGAAATACGAGGTTTTCATCAGTTTGTCACCAATGCACTGGCCTTTCACTCTTTCCATCAGAAAAGTGGGGGCTTAAACAGCAGTGGGACAGAAATGAAAACAACCAGTCTAAAGGCACGAAGTCGCATAGCTGCTCTAGTTGGAGTTTGTAAACAGAGAATAGGTTGAATTTAGATAATCTCGATCTATGAGAATAAAAAGGCATCCACAGCAGGCTTTTATCCAGCCAGCTTCTTTGAGACTCTTCATGGGTTTTGAGGTCTACAAAGTATACACTAATATACCCATACTTCAAAAAGCAATAAGGCAAATAGTATAATCATTATCCAAAAGTTACAATGGTAGTGTAGGCATACATAGTATAATTTAGTTACAAAGTGTGGTACTGTTTCTGCTACATAACCATATTAACTGTTTCTTTCCTACATAATTATATAGCCAGCTGGGGTTCAGTTGAACACAAAACCATCCTTGTACCACCACCTATAGTTGGCAATAGCTCTTTGAAAGCAGTTTTTATTCTGCTATAGAAATTAGCCTTGGACTGAAAACAAGTGCGCAGTCCAGCCACTAGACGCTGTCGTATTTGTGAAGAGCTTCTTCCAACTTCTGGGTCACTTTTTGGAAAAATATTATTTGTTGTTGTAAAAAATGCTGCATCTGTGATTTAAAGTCTCTCACTCGAATTTGATGGAAGTGATGGATCTCTGCCAGCGTGGCGAAAGAAATGGTGTTACAGCGGTCTTGAATGCCGTCAGCCTTTTGAACCTCCATCTTCCCTTCTTCTACATGCCGCCTACTCTCCTTTACTTTGGTAAGAGCTCCTGTCGCCAAAGAGAATAATAATTAAAATACAGAGACAAATAGTAATAAAATCCACACACCTCCCAATGCCACAGCTAAGTAATCATGTCAGTATCAACTCCAGTTGGCTCTGGAAATCAAGCCACAGTGGGGGAGGAACTGGGAAGTGTTGCCAGTGTATAGTGAAGCGGTCAGGGTTAGTACCTAAGCCCATGCCAGGTTCACCCAGAGACTGTGCCTGACAACATAGGGTGATGTAAGCATGTGTGCCTGGTCTGGTGGCACCTTCTTCCAGGAGACCACACCTGGGACACCAGCATCTCTGATGGTTACAATGTGGCACCTTATCCAGATGTCAGGGGCAGAGGGTTTTACATTTGCTCTGATGACCACTTCAGAAGGTCATCAAAAGTACCACAGCTTTCTGTCTAGAAACTTCTCCAGAGTGCTGCGGGGGGGGGGGGGGGATATATTAGGCATTTTGGTAGGTACCACACAAGGGTGGACTCTCCCCCGAGAAACACATGCCACACAGAAGGCTAGAGAGTCAGGAAATGAAGTGTTCCCAGGGCTAAAAATGTCCAGACTCACATGGCCTGGATACATTTTAGTGGCTTAATGGAGATATCCAAAGGCATCGAGAACGCACACTCCTAAAGCACTCTAAAAACTAGGAGTGGAAGCCAGCAGCCTGGGAGTGACATTTGGGGAGAAAGGTTAAACAGGGCACTTTTCAAAAATACTATGTTAATAATATTTGTGGACTAAAACCCAGGACCTCATATATACCAGGCAAATATGTTCTACCACTGAGCTCCGTGTGTCTTCCCCCTCCCCTCTTCAGTACTATACAAAGATGGGAAATGAAAAACCACCAACAGCAAATTTTATGCAGAGAAATGCATGTCTGTGGAGGAATGTACATACCCACAAGTTTTTCATGTATTCATTCTAAATGAGATCTTTCACTGAAATGGGCAGAGTCCCAGAGCAGCGAGGCATCACACAGCAGGGGCAGACATCCATGCCTGCATCATTTTGCCCTGCATTGGCATCATTCCACCCCACCACTGAGAGAAGGACGCTCTGTGGGCAGAGGCAGCTAGGCCCTAAGGCAACACGCAGTTTCAAGACTACCCCTGCCCAGCTAAGGGAAGTAAGTATCAGACCTTTGATGTTTGTCCTAGCCCAGCAGCACCAGTAAAGTATTAGTATTTGCCTGCTCCGTATTATTTTTTGTTTGTTTGTTTTTTGAGATAGGGTCACAAAGTTCCTAGCTGGCTGGGAACTTCCTTTTGTAGCCTGGGGGAGGGGTGAGCATGAACTCACAGAGATAGGTCTGCCTCTGCCTCCTGAGTGCTGGAATTAAACATATGTACATTGCCTAGCCCTGCCTGCTCTATATTAAAAAGACTGCACCCAGTTACATGCTTTTTGAAATATAGCGTCTTCGTTATTTTTGTACAGGCTTCCCATTTATATACAGAGATAAAAGATGAAAAGACCAGGAACACTGAGAGGCAATACTCTAGAAAGAAAAATATTTCAACAAACAACCAAAGATATAAAAACCCATGTTTTAAAATGGCAGAAAGAGAAGAAAGGGAGGTCTTGGTGATTTGACTGTTTTTCATTTAATTTCAATCCAAGGTATCTCTGGAAGCTGCAGTCCAGGGTTCAAACTCAAGGGGCAAGCGCTATACTGGGCCACAGAGTGCTTCCTATGTCTATATGCACATGGCTTGCTCAGCATGCAGTGTACAACAGCTGCTGTCTCATTGTAATGTTCCTCTGGATCTTCAGCAGTGGCCCAGGAGGGCACAGATTTCCCCTTAGCTGAAGTCTAAGGAACTTTGCGCAGCTACAACTTTTAAGGCTTCCAAGTGTGCCTGTTCAGGGGGCCAAGGAAAAATTCAAGACCGAGTTTTCTCCCACGTATGACTCTATGTGGTACCAGGGTTGTTGTACTTACAGACCATGTAAGGGCTTTAATTCATTTAAGAAATACTGATGGACAGCCTAACATGGTGGCTTAGTGGAACAGGTAGAATCAAACATGTGTATTCTAGCCCCCACCCTCGTGAGCTCACCAGGAAGCCATGTGGCAAGCACTCTCAGGACAGATGCACCATCCAGACACAGTGAAACAAAACCACAAAGTATGGAATTCTGCATTGGGAGTTAGATGTGCCTGCCCAAAGGTAACATGAATTATGACATGACAGAAAATGCAGCAAGGGCCAGCTAAAGGCCATGTGCTGTGCAAAGGGTAGTGGGGGTATAGGAAGTATATAGATTAGGAACAGACAGACAGCAAATGGTCTCTGCCAAAACCAATTGTGATATATGCTAGGTACCATGCACACAGTCTCTAGCCTTGCCACAGCTTACAGGAGATACTACTCTTACTTGAAGAACAGAGAAATTAGAGTTGCTCGCCATGTGAGCCTGAAAGTCACCAGGTAACCTAAGAGACTGGGGTGGGATCTGAAAAGTCTAACTGATTTCAAAGCAAACTCCACAACTATGCAGAAAAGGAAGAGGCACCTGAACAGGCCAGAAAAGTGGGCTTAGAGGAGCCTGTCCTGCCTGCAGAGTCAGCCAAGGCCAGACTGCTATCTCCTTTCTCTTTTTTCTCACAGTAGAGGCTCTGTGTGTGTGTGTGTGTGTGTGTGTGTGTGTGTGTGTGTGTGTGCGCGTGCGTGCGTGCGTGCGTGTGTGTGTGTGTGTGTGTGTGTGTGTGTGTGTGTGGTGTACACGTATGGCAAATGTACACGTGTGTAGATTCCAGGAAGATGTGGGGATGCCCTGTTCTATCATTCTCCATTTTATAGTCACATGATTATCTCACAGAACATGGAGCAAGGTTAGAGACTAGCGGCTAGCAAGCCCAGTGACCCTCCAGTCTCCTCTCAGGGATTACCATCAGGTGAAGAAGCCACACCCAGCTTTGTGATGTGGACGCTGACTCAGCATCCTCATGCTTCCTCAGCAAGTACTCTTACACATGCACGCACGCACGCAGTCCCTCATGCACACAGGCACACACACTTTGTTTTACCGTGTAATTCAAAAGGCATTCTGAATGTGTAAAGGAAACTACTTGTTTATGTCTGAAAATTTTCCTTTTACTAATATAATTCAATCTAATTTACTAACTGAATCTGTAAAACCTTTTGTACTTAAAGATGTATGACCTTCTTATCGTAAATATTGAAAAAGTACACACTGCAGTACTCAGACTAAGGAGGGAGTTCCCTACTTTTGTTTTTTCCTTTTCTTTTTTCTCCATCTACTTAGATGCTATAAATTGTCAACTCCGACCTAAAATATTAACAATAGCTGCTTTAGGAGTATATGCATTTATCTGATTAATCCACTGGAAGATTTTGGCAGAAAAACAAATCACTTTTGTAAATTAAAGAGGGTAGGACAGAGCATTCGGAATATGAATGCCAAGAGCCAACCACACTTGGACTTTCAGTGTGACCCACTTAACGGAACTCGTTTGCTGGCTAGTCCCTCAAGACTGCAACAAGGCAGAGATGAGCAGGAGGTATGTCTGTGAAAACGTGTCTCCTGTGCAAGAGCTCAAATCATTTTCTGAGGCGACAAACTCCACATGCCTGAAACAATTAAGAACGTACAAAACCGTACTCGAAGGTACTGAACGGCATACTGTGAGTGTGCAAACAAAAAGACCAGTGTGCAGTCAAGAGGGCTTCCCCTCCATCATGGTAGCTGAGGCAGGACTGTAAATTTCAGCTACCTGGGCTACACAGTAAGATTCTGTCCCAAAGTGCACTCTATCACTCGTGATTACAGCAAAATCTTTTTAAATAACCCCTTTTAAATGAGATATAACTAACTTGATTTCTCCTAGAATTACTTTCAAGAGAAAGCAAGATGATTAAAAATAAAACATACTGGGCAGCAATAAATTGAAAAACTAAATGAAAGAAAACCACCAGCATTCTATAACACAACCTCTGCATGGGACCAGCAGCCAGGCTCCACCTACCCAATCCAAAATCATAACTTCAGGGGCCTCCCACATCTGATGCAACATAAAGTTTCTTTTCCATAAAAACTACATGTTTCTTTGCACAAGAAAGCTGTTAGATTTTTTTTTTTTTATTTTACAACCTCTAACAAATAAACAGGGAGTTGCTGTGTTTTCCATCCTAGGAACAAGATTAATTATTATAAAAGCTAATCTTTTATCTCAGTCTGAGGGTGAATAGAACACAGACAGGCTTCAATAACCAAAACAACATGGGGACAGAGAGTGACTTCTGAGGGTTCAGGAGCTTCATCTGCCCATCACCAGTCACTGAATTCTGCCTTCTGGGTAGGAAGTAACTAGTGTTACCAAGGCTAGAACTTGGGTTTTGTTTCAAATTACCTATTCCCACAGCTGACAAGTCTGAAGTTGGAAATTATCTGTGCAGTTCCCTGCACTTCACACGTTTCATGTTTAACACATTAACTATCAAAAGAAAAGCATTGTTTGCAAAATTTCCAGTCAAACCCAGCATATGAGAGTGAGGAGCTGGAGAGGGGAGCTGGAGAGGGATATTGGGGCAGACCCAGATCAGGGCAGGCTTGCTCCTACTATGGTCATTTTCAATATGCTGTGTAGGGCTTCAGGGACAACTGCAGAGGTGCACACAATGCAGCCAGCTGCTGTGCCCAAGCAGAGCATGGCAGCCAGCCCCGGAGAGCAGAAAAATAAAAGCTAAAAACACTGCACAGAACAGAATAACAAAGGGACCACACATTTCCATCAGAGAATCAATGGGGAGACAGGAGAAGATTTTAGAAGCTCTACTTCTTAAGTGGTTCATTTAGGAGGGACCTGGCCCCTCACAAGCACATTATTGCCATGTTGCTTTCAAAACCAAAGGGAGATGAAAGAATGGGGGAAGAAATTGTGTGGCAAGGTCTAAGGTCAAGAGAGCTTAGTAAACAAAAAGTCTCATAATACCCATGGTTAGGGTGACAGTTTCTAAATGAAAGAAAAGAACATACAGGTCAGATTTAAAAAAAAAAAAAAAAAAAAAGGCATGTGAACAGTTCTCTAAGAAATACAAACAGACAAGATACACATGAAATAATTCTTAGTCATCAGGAAAACATAAATCCTAACTATAGTGGGATTCCATCTCACCACAGTCAGAATGAATGTCACCAAGTTAAAAGAGAACAAAGAAACAACAAAGCAAGAAAAAAGCAAATACTGAGAGCACTTGGTGTTTGGAAGCAGTTTACAGTGTTAGTGGGAATGTAAATTAACAAAAAGAACTACCACAATTCACAGGCAGCACTTTTGCATGCAGATCAAAGGAACCTTAAGGCAGCAAGCAACAGACACCTTCTTCCCCGTAATTACTACAGCATTAATCACAGCAGCCAAATTCTGCAGTCAGCCTAAAGACAATGGCGCAGGAAAACAGAATGGAGTATCACTCTGCCATAAAGAAGTACAAACTGGGGCTGCAGAGATGGATCAGTGAGGGGCTCAATCCCTAGCACCCACTAAAAGCTACAGAGGGGGGTATTCTTGTAACATGCCTCACACACTGCCAGGCCAGAGGGGCAGAAGCAGGAGGGTTTCTGGGGCCAATTCTGGAGCTTGTTGGCCCCTCAGTGTAGCCAAATTGTGAGCTCCAGATTCAATGAGAGATTTAGCAGAGGAACACACTGCACACATACACAGACACATACAGTAGAACTGCAAAATGATGTCAGTTGCAGGAAAATACCACATTATATAAAATATAACAGACAAATACCACATTTCTCTCATCTCAATCTAGATTTTCTTTTTTAAAGCAGAGGGACTATGTATTTGGGAGGAAGGAAGGGCAGTTAGGTGGAAGGGGGAGGAGTCAGGAGAGCATGAGGGCGGGGCTATGCTCAAAGTACTTTCCAACCGTGTATGAAATGTCAGAATGAAATCCACTGCTTCCATCCAATGAACCTGTGCTAATAAATAAAAAGAAAATGCGTAAATGATTGGAGGGAACAATTTCTAATGGGGCTTAATTGGGCTAACAGCAAGGGGAGTGCTTACTTTAAAGGGGTCTGCTACAGAGCAGGGTGTGTTCTTCCAAGTATGGGAGCCCTCAAGGCTCAGAGCACTTGCTTCTTACAGGAAGGTGGTGCAAAGCCTCCAGTGTCACCCACAGGAAATGGGCTCCTGGCATGTACTCCAAGCACAGGAAGGGGCCTGAAGGGAGGAGAACACTTAGGCAACATCCCCAAAAGGCAGAAGTACCAGAGGTTGTCCCAGAGTACCAGCAGGGCCTCTAGCAGGGCCTGTAGCACATTCTAATGGTTCCTTCCTGCGAGAAGCTCTGTGGGGTTGGGAGTGGGGGTAAGACACGACATATTAAAAAGCTTACATGTTGAGAGGTATGTTTCTGGTGGGCACTAGGTTGATATATTAAGTTATTTTGGCAAACTATCTGGAGTCCTCCATAGGACCAAAAGTTCACTTGACTAATAATTTATTTCTAAAGCAGTAGCAGGAGCCCTGAGGTCGAGCGTCCACAGACACATGACCAACCCCACCCCATCACTCCAGGTCTGACAGACTCTGAGTAAGGTGAGCTACCACTCAGGCCCAGGTGAGCAGAGCACAGCTGGTGCCAATTTTTCTTATTTAGCTGAAGCTGAAAGGTGCTTGGAAGAGTTTATGGTATGGTTCTAAAAGCTTCTAAGTAAGAGGCTGTTACTTGTCAAAATGTCCCAGGCTATTTGTTTCAAAGATCCCACCATTCCCACTGTGGGCCAGCCTGGCCCTTTCCACTTCGGGATTCCACAGGTGCCTGCAGGAGACTGCTAACAGCTTCGTGGGCATTCACAGATAAGATGTGAGATGCAAGCTCACACCTGTATTCCAGTCCTTACTCAAGGACACCTGAGCAACATAGTGAATTCCAGACCAGTCTGGGTTATAGAGGCCAAATACTCTTGAAAAAACAAAAGGGATCCTTGGCTTCCCACATTTTGAGAGTTAAGAGGAACTAAACCAATGTTCTTACTGTGCTGTTATGAACAAAATCTCCTAAACTACAATGCAGACTCTATAACTGCAAAATTCCGCAAGGTTCATTCTCAAACCTACTCCCATCAACCCACCTCTGGAAGGAACTTTGTGCCCGTTTCCAACTCTAGAATCAACTGCACAGACACACAACTTCTGGATTCACTTCTGCCCGCTTCCTACCTTTGTGGGTGTTACCAGAGTAAGCACTCTGTAAACTCTTACTATCTGTTTTAGCTGAAAAGAGCAAAGCCAGAGAGAACCACACCTTTGCTTGTAATTTGCACGAACTCCTTCCTCAGGAGCTATTCATGTTTGCAATGAATACGAAATGAAAGAATTTAACAAAGTTCATTAATATCGTTAAAGACTAAAATTTTATAAATGAATAATGAACAAGGAAGTCAGCACCATTTCACAGAGTGCCATGTTATTTGTGTACCATGTCATTAAGTTATTTCCCTCAGTACAAAGTGATGTTTCCCAAGCATTACCACGCTACTGCCTTTGCAGAGATCACAGGAGTGCTGCATCTCAGGTCCTAGCCCACAGTGATAACCCTCTACTATCTGAACTAAGTCAACAAGTGTCTTAGCACTTGCCTGTGCCTCTTGTCCTACTCCACAGGGACAGACAACTTTCCTGGCACCAACTGACCCAGCAAAAGAAATAGGAAAAACGCAGCTTCACTGGCTATATACTGCCTCAGGAGTGGTCTCAAATCTTTTTGACAAGTTGCTGGGGCTGGTGCAGGGTTCCCTCTTTATGCCCCCACCCTGATTCTCTCTCTGCACCTCAGCTCTGCCTTCCTATCCTCATCCAAATATCTTCTCAGTTGGTTTTGTCTCTCTAAAGCCATTTACACAAAAGGCCTAGTCACTAAGCAACAGGGATCCAAAGGCTATGTTTTTTTCCCTTGAAAGAAAGAAAGGGAGTGGTGGTAAAAACTCATTTGATTTGGAAATCATGAATGTGCCGAAAACATAAAGTAGATTTTTGGTCTTCCTATGGGCTTTCTCAGAAAACAGAGGCCTTGGTGTAAGAGGCAAAGCAGAGAGAGCATGGGGACCAGTAGTCTGGACTGGTGGTCAGTTTATTTTCATTCCCTTGTACTGCCAATGTTGAAAGAAAATGCAAATTTGGTCAAGGTGACCTAATTCCTTCCCCTCCCTTTACTGATCCCCACACCTCTGCAGCTCTCCTCCCCTCCAGCTACCTCTTCCCTTCCCTTTCCTTCCTCCCTTTGGGTCTCCACCCACTTGATGCGCTTTCCCCTCTGTTCCAGTATTTACTTACTTGCCCTATAAGTAAATGCTTCTAAAACAAGGGCCAATCAATATCCACCTAACGGAGGTGGATGGCCACTGTGATGGTGACAGTCACCCAGGGGATCATGTTCTGTGTTACACTCTCTATGGGTTGCATGCTTTTCCTCTCAACCTTCAATAGGAAAGGAATGACCACCCAATTTTCAAAGGTTGTAAGGTGAAGCCTTAGGAATGAATGACAGAACTGGTGTCAGTTGCCTGCATAAGAACCTGTGCTTGGGCTCTGCCCAGTAGGGGCTCCCTTGCCCACATCTCACCTACAAACATCCAAAAAGGCCTCAAGAATTCCATTCATCCAAGTCATACTAGCTTTTGAGCACACTTATGAACTCTGCCAGGCACAAATAGTGAGCCAGTGAAAACAAGCATTTTGTTTACCTGTTTCTGTGTTTGAGACACAATCTACTAGGTAGCCCTGACTACTCTTGAATTCATAATTCCCTAAACTCAGCCTCTCAAGGTTCCAGGATTATGAAACCTGGCCCCAAACAACTTTTCTTTGAAGGGCTTAGATGCCACTAAAGCCAAGTACTACCAAATTTCAAAGGTAAATTAATTTGAGTTTACTTTCAACTCATAACTGCACTAAATGACAAGAAGTCTGGAGCATTTTTCTTTTTTAAAGAGAGTTGAGACAAGAAGAATGAGTGACAGAAAATCCTGGCTGTTTGTTAATGGGGGGGGGGGTTATTTAAAGAATTCCACCTCAAAGCTCATTTTGGTGCGAAAAATAAAGTTGCTTGTTCCTGATAAAAGCCTTGCTATATCCTGGAGAACCAGGGAGCACAGCTTTACTCCAGTCACCTAAGGTCCAGTGGCAGATGACAACACTGGGCAAGAGCACCAAGGTGATGCTCACTCACTAAATGGATGTTCAGTTTGCCTTGTTCCCCAAAATGAAGCCTGAAGTCATGTGTCTCTTGAAGCTTATTTGCTGAAACAAAATGTTTGTGGCTGGAATTTCATAAAGGTTCTTAGGATGCTTCAGCTCCCAAGATATACTAAACCTGGTTGCGGATTAACTCAATGGGGAGCCACACTCAGCAAGCAAAGCCCTGAGGTTGATCTCCAGAACCAAGGAGGGGTTTTAAAATCTGGGTGACAAAACTAGTTCCAAGACAACCTGTAAGCACCATATAGCTTAACTTTAGAAGAGTAGGTGTGAGGGTGATAATGCTGGGTAGCCTATCTCAGCAAACACAGATGAAGACTTTAAAATCTGAGCATAAAAGAAAGATCAAAACAAGTATTATTTCTTTTCCTAAGTATTTTCTGGCCATAAAATCCCACCAAACAGTGTCAGCAAGCTGCTTGCTACCACTTGAATTTGGCAGCCCCTTCACAACCAATCCCAGGAGTCATACCAGAGAGAAGGGGACTTGGAAAGAACTTATAATTGAAATAAAATCTTGATTACTTTTGTTCTAGAAAGATAAAATGGGAGACTTGGGCTAAAATCAAATCTACACAGGCTGCTAAATAGACGACTCTTCCACAGCAGGACTAGGCCGGGTCTAGGGACAAGTGGCACCAGAGCTTGACAGGAGCCACCAGGGAGCTGGGCCCTGCAAGCTCAGAACAGATGCCTTCTGGGAGGCTGGGCTGTGAAAACATCTAGGAGGACTGCATTAACCTGGCTGGGGCCACAAAAATAGTCCCAGAGGATGTATTTTTTGCTGTCTAGTATTTTCCCTGAAATTATGATTCGAATCACACAAGGAAGGCAGCTCAGGCCTTCTCCTGCTTCTTTCACTGCACCCCTGTCATGAGGGGTTGCCGCTCTGCACACCACCCGATGAGCACTGTTTTATTGACAGTTCTTAAATCAGCCATTTTAAACAGAAACCCCCTCATCACCCTCATCTCCCCTGTGGCTTCCTTGCTTCCCTTTGCTGACAGGGATCAGGAGTCTTGTGGCTTTACTTTTTACTAAGGCATATCTGAACTTTCTTGGGTAAGTGCAGAGAACAACCAACCAAGCAGAGATAGAATACAAGACCTAGAAAATGCCAAGTTTAAAGATACACTCAAAATACAAGTCTTCAGGCCGGGTGTTGGTGGCACACGCCTTTAATCCCAGCACTCAGGAGGCAGAGGCAGGTGGATCTCTGTGAGTTCCAGGCCAGCCTCGTCTACAGAGAGTTCCAGGCCAGGCTCCAAAGCAATACAGAGAAACCCTGTCTCGGAAAAGAACCAACGAACCAAACAAACAAACAAAAAAACCCAAACAAACAAAAAGAATAAGTCTTCAAGCAAAAGAACAGAGATGCTCTTTGGCCACTGAAATGGCCCATGCTGTTAAGAGTATCCCACTGTGAATATAAAGGCACCTCTCTCTCTCTCTCTCTCTCTCTCTCTCTCTCTCTCTCTCTCTCTCTCTCTCTTCTCTCTCTCTCCTCCTTCCCTCCCTCCCTCCCTCCCTCCCCTCCCTCCTGGAAGGCCCTGCTGATCCTTGTCAAGAGCTCGTATCATTTATGCTGCCAGGCCTCAAGAGGAGGAGCTTTTCCATTGATTTATTTTAGCCAAATCCTCCCTTTATCTTTGTAAATCAAAAGAAAATGAAATCTTTCCTTTAATTAAAACAATGAAGGTGGCCATAGTAGTGCATTCCTATAATCACAGAGCTTAGGCTGAGGCAGGAAGATATCCATAAATTCAAGGCATACCTGGTCTACTCATGGGGACCTGCCTGAAAACACAAAACAAAGAAAAAGCCAGAGGTCTAGAGAGCAGGATTTCCCACAATTCCTTTCAGCCTCACTCCCGTCTCCTTATACCATTCCTCCTCTCCACCTGCCTGTATATTTCTTTTGCTGGCCTCACCATTTCCTATCGCCCAAACTTAACACCTAGGGTAACACTAAGCTCTTCCAGACACCCAGCACCTCTCCTACTGCCACACCAGCTAGCAGACTAGCAGTCTCAGGTTCGCCTCTCCTTTTCAAAGTCACACCCACTGTCCTACTCAACAAGTCTCATCTCTGCAGAGCTTTCTAAAGTCTGGCCTACAGTCAACACCAAGGAGTATGTGGGAATCTCAGGCTTCAACTTCCGGCTCAGTTCCCACCTGTAAAGTGTCGAAAACAGAGAAGTGCCTACCTTTTAAGCTCCCACGAGGTTTAAATGGGTATAGTGTATCTAAATATATGAAAGTGCCATGACTGGTACATGGTAAAAGCCTTCAAATTATAGTAGTGACTTTGAAAATGATCAAGATGTCACTGTTTAGTTGGAAAACCTTTACCAGCGGCTAACTGCTGACAGGGTTCATTTCCTAGCAAGTATTCTTGAGATGAAGCACACCAGTCTCAAGGTGAAAGATGAATTCAAATCCTGCCCTGGCTTGTCAGCTTTGTGACCTAGGACACGCCCAACTTCTCAGCCTCAGTTGTGAGGATCACCCATCAGGAGATGATACACTCTAGGGGGAAGTTAACTGTACTGGATTGAAGAGCTTCGCCCCAATCCTTATTCACCAAGAGACAGCCTTTTGCACATGTAATTAGTGAGTTAATGTCAAATGTGAGGCCACACTGGACAGAGCAGGAAAGAAGGAAGGGAGCACCGAGTCAGATAGCTGGCCAGTTACACATAGGCAACGCCATGCCACAATGGGTACAGACTGGAGTGACCAGCTGTCGACAAGCTACTCTGAAGCAGGCCAGCAACCAAGAATGGAAGAGGTCTCCATGGAGGAGCAACGGTTCTGCCAACACCTTCATTTCAGATAGCCAGTCTGCAGAACTGTAATGTTACACACTGCTGCTGTTTAAGTCACCCAGATTGCAATGACCTGTTAAAGCAGTCCCAGGAAAAAGTACAGGCGATAATACCAATGCCTAAGAACATTAACCTCTGATCCCATAAGAGACAGGTGTGAAGCACTTGTTCAAAGAACTATGATGTAATGCTCACCAGTATGCCTGGAATAGTGAAAGCCACTCAGAAAACTCAATAACCAGCAGCAACCGCCACTTGCACCTCCATTCCACTAGCCTGCTTATCCTTTAACAGGAGGCTCAGCACACATTTTCTTTGAGGGCGAGACAGTAAATATTTTAGGTTTTGCAGATCAATAGGCAAGACTGGGGTTATTACGAAGGCACTTAGAGAACCATTAAAAACAAAGAAACCATCCTTAGTGCAAATGCTGTAAACAAGCACCTTTGGACACCGGGCCCATGGGCTGTGCCTTGCAGACCTCTGCTGAAAGCTATCTCCCAAGACCTCTGCGGGTGGCTCACAGTTCATGATCTACAGGTCATTTTATGTTTCCCTTCTCCACTTCTGCAGACACAAGTGCCTGAGTCTTTTTCTACATCCCACGACACTGCATCCATTCAGGGTTTTACCATGCCTTGCCTCAATTATTTCAAAAGCTTCCCACACCACACACCTGTCTGCTGGAAGTGCTAATTTGGCCTCATTGATACCACTTTCTATAACATTCCCTCCACCACCCACAACAGCAGCTGTAACCCAGAAGCATATACCCTAAGCACTATGACAACCACTAATGTCCAGACAGTATGCATCTGGCAGCCAGGCTCAACAGATGGTGGGGGGAAGCTGATTCTGAGAGGCAGCCTGGACTGATGTTTGCACATACAGTTCCTTTGATCTGGGAGGTTCCCTCCCCACTTACAAATTTACACTTTCGTTCAAAACTCATCATAGAATGAAACGTCGCAATTATGAATACCTTCCCCTGATCTTCCATCAGGGTAAGCCATGACTGTGTGTCACACTGCATTCACAGCAATTCAGACTCCTTCATGTACTTCCGTGCTGGAACCAACATGTCAGCTATTGAGTGCCAATCATACCTAGCCTAAGTCATACCCAAGACCAAGTGGGTACTTTGCATCCATGTTCTTCCCAAAGTCAAATATAAATCTTTCAAAGCAGAAACAAGCAGAAACCCTCCACCCAAGCCTCTAATGCAAACTGACATCCCTCTCCATCTTCTATCTTATACACTTATGGGAGGTGAGTTTGCCTTGTCTGGATCCTCTGTGCACACATCCTACCCCACAGAACTGCCATGAAGTACCACCTGCTCAGCATTAATGTCAATGCACATACTTAGGTTCTTGTGATCCAAATTAACAGGAGGGACCCCAGAAAAGTGCTACTACTAAAGCCTACCCTAAAACGCGTGTGTGTTCACACGTGTTTGTGAATTGTATCTCTACATGTTCAAACACCAAACAGTTCAAAGAAATACCATGAGGTACATATATATTTTTCTCCCTCCAGTGAATTCTGGAAAGGCACTCCATAGCCACATAAATCTAAGAATTTAAATTCACTCATGTATTAATGACTTCATCTATAAAATATATGCAGATTCTATCTTTAGATGGAAAAACAAAAACATTCTATAAGTCACATAAGACATCTCTCTCCAAGTCAGGCAAGCAGTCTACCAATGAGTTCCTGCTTCATTAATGCAACAAACATGGATTAGCACTTACTACAAACATATAAATGAGTGTAGCTATATAATGCAGGATCACAAAAGGGAGGCAGCAAACACCAGCCAACAACCAAGCCCTGCAGTTGGTGACGGCTTTTTAAAGGACGTGTTCTGAACAGAAGGCTCTAAGCATTAGGTCCAGGTCAGAGGTTTGGCTGCTGCCTGTGCTTGTGATACAGAGAGATGCGGAACCCAGTGCAGGGGCCCAATGCATCTACCAGACTTAAGGAGCTCCAACTTGTCAGTCAGGCCCCTAACCTGCAGACTGTACCTTCAACACAGATCTCTCCGAGGGTCGGGACTCCTCCTGATCACCTCTACTGCCTCTCCCTTGTCTGGACCACCACCTCCCACTGTTTACCTGTTTGTACCTGCTCCAACCTCTGAACCATTCTTTTTCTCCGAAACAACTGGGAAATGTCCAAAATGGATGTCATCCCTTCACTCAAAACCCTGTAACAGCTTTCATCTCAACTGAACATGTAACACATGTCCTGACAATGACCTACAAAATCGTTCCAATCTGCTCTTCTGTGATGACCTCTCCCACTAGGATGGCCTAAGATTCAACCCCGGACCCCCTGGCTGTTCTTTCGACTTCCTAATCCACAGCCACCCAGGGCCTGGTTACAGATGAACCCTCTGCCTGAGCAGCCTCTACTGCAATACCTTCTCTACTGACTTCCTTCCCTCCATGGTGCTAACTGATCCCACCTTTTCAGTGGAGTCTACACTGACCTTACATCTCTGTGCTCCACTCCCGCCCTGCCCCCACTTCCCTGATCCACTTCTGCAAGCTTATCATGTGTATCTGTGGTACATTATGGCTTGCTGTGTTTATCTTTCATTGTGTCTCCACCCTGCCAGAATGAAAGCTACCCAAGGGTGATAATCATTTGGGTACTGATGTAATGTTGGCAGTGTTCAGGCTATGGTGTCTATTTAAAATATTTATGCAATAAAAATCCAGTTTATTTTTTAGAGGGTCCTGTGAATAAGCTTAATGACTTTGCCTTTCTCCCAACTACTGTCATCCAACTCACTAAATAATGCATAGGGGAAAAAAATCATATCACATCATGAGTTACAAAGTTCTAAGAAAAAGGGTAGAAATGGCACGACGGTTAAAGGTACTCACACTGAAGTTTAATCAGATTATACACCCACTGACTGTGATGGCTAATTTTGATTGTCAATTTGATTGGATTGACGGCATTTGTGACATACACCTTTGGAAATGTCTGTGAGGGGCTAACAAGGATGATAAACTAAGGACCATGCAGAGGCTGGGTGGGGTCTAACACTGAAGAGAGGAAGAGGGAGAAAGCCTGGGAGGAGTCCCTTCTGTATACTCCAGCCACCATGGAGCCACCTGCTATGTTGTCTTCTCTCCCAGGATGGGCATGTCACTTTCAAACCAAAGCAAACCTGTTGTTCCCTTAAGCTGCTTTTTTTTTTTTCTTTTTGGTTTTTCGAGACAGGGTTTCTCTGTGTAGCTTTGGAGCCTATCCTGGCACTTGCTCTGGAGACCAGGCTGGCCTCAAACTCACAGAGATCCGCCTGCCTCTGCTTCTGCCTCCCGAGTGCTGGGATTAAAGGCGTGTGCCACCAACGCCTGGTCCCTTAAGCTGCTTTTGAGTGGGTAAAAGGAGACTGTTTTTAGAGTTCAAAATAAAGTTCACTTTGCAGGCAGGAGAAAGCACAGCATTCCAACCGATTGCTTTTGCCACCCCATTCATTACATCCCTCATTTAGGTCCTAGAACTGGCCCCAGATGTTCACCATAAGGCAGCTTCAGAACAATGGGACTCCCCCACTCCATCCCAGACAGACATGGGGTCAGGTACTTTCCTTCTAGAACCATCTGATGAATTAAGCCAGGGATTCATGTTTACTGATTTGAACTAAATGTTCTTAACTTTGTCAGCTAATAAAGGATTTTCAAGCTCCTGGCAGCTGTCATGTGAGCCAACAAAACACTACTGAAAGCAGCCCAGAACAATGTCTAAATGTTTACTGCATTCTTGAGTTGTTTTACTTTCAATATGAAATAATAATGTTATCTAACAAAATAAAAATCATAAAAGCACAGTCACACCTAGGAAATCCAGAACTTCATCTTTATAGATGTGGAGAATGATGCTCAGAACTATTGAAGCAACCTGCTCCTGAACAAAATTATTTGGTGTGGGAGGAAGAGGGCTGACAAAAGAAAATTCACATAAACTATCTAATGTGAACTGTTAATACACTGATCATTCCAGGTAATAAATACCTCCATTTATCCCTCTGACTTTTGGTATTCAACATAGGATAGCCTGATTAAAACAGCATACCCCAGGGTTGTAGTAATGGTTCCCCCAGCTTTTGTACTTGTGCCTGCAATTCTGGTGGTTACAGGCTTCTGGGAGGGACGGTATACTCACTAGAAACATGTTTCGGTGGAGACTGATTCCCATTTAAAAGCACCTCCTGTTCTCAAACCTAAACATTTAGTGAGCAGCTACTAAGCACTATAGAACTTAATCCTCAGGATGAGCTTGAGGAAGTGCCCCACTTTGCACTGAGGATTATGGAGGTTCCAACAGTTCAGAGGTATCCCACTCACCCATGCACCAACCCAGCAGGCTCCACACTGCTCACAGATGAGCCTGTTGCCACAGCCATGAAGCTGCACACAAAACTTCTTGACCCAACCACCCAACTGCCCTTGTGCCATGGGAACACTAAGAGCGTGCCCCCTTCCCATTATCCTCCAGGTTCTCAGCATCCTAGCACACCACCACACTGCTACAGAAGGATGGCCGTTCATCATTACTGGTCCAGAACTCACTGAGGATCAAGGAGTGCTGTCTGTGCCTCCAGTAAAATCTAGTCTGTGCTGTCTAAACACCAGCTGCCAAATGTTCTGTATATGTCTTCTAGATACAATCCCATTAAACACAGCTCAGCTACCAGACTACTTTACTGGTGATAATCATGTTATCATGGCTTCAGAGATGATACAATCCAATTTAATAGTAAACTCTGGTTTAAAAATATTAGAAATAATACAGCAGATTTTCATAGAGCCACCAAAAAAGGAACCTAAGTGTAAGGGAAGTTTCCTGTTTCCTAGTGAATCACAGAATTTCTCATGCTTGGAAACCTTAAGGTGATCAGACGTGGGGGGAGGGGGTCATTTCCCAACAAGAAGGGAAGTTCAGTGAAGCCCAAGGGTGCAACTGGGAAGGAATGAAAGTCCCCCGCCTCCTCTCAGTTTTGCTGAGACTGCAGAACTGTCTAGGCTTCCCAGTAGGGCAGACAGGACTGCAGGGCTCAGAGTCTAGAATCCATTGGCAGAGAGAAGGAGAAGCATCCATCTAGCTGTCTGAACAGGACAGTCGTGGACCAGTCACATTTAGGTTTTAACCAAGCAACTGACTCTACTTCAAAAACCCCAGAGGTTACTTCAGTACCACTAAAAAAAGTGCAAACTGGGACAAATATTACATCTAGAAATGAAGTCAACAGCTGAGGTAGAGGTATGAGATGGGAGAAATGCTCCAACTGAGTTAAAACTGAAATGAATGACCTCCATTTCTGGCCCAGGGGTTTCAAAAGGATGAACTTACAAACAGCCTGCCTCCTTAGCCCTTTCTCTTTATTCCTGGCACCACCTTCTTCAAGCTATTTTTAGCACAGGAGAACAGGGCACACTGAATGAAAGCTGGGGCAGCAAGGCCTCACCTTGTCTGCCCTGCTGGGACTCTGGCTATCTTTAATTAATGCCTGAGGGACACAGGACCAACCCTCCTCAGGGTGGCAAAAGGCTGCACAATGGTGAAATTCTACCCAGTAGGACTGACAGGACAGTTTCTGGTCATTATGCCTCAGGTCCTGGGGCTGTTTTTTGTTGAAAAGGCAGTGCCATCTGGACCATTTAGAGAGCAAAGAGACAGTCTGCACCATCAAGTCAAGAGTACAGAAATCGAGGCCTGTCTATTTATCTAGTCCTGCTATACAGGGCACAAATGCGGTTCCACCAAAAGACATATCTGACGTTGTTGAAAGTTCTACTGAACAGCACTCACTGCCCAGTAGGCTGTGGCTTCAGAGACCCCTTTGCTAAGATTCTCCCCCAAATGAGACATCTTTCAATGTGGAATGTGGTTTGAGACCTTTCCTTCGGGACACAGAAACTGCCCTTTGTGACTCCCTCCAATCCTCTAGTCCACATTTGTTAGCAAAGATGAAAACAGGGGATCTCATCATTTTGCTGCTATGGTTTTTCCCTACTGTAACCCTCAAGAGATAAACGTAATAAAAATTTGAAACCATGAGTGGCAGCCATCCAGATGTGGCTTTATTAAATTGGAGACGCTAATCATATCTTTGGAAACCAAACTGAATGTGCTGTGAATCCCATCATAAATCCTCTCCCACATACTGCTTCAAAGTCACAGGGCTTCAGCGTTATCACAGCACACTGCAGGCAGGAATGACAAACAGAGAGAAGATAAAACGCTACCACCGCTACCACAAAACCAGAGCCACGGGGTTTCCAGGTCAGTGACAGACCTGACATGCACACTGCCCACAGAGGGTCTAGAAAGCTAAAAGTAAGTCATGCAAAATATGACTGAGACCTGAGCACATTCAACCATTCCCTCCAGTGTTACTACAGACTACAGTGACCCCCTCCTCCTCATTCCACTCCATTAAACTAAGTAGGCCTATTTATCTAAGAGTCCATTAGTTGACTTAAAAACACAATTCTCAAATGGTCTTTTAGCTGATGGAACCATATGGCCATCTTCACTTTTGCTCGAAGTACTGAACTAAAACCTTTATTAGCTTAAGCAAAAGCCAGCCCACCACACTGAAGAGTACACACCCTCATTCTGTTGTGGGAGTCCCCACCAGAATGGCTCAGATTTCCACAGGAGACCAGTGTGTGAGAGACATGGTGGCGAGCAGTTAATAAGGCTCACGGGGTGACCAACCTGGGAGACTGCAACAGGGATCCAGCAGAACCTGTTTCTCCTCCCACTTTTTATCAATTAAGCTTACAAGGGAAGTAATCATTGCCACAAAATTACTAAACCAAAAGAAAACTACCAGGACACACACACACACACACACACACACACACACACACACACACACACACACACACACTGAAAGGTAGGAATCTTGGGAACAAAGTTACTGACATTGCAGCCAACTAGGCAGTGCTGTCAATGGAACTCACCCTTGATGGACATGTCTGTGTCTACTGCCCAACCTTCTGGTCACACCTCATCTAAGCACTTGTTAAGTCTGAATGGAAACTGAAGTTTCCATCAGATTTAATTATTTACCATGAATGTAAAAATGTCAAAGCCATGAAAAACTGCCTTTCCTGTTGATAATGAGCTCCAGAGTTGAGACAATTGTTTTTGAATGTCTTGACTATAAAATTTCTTCCTAAATTTGAGACAGAAACTTTGGATCACCTACAACAAAAGGCTGGAAAGCCTCTTGAGTTTTTGTTTGTTTGGTCTTTTTGCAGTGGATATTCTCAAGTCAGCTGAGCCCTCTGATGGGATTATACTTTGAGACCTTAGATGGGGGAGGGGGGGAGGACACCAAAAAACAACTTAAGCAGTCAACAGACTTCCAATGCTCACACAGCAACTATACAGCTGAGAGGAAGAGTCAGCTGACCTTTACATGGTCAAGTCCCCACACAGGCTCAGAAAGCTCCACCCAGGCTGGGAGGGAGGGGGCCGGAACTTCCAATACTAGCACCCTTAAGTGATACTGATTGTGAGCAAATGTTGGCCTTGTACATGGGACACTGCAGCTTTAAGACAGTCACATAGAGACTCAAGATCCCTGTGCATTACCCACCAAAATGACAGCAGAAAAACTTCACAATCAGTAGTGCTCCTGACATAATGCCTACAGATGTTTACCCTCTAGAACTGTGTAAGCCACATAAAAAGCTGACTGACTGACTGACTAGAGAACTGCACATACAAGCAATCTTTGGGACAAACACAGCTTTTCTGATATGCAGTTGACAGCAGAGCACACCAAAGGCCTGACAGTAAAACCGTGAATGAACCCACGCAGAGGTGGAGCACACAGAAACCTGCCCGCCCCCACCAGGTGTCTGTACTTGGTTCCACCCTCCTTCAATTATTGTCAACATTCTGTACAAACCCACAGAAATTCATCAGTAGGCAGGCAGCATGTGACCTTAGTGAAGTAATACAATGAAATTTAAAAGGTAAGGTCTTGTATTAAAAACTCAAAGTGTCACTTTCACTAGCACCAGCCCGGAAGGTGATTTATAACAACTCAAAAATAAGACATAAAGAATGTAGATGTAGATTCAATTCAGGCCAGCAGCAATATTATTGCTCAAAGAGCTAGTTCAGTTTTAGACAGTATTTATGAATTGCAAATTGTCAAGAAAGTTGCTATTCACTAAGGAAACTAGTACCACAGATACGCACAGTACTGTGTTTGGCAGTAGCAAGAATGGACTCAAGACCTTTGAACTTCCCCATCCCCCCACCCTATTAAGAGTCAGAGGCCTTGTCACACTGGGAAGTAGAAGGAAAAGGGCAGAAAGGAAGGAGATGGTGAGGAGACTGATGTCCCCAAATGTCTGAAGACCTGACACAGTGACGAACAGATTTGTTCTGTTTGCTTCCAGCAAACCAGAAAGAGAATCAAGAAAGAAGAACTTAGTGGAACACAAGAAAGAACAAGTCAAGATCAGGGATGTTCACAACCGCTCTGCTCACCCTCTCCCCCAAGCAGGGAAGTGAACAAGTGAACGGGTAACCCCCACCCAAGGCCAAACCTGGCTATCCATGTAGCCTTCCACCAGGATGCTACAGGAGGTAACTGCCTGCTGCTACCTCCCCCACACCGGACCTCCAGAGGCAAGGCCACATTCCTAAGAGCAACACCTCCCCATCTGTCTCAGTCAATAGAGCCATTATATCGGGAGGCCAGCTAGTGAGGAACCTCAGGTCAGGCAGGCATGAATGCTGCAGTTCACAAAAAATAATTTGCAAAGTCAGTGCTTTCACAAAAGCCAGTAACACCACCAGCTACTAAAAGGCACACTCTGACACTAGGATAGCTAATTCGCTGCTCTCTCAGACACAGTATTCCTTATTTTCGTCCCAACTAGTTCCCTACATCATTTTCCTAAAGGACAGCCCAAATGTCAGTGGGCTGATAAATTCCAAACTCAGAGAAAGGAGAGCTGGGTTCCTGAAGGCAGGGAACTTTTTAGGGCATTTCACAAGAAGCTGACACAGGAAGTTCCTGTGCTGCCCCAGCTTTGTGAAGAGGGTTGGCCAAACTCCCTGGCCACAGCAGGAACTGAGGGGAAAGCCTGACTTACCTTTATTCCCAGGCATCCATTATCCCTATTGTTCTCCTATCTCTGCCAGCACTGCAGTCTTCAAAGAGATGCCTAGCCTGGTTTAGGTCCCCTGATAATTCTGCCCCAGTCCACAAGATTATAGACAGAGCAGCTGATTTCCCTGCCTATTCAAATTCTCAAATGACAACTACATGGAGTAGCTTCCCTGTCTACAAGGAGCAATCTAGCAAGCCACTGGACACTCTCTAAGGAAAGTCCCAACAGTCCATAGCCCTAGGGGTCCCCAGACACGGAGAATGAACCAGAACCTGAAACCAGTGAGTGGTAGGCCAATCACAGTCATTGCTTTCATCCTGAACAAAATATCCCACGCCACCAGCTCTATAGGCCAGGCTTTACCTTTCTGAACATGGATGATGTCTGGGAAGTTGGCCAGGTGCCCCTGATACAGTGCTAACAGGTCCATGACTGGGTCCAGGTCCTGCCTGGGCTGTTCAGCGAAGAGTTCGCCGATGGCATCGTAGGCATCTCCGGTGAAGGCGATGGCCTGGTTCAGACCCACTGAGAAGGCCTGCTGATCCAGTTCAAAGGCTTGGCTGAGGCCTCGGAAGGACTGGCCCACCTTCTGATACTCCTTCTTGAAGCCAGTCACCTGCTTGCGCGCAAATTCGTTGGCAGTGTGGTTGAGCTGCAACGCGCTGTCGTCCATCTTTTTGGTGAAGGACTTGAAGCCATCGATCTTGCTCTCCACCTCCTGCAGATCCAGGGCGGCGGCAGGGGGTGTGCTCAGAGTGAGGAAGAAGTTGGCACCCACCATCTCATCCTTCTCAGCCTTTCGCTTACCCTGTTTCCAGGCCTTCTCGTCCGTGCTGCTGGGGCAGGTCAGAAAATGCTGGAAGACATCACACTGTGCCAGCACCGGGTGGCTGGCCATGTGATTCATCCACCAGATCAAACCCTTCCTGCGCTTGGAGATGAAGTCCTCCTCGAAGCGCCCGGTGGCCTGCTTCTCAGGTAGGTGGGGCACCGAGATGACCGGGAACTTCTCGGCCAGGCGCGCGTACAGCCAGTCAAAGTGCTTATAGCGCCTGTGCACGGGCACCTGGGTGTGCGTGGGCACCAGCTTGTAAGAGATGTAGCTCTTCATGCCCTTGAACTTGGTCTGCTTGGTGGGGTCGTCGATGGTGCACTGGAAAGGGTAGGGGTTCTCCTGCCACTCAGGGCCATAGGGCCCCAGCACCACGCACAGCTTGTCCCCATCCTTCACGAAGCCCGATGCCTCGCCCAGCACGAAGGCCTCCCCGCCCGACTTGACGAAGGTGGAGAAACGATTGAGGTTACGGCTCACCGTGGCTGAGCTCTTGGCTCCAGACCCTTGATGCTGCTGCGGAGGCGCCGAAGCGCCGCGTGAGCCCAGCGACAGGTCAGAGCGTGTGGACAGGCGGTAGCGACCAGCCATGCCGCCGCCAGCCGACGACGAGCCGTCGAGGTCCGGGTACGCGCCGCTGCCCAGTGCGCCCGGCTCGTCGGCCACCGTGGAGCTGTCGTCCCACTCGTCGTCCCAGTCATCGTCGCTGCCCTGGCTGGCCTGGTAGCCGCCGTAAAGCTGCTGCGGCGACGGCTGCAGAGCGCCCCCGCCGTACGAGAAGCTGGTGCCCGATGGCTGGAAGGACCCCGGCGACGCCTGCGGCTGCAGCAGCGGCTGGAAGGCGGCGGGCGGAGCGGCAGGCAGAGGTTCGAAGCCACCGGGCGGCACGTTGGCATAGCGGGCCGGCACTCCAGGGCCGCCGTCCGCAGGGGGGCCGGGCTCGGGCGCGCGGATCACCTGCACGTACGAAGCCGGGAAGAGGCCACGATCGCCTCGGCTGTTGACCCCTTCGAGCCAGCCCTCGATGTCCTGCTCGCTGCACAGGCTCAGCACCTCGTGCTCCCGCAGGGAAATTTCTCCCGGGTTCTCCGACCTGAAGTCATAGAGTGCCCGGGCGCGCAGCGCCATGGTCCCGAGCCCGGAGCCCCGAGCTCGGGCCGGCCCGAAGGCCCCGCGGTCAGTACCCGCGCCCCTGTGCGCCCAGGGGAGCTCTGAGGCCAGTGCACGGTCCGCTCCCCTCTCCGCTCGCGCCCTCCGCGCCGATCCGCTCTGCTTGCAGCCAGGACTGCGGCTTGCTCAGGGCCGCCGCCGGCGGCTGGGGGCGGGGCCCGGGCCTCCCACGTCCCCAGCGGAGCTAATCCATTGCCGAGAGCCTCGTGCCAGACAAAAGCAAGAGATAGCCGAGCAGCTCTGCGCCGAGGACGGCGCCGACTCCGCGGCCGCGGCTGCCCCCTCGTGGCGGGTGTGGAAAAGGGGCGCGCTTGGGTGGACCACGCGGCGAATGGATTTGTTTTTGTTTTCTTTTCAGAAGTGAATTCTCTGAAGTTGTTTCGTTTTTCTAGTCAAAAAACATCTCTTGGAAAGTGAGTGTTTGTATCCACGATAGCCGTTCCCTCTCTGACGGTTCGGACAGAATGTTCCTAAAATGGCTTAGTCCCACGTGTGTAATAAAGACTTTCACAATGAAGATTAGCTTTTGCACTGATAAGGATGTCCTTGCCAGGGGTGTGTTCACTGGAGGTACAGCTCCTTTCCTTCCTGTACCCTCTGATCTTGTTGGCAAGGAGAGGAGACGGGAAGGTCGTTGTTTGACAAGGGGCAAGCGTGGTGCAGGGAGAGAGGAGCTGAAAAGTTTCCAGCAAGTGTGCAGAGAGCTGGCACTCGACATGTGCGCAAATGAGAGCTCAGCTTCGGAGCTACGCTGCAGGTGTTATTCCCTGTTCTGACATTACTAGCTCGATGACCTTGAGCGAGTTACTTGCATTGCACTTAACTCCTAGAGTTGTGTGGATTCAGTGACAATCTTATCTTACAGGTGAAGGAAATGATGTATGCGGTAAGCTCAGTCCAGTTGTTTGCTTTGCAGTTAGTGTTATCTAGGGAAGCACAATTTCTGACCTCTTTCCGAAAGAGATTAAGGGTCCTAAAATTGCAGTTACAGGTGTGATACACAATAGGAAAGATCCTCATGTTCACACCTTTACATTTCCTCCGAGGATACTGATCACTCTTCTCCTCAATAAATTTATAGTTAAGTAGACCCAAGCTCACTTCCTAAGATTTTAATCAACCCCAGTCTCTGAGAGTTGCCTTGTTTTATCTTTTTCCTTCGATATATAATTTGCGCAAGGCTTACTTTCTCATACTGCCCTTACTGAGTCTAGCCCCATCCTTTGAAGGAAACCCTAACTGGAGGCCTCCAATCACAAGTCATTCATCTCAACCTGTAATCTGACCCTTTCTATGACAATCTGGGTATCTGATCAGAATTGTCCATTATCCTAAGGACTGTGGTAATCTAAGCTTCCTGTTGTAAGCCCCTAACCAGCACACCAGATTCCCACTGTGCCTCCTAATGCATAACCTTAACTCAGAAGGTAATTCTGAAGTGCAGCCTTTTCGGTATGTGACAGTTCTCATGCAGCAATCACTGGGATTCTATTTTATCACTTGGAATGATCAGAAACATGAAGACACTAACTAAGCAGCTTATATCATGTAGGAACTCGAGAGATGTTCATCTGCAATGTTCCAGACAGAACACAGTGGAGTCAGTAAACTTTAGATTCAAGAGTTAGTTGCCTTAGCTTCGGGCTTATCTCAGGTTGAACCAACTGTGGAAGCAATAGCTAAAGACCTCCAGGGTGTTGAGTCTATTGATAGCCCAATGGCACACACATCTGTGAGAGCTCAGCATGTGAGAGCCAGGTTAAGGACTTTATGCTTTTTAGTCATAAGGGTTTGGGAGAGATGCTAACAAACTGTCATGGCGTTTTGCCCTGTGGTCAGAATGGTAGGGAATACTCTACCCCTAGCAGGCCATGGATATGGAGGAATTATACTTAATTAATAATTTATAATCATTCACCCAGGGAGTGAATAGAACAATGCATTTATAAAACATATGTCTAGAAGACAGTTTCTTACACTGCAGGTTAAAACCCCGTACAGAGGCCACATAACTGAATGTGGGGTCATGAAAAAAATTAGCGACAGTAAAAATTTCCTGGACAGGCAACAAACAGAAATAATTAATTCAGAATCAAATACATAATGGATCTGAAATGCTTCTAGCAGCACTCAACTATGTCGCATGTTCAACTTCACTGCAGCCTTGGTTTGAAGACACTACTAGCCCACTTTGCAGGTTGCCTGCCTGCCATCAGACATGCAATGCCAGTGAATACTGCCCATGTGTCCTAGCTGTGATTTAAGACCATTTCGTATTGTGAGCAGTGGTGATTTTAGTGTGCATATAAAGTTCTTTGATCTAATAGGACCATAATAGAGAATTGTTTCATGCCGACCTTCCTCACCATGTATGTGTCAGATTCCCTTTAGACTCTGTTCCAGTGATTTTACTACTGCTGTTTAAAATTCTGACTTAAGTTAATACACATTCGTTAAATGAATTTGACTTGGGATTAGGATAGAGCTGCTAGCAACTTGTGAAATGACCTTAAATACACTTGTGCCATTTTTGCACTATATATGACATTCAGAAGAATTGATGATTATAGAAACAAATGTCAATCAACTCATTGATTGACATCATTGAAGATGATGTTCCTTCCAGTAGCAAACATTCATCCAAGATGTAATTCTTATTTAAAAACGAACAAACACACTTATCTCATTAGAATGCAACTTTTGTCTTTAATTCAATTGTCTGGAATAATTGACTTATCAGTAGATGACTTTTATAATGATTATATATAGCTATACATCTAAGGTTGTATACATTTTTCTTGAATAAAAAAGTCTTAAGTGGGAAAAGGTTGAGAAGCCCTCCTCTAGAGCAGTGGTTCTCAACCTTCCTAATGCTGTGATCCTTTAATACAGCTCCTCGTGTTGTGGTGGCCCCCAACCATAAAATTATTCATAACTGTAATTTTGCTACTGTTATGAAGCATAATGTAAATCTGATATTCAGGATATCGACCCACAGGTTAAGAACCACTGCTCTAGAAAATAGAACATAATTTATAATTTAGTTAATGTAGTCACTGTAGCTATCAACAGTTTCTATTTCCTTATATTTTTATGTTGAAAATTCCTTAAGGGGACATTAGATGGTCTGAAATACTTGTATTTTCTCACTTTCTACAGTGGCTGGAGGGGCCCAAAGTGCCTGGTTCTTGGCTGCCTCTTCCACTCGGGAGGCCACACTGGTTTCTTTACTCTTCTTGGGGACTGCCCCTGGTTTTGCCTTTGCTGTTCTCTTGCTTGGACCCCACCTACCCTAGAGGTCTGCCATGCTTCACCTATTCCTCATTTAAAATCAGCCTGGCTCCACCAAGCCCCCCCCCTTTTTTTTTGCTTTGAAGCCCCAAGAAGTGAGATGGAGAGCACCTGTGTGCCTAGGTCCCTGAGTCTCCACTCCCAACCCTACTTTGTGAGAGAAAGCCTTTGTTGGGCTAAGCCACTTAACCAGCAGGGTTGCTTTGTTGAGACAGCTGGCATTAATTATAGAACTAACACAATCTCTCTCCCTCTGTCACACCATCCATAGCCCCATCTCATTTTCTTTGTACACTTACTATCTAACATCAACACATCTGTACATATTAATTATCTCCCCTAGTACAATGTAAACCACTTTGGGCAGTGGTGATATTCCAGACACCAAGGGCATAGCAATGAACAGAACAGAGTAAGCAACCAGTAAATATTTGTTTAATGAAAATGCCCACTTGCTTCCTCCCCCAATGATGTCAGCTCTGAGAAGTGACACTTACCGTGTCTGGGTCCTCCTGGTTTGGTCCCTCCTGTATCCGGCTCAAACTAAACATTTCAAAGGGCAACTGAACAATACTTCTCATCAAGTCAACAGACTTAACACTGACTCATCCACCCAGAACACCATTGCAAAAATTCTGTGATTATGGAAATGTCATTGAATTGGCTGAATGGGTCATTATTTTTTGTATAACACTATATTTATATAATTACCCAAAACCATGCATATAATATGTCAAGCATTACACAAATGATTGTATAAGCACTTCCACCTGCATTGTGTTAGTCCCTGCTGTTTTAACAGCCACTCCTCCAGGCACAGAACTGACACTGTTGTCAACCACAGACTGGATGTTTGGCCAAGGCATGTGGTTGGTGAGTGGCCTAGGAGCTACTCAGCTGTCTTGAGAACTTCCATTCCCTGAGTCATGGGCCTGTGCTTTGCTGGTTCCTCAAAATTACTGTTATTATTAAAAGGGCTGGCCACCTACTAGAAACTGTGTCTGAGGTCTACTCGAAGGCTTAGATTCAGGAGCAGAGCAGAGTGGAAGGAAGGGCCACTGACTCTGTCCCTGGGTTTACTTGGTGACACCTGGAATTAGAACTTTACTGGGACCATTTTTTTTAATCATCTACAATATATTCCCTGAATACTAAGCTAGATACTCATCAAGTGGATAAATAAATGGACAAAGCTTTCTAACCCTTACTCCTCAAAAATAGGAATTGAAAAATCCACTTCAGAGCTGGGTGTGGTTGTACCTGCCTTTAATCCCAGCACTTGGAAGGCAGAGGCAACCAGAGCTCTGTGAATTCCAAGCAGTCCTGGTCTACATTGCAAGTTCCAGGACAGCTACACAGAAAGAGTCTGTCTCAAATGAAAAAAAAAAAAACCGAATCCTGGGGGCTGGAGAGGTGCATTTGGGGCTTAATAGTATTGGCTGCTCTTTCAGAGGACTTAAGTTCAATTCCCAACACCCACAAGACAGCCCACAATTATCTGTAACTTCAGTTCTCTAGGATCTGATGCTCTCTTCTGGTCTCTGTGGTCACCAGGCATAGAAGTGATGCACAGATATACATGCACGCAAAATATCCATATGCATAAAATAAGACTTAAAAACTTTTTAAATCCCCTTCCTTGGGTCAGGCCAGGGTTTAATGAAACAGTAACTTGCTATGACTACGAATACCAGTCAAGGGCAGGCCAGCCTTTTATTAAAGTCAGGTCTAATATTGAATGGTTTATTCCCAAGGTGAAGCTAGAGTGTTCACCTGGATGGATTTCCCATCATACTTGACTTCTATAGTGTTCATTTCCTTTGCAGCAGTATTTACAGTTGAGAACATATAATGCTCTAAAAGTTTATCCACCACTATTGGAGGAATTCTTCATTTTCATGCCTGGGCCTCCTTCATACACAGCTCACTTCTCTCCAAAATGAAATCAAGGACCCAAATGTTTGTATATCTTTAGACATGTGTTTCACTAAAGCCACGTGGTAACATGACTGATGAGTGCATTCTTTTGGATATACTTCCCCATTTCCCCTTTAGCTGTTTGTTGTCTTTTGAATTGGGACTTCCAGTTTTCTTTCCACTGTTAACATACTCATAGTTCTATGCTATAGAAAGCAATGGTCCACATTTTTTCAATGGGAAGTCACCAATTGTTAAACCATGACCTGAATGTTGGTTTGATCAACATGTCTCTACCCTGACATACCAGAGCTTGAGTGTGTGTGTGTGTGTTGTTGTTGTTGTTGTTGTTGTTGCTGTTGTTGTGCTGTTGCTGTTGATTGTTTTTTCTGTATTTTTTTTAAGACAGGCTCTCGTGTAACCCAGAACAACCTCAAGTTCTTCATCCTCCTGCCTCTACCTCTCACTGCTGGTGTTACAGGCATGCACCTCTAAGTATGGCCAGTCTTAGGCTTTTTGTTGTGCAAAGAAATATGCATCCAACAGAAGTGATCCTTTGCATTTTGAACATTGTCTTGATCTGCCTGTGGTTCTGGGCAGCAGCAGGGAGTCACAGTGCTTAGTCACTCAGTAGTCACAAGGGGAAACTTCACAGCCTGTGCTCTAAGGTGTGGGGTAGCTAAGCTATGATGTTCCATGGGAGATGCATATTAAATACATTTCCAATCTATGGTTATTTCAATTAACCCCAGCAGATGTTGAGAAGCATCTGTGTTGGATTTTGTTCCAAAGAACAGTTTCAACTTTCTAAGCTAAAGGGGCATCAGAAGATGTAGCCACACTAAGCCAGCATCTTTGCATAGTGGTTTTAGCTTGCCCCTCTACCTAGGCTATGTTCTCTGTAGAGAATCACAGTCTCGGCTTATCCTCAGTGTCTTACTTTTGTCTTTCATCTCTACTCTGTATACAATGTCCTGGGCAGAGTCAGTCATTTCCACAGCATCACCAAGGATAAAGAGCAGTCATCCTCACAGCATCACCAAGGATGAAGAGTAATCATCCCCATACCATCATCTTGGGTAAAGAGCAGTCATCCCTGCAGCATCAGCATGGGTAAAGAGCAGTCATCCCCACAGCATCACCATGAGTACTTCACATCTATCTCTGGCACAGTCCTCTTCTGAGCCCTACACCTATGTCCAAACATCTTCCAGATACCTCTCCCAGGACATCTGTCCTGCCTTCTACAAACAAGGATGCCCTGGGATAAGAATATGGTGCCTGCTTCACTCTCAGACTGCTGGTGTGGCAACCATATGCTGAAGATACAGGAAGTTCTAAGACTTAGCAAACCAGGCAGGGGTAGAGGTGTAGTCAGGGAAGGCCTTCTGAAGCAACAGGGGTCTGATTTGAAAATGTGGGCTATAGAGGGAAGGGGAGGGGAAAAAGAGAAGAGGATGTCATCTATTCTCTGAGGGTTGATGCAAGTTACAGACTCAAGGCCCATTCTGTCTCTTTCATTTATTTCAGCAGGATTTGCAGCAGTGTCTGCTATGTATCTTGTAATGCTAGAAGCAACTGTGGCAGGAATAGTCTCTGTACTGATGGACATAGAATCCAGAAGAGTCTGGGCCATCAGTGGATCAAAGAGGTCATTGGTGGCATGAGGTATGTGTGTGGGAAGAGAAGCAGGTAAGACTAAGGTAAGTGAATAGAGTTGGAAATGGAGTTTGAGGTGCCTGTAGGACACAAGGGAGAAAATATTCATTAGGCAGTTGTACAAAAAGGTCTGGAATCCATGATATGTTTGTATACATTGAGTTAGAAGTCCCCGTTCATAGCTGGCAACTGAAGACATGAGGGTGGTAAATAGTCAGTGAATGAGCACACAGACAAGAGAGAACAGCAGACCCAGCACAGATACATCCTAGAATTGATCCTTTCCCCTTCCATGCCCGGGAGATCCAAGGAATTTTACTACATGTTCACACTATGCTCATCTAAACCCAAGATAACTGTGGCCTCAAGAGAGATATAGACATACCTCCAACCGCTAAGCAAGCAATTAATTATGCAACAGCTGTGTCTATAATTTAATTTTGTGTGGACACTACTACCCTGGAGGGGTCATGAGATCCTCCATCTTGAAAGTTCTATCACAGGACTGCTCCCCTCAAACTTCAGGCTTATGTTTTGTTTGTTTGTTGTGTTTCTTCAGATCAAAGCCAGGGTACTCTGTGTGTCTGCTTAACTTTTTAAGAACCTGGCCTGTACTTCTGACCAGCTTTAAATCAAGGCACCCATATCTCCCTATTTGGGGAGGAGCATGGATTTTTTTTTTTTCAAGAGGCTCACATGTTCTGCCCAAGTCTAGAGGTTAGGGCTAAAAGTCCAACCCTCTAGTCAAGCTGAGGCCTTTCAGGGTCCAGGCCCCATCCTAATGCTACCTAGAGATCTGGAGCCCTCAGTCCACTTACAAGCATAGAGACGTAGTCACTTTGAAGAGTCCAGGAATCTTAGACACTGTATTTCAAGAAAGCAGGAG
Source organism: Cricetulus griseus (assembly GCF_003668045.3). Lineage (NCBI taxonomy): Eukaryota > Metazoa > Chordata > Mammalia > Rodentia > Cricetidae > Cricetulus > Cricetulus griseus. The sequence continues at coordinate 331,453,844 of NC_048595.1, forward strand.
ACAACCGGATGAGTAGTTCACTGGAACACACTTGGAAGGCAAGAGAACAAAGGAAGAGAAAGAAGAAGGTGGTCACATGGCCAGAAGACAAAGAACATTGACTTGGATTTGGACTTCCCCAGACCTGACACCAGAGGGGGTTTCCTTCTTTATGGTAGCGTGCAGCAACACCCTCTCCGCAAGATTCAGATTCTAGTAACTTTAACCCGGGCCAATCCTTCATCTCCCACCTGTATCCTGAATTTGATATCTGTCTCCATCTCTTTTGCCTCCACCTATGACCAGGCTGCCTCTCTAACAATAACTGATGATCACTGCTTACCTTCCCTTTAGCCATGCTGGCCATCTCAGCCTGTTTCCATGCCAGCCTTGATGCCAGTCAAGACTTGAGACTTGTGTACATACACTTTCCTCCCTGGTCACAGCATCTATCTTGCTTATTCGGCTGCACAAAACTGCAGGGCATCTTTCAAGACCCTGCTCCTCTTCCCAGAGGCCTTTCTTGGTCACTGTAGAACAGTTTGTCCTTTCCTGGAGTTCTTGATGCATTCCATACGCACTTCTTTGTGGTGTATGCTGTGAGTGTTTATTACCAGCCTAAACATTTGCCCATTTACATGGACTTCAGCTAAGAAAAATCCAGGAATTTGAAGAAATGGCTTTTTATAGATCAATACAGGCACCCATGGCTTCCTCTCTCCTCCTCCCTTCCTTTACTGTGTCTTACTGTGTAACACACACTGGCCTTGAATTCACGATCCACTGCCTTTCCTTCTGTGCTGGGCTATAAGCATGTGCCCCCATGATGCCTGGATAACACAGGCGTATCATAAACGTGGGCCTTACCCAAATATAGAAGAATAGAAGGAGATGTTTAGGGCTAATTCATGCCTGACTATGGGAGTTCAAAGAATCTTCTGTTTTCATCCTTTAGTTTAGAAAAGAAAAAAGTCATTTGTCGAGTTCAAAGGTGGGAGGTCAAACATAGTAGAAAACAAAAGAAGGGGAAGGAGAGGAAGGGAAGCAAAGGAGATGGAGGGAAGGAGTAAGGGAAGGAGGAGGGCAGCCTATCCCAAGAGAAGCTCCTCCTTCAACTCGCCCTCCTGCTAATGACTCCAGTGGCTCACCCAAGGAGGGCTATGTTGCTTGCTTTTGGTATGACCATTAATGAAGCCTCTGTCTCATTGATACAACAGTGCCTCGTTCATCTACCTTTGCCTGGAGGTCAGAAACCGCATAAGAATTTAAATTCAAAGGCATAAATGAGTAAAGCAAACTAACCCAGTAGTGAAGGTTGGCTTTCACAGGGTGTACTGTCAGCTCCACTAAGACTTGAATTTCACAGAATGAGTGTCTTTAAGGCCAGGGAATGATCTGGAAGCATTTTAAAGAAGCCATTGATTCAGATGCCCATGTGTGCTCTGCAGAGGGGGTAGAAAGTGGTAAGAATACCTTTGAGAACTGAGAGTTCACCCCCATCTAAAAGGGGACTCTGGGACTAAACCTCTAATCCTAGATGACATGCATGAATATGGGGCTTGTGTTGTTGTGTGGTTTGGTTTTTCTGAGAAGCAAAATTTGTCTGTAAAAAGTTCTGATTTTGAAAACACTCATAAGCCAAACACCAGGCACCCAATGGCAGGATTTACTTCCCGGCATTGAGTGGGGCGAGTTATCTCTTGCCTGCTCTCATCCCGACTGGGAAAGGTATATCTGAGATCTACCTGGTGATGATGTGTGGCAGGCCCTGTATTTCTGGCAATGTTTAAGAATTCCCAGGAATTTGAGCCACAGAGGGCTGAAATCTGGAAGAAGAAGGATGCTTGCTTCCTGGGAAGGTAGGCCACGGACTGTCATGACCCACACCCTCCCCTGGAGAAAAGCTCTGTTGTCTATGACGCAAACTCATTCACTCCCAGGAAAAGGCAGGTTGTTTGCAAGTGAACATTTTCCATCTTGTTTTACACATATTAGCCAAAGAAAGAGTGCATGCTTCTAGAAACCAAAGGGGCAGGAGTGTATCAGCCGACCTTTCAGTGGCATGGATAGTATGGATGTCAACAAATCTCACACAGCTTTTCAAATTAATTCAAAAATATACTTCAGATTAATTCCAGGTCACACACACACCACTGAATTCCAGATAAAAAATTAAAATTAAAATTCACATAAACAAAAAATTAAAATAAAACAGCCGATTTTCTGTTTTGCAAATATTATGACTATATTCTTCAGTAAAGAATTCTTTTTTTTATTAAATAGTATTTACTGAAACAAAGGACAAGCCATGTGGAGATAGATCTGATAGCACAGGATGAAGTGCCTCTGATGATGAATCTAGTAACTTCATGGTCTGTCAGCAAGACCTCCTTTACAGAAAGACACTCACCAGAATGTATCAAAACATTGTGTTCCTATTAATGGACATTTCTATCACCTTGAGCCAGCTATTTTTCTGAATCATGACAACAGGGTGCAAGCATTGCTTCCCAGTTCTCCCATAACAGTTCCAGTATCTGGGTCCCTTGTAGATCTGTTTGTCAGTCATCTTGTTGCCTCTTATCCATGGCTTTATCACCTGGCTACTGTAGGGAAGCTCAGACTTTCAGTAATCGAATCTTCTGAAACCACTGATAATATGCAAATTAACAGACAAGGCATGCAATTTCATTAACAAAAAGCAGAGCATGGTGGTATATACCTGTAATCTCAGCTACTGGGAGGCTAAATCAAGAGAATCTTGAGTGTGAGGCTAGCTTGAGCCTGAACAACACAGCCATACCTAGGTTCAAACAAAACAAAATACACTCACATGCACACTCACATGTACGAACACCTGAGCACCATATAAAATATGAAACTTGAAGAGCCCAAAGGTTGCTTAGGATCTCCTGAATGTACTGCTAATCTCTAGGCTGTCTCTCTGTCCTCAGGCTTCCCGTCTGCTCCCATCACCTCCTTAACAAAGCATGTGCATTACATCATTCAAGTGGCAGAATGATTTCTGCTTTCCTGGCTGAAACCTGACCGATGTGCACATCTTCTCAAAACCATAATCACAGTGTTTATACAAGGCAAATCCCACAGAACTGATATAGCACAGGGTGGGTGGAGCATTCTGTGAACTGCTCCTATCTTTAAAAGAACTTTGAAAGGTCTCCTGCCTTTCCTGATTTCTTATCACAGAGCGTCTCCAAAGCGCCCCTTAGCTATCTACTACCTTTCTTAGCTATCTACTGCTGGGAAGCAAGCCCTTCAGAAGTGTCCCCTGCTATGAGCTCAGAGTTTTTTTACAGTGGGAGGCATCTGGGCATGGCTCAGCTACATCCTGAGCAGAGGTCAGCTGGATGATGTGGCCATCTACAGGCCTGAATGGGAGGAAGCAGCTTCTGCTTCTGAACTCATGTAGTGTTGACAGAACTTGTCCCTTGAGGCTAGGGCACCAAGCTCCCCATTTTCCTGATGGTTGTTGTTCTAGGGCCCCTGTCATCTTGAAGAAGCTCTCTGTAGTCCTTTGTTGCATGGCCCTCCCATAACATGGCATCTTCAAAGCCAGCAAGAAAGTCTTTCCATCCAGTCAAGACAGTCTTTTATGACAAAGTATGATCAACAGGGTGACATCAGATCATATTTGCCACTGTCTTACCATTTAGAAGCAAGTTGCAGGTTCTACCAGCACTCATGGGGACAGGATTATACAGGGGCATGGCTCACGGGGATTGCTGTATTGTGTCTACCACACTACCTATAGGGTGACCAGATGGCTATCGAATTCACAAAGCCTCATGTCTGAGCATAGCTGATTCTTTTCAAGATAATCTGGACTTGGAAGATTAGGTTTTAGGAATAAGAAGAGCAAAGAACCTTCTATCAAGTCCTCGATAGAAGTATTACTAGGATATTGCAGGCTGAGGCAGGATGAAGGCTCACAGAAACCTGGAGCAGTCAGGGGAGCAGCCCTCCCTTAAATGCACAGTTGGTCAGAAGTGAGCAAACTGCACACAGAGGGTCTGTCAAAGAAGATCAGAAGGGTTGGAACTATAGACATGGCACCAAGTATGCACACAGGAAGTTTAAAAATAAGTGTTCCAGTTTCATAACACGAGGTCGTTGTTTCTCTTCCTTCTCTCTGCTTCACCATCCTAGCTGGTTTCAAAGGGGCCTTCCATCCTGGGAAGGTGTAAAGAATGGGGAGAAGCAAGCTTGATTCACCGCATTCAGCAGTGTCATTGTGGTGAAGGCAGAAGCCAGGTTTAGTTCCTTCTCTCCGGTGCTCTCAAGCTCCTTGTTACATTCAAGTTCTCCATCCCTGTCCTCTTTGAAGTGGTTGGCTGGGGACTTGACATTGTGCAAACCAGTTAAATTCCACAACTCCAGGTGGTCCTTATTCCTACCTCAGCTTCGGTTCCTCTTTTGCCTCTTCAAAACACACACACACACACACACACACACACACACACACACACACACACACACGACCCAGGGAGTTTTTACACTTTTCAGCTTCAGCTTTCCAATACAGATGAAATCTCCAATTCACATCTCCAGCCCTGGTTGGAAATAAAGGATGAAAGAACACATTCTGACTTTCAACCATGCCCCTTCCCATCGGTGCCCTAGCTAAGGTCAAGTTCCAGTTTTATTCTACTATCCCTTCATGTTTCACTGCCTAGTCTTATGAAACAGGAACCAACAGAATCTTCCTTGAAATACATCAGTGACTAACAGAATCACGAGAGTCTGGTCATTCTTTTCTTTATATCCAAACTCCTGGTTGGTTGGTTGGTGTGTTTTCTTTTTAGATCCACACTATGTAGCTCAAGCTGACTCAAAACTCACCACTCTCCTGCCTCTACCTCCTGCATGTTAGGATTGTATGTGTGTGCCATTGGACCTGGCATAGTGTGTCTAGCTTTTCCAGCCTTCCATCATCCAGACTCCCCTGTCCCCACCTTCCCAAAACTTCCTAAGCCCATCTAAGCCTTCATTTCCAGCTTGTCTATTCATTGACTCCTTTCATGAAAGACCGCCACCTGGCCTCTAGTACTCTGGACTGAGAAGTTGCAAGGTAGGATGATTTGGCAGAATAGGCTCAGGAATCAGACTGCCTGGGTTCAAACCCAGACAGCTCTATGTTTTTCTGGCTGATTATATTAGTTATGTTTCTTGTTGCTGTGATCGGAAACATGATGAAAGCAGATATGAGAATGAAAGTTATTGTGGCTTACAACATGAGGGGAAACATGAGGGGAAAGCATGGCAGTGGGAATGTGAGGTGGCTGGTCACACTGCATCCACAAGGAAACAAAGAGATGAACGCTGGTCCTCAGCTTGCTTCCCCTTTTTTATTCAGTCTGAGATCCCAGGCCACAGAATCATGCTGCCCATATTTAGGGTGGATTTTCCCACCTCAGTTTAACCCAATCTAGAAACTCCCTCAAAGACATGCTCAGAGATGTGTCTCCCAGATGACTGTAGAACCCATCAAGTTGACAGAATCAGCCATCATGGGACATTGAGCAAATTGTTGCTTTCTGTATTTCAGTATCATCAGCTGTAAAAATGGAGGAAATAAGGTTGTTGGAGTTTTTTGTTGTGTTGTTGTTTGTTTGTTTTTGTTTCTGAGACAGGGTTTCACTGTGTAGTTCTAGTGGTCCTAGAAGTCACTATGTAGACCAGGCTGGCCTTGAACTCATAGAGATCTGTCTGCCTCTACCTCTGCCTTCTGAATGTTGGGATTAAAGGCATGTGCCACCACCGTCCAGCCAAGAAAATAGGATTGTCTTAAAGAGAGTATATACACGCACACATACCCAGAGTACACACAAATTCTACACACATACACACACACAGTACACATAAATACCACACACATATACACATATATCCACACACATATCACACAACCATACACCACACACCCATATGCAGTCCCCTCCCCCCCCCCCCCGCCCCCGCCATCCCACAGCATTCATATACCACACTCATAACCAGCCCCCCCACACACACATTGTGCCTATAGAATTCTTGGTAATTAGGCCACACAATTATAAAAATAGATGTCGAGACATTGTTCACCAGTTTCACTGTCATAGCTTAGTTATGACACCATACCTTATCAATTGGATGAGGAGTGACTCATTTTGACCTGTGTTTTATATTTTATTATAAATCTATTTATTACTATAAATTATTGTAAATCTTAGAAAACTATTCTTTTCCAAGTTTTCCCTCCTTCTCCCTAGCCCAATTCTATCATACTCTTCAAGAACTAGCTGAAGTATACAAGTTACTCTCAGGTAGAGAGCCATGGCATACCACTGGCAACTCAAGTTACTCTTCTTATTATTGACAGAGTTGAAGTGTAGGCTTACTGCAGAGTGAGCGACAAAGCCACCTAGTGTCACTGCAAAAGGCTTTGTCTTCTCTTCATGGGACACTTTTATTAAAGTCTGTCCACTACGAGTACATCACCCTGCTTCCCTAGAAAAACAAGAGCAGAGAGAGGGGAAGCCAGAGAACTGTAAAGAATGTCCTACCATTGCACAGTCACCAGATGGCATCAGGTTGTGAAGCTAGAGTGGGATGTGGAAGAGAAAAGGGCAGTTTTTAAGGACGCCAGTTCACTGATTTCCTGACTCAAGAAATGCTTAATAGGAGATTCGATTTTTCATAAGACATTTGTGTGGAGGTTCAGTTTGATGATAGGAGGCCAAAAGGACTCAGGGATAAATAATAACAACAACACTAAATGTGATTTCTAGCTGAACAGATTCTAGAAGAACAGCTGTCTAAGATTGTCCTCTAACCTAATTTGTCCCCACCACTTTATGTGAATGTGATTAGTGGGATCATTTAAGGGCCAGTATGACAGCTTATGTAATAAAAGCTGTGTTTCTGATTTAGATCTTATCTACCAATTTTTCTTTCATTATCAAGATATAAATGGATATGCTTAGGAAAGGGCTTTTTTTTTTTTTTTTTTTTTTTTTACATGCAGCATCTAGGGGTCTTGGCAGTATGATTTAAAGCATGAAGTTGTGCTGGGATGATGTTCTGTTTTCCCATGGATGTGGCTGCCTTCAGCAGTACCATGCATTCAATATATCCCACAGTTGAAAGTGATCAGTCATTCACTGCATGCCATCAATCTTAGTCAGTCTTCTTTCCCATGTGGCTCGCTATCTGACCCTGCTCACTGAGATCGCCATGAGCTTAGAGTAACCATTACAAACGTAGGGTGATAAATATGTTGCTGATATTTTCATGAGAAGATGGTGGGTGAAGTGTCAGCCGTGACCACACCATTTACAGGTAGAAAGGGCATCTAGGTTCACCCTACATGAAACAATCCTACCCTTCCCCCAAAACCCTACTTAAATCTTAATCTTGAAAGAGATGGGTAAAGGACCTATCAGAGGTGGTTGTTTTGGATACAGGACTAGAAGAAAGTCTACCTCCAGCTTCCGGGCAATTTCTTTCCTGATGCTATTAAATGTGAATGCGGGAAGAAGCTGTTCTTTCTCTTTTAGAATCTGAGAGGAAGAAAGGGCATTAGAGTTCATATAGCCTGGGTATCTCATACACTCATTTGGACACTTTCCATCCAGAATGGTGGCTCTCAACCTGTGGGTCGAAACCCCTGGGGGTCAAATGACCCTTTCATAGGTGTCACCTATCAGATATCCTGCGTATCAGATGTTTACATTATGATTCACAACAGTAGCAAAATTACAGTTATGAAGTAGCAACAAAATAATTTTAGGGCTGGGGGTCAACACAACATGAGGAACCGTATTAAAGGGCACAGCATTAAGAAGGCTTAGAACCACTGCTCTAGAAGTTGCCATCAAGTATTTTGATTTCCCTTGTCTTCTGGGATCTTGGAGCAGCTGTTGTTCCTTGAAAGAGTCCACTAATGAAGATTTAGCTTTTTAATTATGGCTTTATTCTAATGTCAATTAAGTTAGCTAATTCTATTAACTCAGAAGCATCTATGAGAGCAATAGCACACAAGAATTTTAGCGTTTGCCAGCAGAATGGGCCACCATAGTGCAGAACAGTCCTCCCAGGATATCAGTGCATGAGGTAAGAACATGTACATATGGAAGGCATGTGGATGCAACAGTGGGTCCTTCACTGGCTTTGTAGGGTCTCAGGGTCCTCTCCTGGACAGCCTGTGTACCCACAAGCCTTCATTATGATAAGGTTACAATATGAAGTAACAATTATTCTGGGGAACTCTTATCTCTGTTTCTAAAACCCCAAATAAAATAATCATAAGCATATAGGGGAGATAATATTTTACAAAAGTCTTCTGTGTTTTTCAGTTTAACATGATGTAGACTAATGGAGAAAAGCATGCAAATGGACCAGTGTAGATACTGTGGGAGTCCTCTTTGGCAAGTGAAGACCCAAAGACAGAAGTGAGTTCTTCTATACTGACAAGGACAGAGAATAGTACATAAAAACATGAGAAGGCAAAGGGGCTTATGTATGGCTTTCATCCCAGCACTGGGAAGGCAGAGGCTGGCAGATCTCTGAGTTTTAGGCCATCTGGTCTACAAAGCAAATTCCAGAACAGCCAATCTCAGGCAGTGAAGGAAACCATTGAAAACAGAAAGCTGGTGAAGACGTAATTGAACAGGAGGACATGTTCTATCCCCAGAAAGCAGCAGAACTTGGCAGCTTTGGTCATGTGGTTCTGGCTTTAGAGTCAAGGGTAGAAGAAAGGCATTATGTATTCTCCTTTTACAACTAGAGGCCATTTTGAGAAGCTGTGAAGTTGAGGACTGGATTGCCTTGGAGAACCCAAGATGCACGGGATACATGCAGAGGAGAGCTGCTAACAGGGAGTGGAAACAGCCCAAGAGAAAGAAGTATGTTGTAATCAATAAAGATGAAAGGAGTTGGAGATCTGAAGAGCATCTTGACATTAGAAGTGGAGATGCAGAATTTGGAGTTTGCCCAGCTGGTTTTTGGTCTTGCTTTGGTCCAGTATTTCCTCACTATTCTCCCTTCCCTACATTTTGGAATGATAATGTAAATCCTGTGTCATTATATGTTGAAAGTATGTGATTTGGTTTTTTTGATTTTTATTTTATACAGGATTACAGTTAAGAGATTGCATGAATCTCAGAATAGACTTTCAACTTGTTGAGACTGTGATAGACTATGGGAACTTTTGAAGTTGGACTGAATGCATTTTTGCATTATGAGATGGCTACAAGCCTTTGGAGAGTCAGGGAGTGGAATGTGGTGGTTTGAAAGAAAATGGGCCCCAAAGGGAGCAGCACTATTAGAGCACTATTAGGAGGTGTGGCTTTGATGGAGTGGGTGTGGCCTTGTTGGAAGAAGTGTTTCACTGTGGAGGTGGGCTTTGATGTCTTATATATGCTCAAGCCACATTGAGTGTCTCAGTTCACTTCTTGTTGCCTTTGTATCAAGATGTAGAATTCTCCAGCACCATGTCTGCCTACAGACCATCCTACTCCCAGCTGCCATGCTCCCTCCCCACCATGATGATAATGGACTAAGCCTCTGAAACTGTAGGCTGCCACCACAATTAAAGATTTCCCTTTATAAGAGTTGCTGTGGTCATGGTGTCTCTTCACAGCAATAGAACACTTAAGAGAGGGCTTGAACTAGACTGGGTAATTGGACAAGGAAGTGAGTCAGCAGACAAGTTACTCTAACAGATTTGCTTGTGCTGATTTCCTCTGGCCTCCACTTCCTATCCTTAGAGCAAAGAGAGTATCTTTCACTGTAGTGCACATTTGTAATGTCAGTTTTCCTATAGCAACATGCCAGGTGGAGACAGGAGAAACCTGGGAATCTTGTGGGCCAGTTAGCCTGGATATGCAACAGTGGACAACAAAGAGACCCTGTCTTAAACAAGAGGAATGACAAAGACCAACACTCAAAGTTATTTTCTGAACACCCCCCCACACACACACTCAAGTGGGTAAGCAAGGGAGAGAAATCAGAGAGAAGCACACAGAGAGACACACAGAAACACACAGAGACATACAGAGAGACAGACACAGAAAGACAGAGACAGACTTTCTTTCACACAGAGAAAGAAAGAAAGAAAGAAAGAAAGAAAGAAAGAAAGAAAGAAAGAAAGGAAAGAATGAAGGAGGGAAGAAAAGAAGGAAGGAAGGAAGGAAGGAAGGAAGGAAGGAAGGAAGGAAGGAAGGAAAAAGGTCGGTTCTTCTATTGTTGTTTTTCAAGTGTCCTTATTTCAAAATGACATATTTTGGGTGACATGTTCTTGACTGTGATATATTCTTGACTCTTGCAGATGGAGTAGGTATGAATAAATGAAATAAAATTTGTTCCTTTGAGATGACTATAGCTTCACATGGTTTGCAATAAAAAGAAATCTCCCTTTCCCTTTTACCCAGTTGCTCCCATGGACACCATTTTGCAACGTTATGCTGCAACCCTACAACTAGGATAATGACTTTGATGCAGTCAATAACCACAAGTATCATAGAAAGCAATGCTTAATTAGACTGGTGGTTTCTGTAGTGAGGATCTTTCAGGGTCACCAAGGACATTTATGGGCAAAGACAGTAGGAGTTTTTTTTTTTTTAGCACCATCGGTACTGGCTGGTTTTGTGTGTCAACTCGACACAAGCTAGAGTTATCAGAGAGGAAGGAGCCTCAGTTGAGGAAATGTCTCCAGGAGATCCAGCTGTAAGGCATTTTCTCAATTAGTGATCAATGCGGGGAGGCCCAACCATGGGTGGTGCCATTTCTGGGCTGGAGGTCCTCAGTATTAAAAGAAAGCAAGCTGAGCAAGCTATGTAAAGCAAGCCAGGAAGCACCACTCCTCCATGACCTCTGAATCAGCTCCTGCCTCTAGGTTCCTGCCCTGCTTGAGTTCCTGCCTGACTTCCTCCAATGATGGACTATGATCTGGAAGTGTAAGTCAAATACACCCTTTCCTCCTCAACTTAATTTTTTGTCATGGTATTTCATTGCAGCAATAGAAACCCTAACTAAGACACCATCCTTACAATTCAGTACTATACAATGTACAATTCAGTACAATCACAGTGTATTTAAGATTACTAGTAGGGAGCTCACCTGTGGGCATATCTCATTCTTACCTGTGGAACCTTTCATTCCCAGTACCCTGTACCCTACTTTCTGTCTTGGGAGGCTAACCTATTTGCATGGCATAAAGCTCAGTTCTCTCATATCCTGAAGGCCATGGCTCCTGATGCCAAGAATTCTACATTAAGATTTCTCTCTCCAAGTACTTGCTCATCCATTCAGGTTGGGTGTGTTAAATCCATGTTGGTACCCCTCATTCCTGACCTCACTTCTCAATTCTCAAGAATTGTTGACAAGGCTTCTGCCACTCCCCCAAATGATGTCACTTTTTCCCCTAGAATCCTTCAATAAACGTGGGCCAATCATTCCTCTGAACACTCTGCATCTCTTCCTTGACTTCAGAGATACTCTTCTTGGTGTTCTTCTCACAAATGGAAAAGGAAGTCAAAAAACAAAAAACAAAACAAAACAAAACCCCCCAGAGACATCACCAATGAAGACTCTTAGGAAAGATAAGCGAATAGAAACTATGGAGTAAGGCTCCAGGCTTCTCAAACTCAGGTGTTGACCTTGCTAGTTTCTGAGGCATCTTTCTTGAGACCAGAGGAACTTCAAACCAAGAACTGTGGAGAGAAAGCTTGCCAGGTGGCACAGATTACCTCTGGCCAGGTGGCACAGATTACCTCTGGAATAAAGGAGTTACTCTTCCAGTTTCACTAACTCAGCCTGGACACTGCCTCCAGCTGTCCTTGAAGTTGCCTTGACTAAAGGACAGCCTCAGTGGCTTCTTCAAGGGCACCCTGTACCCAGTGACAATTCAGTGAATCTGATAGAAGGGTCTGACTCTTCAGACCAATGGGTTATCTTTAATTCATTATTATGTGCCCCATAACAAATGACAATGGAACTAGTCCCTTAGAACAATGAGCATGCATTCATTTTCAGTGCCACAGGCCTAGGGTTCTGTCTTGGGGCTTCTTTTTGTTTGCTTGTGTTTTGAGACAGGGTTTCTCTGTGTAACAGCCTTGGCTCTCCTAGAACTAGCTCTGTAGACCAGGCTGGCCTTGAACTCACAGAGATCCACCTGCTTCTGCCTCCTGAGTGTTGGGATCAAAGGTGAGTGCAACCACCACCCAGCTTGTCATGGGGGCTCTACACATGAGACTGTCACAGAATTCCAGAGCCTAGGGACTTAACTCCCTTTGTTGGTCAGTCTTCTTGCTATCTGGACCTCTTCACAAGCTTGCTAACTTTATGGCAGCAATTGCTGGGGGAGAAATCCCATTTTCCAAGGAAAGTGGACTCCTTACAGATTTCTGCCCAACGTTATAATTTCCTGGGGGTCATTTTCAGTTGTTATAATAGCTACTGCTACCTATTAAGCACAACAACTTCCTGTCTTTAAGATTCAAATATTTTAACATTAGCTTTAAGGCCACTTTAAGGCTCTCCCCTTCTCCTCCCCACCCCTGCAGCAGATATGTGGTCTGGTTGACATATATCTATCTTCCCACCCCATCTCCTGCTGGTAACAGCCACAGAGGAGAGAGTGGAAGAGCACTTTGTGAGACTGAGATTGTTGTACTAACTGTGGACAACTGACAGTGGACAGCATCATCTGACTAGAGAGATGCTTCCAAGTGGAAAGTTCCTGATGAGAGAATTCCTCCTCAACTGCAAGCTCGGGTCCTGATCTGGCTGCCTGATGTCCACATCTTTGGATGTGAGCCACACTTTTGCTTAATACTGTCACATTCTGACACAAGATCAAATCCCCACATGGGATCTACTCACATTCAACTCTCAGGACTTTCAGCTTTATATAGCCTTCATATTCCAGCCCCCTTGGAAGCTACAATTTAGTGGCCAGTCTCCACCCCCTGCCCCAGGGGTAGTACCCTGTGCGTACCATCTATTCCCAGGGCACTTTCTCTTCACTCTGACAGTCTAGGAGCTATATTACTATTCAGACAGGAGTGGCGTATGAGAGACCCATGGGTCTGAGGACAGGAAGCAGTCAGACCCAGCTTCTGCTCTTGTTTGTGGGATTTAACAGTCTCAGGTGAGTATCTGAGTAATGTTTACACCACCAGGGTCTCACTCTAGGTTCCCCCCTTCACACAGTGGCTGCAGTTAACTTTCTGAAACCCAAAGATCATCACACAATAGCTTTGCTGACAGTTCTCCCATGGCCCCCACTTCCTCAACAATTCAGGAAGCAGTGCTTGGAAGGCAGGCTGATGAGGGAGCTATTGTCTAAAGCACTCAGGACCTGGATTTGGGACTAAACTACTCAGGTTGCATTTTTACATCTACTATGTTCTTACATCAGCACCATTGTTCCTTTAAAAACAAATCCCTGGGCACCTACTGTCTACAAGGAAGTCAGGATGCAATGACAACCATGGCAGTCACGGTCTCAGACCTTAGGCTGCAGAGCTAGTTGACTAGATTAGTAAAGCTGTCACAGTCATATACCCTCAGGCCAGGCAGTATGACAAGGCTTTTCTTTCTTCACATACAAGGTAGGGTTTTTCAGTAGCACCTGTATCCCTATGATGATCATACTTTTCTAAAACCACAGAACAAATGCCTTGGGATAAAAAAAAATCACATTGTTTCCATTTCATCGCAACAGCAAGCAGAGTGCTCAGGCACGGTGAGTGCTCAGACACTGTGAATGCTCAGACATGCTAAGTGCTCAGACACACTGAGTGCTCAGAAGTAACAGTTGCTGAATGAGAGCAAAAAAGAAGGAGTTTTAGCTTGAGTTTCTACATAGCCACTTAGAAGATTCTTGGATTCTCTAGAAGATTGCCAGACCAGCCTCTATTCAGCCTGCTTCTTCAGTGTAACTCTACATGGCTATGTCCTGCAGTTAACCTAAAGCTAATGAAATTCAAACATGACTTATAGAGTCCCACTCAAGTATTTTGCAAGTGACTGTCCCCCATGCTTTATTTGGTTTCTCTGCTTCTTCTAAATTCCATCAAAGAAAGATAAGTTATTATTTGTTCAGCAAAAGATGGACTGAGTGGCCTTTTTCAGTCAGTACAGATGCAAGGTAAATAGGTGTAAATGTGGTTGGCCCCGTGGAAACTCATGCTGAAATCTGAGCGCCATTGGGGTGCCCTTGGAAGGTGGGACCTGTAGGAGGTGACCTGGTCATTAGGAGGGATGGACAGCTTTTTAAGATGAATGGAAGCCACAGAAGGTCCTCGATAGCACTCTCTCTGACTTACTAGTCTTCAGACCCATAAACCAGAAATAAACTCCTTTCTATTGTAAATTATAGCAACAGAAAAGAGGCAAAGACAGACTCTGGAAGTGATGATGGTTGTGTTCCAAGTTTGTGGGCCAGCTCTAATAGTCAAATCCTGTGTTGTTGTAGAGCACTGATGCTTTCACATCCCTGTACCCAGTTGATCCATTATGTCCTCCGGGACTAGGACCCTGCCTGATAGCCACTGTCTCTTGAGGAAGGAGGTGCTAATTCCCTCTGTACCCCCATTTCCACCCAAGGCTGGCATTCTTTACCAACTAAGTGAACCCACCTTTATCCAGCATTGGAGCCATAGCTTCTCTCATTTTATTGTCTTATTTTTACCTTTCACAAATATCACCCCATCACAGCCTCCTGCTTGTCACACAGTCCCCTCGTCAATGGGACATGAGCATTTTAAGGACCCTGTTTATTCTTGGCTGATCATTGTAGAATGTTTGATAAGCCTGGTTCCCAGGTGCTAAAGGTCAGGAGGCCCCAGGCATAGTAGCAATCATGATGGAGAATTATTCTCAAAATTCTCCTATTGTGAATGCCATGGGGACATCAATCAAATATGGACTCAAGGAGCTCCCACCTCTACTGGAACCAGAATCTACTAGTGAAAACTCTGTTCAGCAAATATTCCTTGCCTGAAATATTTGAATATATAAGATGTTCTGGGGATAGGACCAAGTTCCATGAAATTAATTTACATTCATATATACCTTATACACATAGCCTGAAGGTAATTTTTATGTGCTATTTTCCATGTACCGATATTCTGACATCAACTGTCACATTTGGACAATTGTAGAATTTTCCAATGGTGATGCCATGTCCACACTCAAAACTTTTCAGATTTTAGATCAGTTTGTTCATATTAGTGATGCTCAACCTAAATTTAACCTAAGACCAAGAGACTGTTTCAAGAAGAAAAATTAGAGATCGAGAAAACTCTGTCTCTAATTTGTTCCCTTATTTTTCAACTGCCTATTGTCATCCAGAAGTTTGCTATAGTCTGAGGTCCCAGCTCCAGGCAAGAAATACTGAAGAAAAATTATGTCACAAAATGAGATTGAAAGAGAGGTAGACAAAACCAGTTTTCTCAATTTTGATTCTAACTGGAAATGCTCTATGTAGAAATATTGATTTCCCCCCAAAAGTGAGCATGACTTAAATAATTTTTTACCCTTGGCAAAAAGAATTATCTATGCTTCATTTCTTGTTAAGGGAAAGCTTCACATCCCTCCAAAGTGGCACTTTTGAAGAAATATATGAAGCAGAATATTTCATAGAGCAATATGTAGTGGGTTTGTTGTTGTCGTCTTTGGTTTTTTGAGACAGGGTTTTTCTGTGTAACAGTGCTGGCTGTCCTGGAACTCCCTCTGTAGACCAGGCTGGCTTCAAACTCACAGAAATCTGCCTGCCTTTGCTTCCAGAGTGCTGGGATTAAACGTATGTGTTACCATCACCCAGCTATGTTTGTAAGACTGTATCGCCAAGGCATTGGTGGTGCACACCTTTAATCCCAGCACTCTGGAGGCAAAGACAGGTGGATCTCTGTGAGTTCAAGGTCAGCCTGGTCTCCAGAGGGAGTGCCAGGACAGGCTCCAAAGCTACACAGAGAAACCCTGCCTCGAAAAAACAATAAATAAATAAATAAATAAATAAATCTGTACTTAACACAACAAAATAAAAAATAGGATCATGAAAGTTTAGAAATATGTTACTCATTTTGGCCTCATTTAACATATGTTAGTTCTCGAATAGAGTGGGGATGTGTTTTGTTAATCTATGTAAAAGACATATCTATGAAAATAGTTTCAAAAACATTTGAACTACACAGAATGATAGGCCAGATTTATTGAACTCACATTTGACACCTTATATGAAGGCCAAATATCCTAGTTCATGTGGAGTGTCCCAATTTTAGCTCTGTTAAGTCTTGTGTCCTGAGAAATCCCTTAGGGTGAGCCAGGCTTCCTGGCCACTCTGTATCTGTATCTGCATCTCATCTAGGCTTCAGAACAACTATAAATATAATGTATGCTGTGTATATGTGTTGAAGTATCGCATGGTACCACATCAATATATAAAATAATTACACTTAATACAAATTTTAAATGTTTCAATGAAAAAATCAACTACCCTGATTTAACCACTGCATACTATGTATGTATCAAATGATCACTGAGTCTCACAAATTTGTACAATTAAAATATAATAATGACCAAAGTGAAACAGCATAGGTGCTATAGCTGTCCCCAGTCTGCAGATGGGAAAATTTGGTGAGCAAACTGACCCAAAAATTTCCAGCCTAGAGAGCGGCAAACTTGGATCTCAAACTCTTGCTGGTTTATATTTGTTTTCTTTCAACGACTACATCCCTAATTATTCTGATCATGAAGCTATAGATTTCCTTATTTTGTCCTCATCCCTGAAACCAAGTTGTTCTATGAACTTCATACCAAAAGAGCTATTTCAAATCTTCCCTCAAATTAAAAAACAAAACAAAATAGTTACACAATAAACTAACTTTATCTCATTCAGTAGCAACAGAAAATTGAAGGCACACTGAATTTTCCCACTTTGAAATGTTATTTTGATAAATGGCGGATGCTGGCCTTAGAGAGAAAATACAAGAATATGGAGAAACCCGATTCTGTAAGGATCAGTGTTAAGAGGGACAGGAGATGCCAGCAGCTTGGAGAGCAAAACAGGGTGATGCATGTGTCACATACTGCCATGATGGGCAGTCCATCGATCCAAAGCCATAGAGGCAGACAAGGGCCATTCCCATCTTAGTGTGTTGGTGGGAGATAAGCACTCAGCAGCCTGCTCTGGAGGAGAGGGCAGACAATTCCTTCTCTCTTGATGAGCTGGGGGTCTAAGAACTTGTCAGCATCTTTAACCCACCTCTCCTCCATACTGCATTGGAAATGAGAGCTGGAGCTACGTCGGTGTTTCCAAAACCCCTTTTACGTTGAATTTGGAGGTGGTTCACCTTGCTACTGTGAAATCTGCCAGACTTTCCTCAAATATGAGTGTGATTACAAAAGAATGAAAACAAAAGCAATGCACTATTTTGTCCCAAAGACCTGTTCTAGAAGTGAGAAAGGTTTGCTGACTCTGCAGCAGGGAAAAAAGTTAAGTCTTAAATATCTCAAAGGCACTTCCTCACTCTATTTTAAGAGGTGGCAACTGAGAAGGGGAGAAGGGGAAAGAGCTACTTTTAGCCATGGCTGCTACAGCGGGGGTAGAGCCTTTGTGAGAAGGGTGGATTTCTCACAGATAGGTATTTTCATTCTGTCAGTTGCTACATCTCACAGGAAAATTCAGCCCTCAGGAAGATCTGTGATGTTCTGACACTTGACAAGGATACATCATACAGAAGAGAAAATAAATGGCATAGACATCTTTGAAATCCACATAAACAACTCTGTAGACCCAAACAGGACAGAAGCAGAAAGCAGCAGGTGGCCTTGTGCTGCAGTTTTTAACAGGGATGCTTGTTAAGGGCCCCTCGTGTTAAGGGAGTGGCTCCCAGGCTGGGATTCATTGGAAGTTTACCAAGCAGGGTCTCAAGGGAGGCGTTCGGTCACTGGGGGGATTGCTTGGAGAAGACAGTTGAAACGCTGTCCCTCATTCTCTTTCATGCCTGCCTGTGAGGGGAACAGTCTGCTTCACTGTGTGTTGGAGCCATAAAGTGGGCCTCACGCCCAAAGCAATGGTGCCAACCAGCTAGAGAGTGAAACCTCCAAAACTGTGAGCCAAACGTAATTTGTTCTCTTGCTAAATTGATTTGCTCAGGCCATTTGTTAACGCTAAAAGACATCTTAACACACCCTGTTAAGGTGGAAATGGCCAGGGTCAAAGGGAGTTTGGATTTTTCATAATAAAGAAATACAGAATTCTAGGGACAGGAATCCTGCTTACTGTGTGAGACAGGAAGCAGTGGTGCATGGAACCCTTTCTGCTCAGGGAAGGAAACATCCCTCTAGGTTCTCTAAGAAGAAAGAAAAAGTCACCGAGCTTCATGCTTGTTTGATGACTATTATGTTGGCAAAGGCAGGGTTTCTAAAATCCCTCCATGAAAAACCAGGGCAAAAGCAGCAGCTCAAACTCAGTGAGGGAAAGCTAGTTTGTAGTTGAATCGGGGACAAAATAAACCTAAACCACAGATTTCCTAAGCACTCAAAGAAACTTAATGCTGGGAAAATCAGAAACAGCCATGCTTGGAACTTGATATTCTTCAGTTGGAATTTACGTATGGAAGGATCTGATACAAACTTTGAAAATGGTCATGTGTAGGATGCTCAAGGAATTATATAAAGGGATATGTTCATTTAAAAAGAATACACTTTGAAACAAGCGACACAAATAAGGATAGGTGGGTAGAGGAAAAAACCCTGCTTATTAACTCACAAGCATGGGAAAGCACATGAAAGAAATGCCATAAACTCTAACACGACGGGAGAGAGACTTGGCTTCTTTCTGTGCACCAAAATCCAGGTGCTGTCAATGTGATGGAATTAAGGGGCGGGGCCTTTAAGAAGAGACCCGGCCATGAGGCTGCTTCCTCATACAAGGGCCAGCAGCGGCTTGCGGTGTCTTTCCCCCCTGCTTTCTGCCGTATGAGGACACACTAAGACCCACACCAGATGCCAATGCCTTGGCCTTGTCTACCCAACATCTGAAACTGTGAGTGATCAATTTCTGTTCTTTATAAATTGCCCAGCCTCGGTTATTCTGTGATGGCGTCAGAAATGGGCTGATAACTGGACAGGCAAAATTTTAAGTTTTACTATGTCCAGAGTTGTTGAGAATTTAGAAAACACTATATAATTATGAATATACTTATAAAATAAGTACAGTAAGCAGGAAGAATACAAAAGTCCTAGTCATACTCAGGGTAAGGATAGAAATATTAAGTACCTTTGGTATTTGCCTTAAAAATTATATTAACCTACAAATTATCAGGAAATATTCATTTTAATATCTTGAAGATCAGTAGAAAACAAAACTAGGGCTTAAACAGAAACTGAAAAATAAGTAAAGCATCATAAATATAGACACAAAGGGAGAAATCTAAATATTTAATTCTTATAAGTAAATGGATTAAATTCATCCACCCTAGAACAGATTATTAGGTTGTTTTTTAAAGTCATTCATATGGTGCTGCTTCTGAGACACTCAAACAAACCAACCACCAGCCTAGGGTCCTGTGGGGTCTAGTGCAATGCCTCCTTAGCATGTGGAAGCTACTAAAAACCATATGATCACACTGAGTGTATAGCAAAAATATACAGAGGCAATAATATACTAGAAAGTGGTAATTCACTTAAAATAAATTAAAGCTAAAAGCTTCCAAAAGGAAGCCAGCTTCCATAACAATTTAAGAAACAATCCAAAACAGAGAAATCATTAATTTTTAACTTACAATTATATACTTTTATAATGACAAGTTACACAAATTTATGAACACAACAACATAACCTGGAAATACATGAAAATAGTTGGATCTCAATTTTTTTAAAGCTGGAAAATTACCTTTTCATATTGACTTTAATATGCCAATATATGTTTTTACTAACCACCAAGAAAAAACAAACATGAAGAACACAGAATGTCTGACTGACAGATCACAAAGAATGGTGTCATTGGGACTATTGTCCCTCGTCATACTGGATGCCTCTAATCTTTGTCCTTCAGGCCGAGAAGCATCCATTATCAAGGTGGTGTTTAGGTACACACAGTCTATTGAACACATAGAAAATGTAACCATTAGACACATGGAGCCATCTGATTTTTTTCAAATTTAAAACACTGCCTCTGATATTTTGTGGGAATGCCTAGCTAAGACAAAGACTTTCTGTCCAAACGTAGTATGTGAGAATCCAGCCTGGTACTGCATGCCTGTATATGCAGCTTTGGAGGCTGAGACAGGAATATTCTGAATGAATAACAAGTCCCTATCAAAAAAAGGAAAGGAAAGAAAGGGTATAACTTATAAGTTAATACCACAAGCCAATATTTTCATCTTCTTTCCACCCATTACTTACTAGCTGCTTGAAGACT
This sequence comes from Cricetulus griseus, assembly GCF_003668045.3. Classification (NCBI taxonomy): domain Eukaryota; kingdom Metazoa; phylum Chordata; class Mammalia; order Rodentia; family Cricetidae; genus Cricetulus; species Cricetulus griseus. The sequence goes on from NC_048595.1 coordinate 331,474,251, forward strand.
TTTTTAAATCCAAGGTTGTATCTCATTTGTTTTGACATGCTAAGTTCTACTAACAGCAGTTTTCATATCATTAATAAGAACATTAATAAAGGAATTTCAGATCAAATAGGAATTCTGCTCCACTGAGTTTTTAAAATCATTTGTTCTCTATGGCTGTTTACTTGAGATTGTCCATACAGATCCTATTTACATTTTTAAACATACAGGTCTTCCACATATGAGGCTTCCAACCCCCTGCCCCCATCAGAGAATATTTTCAACAGTAGCAGCTGTGCGTTTACAGGAATCTGTTTCTGGAACAAAAGGCCATGGCTATCCCAGATGCCCAAGACCAACAGATAGGGTGAAAGCAATGTCAAAAATCCCTGACCAAGGCCACTTTCCTGTCTCACATACAAAATTTCCCCTAGAAAAGGTCAAGGCCATGAAGTGTTTTGGAACTATTTGCTGAAAATATCCTTGTAAAGCAAGATAGTAGACTTCAGTTTTTTTATTTTTCTTTTAGTCTACTGATGAGTATGATTGGAATAGCAGTAAGTCAAGCAGCATTGTGTTTCAAAGGGTATCTGTGGAATTCTGTGTGAATTCCTACTCTTTTCTAAAAGTATGTTCTCGAGAAGCATCCTGGGTGCAAATACAATCTTCTAATCCTCCTCTTCCTTCTGCTTATCACATAAAGAGTCATGCAGACCAGGTTCCAACCAGAAACAGAATTTTATTTCTCAAGAAAACTTAATGAGCACACTGTCTATGAAAGAGTGGCAGAGGCAGGAATTAACAAGGGAGGGAGTAGTCCCCTGGACGAGAAGGTGAGAAGGCCACACCTTCTACTGAAGAGACCTCAGTTATAACTCCAGAACCTCAATAAGACTGGGAATAGCCCTGGGGAGCCTGTTCTGCTGGGAGACACTGGTCCTGGAGAAGTCTGTCTGCTGCCCTGTGGAAATGAGCAGAAAAAGCAAGCCCCGAGCTTGTCCTCCTGGAACCAGCTACCCTCCCTCTGTTCCTCAGTTGGTGCCTCTCACTGGGTGAAACCAATCGGAAACCAGAATAGTGTAGTCTTCATCAAAGAGGGGCTAGGAAATACAGAGAGTGGGTTTGGGTTGATGGCGGTAGGGACAGTGATCAATGCAGAGTGTCAGATTTCATGCAAGGGTAATTCTAATTTTGCCAAAAGTGATAAGGGAGCATGAACTAGATGTTTAAAGTAACTGTCTCATGGTGGTTGACAACAAATCGTTTTATTTTTCATAGTGTCTGAAACCCTAAAATGGCCATGTATGCCTTTGAATTTTATCTTAGGGAAAAAAAAGTGTTCACAGGACAATGTTTTGAATTTTCATTTTCAAAGGATAAAAATCCTCCTGGGTAGCAGGAAGGTGTCATTTTGAGGAAAATCAAGACCAGATGAAAGGCCTCCGGCTATTGGTAATGTAATTCCTCTAATGGCAGCAATGTTTGGTGGGGATCAGATGTACCCCACTTCCCATCCTTTCCGAAGATCTGGTAACCCACTCACACCTATTACCGTTGTTGTGCCACAATGCTGATCTGTGAAATTCATTTTCTCAAGCAATAATGTCTCATCCTAGACTTCACGTCCCAAATGTCAGCAGTGGACATGAACGTCATATAAACAGACAATTTCAAATTCCCTTCAGTGTTATTAAAAAGTAGCAAATGTCATTCTCAGAGTTTGATTTCTGATTTTTTTTTACTCACTTCCTGTCTTCCGGGTTTTACCTTGACTCCAGAGGAGGCAAGATGGAGGAGCACAGTAACAACGTTGCCATTATCTACCTGATGTCCACCACACTGAGTTCTCCTTCTATTCTTAGGACTGGCCTGGAGCTCCTGGTCAGCCCACTTTCAGTGCCTGGTGAAATGAGAGCAGCCGCTTCTTGCACAGACGTATTTAGAATGAACAGGATGAGATAGCAAATATTTGAAATGCCTATGAGCAGCTGTGGAGGGCCAGCTTCCCAAAACTGGAATTCTTAACCATTACCAGCTCAGTCTTGAGCCAAAGCAGCTGCGTGGGAGACCAGAGGCACTTGTCTAGTGGTGACAAGCATGTGCTGTGTGAACTCAAATGGCTGCATGAGCTCTGGTGTCCTCACTGGCTGCAAGGCTATTTAAAACTTCAGAGCAGCAGACAGCAGATGCCTGACACTTCCTATCTCTGCTTCAAAATAGAGAGAATTAAGACTTAATGAATTCAGCAGTTCAATGTTTTAGTTTCCTACACCTAACTTATGAGACAGTATACACTGCAGGTTAACAAATAAAACACACATAATATATACACTGTCTACCAGCAAAACTCCTGGTAGGGTTCAGTTTAGCTTTGAAAAACAATGCTGGGTCCTCCCTAGTACCAACTTATAGTCAGCTAGTTCTCCGGTGATTTTGTTGTAAAAGCACCATCATTCTGAACTGAACAAACACATTCGAAAACTTTCCCTTCTGATTACCAATAAGAAAGACAACCTCCACATACCAGGACCTGTGGATATGTTTTTAATCCTCATAAAAGTTACAACAAACCATCTCAAAAGTTAAACGTTCCCGGGCGTCGCCGGCTTTCGTCTTCCTCCTGTGGTATGAACAAGAACCGATAAGTTCTTACTTGGTCGCTAGCGGATCCTTTACCTCCACCACCAAGATTCCATCGTGACAGAGGATGGCAGACAAATCTTTGGTTTCGACGCCATCTGGCAGTTTGTACTGTCTGGTGAAACTCCGCGATATAAACCCGTGCTCGTCCATTCTGGTTCCGTGCTGCGCTTTGATCAGCAGCCAGCCCTCGAAGGTCTGGATGATGATGTCCTCCGGCAGGAACTGGACGACGTCCAGGAGGATCTGGAAGCGGGACTTGCCTTCTCCAGGCGGCGTCGAGGTGGAAGCTGAGTCCTCTGCAAGAGCCTGCGGGGTGCCTCTGACTTTCCTCAGGTCCTCGATGGTCGGTCCAGGCAGTGCATATAGAGCATGATCCAGTCTGCAGTCTTCCAAGCCTCGAGCTTCAAACTCCTCCTGATAACGCACTGGTGTCTCTATGAGGTGCCTCAAGATGATTTTTGCCATAGCAGAGGCAACTCCAGCGTTGAACAGCCTCCCTTCCGTAAGTGGTGGTGCCTGCGGACTTGATTCCCAGTCCCAGCAGCTTCGTTTATAGCTCTGACCAGACCGCCGTTTAATTGGGCCTGAATCAGACCAGCACACTCACTCTTGTCTTTTCACACACACTGACAATGAATGGCTATTTATAGCTGCCTCTCTGAGTTGCATTTAGCTCACAGCCTGCACAAGCCAGCCAACCAGGCAAGGATCTCTCTTACATGCCCCGTTAGCCTTGGCAGTCCTCTCTGCCTTGCTCACCCCAAGAGACAAAGTGGAAACCAGAAGCAGCGCACCTAAAGATCTTTAGGTGCCACCTCCCCATGAACCAGGAAGTGTGCGCTCATCTCCGCACCAACTAGTTGGGCCTCTCCCTGGCCTGCAAATCTCAAGCAGAGGGAGAAGATTCTAGTTGTGGTGTATGAGAAATAAAGACAGACAGACAGACAGACAGACAGACAGACAGACAGACAGACAGACAGACAGACACACACACACACACACACACACACACACACACACACCATCAATTTCAAACAGCCAGTAAATTCTACACCCTTTTCATATACCTCTCTTTTTAATCTTTCATGCTTAAGAGACATCTGGGCCACATCATTCGGTTTTTGTACATTTGGCTCAGCAAGAATGAGACAAGGTAACTGCAAGAGTGTGAAACTTCTCATAGGTGGGCAGAGGAGCTCAGGACTGACTGAGAATCTTAGTGCTAGAAAGAGTCATAGTAGAAAGAAGAATGCCAACACTTTCAACTATTTCATATATAAGTTTAGAAAACCAAGGATTAATCTAGTCAATACCTTGCTATTGAATGGGCAAAGATAAACCACGTCATTTCTCAACTAAAGCGCCTTCCAAAAGAACAAGGCAGCTGCTATGGAAGATCTTCAAGATAAATAAAAAGAAAGCCTGGGTGCTGGTCAAATGTTCTACAACTGAAGTGCATTCCTACCAAGGCTCCTAGTTTTACAGCCCTGCAGTTGACTACTAATGACTCCACAGTTGGCTATGTCAAAGGCAGTCTAAATTTATTGTCTATGACATCATTATTTTTCTTAAGTTCTCCAACATTTTTCATAAACCTGGCAGCAGGAACAAAGGGCAACTAGTTGTTGACTTGTTTGTTCTTAACTACCTTAAGAGTACAAACAGGGTCTTCCTGAATTTTGTTTCCTAAATTCTCAGCAGAGGCCAAATTACTCCCAGGAAGGAGGCAAAAACTATAGATTTTATGGAAAGAGAGATGGGGGGAGGATAGGGATATAGATGGAGAGAGAGAGAGTAGGTAAAATCTCAGATACTGTATAATTGTACAATGGTTTGTGGTTCTATAGAATCACAGGACACAAAGAGACATATCTGTGTCATTACGTTTTCATGGGGGAGATGGAAGGGAACTGGGGTGGAAAATAACCAGAGATATCCTTAGAGGTGGGACACTGGGCCAGTAATTAAAAAGGAGAAACACTGTGTAGTCACCTTTGCTAATTGCTTACAAAGCTTCCATGGGGGATGCCAATAACAGTTAGACTTGGAGTCTGAGAAAGTTCTCTAGAAAGAGCCGTGCAATGGCATATTTGGGGTACTTAGCCATAAGAGAGCATCTGATGGGGAATGTACTACTGTGTATGTTTATCTTATTGATTATTGAATAAAATACTGTTTGGCCAATGAGACAGCAAGTTAGACGGAAGTAGGAGTCAAAGAGGATTCTGGGAAATGTAGTAGAGAAGTGCTGATCCAGGCAGGAAGTGACATAGCAAGGAGACTCATATTTAAGCGAAAGAGAAACAGGAAGGACTCTCTTTTCCCCTCCGCTCCTGCTCCAGCGGCACGATGTGATCCACCAGCTAGGAGGGACACCAGTAAGGTGTCCGATAAGATAAGTCTTATAAAATATATAGATGTATGATAATTGAGACTGAGCTAACAGATGAGAATCTAGTCATTGGCCAAGCAGCATTGTAACCAATACAAGTCTCTCTGTATTCATTTGGGCCTAACTCGGGCAGGCGGCTGGCGTAAAGCATACACGTGGCGGTGGGGCTCAGCGGCTTATGGCGGAAAGATTTATCGTAACAAGCATCATGTTTACAGAAGACAAAGGCATCTGCACAACCATATGCAGACTTTAAAATGAGGAGTGAATTTAGGATAGAGAGGCCAGCAGGATCAGAGCAGGAAGCCTAATGCTTGTTTAGTTGTTTGAGGAGTTGACCAGAATTCTTGTTCTAAAGAAAAAAAAATCTTCACATTTTGACAATCAAAAGACCAGTTGAAGTATTATTTTTTTCAAATGAAATTTAAATTCTAGCTAGAATAAAGGAGTTAAACCTGTGCTTTGTCTATTTTCTGGTCACATCTATAAGAATTATGCTTGCCACCATGACCCACTGAGGACATGTATGCATCTGGTATAGATCATTCAGCCTATCTGATGTTGGCACTTTTAATGCCCCCCAAATTCATTTCACGACCCCAGATTGGTCACAAGTCATAGTTTAAAATAACAACAACAACAACAACAACACCCATTTAAATGTCTACAGTATCAATCTAGATAGAGACAAAAACAAAAATTGTCTCATAGTACATTTCTCCTGTGTATAATTTAATGCTTGTTTTGATCTTCTGTCTGTAGCTGTGCATGACTTTGAGCTGGTACAGGAGGAAGCAGAATCAAGTGGAGAAACAAGCATGGCTTAGTCAACCGCTTAGAGGTGAGAGGAAAAGAGAAGAACCAGGCTCAGGAGCAAGAGGCAGTGGCAAAGTAGATATAAATTAAACCATAATTTGTCAGGATCTACTCATTGCCTTCAGGTTTCAGCCTCAGATAGGCTGGGTGAGGAGAGATAGGTAGATCCATCCAGGGGCTAGCATCTGCTATGTTTGGTATCAGTAAGATATTTTAAAGAAAGCAGGCTATAGGTATGTTTGAAAGAACTGAATAGCAAGAGGTCCTGTTGGGCCTTTGGAGACGTTGTGTCTATCGGATCCCTACATGGACAATATTCTATTTCAGATATTTCTTTTAAACCCAATAGTTTCAGCCTGCACCCTCAAGCATCCCTTCAGTAAGGATCTATTCCATGATGAAACCTAGTGTCGACTAAGCTTTATGGGGTTAGGAAGGGGGTCTCAGGTACTCTACAGATTTGAGCAAAGAGCTTATTTATGATTCTGGTGGGGGCAGGACATAAAACTAAATTTCTGGGAGGAACAATTTAGTGAAACCCAGATGGCATGTAACTGAGTAAATTCCGAATTTCTGGACACAGAAGAGTGCTTTTGACTATGTCACTGAATATTCAGTGCAGCATGTCTACACTCCTCCAATGAGGCCAGTATGAAGCATATGTCATGAAGCATATGTCTCGAGTCCATTTTAACATCACTCTATGAAGAAACAGCTTCTAACATGTCATACACTCCTTTGAACGTCTATGTATTTTTTTTTAAATGTGACATGAAATGTTAATTTCAGACTGGAAAGAAACAGATCTTTTCAGGACGTGAACTGAACTGTGAAACCAAATCCAGATTTAGCATGATCCGGTGGTCTGACACTGAGGAGGAAGGGGCTCTTTTTCAATGTTGTGACTTCCCTCTAGTGGCCGAGACTGGAATTTCGTGAACAGAAGGCCAATTCTTGAGAAATAACTGGAATTCCAAACAAGGAATTCTTCCTTTTGCCTTCTGACTACATTTTCCAAATAAGTGTTTGCATGTACTGACTTTTTATGGCTTATATTATATGGTAGGAGGAGAAAAGATGGAATGGGAAAAGTTCAAGAATAGATTTTGAACTCTTGCTTTCTGATTGAAAATTACTAAGCTTAATAAATGTACTCAGAAAGTCATCAAAACTGTGTGATTAAGGAAAACAGTTAATGAGCATAGAGACTTCTGGGATCATCTTTATTCTGTCCTTTACCTGAGTCAATGTCAAGTAACAATCCCTTTGAGGCTTGCCTTCTTTCTTGCTTGTAAAATAGGAAAATATACCTTTTAGAATTTCAATGAGGTTAAAAAACAATAAAATGCATAGACTAGAACTCTACGCACTGTAAATGTGCAAGAATTGTATTCAGAATATAATATTACTGAAAAAGATCGAGGTCCTTTGGAGAAAAGATTATTTCATACAGACCCATTTCGACTCAGTAGTTGTGCTGTCATGTTTCTTTAAACATTAATTGAGGCCTTGGAAACTGCTAGATGTTACTGGATAACTTTATAAACCATCATATCTAGAGCTGGGCTAGACCAGGCCAGGCCCGAGGGAGGAGGGTACTAACGAGTCACTATTGCAGCAGAGTAGTGTTTATCAGCAGGATCAGGATCAAACGGTTCTCCAAATTCCTTCCACATCTGTTCAGAAGCCCTTCGGTGTTGGTAACATGATGCTTGAGTGTCCAGGCCACTGGTCTTGAGGAGCTCAAACCTGCTTTTTCAACCCTGAGGGAAATTCCAAAGAAATAATCATTACAGCTTGCTCACAAGCTGTTCCGGGAATTTATGAGTTCTGTCTTTCACCACAGAATTCAGCTTAGAGGTCAGATAAGGACTGGCAGGTTAAAGAAAGTGTGGAGTTAAAGATAGTGAGGTAGTGAAGGAAAGAGAGGAGTCAGTGACCAGAGGGGGACAGAGAAACCAGCAGCCTGGGATCTCAGTTGGCAAATATAATACTGCAAAGGGCTGGACTGGGTTTATAAGACTCCTTTGAAGTTAAAAAAAAAAAACAGGAAGAAGAAAGATCATCTCTATGTTGTTGATTTCTGCAGCCTTCCCAGTAGGTTTCTTCTTTGTGGCCTGTTGTCCAGACACTCCTAATCTCTGGCACTGGGCTGCAAAGAATTGCCTCCAAAGCACATTTTAATCACAGGATTCTAGGGTCAGATACAAGAAGCCAATTAGGGAGAGAATAAATTTGTTCAAGGATGCTGGAGGGGAGACTTCCCATCATTTCTCTTTTCCACACCAGGAAGGCTTTCCTTGTTCGCTCCCTATTAAGATTTGGGCATGTCCCAGGAAGGCTTGGAAGCTGGAGCCTTGGTCACCAGCTAGTGGTGCTATTTCGAGAGTTTCTGAATACTTTAGAAGATGGGACACAGCTGGAAGAAGTAGACCATTAAGGGCAGATCCATGGGGTAATCTTCTCCTTGGACCTTTGTTGTCCTTCTGTTTCCTGTCCACCAAGAGATGAACAGCTTCCTTTTCCACACATTCCTTCTATGGGAAAATTCTGAGCATCATAACAAGCTCAGAAACAGGGATCCAAGTGGCCATTGGCTGAGCCCTCTGAAGCTATGATCCCAAATAAATTGTTGCTCTTTTAACCAACTTGCCTAGGTGATTTAGAACTGAAATTCCAAGACATTGGAATTCCTTTTTGGAATTGGTCCAAAAAGGACATTGGTCCTTTTTGCATTTAATTTTAGACATATATCTAATAGCTTGCAGTATGTCGTGTGAAGGCTAAGCAAAGTAGGCCTCTTTGTGTCTGCTTGGCTCTTTCCCTATTAGAGGACTCAAGAAAGATGATACAGACTCATGGAAAAGAATTGTCTTAGACCTGGGAACTTCCTATAAGCAGAAAAATTGCTAAGACTCAATTCCCAAGCTGTTACTGGCTTGCCAGTGCATCTTGGAAAATAATGTACATCATTTGGATACAGCTTTATAGCTAAAGCTATTCTGAATAGATTTCAGTTAGCCTATAAAAAGCAAACACAGGCAGTCCCTGACACAAGATGGCTTGACTTGAGGATGGTACAGAGGCACGCACAGTCAGTAGAAACCATACTTCAGATTTTAAGTTTGTATATATTTCCTGCTGTGGTGATAAGCGAAGCAACATCATTCTTTCCAATCTCAGGCAGCTATGTGATCATGAGGAGCAATGAATAGACAGAGCTAGCTAGCCTTGCCGCCCTCTGAGATTGCAAAAACCAGAAAGGCATTTGTTTCATGTTGCTGTTCCAGGTCTGTCACTGGCACCAGCGCCCAAAGAACCAAACCAGGCAAGAGTCTGCAGATTAAGAAGGACACAACTGGGGTCATTCGGTAGAAACGAATGCCATCGGTTTATTGCAGCCAGCAGCTTATATACAAGAGGAGATGGGAAAACATCACCTGGTAGCAGAACGCACTGCCATGCCCTATCATAAACAAGGAAATCATAACCCCTGCCCTCGGCCAATGAAGCAAGACGGGGATGGGGGCAAGGCACAATGTTTCAATAACAAGAAAGGTTCATAACAAGATGTTAGTGGGCGAGGCTTAGAAAAACAGGAGGTACCTGTGGTTATGCTGGAAAACAGCTCACAGAGACACTGTGGGGGCTGGTCCCAACACAGGTCTTTGCAGCTGAGGTAAGATGGAGGGCCATCTTGGCACTAACTGCATTCTGGGAGACCCCCAGAGTGTGTCAGTTGGGGTTCCCAGCAAGATGAATATGGCATCTTCAAACTGAGAGATTTAAGGAAAGTTCCAGAAATAAGCTACTACATACAGTAGCAGGAATAACTTGGGAATGTAGGAATAATTCTACAGTTCTTTCAGGGATCATGAGAGCAGAGAGCCATTAGATTTTAGGCCTGGAAAATGCAGTCTTTCCAGCACTATGGAGAAAAGGCCAGTGAAGCAGGAGCTGTGACCCTCAGTGGAGAGGCCTCACACCCTGACAAGAGACTTATAGTCTCTAACTGCATTTTCTGTCTCCTGCCAATTCCACCAGGAAGCCAAGCCAGGGGCTCACTGAAGCAGCCTGTGTGGCTAGTCTCCCTGAGCATTAATAAGTTAAACACACTGTGGTGGTTTTAAATAAAATGGCTCCTAAAGGAAGTGGCACTCTTAGGAAGTGTGGCCTTGTTGGAGGAAGTGTGTCACTGTTGGGGCAGCCTTTGAGGTTTGCAATGCTAGCAATAATTCCCAGTGTGTCAGTCAACTTCCTGTTGTCTGCAAGATGTACGGCTGACTCTCAGCTATTCCTCCAGCACCATGTCTACCTACACACCACCATTCTCTGCGATGTGATGATGATGGACTGAAGCTCTGAAACTGTAAGTGACCCCACCCCCACCACAGTTAAATGTTTTCCTTACAAGGGTTGCTGTGGTCGTGGTGTCTTTTCACAGCAATAAAAACTCGAGCTGAGACAGAAGTTGGTACCGGAAACTGGGTTTTTGCTGTGGTAGGCCTAACCATGTGTTTGTTTTTAGGAATTTGGACTTTGGTACTTTGGGTTTGGAAAGCAGTGGAATGCTTTAAGCACTGCTTAGTAGGAGCAAGTGTTAGACCCCCGGAAAACTCAGGTATCCGGGGTCCCAGGCCACGACTGCGGTCACCCCAATCACCAGGCAGAGAGCTTGCTGCAAACTGCACGAGGCTTTATTGTAATTAACCAGCTAACCCCATGTTAGCTCGGGTCTTTCACCCACCAGCCATGGCAGATGGCTAGCAAAAGACAGCTCCTAGGGCCTCCCAAGAGATCTTATAGGACAGCGTTAAGGGGAGTGTCTAGGGGTACGCACAGGCTCACTATTGGTGTGCCTCCAGCCTTGGAGGGCTTGCCCTGTGTTGATTGGCCAACTGTTTGTTATGGCCCATAGGCCATAACAGGGTGGTTGCTATGCTTTGTGCATCATTGCTGTGCGCTTGTCTGAAAAGCACACCCAGGGTCATAAAGCATAGCATCACCAGCTAACTTCTGATTGGTTCCTTGTCACGAGACAGGCATCTGACTTTCTAGTGACTAACTAACTTCTGATTGGTTCCTTGTTACAAGGCAGGCATCTGACCTCTAAGTGACCAAGGCAAGGTTATGGCAAGCACGTGTTCGGCTGTTATGGCTGCCGAAAGGGAAGCTGGTCCCTTCACAAGGAAGACAGTAGTACTAAGAATTACTTGAACTGTGTGAGGCTCACTCAAGAGGTTTCAGAGGAGAAGATTTTTACTGTGTTTCCTAGAGATTGTTCTTGTGATATTTTGGAGAAGAAAGTGGATGCCTTTTGTCATTGTCCAAAGAGTTTGCCTAAGGCTAAAGTGAAGAGTTTTGGATTAATTCAGTTTACAAAAGAAATCTCACAACAACCTAGTATAGACTCTGTCATGTGGATATTAGTAGTAACTCTAATGAAGATTTGTAATGAAAAGGAGCAAGCTGAGCAGGGTAAATTACAAAAAGTAAATTCTGAGGAGAAAAAAAGAGCACCAGGAAGTGAAATGAAGCTAAATTCTGTGTTCAAGGAAGTAAAAAGATTAAGAAATGGAATAAAGGGAGTGGCGACCTCAGGGCAGGACCCCACTAAATTTCCATCTAAATTTCCTGGTTGTGGAAAGAAACTAAAGAAAAGCTTAAAGCTGGGTATGGTGAGGCATACCTTTAATTCCAGCACTGGGAAGGCCGTCAGATCTGAGTCTGAGGCCTTTCTGGCCTACAGACCAAGTTTCAGGACAGCCAAGCTTGGGCAGTAAAAACAGAAAGCTGGTGAAGATGTAATTGAATGAGGGGTTATTGAAGGTATTTAAGGGCCAGACTTAAACACCCCCCTACATACACACACACTCAGGGTTCGAAGGAGACGCTACAATAAGCTAAGGAACTAGGATGTGAAGGCGAAAAGAATTCTCCACTACATACTTCCACATCAGTTCCTTTATTCTTCCAGAAAAATCTCTCTCATCCCACAAGGTTTCCAGTTTATATACACATACAGACACAATTAGTAATTCTTTGGCAATAGCAAGGATACCAGGCATGCATATTTCAGGGCTTAAGAGGGGGTGTGGTTGTGAAACACCCCAGTATATCTGAAAAGGGTCAATAGAGGAAGGAGCTGTGATTTCTAGGAGGGAGGGGAGTTTGTTTGTTAACTACATTTGTGTGGTCAGTTAAGCTAAAAGTTTGTGCTCAAATAAATGTAAAAAAAGGGGTGGGGGGATGTGGCAGCACTCTGCGCCTTCTATGTATTTCCGATTCCATGGATGGGAATACAGCCTTGTGATAACCATGGCAACCAGTATATGCTGTGAGAGGGAAATGGGTGGGGTTTGATCTGAATTAGAATTTTCGAAAATGTTAGCTGATTAAAGGGGACCTCTCAGTCCTAGAGATTACATCTACCATGGCTAGATCAAAGGGAAAAACTATGCCTATGTAGTGTAAAATCTGGAGGCTGAGGCTTCTAGCCTTAGGCTAAACAGGTAGAGCTCTATTCCCACTGACACCCAAGTGAGAAGGAATTCCTTTCTGCAGGTCTGGTTAAGTGATCCATAGCAGTTTCCGATGTCTCTAGGGGTAAAGGCACAAATAGGTAATTTCCTATATTAAGATCTTGTATCAATAAAACCAAGGTGAAGGTAAGTACAGAATATTAAAAGCTTGTTAGGGTAGAGTAGGAGCCAGTAGGGTGCACTCTGCTAAGAAGGCTGTTAGAGAAATCAGGGGCCCAGTTAGTAACCTTATCAGGCAGGCAGATATGCTGTATCCTCCTTTCCAGTGCCTGTCCTTTGAGGCTCCAAAGGTGGTCTATTTGCAAGGCTCCTCTCCTTTCCAAGTGTCCTGACATAAAAGATAATGGGGGGGGGGTAGCTTCTAAGTTTATATAGACTGGACTATGAGAACAAAGATTTCTTGCCTATGTGAATACTTTCACACCAGGGCCCCATGGTGTGGGGGAAGGTTATCCAGTATAAGTGTTCATGAAGGAGTTATGCCCAATAATTGATTGATACACTGCTGGGGATCTTGGGGGGGGATCCCACCACGGAAAAAAGAGTACTATAACTTCACAGGGGTTTACAGAAGTGACAACAAGTATTCAAAAGGCAAATATCCCCATTGTCCTGCAGTGGGTATCCTCCATTGGAATATGTGATGTCTGTAGGCCAGCCTTGTGATTTTTGTCAGCTGAATTCTCACTGTATAATCCTGTGGCCTGTAGCAAGGGGCTATGTTCCAGCCCCAGTAAGCAGCAGAACTTGGCAGCTTCAGCCATGTGTTGTTGGGTTTAGAATTAAGGATAGAAGAATGGCATTATGGAATAAAGCAGCTGAGGCCAGGCAAGTGTCAGGGATGTCACTAAATAGAGGCCTAGTAGAGAGATCATTGCATGAAGCTGTGAAGTTGAAGCCTGGAGAACCCAGATGTTAGAGATGCCAGAGCTGTGGGATACCTGCAGAGGAGAGCTGCTAATGGGGAGTAGAACCAGCCCAAGAGAAAGAAGTATGTTGCAGTCAACAAATGGAGTTGACGATCTGAAGAGTGTTTTGACATTAGACATGGAGACTCAGAGTTTGGAGTTTGCTCATCTGGTTTTTGTCCAGTATTTCCTTGATATGCTCCCTTCCCTGTGTTTTAGAATGGTAATGTATATCCTGTGTATTGTGGAATATTAGTTTAAGATGTGTTACGTTCATTTATGCTGTGGAATATTTGCTTAATGACACAACGATGTGTTGCATTCTTTTATGTTGCATTTGTTTAACTCTGTAAAGCTGTGTTATTTTGCCTGCCTAAAATGCCTGATTGGTCTAATAAAGAGATGGATGGCCAATAGCTAGGCAGGAGACAGAAACAGACTGGGTTGGTGGGTAGAGAGGATAAATAGGAGGAGAAATCTAGTGAAGAAAGAGTAGTGAGAAAAGGAGGAGAGGACACTGGGGGCCAGCCACCCAGACACACAGTCAGCCACGGAGTAAGAAGGTGCCCCGGCCCTCGGGGCTCGGGTAATTCGTGAGTCCGAGGTGGATCAAGCCTGAAAATAATGGGCGGGAAAGAAAGAGCGGGACCAAGCAGTTTTTCTTGTCAAGGTCTCCGTTTATTGATTATTACAAGGGGTTTTTAAAGAGAAAGAGGAGGTGGGGGGAGGAATGAATGTTAATTGCTCTCAGGCCAGGGCAGGTATCCGGAATCCCCTGTGTTTATCTCAAGCACTAACCTAAGGAAGTTGGGGGAGGGGGGGAGGTATAGGTGTTAATTGCTTCTCAGGCCAGGTCCCAGAACCTAAGGGGTCTCCAGGCTTGTGTAAATAAGGACTTTAGATCTAACCAAGAAGGAAAGAAAAATATATAGAATAAAGAAAGATAAAAATCCCAGAAGCAAAATGTAGTTAAAGGAAGATGGGATAACTTAAGTTAAAAAAAGCTGGCTAGAAACAAGCCAACACATCTCCATGGTCCTAACTCCATCAGAATATCAGTGTCACAGAGATCCTGGCTAACTCAGTGACTGTCTGTGGTCATGTGTGAGAACTGAAAAGGAAAGGTGTAAAATCTACAGAGGGGTGTGTGTGTGTGTGTGTGTGTATGAGAGAGAGAGAGAGACAGAGACAGAGACAGACAGACAGACAGGCAGACAGACAGGCAGTCAGAGAGATACACACAGAGACGATTGTTTTTTATCTATGAATTCCACAGAATGCTATTAGCAAATTTCCTTCCTTCCTTCCTACCTTCCTTCCTTCCTTCCTTTCTTTCTTTCTTTTTCTTTCTCTTTCTTTCTTCTTTTTTTAATTTTTTTGTCACAAGAATATGTAATCTAAATTTGACAGCATCTCAAAAAGTATGTAGGCACACTGGGACTACATAGTCATCATCCAAATTCTACTCTATATATAGCACCACCAATATGCAACCTAGGCACAACAGCTTCTAAAAGATCTGGAAAAACACTGAGAAAATTTCCCCAAGTGGAGGAAGGGACCTGAGGGAGGAGAGTCTACACTAATTGAGATAATCTTCTTATAGTGTGGAAAAGAAAGGCAATTTCTGCTGGTAACATTACAAGGAAAGGAAACAAAAATATGTAACAGTATGGCTCTGGAGCTATTAAAAATAAGCTTTGAGAAGTGTGTTTCGCTGACTCTGTGAGAGAAACAAGCTAGAATGGAGTTGTCTATTTGTTGAGCTCTAGTATTCAAATGTATTTTAGCAAAATATGTTTATTATTTGTTTGTTATTGAAGGTGTATCTGAAGTTCTCTATCAGGAAGCAACATTGTAACACAAATCTGAAAGATTCATCTCAGATAAGCTAGGTGTGGTGACATGAACCTGTAATCCCAGGGACTTGGGGTGCTGATACAGGAGGATTGTGAACCCCAGGCCAGCGTGGACTGCTCTGCAAAATCAATAAATAATAAATAAATAAACTTAGATTACTACAAGAGACAGATAAATGATGAAAAGTTTAGAGAATGCCACTCAGGGTGACATTTATGACTTGAGCAGTGCATTAAAAAAAAAAAAAGCATTAACTAGATATAAGTAAAGCATTGGAGCAAAGAGAAAACAGATCCTTTTATAAAAGAACAGATGGGTCTGGAGACAGAGCTCAACCATTAAGAACTTTTGCTGGACCACTAGATTCTGCCAACCCAAAATCTAATAATCACCAGACAATGCCACCTGACGCCTATAAAAAAGCATCTCCCAACTTGCTGTGACTACTTTTCTGGTGTGGCCAACTATATATTTTAAACTTGCCTTGACTTTTGACTTTGCTTTGCAAAGCTGTAATATTTCATGAAACTGCTTTCATATTGAACATAGAATTTGGGGTAACCTGAATCTGTGTTCATAGGCCACAGTCACCCAAACTAAGTTTTAGAATAAACTACTTATTAATAGAAAAGCTGAGTTCCATTTTTAGCACCCACCTTGAGTGACTCTCAACCTTCTCTAACTCCAGCTCAACAGTCCTTCTTGGCTTCCATGGATGTTGGAACCTCATATGCTGACCCATCCTTGATAATGGGTGGGACATGCATGTGGCATTCAGGCAGATGCTTAGGCAGCTCAAGGGGTCCTGTGTTGCATGGCCATGTCATGGCTATGTCACTAGTTATGAGGCTGAGTATGACTCAGCAGGCATATGTGCAAGCTTCCCCTTTTAAGCGTGTACCTCCACATTCTCTCTCTCTTTTTGCTTACTCTCTCCCTTTGTGTCTCTCTTTGCTCACTCTCTTACTTTCTTCATCTCTCTCTCTTTCTGTTTCCAGTGGTCAACCACTAATTCTCTTCTACTGTCACTCTCTCTTACTTCCCTCTCCCTCTCCTCTCCTCTCCTCTCCTCTCCTCTCCTCTCCTCTCCTCTCCTCTCCTCTTCTCTCCTCTCCTTACTCTCTCTTACCTCCTCCCTGCTCTCTCTCTCTTCCTCTTGCTCTTCTGCATCTCTCTCGTCTTTCCCACTCCCACTCTCCCTCCCTCCCAGTAAGAAAACTCTATGGTTAATGTATCTCTTGTTCTCCAGTCTCATCTTGCACCTTTTTCTTCTTCTTTTCTTTCTGGTCGATCACCCACCCCCTCTTTCCTATCTCCTCTCTGCTCTGTTATTGTCTCCTCTCTTCCCACCTGTAATAAACTTTATTTTAATGTACCCTCCACAGCTCACGTTCCATTGCACTGGTGCCAGTACCATCACGAGGCTTATTTTTCTAATTTTTAAATTTTTACAAATTCACAACAATGAGTACATACATACATATACTCAGTTAAACACACATACATACACACACACACACACACACACACACACACACACACCCTTACATAAATAAGAATTGTTAAAAGAAACAGAAATTCATTGAAAATGAGGCTCAGTTAGAAATGGAAAGGAACAACATAGTACATATAATAGCCACAGTCTAACAAGAAAACTACAGTCAGACTTTCACAGCAAGACTAATGTGGGGTTGAGGCCACTGGGGGCTACATAGTGAGTACTAGAAAACTGGGCCTAAAGAGTAAGAGCTGTCTCAATAATTAGGGGTGACAGAATCCAGTATCAATGTCAACAGGAAAGTATCTCAGGCCATAATTACGGAAGACTACACATCAGTAGTGGTTTGAATGGGAGTGGCTCCCATAGGTTCACATATGTACATGCTTAGGGAGTGACACTATTTGAAAGAATTAGGAGGTATGGAGGAAGTATGTCACTGGGGGTTGACCCTGAGGTTTCAAAAGCCCAAGGCAGGCCCAGTGGCTCTCTCTTCCTGCTCCCTGTAGATCTGGCTGTAGAACTCTGGCTCCTTCTCCAGCACCATGTCTCCTAACATGCTGCCATGCTGACAATGGACAAAACCTCTGAAACTGTAAGCCATCCCCAATTAAATGTTTTCCTTGATAATAGTTGCTGTGGTCATAGTGTCTCTTCACAGCAATAGAACATTGACTAAGACAACATCTTATGAGTGTGTAAGGAGTGTGGCCCATCCAAACAATCCCCGAAAAGATTTTGTAGGCTGCACAGTCATGAGGTGAGCTCTCCTCTAAGCACTCCATGTCAAGTCCCTCCAGCCTTACAACTGAAGTTCACAGTTCAGCCACCATCATCCACCCCTCAGAACTCTTGTTAGAATTTCTTCTCAGTTTGCTCTGACTGAAGTGGTCCTAGTTATCCAGATGGCCCCCAAGGGTCAGTGTCTGTTAGTTTTCATATCCTTGTAATACTCTGCCACAGTGAATAGATATGATCTTTGCCACCAAAGACAACACAAAGATGATGGTCTCTGGCTTCTGAAGTTATAAAAGACACCAAAGAGTTCACTTTTCCCATTTACTTCAAGCTGTCACTCTCAGGGAGGCTGGCTACCATTTTTTTTTGAGGGGACATCATGCAGCCTTGTACAGAGACTGAAGGGAGGAGGGACTGGGGCCTTCAGCTGAAAAGGAACTGTCTATACACACGATCTTCAGCCCTAGCTAAGCTTTCACACAACTGCTGCCCTCTTAACATCTGCATTGGGTTTCATTTTGAGGTTTTTGTTTTGTTTTACTTGTTTTTTTCTGATGTGGGATATAAAATCAGGGCCTGACATGTGCTAAAACAGTGCTCTACCATTGAGCTCTATCCTTGTCCTATGTAACATTCTCACTATAGCTTTCCGAGAGTCCTCAAGCCAGAAAATCTCTCTCTCTCTCTCTCTCTCTCTCTCTCTCTCTCTCTCTCTCTCTCTCTCTCTCTCTCTCTCACACACACACACACACACACACACACACTCTACTGAATTTTCTGAGGCCCAGAAACTGCATGATGTGGTGTTTATCATTGTTTTAAGCAGCTAAGTTAGGGGACGATTTACTATATAGTAAAAGATAATGAAGGCAGACACTGGGTCCCTGAAATGTGGAAGTCACATTTGGACCAGGAAAACACCAGAAGTTGAAAGGGTTTTTGAGATGCACGCTCCTGAAAACGTAAACTAATAGGCTTGAACATAGAGAAACTGAGAACTTTTAAGAACACTTCTGGTGAGGGACTTAGAGAGAAGTGAGGAACTCGCTACTTGAAAATCCAGAGAAAGAGGGTGATTGTTGTGTGGCAGCAGAAAATTTAGCAATGCTGACTCCTTCAAGAGTGAGGAAATTAAAAATATTCTTAATGCACTGGATGTTATTTTAGGCAACATGGCCCCTAAATAGACAGTCTAGAGTTTTTCTATCACTGCACCTTGTGTATGAGGCTAAGGATGTTCTTCAGATGAAGCAGAACTGTTTCAAGGCGCTATATTCCAGGAACTAGGCCTAAGGACTCTTATCCACCTTGGCTTGATTCAGATAGCAAGGTGTTGGCCAGCTGGTGCTACAGAGGGATAAAACTTCAGTGGCCTTGGCATAACCACAACACCAGAGATCATGTTTCCAAACACTGAGGCAGGCAACTATAGGTGTAACTTACAAACTTGGGATTCTGATTAGCTTACCCAACAAAGCACTTAGCAACTCAGAACCCCATTCCCACACACTGCTAATAAAGCAACTGCCTCCCAACAGCTTCCTAGAAATGTTAGTAATTTCTCTTTTATGATAAAACTGGAATTTGGGGCAGTGGTGATGGGGAATGTCTCTCTGTGTGCTGTGAATATATGTTTCTCTTATTGGCTGATGAATAAAGCTGTTTGGGCCAATGAACAGTCAGGGTTAGGGTTAGAATTTAAGAAAGGATGCTGAGAATTTGGTTAACATCCTAGAAAAACTTTGATTTCCTTTGTCCAGGAGGCTCACAGGAGAGGACAAAAGCATAAATGGAGATCTCAGTCTGACCCCTCTGGTCAGCCACATTCTGAGAGTAGTGATGTCTTGCCTCTGTTATCTTCCCCATTCACTGATGTCTGGACTCAGGCACATCTTGAGAGTCTGTTTGCATCTGCCAGCATTAACTGTGAACTCCTCCAGGGTAGCACCTGGCCTAGCAGGCTAACTCAAAGCAAACAACCCATTAACAGCATATGCTTGCTAAGCCATTAGCAACTTGTATGGGCAGATTCCGTTTTACAATATAGAATTCAAAAGTATCTCCATCCTTATTCCCTACCAATTAGGGTGGGGGGAATGAATTCTGTTATGGTTAAGGAGGGCATCTCTGAGGACAGAGAACATTCTGTGGAAACACAATCACCTTCACCTCCTGGCACCCATGCCCTTGTGATCTACTCTCTTATACTGGACAGGCCAGCCTCTAGAGCCCATAGAAATGAAGGGGCAGTGCTTTCAAGGTAGCATAAGATGTATTGTGAACTCGTCCCAGCTCTCCCTCTCTCAGATTCCTCATAGAAGAAGACAGGCTGTACACAGTGACACCTATCATCCCGGGGAGGGAGGAACTGAGCCCCCCTCCCCACAATCAGAAGAATGTAAACAAATGACCTTGGACAGGGATGGTTTAGTCTCCAGAGGCCCACAGCCCTGGCAGCACCTTAACTGCCCCCTTACAAGAACCCACAACAGAACCACCTAGAAAAGCTGTCCCAGACACAGAGGTAATAAATGTTAATTGCTTTTAACTACTAAGTGGTAAAATGACTTGTTTCATACAAACTAGTGGGTCCAGATGTTTTTAGTTTTATCACTATCACTTTTCTTCTCTGTCTACTAATGATGCCACAATTGAATGCTTTAAATCATCCCTCATGAAATGATGGAACAAACGATTCCTTTTCTCTTGTATTCACACTATGTGTTTTCTGCTGTTTGCCTTCAAGAGACATGCAAGGGGAAGCCACAGAGGAGCTTCTGAGGCATCCATCAAATGTCCATCTGATCACTCATGGGACTCACCCTACTCACATGGAATACCCAAACTAGAAAGGTATCTCAGTAAATACCAGTCACAGACAAAATAAGGCTCTGTTTCAGAAAATAAGTTTCTGGATTACATTTCCCAGAAAGAACTGTCCTCAAAACTTCATCTAGCATTGTCAAGTTCAGGAGGATGCAGTGGCAGATGATCAGCAGTGCCAGAGGTCCAGGCTAAACTGTCCTCAGAAGGAGGGGACCATCACCCATTCTTCCAGCACCTATCCAGGTGCTGTGTGACCTATCCAGGGTCTTGCGCTCTTTGTACTTCAGTTTATATACCTATGGGCTAAATATTTCCTGGTAATTTTTTCTTCTTTTCTAGACTACTGACATCTTACTCTGGAGGAAAAGTCCAGACTCCACCAAGGACAGAGCATCAGCATTAATCCTCTTGACGATGTGATTAAATAGGCTGACCCATGCATACCAGTGGACACACAGTAAGAACAGAATAAATGTAAACTATTATTTAAAATAGAACTTAAATTTTTGTGGCATAATAAAATCATCAAATGGCCATTTCTGTACCATTTCTCCTTAGCACTGTGATATCATAAAAGACCCTTGAAGGATGAGGTGGAGGCAGGAGGATCAGAAGTTCAAGGTTGTTCTCACATAGGTAATGTATAAATACCTATGCCTGGGATAAATGCCTGGGATAAATACATTTTCTCAGGAAAAAAGTACCATTCACCCCTAATTCTATGAGTATTTGATGTTTATTTCCACTTTACTGTAGAGTGGTGACATTGTGGATATTTAATTAGAATTTATTTACAATGCTTGCATTAAGTACAATGAATGTCACATGGCAGTGAGTGGCTGCTGACTCCCTTCTGTCTCCTCTCAGACCCTTGGTGTGATGTCCAAGCTGTCTTTGACTAAATCTATCATAGATTAGACATGATATTTGAGACATGGCGGGACCCCATGTCTTGATGCTATCACCTCCATTTCCTAAGTATAAATACATAGTCAAAATGGCAGCACTATGTTAAGGGCCATCTCAGAAATGTTTGGAAATTCTATCCTAATCGCAAGCCAAAATCCATTTAGCAATTTTTTTCAATCAAACTCAAGTCAGCAATTCAAATAGAAAATTTAAAAATCAAACATTCTAAAATAACACTAATTTGACAATAAGAGGATATTAAAATCTTTGTTTTCAATAATTAAGTAATTATGCTTCTATGAGAGCATAAAACTGTATGTACAGTGCAGACATTATAAATCATAACATACAGCAATCTTAATTCTGAGCTCAGATGTTTCAGGCCATAATTATCAGAATTAAGCGATGTGATGATGAAGTGCACATGTGTGTTAAGAACCAAGGCTGGAGCTGGAAAGATGGCTTAGTGGATAACACACTTGCTATGCAAGGATGAGGGCTTGAGTTCAAATCCCCAGCAACCACAGAAAAAGGTAGGCATGGCTGGGTATGTTAGAATGATTAGCGTCGAGAAACAACATAGGTAGGTTAGAGGACCCCTCTGGTTAGCCAGCTTAGCTGAAACAGCAACCTTTTCAGTTTAATGAGAGACCCTTTCTCTGGGAAGTAAGTGTCCCGCGCATGCTGTATTTTCTCGCCAGCAAGAAATACACGCAGGACACTCGGATCCTTCTGCAGACAAGCTTTAATGCATCTTGAGAGTTGCAGAGAGCATAGCTTACCAGAGCGGAGACACTGAACCAAGAAAACCCATCCCTAATAAAGGCTGGCCAGCCGCCTGGGACGTGTTACCCTATGAATGGCTTCAGCTCCTCAGGCCAAATGAGCCACGGGATAGGCAGAGATCAAAGGAATGGAGATTACCCAGCGCCTGTTGAAGTAATTTACATCTTGGTGTCTTTAGGCACCATTATTGTAATGGAGGATGCAGGAAACGGCCCCCTACATATCCCCCTTTTTTATTAATTAATGATAAGGCTTTACATTTTTACAAGCAAATAGGTCACCCATATGTTGAGGGATAGAGGCAGAGGTTGAACCTTCCCAAAATCAAACATTAAGACTGTGTACGAGAGTCGCCATCAGGCTGTTAGCTTGACCCGAAGTACTCTCGACCTGTCCTCTGCCGTTTTTCTGGGAAAGGGAGGCTCGGGGCAGGTAACCCTTATGCAGGTCAACGTACCTCTCAGAGAAGCCTGCATATTAGGCAACTCTGTGCGATGCCTTTGCTCAGCATCCCTCATTGGGCTGCTCAAACCAGACACTCTACCCTGTGCAATGAGCCTAGGCTCCGGGTGTGCAAGAGCTGTCTGGCCGGCGGCCTATTGCTTAAGCATAGTTAGCCAAAATATCAATGGAAGCGCTTGGGCGATCTCTCTTGGTTTGAGCCCTGGAGCTTACAGACCAGCCAAAAGTAACACCAATCCACAAACGGCTGCATCAAACAATTCCACCCCCACCCCTTTCTCACAGACCGGCCAGAAGTAACAGCAATCCGCAAACGGCTGCATCAAACAATCCCATCCCCACCCCTTTCTCTCCGGCAAGGACAGGAGTTAATCTGGATAACAATAGCGGCTCTCAACTCCTGGGGAGAGGGTGGAGTTCCGACTTTTGAAGGTCCGAAGGGGCTCTTCGGGTGAGTCTTTCTGGGATCCACAGGGGATTCTCTTCATCCTGTGGAAAAACACATATCGCCCCCCTGGATCTTATGAGAATAGGATCCGGGCCTCTCCAAAGATCAGTTAAGATATCTTTTCATTTTACCATTTCCTTTTGGCCTTTTAGGTTTTGAGGTGAGACGCTTGGCCCGAGCGTCAATGTTTATGAGGCTTTAAAGCCCCAGGTATTCCAGGCCTTTAAGAAGTGTTGAATAGCAGGCATGGCCTTTTCCCCTATCAAAGACTGGGAAAGCCATCTGTAATTTCCTCCGCTCCTCTGATGGTAAAAAGGAGTCGGTACCAAATAATGGATGTGTTGATGGAAGTACACCCGCTGGCACTTTTGGCAGCCAATATCTATCGGGGTGGTATCGTGCTGCCTCCTCCTCTAGCTCTGCTTCCTTGCTAGAGTCTAAAATCTCAGAGTCTGAGCTGCTCAGCTCTAAGGCCTCTAGTTTCGTTGTAGGGCAGAGGCTAGGTCTTGAGTCTTTATTTCTCTTAAATTTACCGGGGTGTGACCGGTTATCCCCTATTTTCTCTCCCTCCATTTTTGTTTCCTTTTCACCTAGCTGAGCTGTTTCCTCTAAAACTTTATCTCTTGAGCTTTCAGAGTCATCAGAGCTATCAAGATTTAAAGCTTTAAACTTATTTACAGAATCATCTAACAAATTATTCACTCCCTTGTCATTAGACATCCCAGGAGGTCCTTTTTTCTTATTTATTGCTGTTTCTCTTAACAAATTATTCACTCCCTTGTCACTAGACATCCCGGGAGGTCCTTTTTTCTTATATTTTATTGTTAGGCGCGCCCCATCTCTCACCACATTCGGTTTCTGATATGTAATTCTGGACTTCTTTAAGATTGCTACAACAGTGAGAAAAGTCAAAATAGCTCCTAGTAAAAGCACAGAAGCCTCTATATTAACCTCCCAAAATAGCAACATTCCCAAGCCAAAGTCCAGAAAAAACATACCTCTCCGAATTTACCACCCTGCAGTTCTGAATCCGCCCCGTTAGAGGGGTCTCCGCGGTGCCAGAGATGTTCACATGTTCCCGGGTTTCGGCACCATATGTCCCGCGCACGCTGTATTTTCTCGCCAGCAAGAAATACACGCAGGACACTCGGATCCTTCTGCAGACAAGCTTTAATGCATCTTGAGAGTTGCAGAGAGCATAGCTTACCAGAGCGGAGACACTGAACCAAGAAAACCCATCCCTAATAAAGGCTGGCCAGCCGCCTGGGACGTGTTACCCTATGAATGGCTTCAGCTCCTCAGGCCAAATGAGCCACGGGATAGGCAGAGATCAAAGGAATGGAGATTACCCAGCGCCTGTTGAAGTAATTTACATCTTGGTGTCTTTAGGCACCATTATTGTAATGGAGGATGCAGGAAACGGCCCCCTACAAGTAAGGGAGATGCCTAATCACTGCCTCTGGCCTCTGCACACATGTGTGTAGGTGTGCACACATTCCCATTTACTTACATTCACGTACACTTACACATACATATACACATACACATATACATACACATACACTAAGAACCAGGGATCACGATTGTAGTGCTGGATCACAATGTAACTCAAGTGAATACTGCTAGAAACACCTTGAATTCATCTGTTTGACTCTGAAATAATTTCTTGTCATACTATGTATTATGATAAAGCATGAGGGGAACCTTGACAGATTCCATGGCAGGCTAGGGTTACCGAGGCAGAAGGACAAACATGCCAGGCAGACAGAGCTTAAGTGAAAATTTTTATTTGGAAGGGGAGAGAGGGGAAAGGAAAAAGAGAGAGGAAATAGAGGAGCAGGCAAAAGAGAGCAGAGCAGGAAAGAGAGCATAAGTAGGCAGGGGTCTTCCTTTTTTAAAGGGGTTCTTTGCACCTGCGTGCTGACCAAGGTACTGCCTGAGTGAATTTTGCCAGGTGACAGAGTCAGGCCAGCATAATGCCTGAACCCTTACATTCCCACCTTTATTTATTATTAAAAAGGTGAGGAGTTAAGCATGGCAGATTAGGGAATAAGGGCCCAAGTTCTCAAGACTACTTCAGAATCCTTTATCACTGTCACACTTTCTGCCAGCCCCACATCTGGTAGTGTGAACCCATATGGGGTCGTGACCATAGGTGAAGAAGCTGATTTCAGAGCACCAGTCTGCTGCAGCTGGCCATGTCCTGAATTCACTTGCTTCTGAGATGCCTGTTCATACATTCTTAGCACAGAAGTCAACCCAAGTATTTGAGCATACATGGTCTCCTGGAAGCCAGCTGTCAGATTCAGTTGCCTCTAACTACCCAACACTTTGGGGAAAACCGGTAACATTTCTTAAGACAGTAAAAGAAAACAATTCTACCATACATTTTGTAGGTTTTTTTTGAGAATAGAAGTTTTGCTTCTTCCTGAAATTGGAAACAACCCTCAGTTAGGAAAGAGGTAAAGCTTTGACTTTTCTAAGTCTCTAGAGCAGTGGTTCTCAACCTTCCTAATGCTGGAACCTTTTAATACAGTTCCTCAAGTTGTGGTGATTCCCAACCATAAAATTACTTTTTCGAGGTCTGCTCAAGGGATCTGAACTCCTGCTGGAAGGATACAGCACACCCAGAGACTGCCAAGGCCCTGGTAACAGTTCTGCATCCATCCAGGAGAAGAAGACAGACATCAGAGTATTGGAACTGTTTGCGTCTACCAGAAGGGAACCTTGGTCCCATACCGACCAGGAGAGAAAGAGACTACACTCACCAGAAGAAAGGATGGGAAGAAGACAATATAAAAGCACATTCAACAACAGAAAGACCAATATGACATCACCGGAGACTAGGGACCATACACCACAAGACCAGAACATCAGAATGCAGATGAAGCAGAAGAGAATGACCTTAAAAGCAGCTTCATGAAAATGATAGAGGGCCTTAAAAAGGATATGAGAAAATCCCTTAAAGAAAAGGAAGAAAAAACAAACCAAAAACTAAAGATATCAACAAATCTTTCAAGGAAACACTTCAAGTCCTAAAAACTGAAATAGAGACAATAAAGAAAGAACAATCTGAAGAAATGCTGGAAATAGAAAAGCTGGATAAACGATCAGGAACTACAGATGCAAGCATAACCAACAGAATACAAGAGATGGAAGAGAGAATCTCAGGAGTTGAGGATACACTAGGAGAAATAGACTCATCAACCAAAGAAAATCTTAAGTCCAACAAATCCCTAACACAAAATATTCAGGAAATATGGGATACTGTGAAAAGACCAAACCTAAGAATAATAGGTATAGAAAAAGGTGAAGAAATCCAACTCAAAGGCGCAGAAAACATATTCAACAAAATCATAGAAGAAAACTTTCCCAACCTAAAGAAAGACATGCCAATGAAAGTACAAGAAGCCTGCAGAACACCAAATAGACTGGACCAAAAAAAGGGTCTCCTTGCCACATAATAATCAAAACCACAAACGTACAGAATAAAAAGAAAATATTAAGAACAGCAAAGGGAAAAGGTCAAGTAACATATAAAGGCAAACCTATCAGAATTACACCTGACATTTCCATGGAAACTCTGAAAGCCAGAAGGTCCTGGATAGATATTCTACCTACACTAAGAGGCCACGGATGCCAGCCCAGACTACTATACCCAGCAAAGCTTTCAATCAATATAGAAGGAGAAAACATGATTTTCCATGACAAAACCAGATTCAAACATTACATATCCACCAATGCAGCCCTACAGAAAGTTCTGGAAGGAAAACTGCAACCCAAGGAAGTTAACTACAACCAGAAAAATATAGGTGATAGATAATACCACTTTACCAACAGCCAAAAGAAAAAAAAAAGGATGGAAACCCACACATAATTTAACCACCAACACCAAATCCAAAACAAACAAGAATGAACAATCAATGGTCATTAGTATCCCTCAATATTAATGGTCTTAAATCACCCATAAAAAGACACAGATTAGCAGAATGGATAAGAAGACAGAATCTATCCTTCTGCTGCATACAAGAAACACACCTCCACTTCAAAGACACACGGTATCTAAGAATTAAAGGTTGGGAAAAGATTTTCCAATCAAATGGCCTGAAGAAACAAGTGGGGGGTAGCAATTCTAATATCCAACAAATTGGACTTTAAACTAAAATCAATCAAAAGAGATGAAGAAGGTCACTTCCTACTCATCACAGGAGAAATCCATCAGGATGAAATCTCACTTCTGAACATTTATGCCCAAAATACAAAGGTATCCATGTTCATAAAAGAAACATTACTAAAACGCAAATCACGCATAAAACCGCACACACTTATAGTGGGAGCCTTCAACACCCCACACTCACCACTGGACTGGAACACCAGACAGAAACTTAACAAAAAACCAAAGGAACTAATAGAAGTTATGGCCCAATTGGGCTTAACAGACATTTATAGAACATTCCACCCGAACACAAAACAATATACCTTCTTCTCAGTGCCACATGGAACCTTCTCTAAAATTGACCACATACTTGGCAACATAGCAAACCTCAACAGGTACAAAAAAATTAAATAACCCCCGGAATCTTATCAGACCACCACGATTTAAAGTTAGAAATCAACAACAACACAAATTGCAGAAAACCTACAAACTCACGGAAATTAAGTAACACCCAATTGCACAATTCCTGGGTCAAGGAAGAAATAAAAAAAAGAAATTAGTGATTTCCTAGAATTCAATGAGAAATGCAGACACAACATACCCAAACTTATGAGACACTTTGAAAGCAGTGCTAAGAGGAAAGTTCATAGCACTAAGTGCCAGGTGAAGAAACAGGAGAATAATCACACTAGAGAATTAACAGCACAACTGAAAGCTTTAGAACACAAAGAAGCCAATACACCCTGGAGGAGCAGATGCCAGGAAATAATCAAATTGAGGGCTGAAATAAAAAAAAAATGGAAACTAGGAGAACAATACAAAGAATCAATGAAACAAAGAGTTGATTCTTTGAGAAGATCAAAAAGATAGACAAACCCTTATCCAAACTTACCAAACTTCAGAGAGTGAACATGCAAATTAATAATATCAGGAATGAAAAGGGGGACATAACAACAGACACAGAGGAAATCCAGAGAATCATCAGGTCATACTTCGAAAACCTGTATTCCTCAAAGTTAGAAAATCTAAAGGAAATGGACAATTTTCTAGACAGATTTCACTTACCAAAATTAAATCAAGAACAGATAAGCAACTTAAATAGATCTATAACCCCTAATGAAATAGAAGCAGTTATCAAAAGTATCACAACCACAAAAATCCCAGGACCAGATGGCTTCAGTGCAGAATTCTACCAGAAATTCAAGGAACAGCTAACACCAAATCTCCTCAAAGTATTCCACACTATAGAAGCAGAAGGGACATTGTCAAACTCTTTTTACAAGGCTTCAATAACCTTGATACCCAAGCCACACAAAAACAAAACTAAGAAAGAGAACTACAAACCAATATCCCTCATGAACATTGATGCAAAAATACTCAATAAGATATTGGCGAATCGAATCCAAGAACATATCAGAGAAATCATGCACCATGATCAAGCAGGCTTCATCCCAGGGATAGAGGGATGGTTCAACATACAAAAATCCATCAATATAATCCACTATATAAACAGACTGAGGGAAAAATAAAACATGATCATCTCACTAGATGCTGAAAAGCCTTTGACAAAATCCAACACCCTTTCATGATAAAGGTCTTAGAGAGATCAGGGATAACAGGAACATACCTTAACATAATAAAAGCAATATACAGCAAGCTGACAGCCAACATCAAATTAAATGGAGAGAAACACAATGCAATTCCTCTAAAATTGGGGACAAGACAAACCTGTCCACTCTCTCCATGCCTCTTCAATATTGTCCTTAAAGTTCTAGCTAGAGCAATAAGACAACAAAAGGAGATCAAGGGTATACAAATCAGAAAGGAAGAAGTCAAACTTCCACTATTTGCAGATGATATGATAGTCTACATAAGTGACCCGAAAATCTCTACCAGGGAACTCCTACAGCTGATAAACACCTTCAGCAAAGTGGCAGGATACAAGATTAACTCAAAAAAATCTGTAGCCCTACTATATACCGATGACACATTGGTGGAGAAAGAAATCAGAGAAACATCACCCTTTACAATTGCCACAAACAACATAAAATGGGGTAATGCTAGCCAAAAAAGTGAAAGACCTATACCATAAGAATTTTGAGTCTCTAAAGAAAGAAATTAAAGGGGCTGGAGAGATGGCTCAGAGGTTAAGAGCACTGACTGCTCTTCCAGAGGTCCTGAGTTCAATTCCCAGCAACTACATGGGTGGCTCACCACCATGCGTTATGAGATCTGGTGCACTCTTCTGGTGTACAGATATACATGGAAGCAGAATCAATCAATCAATAAATCAATAAAATCAACCAATCAATCAGTAAATAAATAAATAAAATCTTTAAAAAAAGAAAGAAAGAAATTAAAGAAGATACTAGAAAATGGAAGGATCTCCCATGTTCTTGGATAGGTAGGATCAACATAGTAAAAATGGCAATCTTGCCAAAAGCAATCTACAGATTCAATGCAATCCCCATCAAAACCCCAACACAATTCTTCACAGACCTTGAAAAAATAATTCTCAACTTTATATGGAAAAACAAAAGATCCAGGATAGCCAAAACAACCCTTTACAATAAAGGAACTTCTGGAGGCATCACCATCCCTGACTTCAAGCTCTATTACAGAGCTATAGTCCTGAAAACAGCTTGGTATTGGCACAAAAATAGACAGGTAGACCAATGGAATAGAGTTGAAAACCCCAATATTAACCCACACACCTACTAACACTTGATTTTTGACATAGAAGCCAAATTTATATGATGGAATAAAGAAAGCATCTTCAACAAATGGTGCTGGCATAACTGGATGCTGGAATGTAGAAGACTGCAGATAGACCCATGTCTATCACCATTCACAAAACTTAAGTCCAAATGGATCAAAGACTGCAACATAAATTCAGCCATACTGAGCCTATTAGAAGACAAAGTGGGAAATACCCTTGAATTAATTGATACAGGAGACCGCTTCCTGAACATTACACTAGTAGCACAGACACTGAAGTCAACAATTGATAATTGGGACCTCCTGAAACTGAGAACTTTCTGTAAGGCTCAGGACACAGTCAGTAAGACAAAACGGCAGCCCACAGACTGAGAAAAGATATTCACCAACCCCACATCTGACAGAGGGCTGATCTCCAGAATATACAAAGAACTCAAGAAGGGAGTCTCCAAAACACCAAACAGTCCAATTAAAAAGTGGGGAACAGAACTAAATAGACAATTCTAAATAGAGGAATCTAAAATGGCTGAAAGACACATAAGAAAGTGTCCAACATCCTTAGCCATCAGGGAAATGCAAATCAAAACAACTCTGAGATAGCATCTTACTCCTGTTAGAATGGCCAAAATCAAAAACACCAATGATAGTTTATGCTGGAGAAGATGTGGAGAAAGGGGAACACTTCTCCACTGCTGGTGGGAGTGCCAACTTGTACAGACATTTTGGAAATCAGTATGGCGACTCCTCAGGAAAATGGGAATCAATCTACCACAAGATCCAGCAATTCCACTCTTAGGCATATACCCAAAAGATGCACATTCATATAACAAGGACATCTGTTCAACGATGTTCATAGCAGCACTATTTGTAATAACCAGAACCTGGAAACAACCTAGATGCCCCTCAACAGAACAATGGATAGAGAAAAAGTGGTACATTTACACAATGGAGTACTACTCAGCAGAAAAAAAAAAAAAAAAACCAATCTTGAAATTTGCAGGAAAATGGATGGAACTAGAAGAAACCATTCTGAGCAAGGTAACCCAATAACAAAAAGACAAACATGGTATGTACTCACTCATATGTGGATTTTAGACGTAGAGTAAAGGAATACCAGAATACAATCCACACTACCAGAGAAGGTAGTAAGCAAGGAAGACCCTAAGAGAGACATACATGGTCCCCTGGAGAAGGGGAAAGGAACAAGATCTCCTGAGCAAATTGGGAGCAAGGGAGGTGGGGGAGGGAATTAGGAGAATGAGCAGTTGAGAAGAGGAGGGGTGAGGAGGACATGAGGGAGCAGAAAGGTTGAGGCGGGGGAAGAATAGAAGAAAACAAGAAAGGAGGTACCATAATGGAGGGAGACATTTTATGTTTACAGAGAAATCAGGCACTAGAGAAAGGTCTGGAGATCTACAAAGATGACACCAACTAACACTCTAAGCAACAGAGGAGAGGCTGCCTTAAATGCCCTACCCTGATAATGAGATTGATGACTGTCTTATATGCCATCCTATAGCTTTCACCCAGCCGCTGGTGGAAGTAGAAGCAGACACCCACAACTAATCAGTGAACTGAATTGGAATCCCGTTGTAGAGAAGAATGACTGATGGGTAAAGGGGTCCAGACCAGGCTGGTGAAACCCACAGTAACAGCTGACCTGAACAATGGGGAGCTCTTGGTCCCCAGCTGATAGCTGGGATACCAGCATGGGACTGATCCAGATCCCAGGAACGTAGGTTTCAGTGAGGAGACCTCAGAAATCTATGGGACCTCCTGTAGTAGTTCAGTACTTATCCCTAGCATAGGTGTGGACTTTTGGGGCCCAAGGATACTCCCTGACCAAGACACACAGGGATGGGCCTAGGCCCTATCCCAAAGGATATGATAGACTCTGGTGACACCCCATGGAAGTCCTCACCATCCAGGGGGAGCAGAAAGGATATGTGATAGGTAGGGTGTTGGGGGGGTGGTAGGGGAGGAGGGGAGGGAGTGGGAACTGGGATTGACATGTAAAACAATCTTGTTTCTAATTTAGATAAAAAATATTTTTGCTGCTACTTCCTAACTGTCATTTTGCTACTCTTATGAATGGAAATGCAAGCGTCCAATATGTGACTCAGAGGCGTCTCGACCCACAGGTTTGGAACCGCTGCTCTAAAGAGCTCTGTGACTTACATTTTCATTTTCTTATTAATTTTTTATTTAAATGAAAGACAATCTTATTTTACCTACCAGTTCCAGTTCCCTCTCCCTCCCATCCTCCCATTCCCCCAACCATCTCCCCATCCCACCCCCTCATCCACTCCTCTGAGAGGGTGAAGCTTCCCGTGGGGGATCAGCAAAGTCTGTCACATCATTTGTGGCGGGACCTAGGCCCTCCCCTGTGTATCTAGGCTGAGAGACTATCCCTCCATAGGGAATGGGCTCCAAAAAGCCAGATCATGCACTAGGGACAAATCCTGGCTCCACTGCCAGTGACCCCATAGACTGCCCAAGTCCCCCAACTGATACCCATGCTCACTGGGCCTGGTCCCCATAGTTCCAGACATCTATGAGCACCTGGTTTTTTGTCAGAGAAGCTAAAATCATACAATGGAAAAAAGGAAGCATCTTCAACAAATGGTGCTGTCATAACTGGATGTTGGTATATAGAAGACTGTAGATAGATCCATAGCTATTGCCACACACAAAACTTAAGTCCAAATGGATCAAAGACCTCGACATAAATCCAGACACACTGAACCTCTTAGAAGAGAAAGTACGAGGTACCCTTGAACGAATTGGTACAGGAGATCACTTCCTGAACACCAGTACCACAGACACTGAGATCGACAATTAATAAATGGGACCTCCTGAAACTGAGAAGCTTCTAAAAGGCAAAGGAAATTGAACCTAGGTCCTCTGCAAGAGTAGGTTCTCTTAATGGCTATCTATCCAGCCCTCCACCCCACCCCTTCTCAACTCATCTAGAAACTTCTTCCCCTTCTTTTTTTCAGGCAAATCATTCATGAGATCTGGGGCATCTACACCATTCATAACACAATCGGAAGCACGGGTAACAACTGTACCCCTGCTTGTCTCCCTCAAACAGCATTTTTCTCCACAGAAAATGCAAATCAGTAATTTTTGTTTCTTTCCAAAGACCCAATGACATTTCCAGTGACACTGAGAAATGGGCTTCTCTTTAGTGGAAGCGGAATCCTGAGCTTCCTGTTAATGCCATCCTGGTCCTGGGCCCTGAATCCCAACACTGAAGATTCAGGAAGTGTTTTCTGTGGAGATTATTAACTCTCATGCGGCCACAGAAACTTGCTTCTCTTCCTACCTTATAGATCACGAGCAGTGGACTGGTGTGGAAAGCATTTCATTTCAAAACTCGGAAAGATTAGCCTGTTAGGTACTTTTGCCATGCACAGCATTAGAAAACACATGTGGTTCTTGGAAGGAATTCCCTCTCAGAAGTCAGCTTCACACTATCGCCTCAGGTTTTGAAGCCTGCTGCTTCCTTCTTTCCAGGCAGAGTGCATGGCTCTAAGTAAGGCAAGAGAACTGACACACCAGAATCCATCTGCCACCAGAGACAGACAAGTACTCCGACTTCCTCCCCACCCAGGGGGACAATTCTGAGATGTGCGCTTAAAGGTTTTCAGGATAAGCCTTAGTTATCCATAGTGGTAACTTGCTCATTAATACAACCTATGCTGTTTTTTCCCTTTTCCTGACTCACTTATCAGTCCCATTACCATATTTCCTGGCATTATCTCAAAAATAAATAACCAGCATCCACATCTTTATTTGGAAATACCTTGGGGGGCACATCATGATCTGAGGTTGTATTTCTGAGTTGTATGTGCCGTCTCATGGACCTCCTGTGAGCATGACCTCTGAAATGTTAAGAGTCAGCGTTAACTGGACTTTCTGACTGGAAAATTCCTAGGCCATTGCCCCAGGCCCTGCACAGGCCAGGAGAAACTGGTAGATTGCCTGGCAGAGAATGACTTACAGCAGAGTACTGGAAAAAACGTGAAAAGGCTTAGAAAATACTGCTTAAGGGAGGGCAGCTGTTAAGTACACCTGGGCTAGGCAGTTGAGCTCTCTGGGAGTCTGGGTAGGGCAAGGAGGCTGGGTCTTGCTGTCCTTACTGGCAACTTCAATCTGTCTGACACAAGTTTATAGCAATTGCTTAAGATCAGTGGGACACAGAGAAAGAACATGGCACATGGATAAACGAAAAGGAAAGCAACTTTTGCAAACCTGCAGCAGAAGACAGACACACAGAAGACGTCTGAGAAACCAAGCCATGCTGAACCAAACTTGAAGAAACCACATTAGGTCACCATGGGCCATAACTCTGTCCAAGAGAACAGGCTGCAAACTTACTAAAGCAATTTGAGGGATCTAAGATGGGAAGGCCAGTTTGGAGGCCCTCAGGAAAGCAGTTTGCTATTTTCAGCCCAGAGGCTAAAACTATCAGTGGAAGGAACTGACAAAGATAAAGCCCAAGAAGATGAAAATACCCATAACTGACTGAGCTCCCATTGGACCAGAAAGCTAAGGGAGAAGGGGACAAAAACAGCCCCAGGGTTGAGTATTCTGCCACCAGAACAAACCTATCTTCAGGGTGGTTTGAGAAAGTCGGCTCTGGTCTCTGTTAACCAGAGACTGGCTTCAAGCAATCTGAGCAAATAGAACAGATCTAGGGAAAAAATGAGAGCTTCCAGCAGGCAGGGTTGCAGCTCCAGTTAGAGTGGCTAACAGGTTGCTGCTCCATGGTCCTGGGGCATGCATCCCAGAAGGGATAGCATCCTATCTTGAAAGAGGAAAATACCAGTATTTGGTCCAGGAGATTCAGCCATAGTTCTACCTTAATGATTTCTAAGAGGAAGACCATCAGAAGGGGAAATAGCTGCTGCTGCCCATGTGACTCAAATGTTAAGATCTAGTAGGTGCGGAGAATACCTGGGTGAGGCCCACACACAAGCCACCTGATAAATTTTAGATTAGCTTCCCAAATAGACACACACTGCTTTGGCTTTCTACATACTACAAGGGCCCCTGAGTGGGACACATGTCTTCCCTTGGCTGACCTGATTATATCAACAACATTGCAGGTGCTCTTGCTTCCATCTGGGTCCAGCCAAGGTATGGCTCTGAGAGGAGGTCAAAGAAGGAGATGGATGAGGGATGCAGGCAATTGATTTCCCTGGGTTCCCCTAAAAGGCCATTCCAGACAAACAAAGGATCATTACTTCTCAAAGAAGCCTAGAAGAGGCTGGAAGAACTTTATGGGCTTCTTGTCCCTTTGTGTAGTAGCCCCTGAATGACAACTGTTGCTGCCAGACATGGATTTTTCCTCTAGCCCTATAGTTTCCTCAGACCCCACCCATCCTTGCATATAGTCCTCTTTGAATAACCCACCGGAATATGCCATCTCTTTCCTGTTGTGGCCCATTTGGTGCACTGGTAGTGATTGGAGAAGGGTTGAGCCAGCCAGCTGGGCACAGTGGGAGGAGGAAGATGAGAGTAGCTCCATATTATTCACAACTCGTAGACCTTAGAAAGAGCTGGTACTCAATACCATGTCTAGTTCAAGGGTCAAAACGAAGACCTAGACAGAATAGTTGCTCTGAAAAGCCTTTTCCACATGACCAGGTAGATGCCAGAAAGCCAAAACTAAGGTCCGAAGGATGTGCAAGTCAGGCTGATGATGAGAGTAAAGGTTCCTCAGGGCCAGTGGTTGACAGTGAATCTGCTGTTCATTTGGAACCAACAAAAACTGTTACAGTCCTGCATCATACGCCCAGAAGTTTCTTAGCCTCAGGGGGCACCTGTGAAGGACCCCGTGCAAAAATGAAAGGTCAACTTCAGTAGGTGTGATCAGTAGGTGGAGAGACTAAGAGATTCCCTTAGAAGCACTGTCACTCAGGTGGCTTTTAGAGTATATGAGCAGTAAAGTCAGGAACCTTGGGAGTCCAGCTAGAAAGTCACACAGTGAGAAAGGCTGGTAGTTCAGCTAGAAGGAAAAGGGCCCACTTAGAGACCAATCATTCATTTACTGTCAAAGAAAAGACTCGTGGTGTTAGGCGAACACACCCTAGGTATAATAAAGACTTCTGGTAAGACAGCACAGTGGAAAGGGAAGCCTGGACTGGGGCTGGCTGAAGGGCTGTCTATGTACCACGTCCTTCTCTGTCCCACTAGCCAGCTTCCAAATAATAACACTGAGACTTCTTATTAATTATGAAAACTTGGCCTATGTTAGGCTTGTTTATAACTAGTTTCTATAACTTAAATTATCCTGTTTCTATTAGTCTATAATCTGTCACATACCTTCCATTCTGCTTCTTCCATGTCTCCTGATGTCTCTGCCTTTCTTCTTCCCAGAGTCCTCTCTGTCCCTGAAAGTCCCACCTATACCTCCTGCCTAGCTATTGACTGTTCAGCTCTTTTTTACACCAATCACAGCAACACATCTTCACACAACATCCCCACAGTGTATTCTAAAGCATAATTTGCAGAAAGTAGGAGACTCCAAGAGACATTTTGTAATACAGGGAATCACAGGAGAGAAAAAAGGACAGTAGTGGGTCTACTTGGCATCAGGTGCCCAGCCTAGGCTCACAGACAGACCAGGTTTGGACTCCATGGAAACAGAAATGGACACTACTCCAAAGAAGACTGAAAGCAGTCACTTTCTGTTTGTATTTGGAAGCTCTCTCTATCTGAGACCCAGAGCCTGGGCAGGGCAACAGCCATCTAGGGGGTGATACATGACCAATGGAAAAAATGTCCCAGAGGCCTTATTAAGCAAATAAGACACTATCCAAGGCTCCCTAGGAAGATGTGGATAGATGAGCTTTGTAGAAGATAAAGTCCCCATCCCAACCCAGCAAGCAGGTAAGAGTTATAAACCAACAAATACTAAGCAGAAACACTAATAAAACCTGTTCCCATAAACTGGTAGGCATTGGCACAATGGATAAGGAAGGGGTAGTTTTGTTTTATCCCATTCAAAATATGAACAAGCATAGAAAATGATTGGGAAGAAAGGCATGATGGAAAAGATAAACCCCTAATCATTAATTTCAATCCTTTTTAGTTGTATCAAAAGGCCACACTGACAGAGGTCAAAGACAGAGACAAAAATCTAAAGGAAAGACCTCCAATGTGCTGCTTAGAAGGTATGGATTGGCTTCCTAGGTTCTCATTAAAACATCATCAAAACCTTCACAAGTGGCAAGCTCTAGCTTCCAGGCGGCAATCTTCTGCAAGCACAGAAGGGGTGAAAATGAACAGTCCAATCATTTGTTATTTTGTAATTGCCAGAGACAAAAGGTTGTTTCTCAAAACACTTCACTGTCAGTTCCTAACAAAAATGGCTGACCCGCCTAACAGAAGTTGGCTACCACCTTGCCATCTTCTAATTATATCCTGTATTATGGTTTCTTGTTTCCATCACACTTCTGTTGGATGTCTGTGAGGGACGGATGTCTTCCCAGGGCCTAAAAATAGCGGGCAGTAACTACTGAAGCTAGTGCTTGTTATGGTCTAGCAAACTAGGAAGCTTTGTGTTTCACTCTAGTCTTCACAATGACCCTAAGACTACACTCAGCTGTTTTCCAGCATAGAAAGCTGAGGGTCAGAGAGTTTGAGTTATTGCTTGTAGGTGGAGAGCTAGAATATTAAACATGGAGCCCTTGAATCCAGGCCTGAACCCTGGAGCTACAATACAGAGGTGGCTGTTTGCCTCCACATAGATTAGAGGACTATGTTCCAAAGCCTTACAGTGGAGGAAAAATCCAGGTATCATGCATATGTATCCCATGGAAACTTTGGGGAATAAAATTAGGGTGAAGTTATGTTTAAAATGAATGAACAAACCCAGTTTGTGTATGGTAAGAGCTGATGTTGAATCTTTCAGAAGAGCCTTCATCATCAAAACAGCTTTCACCATAACAAAACTGGTTTTGTCCATGCATTTGAAACTGACATTCTCCGATATTTTATTTCTAAAGATTTCCATGAAACATCTTTTCCTCTATTATCAGGACACTTCTAGGCATAGTCCTTAGTCTTCCATAAACCGAGCAGTGATGTGGAGGTCAAACAGCATCCCAGAAAAGAAGTAGCCAGCAGGGCAACTGCCAGCTATGGCTTGTTATTCCCAACGCAAATACAGTTGAAGGTCATTTCATTGGGTTTTGTTTTGAACAAAATGTATTTATTGCCTAGTCTAGCATATACTATGAACCATTGAGTGAGTCACAACACTCAAGGGAAGATCACATAAAGAAATACAGGAAACTATTTAAAGATATGGTATGGAAAGAAGTGTGCTCTGAGATGGAGGGGACAGCTAAACAAACTCTTCCTTTGTCCTATTGGTTTTCGACTTAACAAAAAAGTTATTAAAAAGAATAAGAAATAAATAATAGAATTTTTCTATAAATTAAAATGTAATAAATTTCCAATGATTATTATGAGTAAACACTTCCTAGTGATAACATTGATTTTTCAGAATTAAATGCAAACTTAGAAGCATCAGTTGTGACGGAAGAGGAGAGACACTTGCTATGAAGTGTCCTGTTTTGTATTGCAAAAATCCAACCTAATTTCTCCCTGTCCCTCCTTAATCCCCTAACCTTTCCTCCACCCCCCAGAATCTTCTAACTTCCCATTGCCTGTACCACTCTCCCTGCCTCAAGGGGGTCAAAACGAACTGGGGATATGTTAAAGTCCAAATCTTTCCATTTTGTTTACGTGAATAAATTTACAAAAAAAAAATCATTTCCAAGAACAAGTTATCACATTTACAGCATTGAAACTGGAAATACTGATCAGATTCTTAATGTCCAACAAGAAGAGATGGTCTCTCGTGGCATAAGCAAAGCCACAGAGGTGCACCTGCTTACTTACATAGGAGCAACGAGGGAGCCTTAGGTTCGCTCTTCTGGAAGCTGATGGGGAGACTTCATGTAGACATTGAAAGGAGTATTTCCTGTCTGAGACTTAGCCTATCAGCCGGCAGAGGCATTTGGCGGCACCAGCTCTCACAGCAGTACCTACAAAAACAATGTCTTTCAGTTCTTGTGGTCCCTGAAGTGATCACAGCTTTCAGACACAGCAATTACTTGCTGAGCAAATTGGCCTGTCATTAGCACTAATGGCAGAGCCTGAAGGACAGTATGAGGAGAAAACAACATGGATCTACAACAGACAGTTGATCCCTGATGACTTTAGAAGTGCTGGACCTGGGAGTGCTATTTATTTATTTATTTATTTATTTATTTATTTATTTATTTATTTTATTTTTGGTTTTTCCAGACAGGGTTTCTCTGTGACTTTGGAGGCTGACCTGGAACTAGCTCTTGTAGACCAGGCTGGTCTCGAAGTCACAGAAATCCACCTGTCTCTACCTCCAGAGTGCTGGGATTAAAGGTGTGTGCCACCACCGCCCGGCTCTGAGGAGTGCTCTTAATAGGAATTATGCAACTGAGAAGGGGATTTTGCTATCTCTGTGGTATGCAAAATGAAGATTAAGGCCATCATAAAACTTTTAGACATAAGGTCTGTAAGGACAATGATGACCAGTTTTCAAAGCCAGCACATGTTATATCTGATACACACACACACACACACACACACACACACACACACACACACACACACACACACACACACGAATATAGGTTTTTACATAGCACAATCTTGAGGTTTGGTGTATATACTACACCAAGAATGTTCTGAATATATATTAAGGCTGTAACAAGAGGGTTTAGGGCTATGACTCAGAGTGTAAAGTGCCTGCTATAAACATGAGAAAGAGCCCTAGTTCAGATCTCCAGAACCCATGTAAAAGCTGGACATTGTGACATATCTGCAACCATAGCACTAGGGGTGTAAGCTTGGAGACAGATAGGCCCTGGAATTCGGGGCTTGTCTAATCAATTAGTGAGCTCCTGACTCAATGTGATACTCTGCCTAAAAAATATAAGGGGGACGGTGATACAGAAGGACACCTGATGTCAACCTCTGACCTACACATACACACATGTACTGAAGCAAGCTTTGGTGAGTCCTAAATATCTGTGTATTATAGTTCTTTACCTCAGTAGGTTTAGCATGGACCTCAATTAAAACCATTGGCCAAGAAGGTGCTAATCTCAAAGGAGGTTGAGATCAAGTTTTAAGTAAAAGACACAATGATAATCAGGCCATAGGGTTGTTGACTACCATCATCAAAGAATTAGCACCATTCATATTAATATGGAACCAGAACCAATTCATAATATTTCAGTGTTCCCCCAGGCTTAATCATGTGAGGGCATTGAAAAAATCTCCAAGGAATTCTCATGAAGTACAACATTTCTAAAGCATTACATTGATAACATTTTACTTGGATGGATTTAACCAATTAACTTACCGTTTTAGTAAAATTTATCTACACAAATGTAACACATTTAAAAGCACAGAGCACAATCATTTTCTTGCAGAAGACAAATAGACATAAAGCTAAGAAAAATCCAAGTACTATTCATAGTCCTTAACTATAAAAACAAAGCCAAACTCATCTTTGCTTTTGCGTTCTAAAATAAATACAAAATTAACTTTCCTCCCGAGGGCCACATTAGAGCTAGACAGAGCTACCACTAGAGGGCACTATAAACAGACTACAGAACAAATCCCCTAGACTTTGACTTTCTGGTACAGCCTTTGTCTTACTGAGTTTTCAACAGTTAATGATAAAAGAAGACACTTATCTTTGAGACTTGGTTGACTTCTTCCCCTATATCTAGTTTCCACAACATCTTCATGAATATGACTTAGGGATTTTCCACTAGGGTGCACAGTAACATTAGGAGGTTCCACCTGAGTAACACCGAACCAGACACTTAGATTCAGGTTTCATTTACTATTAAAGCTTTTCAAATATTTTATGATGCAGCACAAAATTATAGAATGACGCCATCTGTGTGCTCATCTTGAGATTTAACAAGGAGATACATATATTTATTTTGGTTTTCTTAAGAAACACATTATGGAGGCGGAGGAAATGGCTCAGAGGATTACAGTTTGCTCTGTAAGTAGGAGGACTTGAGTTTGAATGCCCAATAACCATATTTAAAAAAATAAACTGATGAAAGGCAGTGGTGGTGCAAGCCTTTAATACCAGCACTCTGGAGGAAGAAGCAGTGAATCTCTGTGAGATCGAGGCCAGTCTGGTCTACAAATCAAGTTCCAGGACAGCCAGGACTACACAGTGAAACCCTGTCTCAAAAAAACAAAAACAAGCAAACAAAAACAAAAATGCCATGGTTGTGCATGTAAACCCAGCATTGGGGATGTAAGGCAGAAAGGCAGATCTCAGAAGTTTTCTGGAGAGCAGCCCAGCTGAAACACCAAGCAAGCTTCAAGTTCAGGGTGAGACCCTGTCTTAAAGGAACTGGGTGAATAGTGATAGGTGATGATATCCAGTGTCTTCTGGCCTCTGCATGTGTTAACATGTGTGGGTGCCCCCCACCCAAATCAATCAATCATTCAATCAATCATATTGTGGAGTGGTTTAAACACTTTTAAAATTATCTCCTAGGTCCACTCACTTCCCCTTTTAATGAGTTCAGAAGAAACCACTGTTGAGAGTTGGTATGTGTCCTTCTCACCCTTACATGGAAGGGCCTCCATTCACATTATAGTCTTCTCT
The DNA here is from genome assembly GCF_003668045.3 of Cricetulus griseus. NCBI lineage: Eukaryota > Metazoa > Chordata > Mammalia > Rodentia > Cricetidae > Cricetulus > Cricetulus griseus. The sequence goes on from NC_048595.1 coordinate 331,515,633, forward strand.
CTATGTCTGTGGAATTAGCATCATGGATTAACTAAGAAGAGATGGAAATTAGTCAAAGAAAAGCTCAGCTATACTAAGAAAGTACAGGCTTTTTTCTTGTTACTCTCTGAACAATATGGGATGAAAACTATTTACATAATATTTTAAATATATGTGGTATGATAAGTAACCTAAAAATAGTCTAAAATATATGGGAGGATATGAGTGGGTTATATGTAAATCATATATGTAGATTACATGTAAATATATTTCATAAGAAGAGATTTGAGCATCCACAAAGAGTCACTGTAAAAGGTCCTAGAACCAACTCCTCATGGATACCAAGAAATAAATGTGTAGTCTATTGTTGTGGTCCAAGAGGTACTCTTTCTTTTCTTCTATTTGGATTGTTTATTTATCTCTTATTGTACTTCTTTCCCTATTCTTTTAGTACTTTGTTTTCAGGTCAGTGTATGTATTGCATTTAAATTCCTCAGGATCTTTTAATGTGATCTCCCCTGTTCCCATCTTTCATGCATCTATTGCATTGCCCTCACCCCCTCTCCTTTTAACATTATTATCGCCCAGCACTCATAAATATTTCATTCCAAATTTTCTAGTGTTGGTAGTGAGAAGAGCATTTCTCTTCCACAGCGCCCTCCATTATATTGCTGGAAGTCCATAAATAACTTCTTAGTCTTCTTTCAATCCATCTGAATATCATTATCCCTTTCTCTTTTTTTGCAAGACATGTTTAGTGTTTTGTATTTTCATGTCTTTCTACCTCCCATGAACACTGTGCTACATTCAACATTCACTGCATTGAAAACAAATATCATGCCTGCAATGATTTGAATAAGAATAGTCCATATGGACTCATATATTTGAATGCTTGGTCCCTACTTGGTAGAACTGTTTTGGGAAGGATTAGGAGGTATGGATTTGTTGGAGGGGTGTGTCACTGGGGGGGTTGAGGTTTCAAAATCTTATTCTGTCTCTCTTCTCTCTCTCTCTCTCTCTCTCTCTCTCTCTCTCTCTCTCTACCTTCGGCTTTCAGATAAGATATAAGCTCCAGTTACTTCTCCAGTGCCATGCCTGCCTGCCTGCCTGCTGCCAGCTCCCTACCATGCTAGTCATGGCCTCATTCTCTGAAAGTGTCAGCAAGTCCCAATTAAATGCTTTCTTTTTAAAGGTTGCCTTGGTCATAACATAGTATCTTATCACAGCAATAGACATGCAACCAACACTATGTCCCATCATATTTTCTCTAAGCTTGAATCCTCTAATACATAGCAAGCTTCTTCCCCTTGTCCACCAAGTCCCCTGTGTTTATTTCTTCATTGTGATATTTGTTATATCTCGGGCAACTCCTCCTCTTTTCCTCTATCCAAACACTGTTTTTCCTAATTTTATTCAAGAATCAATTTGTGAGAGCCTCATGCCAACTACTCCATGTCTATCCTTATTGCTTGAAGCTCTTGAAGTCTGTATCACAGTTTAACGATTATGTATACTCTTAAGCTTTGCATTAAAGGATTGCATCCCTGTATTGGAAAGAGGGATTTGTCATTTATTGGTGCTTTCATTCAGCTGACAGATATAATGAGTTTTAAATTTGAGTTCAAATTCAAAACACTTTAGAAGTTAAATACAAAGGACCTGTAGTATTTGTAGAAATTTTTTCTGGGTTGGCTTTATGAGTGGCTTTCAGGTGTCTCTCTCTTACGTCTTCCTATCACTTTTATAGTCTTTCACGTATCTAATGACAGTGAGTGTGCAAGTTTCTGTGTGCCATACATTGTGGATAAATGCAAAGACACAGGGCCAAAAAGCTACCCAACCCACTTACACGAACACATCAGGTATGGTACAATCTGGACCGGTAACAAGCAGTTGCCAGCCATGTGGCTATATGATCTTGGCAAGTTCTTCTCCAAGCCTTAGTTTGCTATTTACATAGTGACAAGTGGAGCCGCATTCTCTCAGACGGTTCATTGGAGAGGAGAAAATAAGTAGATGTGTGGGTCTCCAGTTACTGCACTTGAGACAGCATATGGCAGGCTGTTGACCTGGGTATCATACTTCAGAAGGAAGATACACACTCCCCACACAACTGGTTATAGGGCTTCTAAGTTGGAAGGCTGGAAAAGCCCTGGCTCCACCTTGGCACTATCAGGACCTGGAATTCAATAGCGGTAGGATGGGGTGGCATTTTGCCTGCCTCACTATTCAACTTAGAATGGGTGACTGAGGTTAGTGCCTGCTATTCTGCTTGCAAGATCAGAAGGCTGAAGCAGAAGCCAGTGGCAGAGCCATCAGCTCAACTTTCATGCCTGGGAAAACCCCAACTCCTGTAAGGAGAGGACTCAGGATATCTGGGTTGGAATCTCAGTGCAGCCACCTGCTAGCAAGGCAAGCCAAGCTTTCAGGTTGTTTTCCATGAAACTTGGCAGGTAGCTGGCTCTTCTCTGGGAGATTAACATGCAGGGAATGGGGGGATTGCTTTTTTTAGACCAATTAACACTTAACTTTCTTCATTGTTGACACAGGGTTGATAAACAGTCCCTGCCCTTGTTTGGGTGTTTTGAGTTTTAATTGTTTATATAGAATATGGATGAAAGAGAGGCCAGCATATGTGACATGCACAGCATTAATCTCTTGTATGTGAGCATGTGATTTTAACACAAGCACATTTTAAGTGATACCATCCTACATGGAATACAGGTAACCAGAATTTCCAGAATTATTCATCTTTACTAGCCCACATTGGTATACCCTCGAAAGTGCTGACACAGTTTTGAATCTTTTATTGCATATCTTCTTATTGGCCTCCCTGTCTGTCTTCTGCACTCTGCTTTTTTTTTTTTTTTCTAGTATAGTCTTGTTCTTTTCCCTGGACCCTGATATTTGAATTCTCTGTACTCTTGCTATTTTGTCAGAAGGTCAAGGATCACTTGGTGACTACCCTTACATATAGGCATCCTAGATCTCTGGGAGACTTTAGCTCTCCCCAAGGTAAGACTTCTTGAAAACACTAGAGCGAATCTCCTTGTGTGACAGCCCTTAAGTGTGCATTCGTGTGTGTGTGTGTGTGTGTGTGTGTGTGTGTGTGTGTGTGTGTGTGTGCATGAGAGAGAGATTTCACATCAAAAGACATAACATTCTTTTCCATCCTTGCCCTTCCCTTCCCGTTTTCTAATGGCCATTAGACTGCCTGGTTTTGTGTGTCAACCTGATGCAAGCTAGAGTCATGAGAGAGGAAGGAACCTCAGTTGAGGAAATGTTTCCATGAGATCCAGCTGTAAGGCATTTTCTCAATTAGTGATCAACTGGGGAGGGCCCAGGCCATGGTGGGTGGTGCCACCCCTGGGCTGGTGGTCCTGGGTTCTGTAAGAAAGCAGGTTGAGCTATCTTGGGAAGCAAGCTGGGAGTAGCACTCTTCCGTGGATTCTGCATCAGCTCCTGCATCCAGGATCCTGCCCTGCTTGAATTCCTGTCCTAACTTCCTTTAGTGATGAACAGCAATGTGAAGTATAAGCTGAATAAACCTTTTTACCCTCAACTTGGTTTTTGGCCATGGTATTCTGTCACAGCAATAGAAACTCTAAGACAGTCCTAGTCATGTTTGAGATTTCACCCAGACTCAACCACCTAATAAAACTATTCTTACTTTCTCTAGTCTCTCCATTTTCTATCTCTTCCAGAATCTAGTTTTCAGTATCAATATTATAACAGTGGCTTAACTTAACAAGCAAAACAATGCCCCACACAGATCTGCCCACCATCCAACTTGATCTAGGAAATTCCTCATGAAAATTGTCTTCCTGGTTGAGTCCACTTGATGGTTAAAGCTAAGCAGCCCTTACATCTCCTCTTGGTCAGTATAAAAACCATTTGTATGCCTGAATTCCCAAAGGTAGTCTTTTCAGGGGGAAACAGCTGAGGACAGCACCATCTTTCTAGGGTGCCAGCATTGGAATAAATCTAATATCTTTCTCATCACCCTCGGTTCCCATGTATTCATGTCCCATGTATTGACTCTTGAGGAGATAGACTTAGGTCTGGTAACAAAAAGAAATCACAGAAATAAATGCTTTATGGGCATTATAAGGCACATAGTAGGTGGTCAGGAATAAGACAAAAGCTTTGCCATTGTATTAATTAGGGTTGCTATTGCTGTAAAGAGACACCATGACCATGGCAAAGGAAAACATTTAATTGAGGAGGCAGCTTACCAGTTTCAGAGGTTTAGTCCATTATAATCATGGCAGGGAGCATGGTGGTGTGCAAGCAGACATGGTGCTGGAGAAGGAGCCCCTACATGTTGATATGCAGGCAACAGGAAGTAGAGTAAGGCACTGGACAGTATCTTGAGCATACGTGAGACTTCAAAGCCCACCTCCACAGTGACACACTTCCTTTAACAAGGCCACACCTCCTAATAGTGCCACTCCCTTTGGGGGGACTTTTCTTTCAAACCACTGCAGCCAACAAGGAATTTATAGCATATAGAAGTCAAGATACAACAACGTTCATAATACTCCTTTGTCTTTAATGTCCACAGGATCTGACTACACATCTCTTCTTTTATTCATTTCATTTCTGGGTTGTTTTTTTTTTTTGATTTAGTCTGTCTTGGGGTATATCAATTTTATTGATATTTAAAGAGAAACAACTTTGATTTTGCTAATTTTCTCTACTGATTTCCTGTTTCTCATTATTATTTCATTCCTGCTCTTTCAGAAGTTACTTCTTTTACTCGGGGTTAGATTTGTTCATTTTTATGAATGGGTATGAATTATTCATATTAGTGAGGTTCAGACTGATGCTTCTACACATTCATATAGTCTGTACCAAACTTATTCTTCATCCTCCAGTTCCCCACATCTTCCCCCAAGTCTCTAGCCATTGCTACTCTATGCTTGGTTGACTTTTAAAGCTTAAATATTTGAAATACAATCTGAGGTACTTAAATTAAAAGTTAAATTAAGTTAAAAGCTCTTCTAATTTTTTTGGACTGACTTCTGTACTACTTGTTGATATTCTTCTTTATCCCTTACTGCTTTAATTCATTTCTTTATGACAGATGGTTATTTCAAACACCAGGAAATATGATCATAGGTGGGAAAGGAGTGAGGGGATGAGACATACACAAATGTCATGTTTTGGCCTCTACCATGTACCAGGGGCTGAGCTGGGGGAAAAAGGACAAAAGCTACTTCTTCATGTGCAACAAAATTGGAGCCTGAATGTGTAAAGCTGACATTGGTATTGGTAAAGAAAAAAGTCCAAAATGCTTGTCTCTATATTAATTTTGTATATGTATTGCATTTAACTGGCCTAACCTGCTGAACCATTTCAAAACAAATGTGAGACATCATGACACTTTATCCTTTAATACTCTAGCATGCATTTTAAAAAACACCTAAAGCCATTTATTCTCTGATAATTACAACACCATTATCACACCTAACAATTAGTGATAATTCTCTAATCCACTCTAAATACCTAGTTGTGCTTTTAGTCTCTGTTTGCTTTCCATCCTCAGATCCTCATCCACTCTTCTCTGTTTGGGCTCAGATCTCTGAGAGGTTGGCTTCTACAGCCTGCTTCAATCAGGCTTCCAAGCAAGGTCAACCAATGTGAGGCACACTAGCAAGAATCAGAGGGTCTTCAAGTAATTAGGATGCTTCTCCTTTTCCTCTCCCCACCCCAAGTTAGTGACATGGCATTGGCTGTGCCGACCACTCTATCTCTTGTAGGCAGCACCCTACTCAGCAACTGCTCCGAGCTCATCACTCTTCCTAGCTTGTTCCTTCAGGTCTCAGAGGGGCTGGCAGTGGCTTCTCAGCCAAGCCATGGATGTGTCAGCAACTTACTGCTTCTTTTCATCCTGCCTATGCCTCTCAACAGTCCCTTCATGAAAAGATTTAGGGCTGAATTCATTTAAGTTTGGAATCTGTTCCCTGCGAAGACCCTGCCTCATATTTGAACAATTCATATTTAAACAGTCACATTTACCTGATGTGTGGTTTTTAACGTTCTTTTTTTTAAAACAAAAATCCAATCAAGGACCTTGTGTTGGATTGGTTTCTGCCTCTTTAGTGTCTTAATCAAGACTCTCCCTTTCTCTCCAACCAATGGCCTCTTTTTATACCAATTGTCCGACAGAAGTGACAAGTGCTGAATGTGTCCAGTTTTTTCCTCATGCTGTCACTTAGTTCCTTCTCTTTGTGTCAACTTGAATCTAGTCAAATATTTATATATAACCCCCATTTTAAACCTGCTAACCAGAATACGGGTCATTTCATATAATTTATAAACTATTGTCATAGGAGTCACATAGTGGAATCATTAGATAGAAATTTCAATTACCAAAAGAGAATAGCCATTGTGATTGTAAAAGAAGCCCCACATGCTATACAGAAGCTATCTGTAGAGGTTGTGCATTGATGTAATTCGGATCTCTGGCTCTCTATGCTCTGCCTGGCTGTTTTGACATCTGGTATTTATCCTGGCCTACACTGACTGTTTCATTACATCTTGCAAACATAATGTTTTTTATTTTTGTCATTACATCTTCTTATATTAGGTAGCATCCCTTTGTATGTAAGTGCTTTACTTTAAAAACAGAAGCTATTTGTCTTTTCTGATTAGAATTGCTACAGTAAAAACAGGATAGAACCTCATCTCTCCCCGAACATTCAATTTCTCACTCTGAAATCAGGGAATCATTGCAATGCTAAAAACTATTCTGAATTTCATTAATGAAGTCTAACAATTCTATGCAATTAAGCTTAATTGGTTATCAGGGAAATTAAGTGCCATACCTTCTGATATGCAATGAATTCAGCATGGCCTGCCTTTTCTACTTTTAATTATTACTGTAGCAGTGTCCTGAACAACCCTATTTGTACAGCCTAGCACTAATAGAAATGGACCCTGGGTAGCACAAACTGTAGGAAGAAAAACCATTATCGGCAGCAGGTAATTATACCACAATTAGATTGTACATCTCCTAGGAGTACTCCAAATGCACTCTAAGGCTATGTCTCTTCAGTGTGGTAGCTGTTAGTTTCACAAATCTTGGATCATGAGATTCTGGGTGCTAAGCTCCATTGTTCTGCTGCTTTCTCAATATGTATTCTGAAATAAGCCATTCTGATCCCTTAAGTGCATCTGTCTGGAAGAAATAATGGTTTTCTAAAAGCTAAGTGGCTAGACTTCTGGATTCTGTTTGGGTTTTTATATTCGATCACTTGTTATCCTTAAGTGCCCTTTTGGATGTCTTGGTCACTTGATGTTTGACATAACAGGTGTCTGCTATAGGTAGCTTTACTGCCATTTGCCAAGTATCCTTCGGAGACTATGTCCTGCTAGTCAGGATGCCAAACCTCTATATGGCCCTACTGCTTCTCTACAGTCACCTTTCAGTAGCTATTCCTCAGTTGTAAACACTACACCAGACAGAGAAAAGCAACTGGAAAAAAAGGCAGAGAATATAGCCACTCAGCAATGAACTAAATCATTCTCCAGCGGGATCCACCATAATTACCTAAAATTCCTAACATCCCCTCATCATTACAAATAAAGCTTCCCTCTACAGGTGATGAAACATTTATGGCTATTGAGAAAATACACAGTGATTCATAGATGCCTCTAGGCTAGAGGATATATAAACAACTGCACTATGGTCCGTCTGGTTATTGGAGTATTTGTTCTCAGAGCCGTTCCTTGTCTTCCTGTGTCTACTCCTTCACATTTGCAAGATCTGTACCCTGCAAACCACAATTCCCAGCACATTCATTTTCTATTGAGACATGACAAATGACTACAGACTTAGTGCCTTAAAATAACATTTATTATCTCATAGTTCTATAGTTCAGAAATGGGAGTGCAGGGTGCTGATTCTCTGCCCAGGACCTCCTGAAGCCACACTGAGTGACTGCTGGCAAGTTGTTTGAGGGTACTAGGTGAGAATCCACTTTCTAATTCATTCAAATCAATGGCATCATTAAGTTCCTGATGGTTAGAGAACTCACATCCCTTCCCTTGCTGGAACATAAGTGGGAGATTAGGTGTGATCCAGGTGCTGACTGGAGCATTTTCTGAAAGAAAAGCACAAGCCCAGCTTGAAGTGGAGGAGAGGCATTCTAAGGGAAGCTAAGCACTTTAGGCCGCCAGGTAATACCAGGGCTAGCTAATGAGTCCTTGCTTTCCTTTTGCTGGACCCTAAACCCAGAGCACCAACCATACCAATCATGTAATCTGCCAGCCCTGTGACATGGGTTCTTCGTTGTGACAGGATCTAAGCCACAGAGTGACAAACTGTGACCTGTGGACCAACTGTCGCAGGTAACTGTTTTTGGAACAATCTCCTAAGCTAAAAAGTTTTTAGCAGTTCTCTTTTTTAAAAAGATTATTTTTAATTACTTGCATGTATGTATGTGCACACGTATGTATGAAAACCATTTGGAGGCCTGAGGTATTGTGTCTCCTGGAGACAGAGTTACAGGTGACTTCGAACTCCTCTGCTGTGCCTGCTGGGAACCTACAAGAGTAATATACTCTCTTAGCCAGGCTGTGGTGGCACACACTTTAATCACAGCACTTGGGAGGCAGAGGCATGTGGATCTCTGTAAGTTCCAGGTCTGGTTTACAGAGCAAGTTCCAGGACAGCCAGGACTGTTACAGAGAGAAACCACGTATCAGAGAAGAAAAAAAAAAGTAATATACACTCTTAACTACTGAGACAGCTCATAGCCCCAGGTTGTAACTTTTCTAATGGCTAGATTTTAAATGACTTACACATGCCTTTGGAATATCATGTTTTGATACTTAGGTGGGACAGGCTAAAATATGTACTACCTGACTCTCTATTTAAAAAAGTAGTGGAATTCTGAATTCTGTGCAGAGCAACTTTGTGTCAGCTCAGTCAGAAGAGAGGCAGATTAGATGGGAGGGTTGGGGGGGGTGCTTGATGATGAAGCAGGGAAGAGATAGGTGACATCCAACAGAGAAAAAGCAAACTGGGAAACTTGATAGCAGGGTCATCCTACAAAGTAAAATTGCCATTCAAAAGTCCCTAGAGCATAGTATAATTTTTATGTCTTTGTATAACTTATAATAAAAATCCTCTTGTTTTAATTTACATATCATTTGGTTGCTAATAAAGTTGGGTTTCTTTTCATATGCTAATTTGAAGAATTGCAAATGAATGCTCCAAATAAAATGAACAGATTTCTGAAACAAGGAAGAAGCCAAAATAGCCAATATCCATAAAACTATTTATCTAAAAGATGGAAAATATACTAAAAGTCTCAACAAAAAAATGAGCAAATGTTTACTTTTAAATTAATTATTAATATCCAAAACCAAGCACATTTGAAACATTACTTCTGAGTCTATGACTTCATAATTGGGCATTCTCAAACACCAAGGTTTGATACCAGTTCACACACTGCTGGCATGTTCAGACTGATAGTCGTATCCTCAAGAAGACACAAAAAGGACATGCTTTTACAAAGGGGAAATGACGTTTATAAAACTAAGCTTTATATTTTCAGTATGGAAATTTTACCCTCAGTCAAGAATGAAACCCTCTGTGGAGGTTTGAATGAGAATGGCCCCTAGAGGATCATAGGTTTGAATATTTGGTCCCCAATTGATAGAACTATCTGGGAAGGATTAGGAGGTGTGGCCCTTGGTGCAGAAGATGTGTTACCGTAGGTGGACTTTGAGGTTTCAAAAGCTTATGCCATTCCTGGTTATCTCTCTCCATCTTGTGCTTGTGGATGAAGACAGAAGCTCTCAGCTACTGCTTTGGTGCCATTCCTACCTGCCTGCCTGCCACCACGCTCCCTGCCAAGATGGTATGGATTATAACCAACCCTCTAAAACCATAAATCCCAAATAAACTATTTCTTCTAGAAGTTGCCTTGGTCATAGTGTTGTAGTACAGTAGAAAAGTAACTAAGACATCCTTTTTAATGACCAAATTAGGATTCCCTCCACTCTCCATCTCTCCTCTAATAGATGCTCCTTTCACAAACAGTTGGCTCTGTCTTCTACATCAGGACCTTGATAAATGAGCTGGAAGTCTTTGAGACCGAAAGTAAGAACACTGTCAGGGCCTAAAGAGCTCCCATCAAAAGCATTCTGGCCCTAAATGGAGAAGGTCCCTACTGGCAAAGTGGAGATGGTCTGTGGGAAAAGAAATCAGAGCTTACCACAGACAGACAACACGGGAAACCAAGAGTTCATAACCATACTTAAAACAATTCACACTCCCGACCCACCATGCCTTTTTTTTACTACCAAAATAAATAAAAGGATCAAGACTGTCTTAATTAGGATTCTTTTATTGCTGTGAAGAGACACCATGACAACGAAACATTTCACTGGGAGGGCTCACTTACATTTTCAGAGATTCGTTCCATTATCATCACTACAGGGAGCATGGTGGCACACAGGCAGATGTGATGTTGGAGCTGAGAGTCCTACATCTTGCAGGCAGCTGTCACTCTGAGTGAAGCTTCAGAAAAGAGATCTCAAAGCCCGCCCCCACTGTGACACACTTTCTCCAACAAGACCACACCTACTCCAACAAGGCCTCACCTCCTGATAGTACTACTCCCCTTGGGGGCCATTCTCTTTCAAAACAACAGAGAGGCTTCAACTTCTCTGAAAAAAAAAAAGAAAGAAAGAAAGAAAGAAAGAAAGAAAGAAAGAAAGAAAGAAAGAAAGAAAGAAAGACAGACAGACAGACAGACAGAAAGAAAGAAAGAAAGAAAGAAAACTATGTTTCAAACTTACTCAAAATCTGGCAGCATCAAAAATTTCCAGCCAGCACATGTAGAACAACAGACTTAGAAATTTTAAAAAGTCACCATTTGGTCATCTCAATGAGATAACAGACCTAGCAAATGGGCAATAAATCATTATACTATCTACCACTGTTATATGGAGCCACCTTCTGATACATACATCAATCCTAACACCACTAAAATTGATAGACCTTGGCATTGTACTTCATGATACAATGCTACAGGGATAGTAACATTCCAGTTATAAATCATTCTCACCAATAAAATTGATGAGCTTAAACAAACTTTGGGGGCTCACAACCAGTTTATAGAAAATGCTGAGAATAGAAAACTCCTTAAAATGCCACATGAGAAGCAAGCAGCCAAACTCTGAATGTGGAATTTTCTGGGATAAAAAGTATAAATAATTGTATTTTAAAATCCAAGTGGGTGCAGACTAAAAGATGCAGCAGCTATAACAAGCAAATGCTGTATTCAGCCCTTACTTGGGTCTCAATTTTGAAAGACAAATGTAGGCGTTAAAAGCATCTGGGGGTATGATAAATTTTAACATATAGTAGGTATTATAGGAAACAGGAATCCACTGTTCTTTTGGGTACAATCATGGCATTGTGGTGTGTGTGTGTGTGTGTGTGTGTGTGTGTGTGTGTGTGTGTGTGTGTAGTCCTTACCTAATATAAATGCTCTACGTAATTTCCCTGATCTTCTTTAGAAGACACATGGGCTTCAAAACAGGCTAGCCTAATCTAAACTAGCCTTTGATCCCCTTGTTGGGGTAAACCACACAAGTGACAGGTAAACTGGAGGGCAAAAACTGAATTGCAAATTTTTGTTGGTGAATACAGGAATACATTCTATCCCAGGGAATTCCACATTCAGAGTTTGGCTGCTTGCTTCTTATATGGCCTTTTAAGTTCTTCTATTCCCAACATTTCCTATAAACCAGTGTGAGCACTCAAAGCCTGTCTAAGCTCATCAGTTTTACTGGTCAGAATAATTTCTAATGGGAATAACCATCCTTGTGTCATTGTATCATTGTCGGTTAAGGTGATGTCTGGATAGGCTCTTTTGCACTTAGGGAAGCGCTTATAAACACATTCATACACCAACAGAAAATTACATGTATGCAATAAAGAAGCAATTGTTGAAACCACAAAGTTGGTCACCAAATTTTCCATTCTATTAAATTATCTGGTGAAACTGTGAGTGCAGATGAAAATGCTTTGCGGATGTGTGACTGTGTACTCAGACCCTGGATCAGATTTGTCACACCAATGCAAATGTTCTCTATTTACAGTGAATGCCTAAGAACCTTGAGGAAAACTAAGCCCCTCTGTACCAGGCCTTTTCTTTTTGGCCACCTTACCAGCTCCCAAATCGTGACACAGTGATTTGTTACTAGTTTTGAATGTTCAGCCTAGCTTAAACACAGTTCTTGCTAGCTCTTTTAATTTAACTTGCTTCTCTTTATCTACATTTTACCACAGGTTTACCTTTTCTTACTTTCTTGCTGTCTGTAAGTCTGTCTGGCTGACAGCTGCCTGGCTTCTGGCCCTGGGCATGTTCCTTGTTCTCTCTTCATCTTTCTCTTGTTCCTTCTTCTTTTTTTGAGTCTAGATTTCTCCTCCTACTTATTTTCTATGCCCGCCCACCCAGCCTATGCTTTCTCCTGCCTACCTATTGGCCATTCAACTTTTTATTAGACCAATCAGGTGCCTTAGGCAGGCAAGGTAAAACAGATGCAACACATCTTTACATGATTAACACATACCGTTGCATTGTTAAACAAATGCAGCATGAACAAATGTAACACATCTTCACATAGTTAAGGTATTCCACAACACCCCTCCCTCCATGTAAGGCTTTTAGGTCAGCTGTTATGCTGTTGTAGATTCAGTTATGCTAATGTTTTCTTTTGCTCTTGGGCTTTTTATTTCCAAATTGCAAAGTTTAGAACACCAACTCCACTTCTCCCCTAAACCCTATGAAATTCAGTATATTGTCAATTCCAAGATTTGTTGTTGTTATATTGTTATTGCTAGTTTTATTTTTTAGGAATGTGTATGTCATAGTAAAATTAACTGTGTACCAAATTCAGGGTTGTTTTTTTTTTCCCACTTACTAGAAACTTGATATAGAAGTAACTACTAAAATTTCTGTGGGCCTGGGAAATAATTCATTTCATAAAGTGTCTGGAATACAAGCATGAAATTCTGAGTTTAGATTCACCAAAATCCACATTAAAACAAAAGGAAACAAAATAAACAACAAACAAGACTGATATGTGGCCTGCACCTATAAACCCAGTAGTGGGGATGGGGGTCAGTGGAGACTGGGGGAATCCCTGAAGCTCATTAGCCAATCAGTCTAGCTGAACCAATGAGCTTCAAGTTCAGTGAGAGAACCTGCCCTTTCAAAGTTAAAGGTGGAGAGCAACTGAGGAAAGATGTTTGACATCCACCTGTGGCCTCCACAAGCACGCGCGCGCGTGCGCGCGCGAACACACACACACACACACACACTAGAAGTTCATACACCACTACACACAAACACAGCATACATTATAAATAAATAAATAATTGATAAATGAATTTATCTGCAATGTCGTGCTTTTTAAATTTTGACAAATGGGACTCCCGCCTATCTAAAGGATTTCTAAAGCTGTGTACATAAAACACTCAATATGCTATCTAACATGTGGGAGGGGCTGAAAAAATAGTAGCTATTATTATCCATAGACAAGCTTCTGTTGTCTACCTGTTGCTGTTGAGCCAAACAATCACAAAGAAACCAGGCCAACCAGTCTGCAGGTATTTTGACACTAACACTCAGTGGCTCTCCTACTGTCATTTCTGTCCTACCAAGCCTCAGAGACACAAGTCTCTCTTTGTTTCCTCCCATTGTCTATAAGCTGAAGCCCAAGTGAGCAGTTATCCCCCCAAGCCATGAGCCTGGTTATTACAGATGTTTCAGAAAACCATGAGACCCTTGCAGCAGCAAACTCAGTTATGGCCTAGTAAACTGCAACGAGGTCCTATGAGACTTACTGTGGCTTTTCCAGGCACCTTGCCAATTTGTGATACACCATGGCCTGATGGTTCTTCTCAGAGAACTCATAACTTTAGAGTGACATTCAAGGCCTCCATCATCACTCCCATCACTCCAGGGTCCCCTCATTGCTTCTGGCTTCAGAAGTTTGGTCAAAGGAAATCTTGCACAGAATTCTATCCACAGCAGAGTCTTTATTCAGGGAAAACAGATGGAAAGGAACTGTGACCAGAGACTCAAGAGCCAGTTTGCCTGTGTTCAACATGGCTGTCCCATGGACATTTGTTAGCAGAACTTGAGATTGAAAGTACAGCACTGAACTGAAAGCAGAGCTCTAGCTCATAGGAGCTCTCTTGAGGGTTGTTGACTTAACATAAAGAGAGACAGTCTTCAGAAGACCAGAATTGGGGGCTGGAGAGATGGCTCAGTGGTTAAGAGCACTGGCTGCTCTTTCAGAGGACCCGGGTTCAATTCCCAGCACCTACATGACAGCTCACAACTGTCTGTTACTTCAGTTTCAGGGGATCTGGCACCTTCACACCAATACACATAAAATAAAGTTAAATAAATTATTTTTAAAAAAACAGAATTATTTACTTCAATGGGAATGTACATAAACGGCATGTATTCAGGAGGCCAAGGCCAGAGATGCATTTTAAAAGCATAAAAGGAGAAACTTGCATACACTACCTGGATACAAAGTTCTCTGATCATGGAGGCCACAGCAGGAGTTTGCTTCAGGTCATGGCTGGCAGTGCCATTGCTTAGCTGGACAAGTGTTCTTATACAGGGCACCTTTCTAAATTGTTGCATCCTGAAAGAATGTTAAATACATTTTGTTACATATCGCTGGGTGTGCATTGGAAGCTTTCAAAACACAGGGTGCCTGTAGAGGGAGAAACCTCTGATGCTCCTTGAGAAAGCCCTGAAGAAAGTCATTATCTTAGACAGATCTAAAAATTTCCAGGTTTTCCTGGAATCTGGGGACTCCCTTGTATTTGCCAGATGATCCTAGAGAAACCAGGGATCCTTCTTGAGGTTGTTAGTTTCAATAATAAAAGAATTTAAAAATAGATTCAAACAGGAGGTTGATAACAATCTTATTCGAGTTTAAACGAATACTCCAGGGCAGGAAAGCTGTGAATTTCAGTAGCTACCCAGAGGAGGAGGGGAGGGGAATGTAGGGGAGGAGAGGAGAAGAGAGGAGAGGAGAGGGCAGTTTTATTGTGTTACCAGTATAGAGATCACAACATGGCAGCAGGTAGCCCATGGTCTGGAAGGTGATTTAGAGAAAAATAAGGAAGCCCAAGGAACCAGGGAAAGCATACCTAGGTTCTGGTCCTCATCTAAATGAAAGATATGAGGAAACAAAGAAAAAGATAAAGTCAGTCCTGACTCAGAGAAGTGGACAGAACTAACCCACCTCATGGTGGCTTGACTTGTAAAGATTGTGCTATCAAATGGGAATTCTGGGAAAGAAAAGTACAGTATTTCATTACAGGAAAGGTTATTCTACCTATCCCCTTAGCATGGCTTAAGGTGAATCTGTCTTCCTAGAGATGGTCCATTGGCCAGTGACAGACATGGCCCATCTAGAGTATTAGGTCTCCATCCAGACCAGAGGCTCTATTCTCTTGACCAGAGTCCTTTTTCCTTAATGGGCCTTTAGTGCTGATCTAACACTGGCTCCAGGTTTGTCCCTACACAAAACTATTGCACTTTGGTACCTTCTATTGTCACAGGGAAGGAGGCCTGGGTTTTCTCCAGGATGTTCCGGGGACTCATCTCTCCTCTCTGGCAGCTATGGATCTGACTGGCCCTCTTGCTGTACACACTTTCTCATTCAGTCTCCCTTGGCTCGAGGTATTGCCAGACAGCATCCAGGATCAGTCTGGGTACAGCATACCACTGAAGTTCCTGCTCAGGCCAGTGACATGATTTGTGGAGAAGAAAGGGAGAAATGACCATTGGCTTCTGCAAGTCAGAGAAAGAAACAAAAAGAAGAGAGACACTCAAGTAGGAAGAAACTGCAGCCTACATGTTACATGTTGACATGACTGGCACATATTTCCAAACTTTGCAAAGATAGAGGGGTTCTTTCAAAAGATGCTGAAAGGATTCCATTTTGGAGAAGTCAGGACCCTCTGGGACATTTGTTTCCCACAAGAGCATCAAGTCAGCCAGTCTTTTGTGTTATCTAGATACTAGTCAACTTGCCTCAGACTGTTCGTATTTTTTTCAAGCAGAGGTGATCTCAGAATGTACTGCTAAGGGATGGAGCAACAGCACCCCGTGTGTGTGCTGTCCATGCAGAAGTGCCTGCTGTCTACAGAGCTTTCTTCCCAGACAGTGTAGCATGCCCATGGAATGTTCTAACAGAGAAGACAGATCTTCAATTGTTTCCAACAAACTGCTTCCAGACCTGAGTTCTCCGTGCCTTGCCCACAGCCTAGGGAACAAGCTCTTACGTGTTCTAGAAAGGAAGGCTCTGGACACTTAAGAGTAGCCTGTTTTCCAAAGGAGGAGAAGAAAAACAGATGTTAGTTTGACATCTAATTCTAGAGAGAATAAGATTGTGAGACATATAATCAATTGGAGGTGAGAGGCCGCTCCTTTCCCCGAGTGACAGACAGGATGATCGATTATGATCACTTCAAGCATGCACTGTTAGGGGAGAATGGAGGAGATTGCTTAAAAACTCCTTGGCTTTTATCACCATTCAAACTAAGTGAAAGAGGCAACACAATGTCAAAATGGATAGAAGAGCTTTGAGAAATAGAACAGACAAATAGAAGTCATATGTGACACCTGCTATTCTGAAGTTCTGGAGCTATCCTGGATGTCTTAAAAATAATTTCACACACACACACAACCAAACCTTAAAAGAATTACCACAAACCTCCTAGGCTCTAAATTAATTAATAATAAATAGAGTAAAAAATTACCTAAAATTTAGGTAAAGTTTAAGAATATTCATGTTCCTAGCAGAAGCCCAATTTAAAAGTTTTATTTGCTGCTTGCCTGGGATTGTGTCTAAGTTAGATTCAAGAAAGTTTTCAAGTTTATTTGCTTAGATAAAATGGTCTAAAATAAAGAGAAGTATGGATATTAATTATTTGGAAAGTTGCTGGACTTAAGTTTTACTTCTAGCAGAAAGATAACCCTAAAGGAAAAAGAAGGTGTCCCAAAAATATGGACATCAGCTATTATTTATCCAAATGAGTTTGCATAGAATGTGGTATAAGTACTCTAAATGCATTTGAAGTATATATTAATTGTTTGTGGTTGCATTAAAAACTTAAACTCCTTAGAATTGAAGAGCTTAAAACAACCATTATCTCACATAGTCTTTAGGGTTAGGAATCCAGGAGTGGCTTAGGTAGATGCTGGTGACTCATGAGATTATTGTCAAGCTGTCACTTAAGGCTGAATCTTCTGAAGAGTCAGCAGGGGCTAAAGAATCTGCTCCCAAACCTGCTCACATGGCCCTTGACAGAGTGAGATGGAAACTCTGGTGTCTTGGAAATGACACAGCATCTCTTCCTGTCTTACTTTAATGCAGAAAATTTCCGGTACAGTGTGAGAGAGGACAACACAAGTGTGTAAGGACCAGGAGAAGGACATGTTACAGACTGGCTGTCAGAGTGTGCCCTTGGGGGCTCTAGGAGCTGTGTCTCTCCCACATATAAAACACATTCAATCTACTCTAACACTACTAAAATTCCTATTTTATAACAGCACCAGCTCAAGCAACAGAGTCTTGTCAATTTAATTATGTCCGGTTACACACAGGATTCCTCAGACACAGTTCCTTGAGTAGAATATTAGTCATTTTTCTCATTGCTGTGACAAATACCTAATAAAACCAACATAAAGAAATGACTTAGTTTGATTTATCATAGTGTGGAGATTTGGTAGTATGGTGGGAGGCAGCTAGTCACACCACAAGAGAAGAGAGCAATGAATGCTGATGTTCAGCTAAGCACCCCACTTTTATTTAGTCTAGAATCTCAACACATGGAATGGTGCCACCCACATTTAGGGTAAACTCCTTCACAGATGTGCCCACAAGTTTGCCACTAGGTGATTCTTGGCACTGTTACATGGACAACCCAAATGAACCATCACAAGAGCAGTTCCCATCAATTTAAAACAAACAAACAAACAAAAACAGCAACAGTAAAACTGGAAAAAGAAATATACACACACTTACTATACAATATCAGACCAGGAATAGGTTAAACATCCCACGTGTTAGTATTGTAAAGGAGATAAACTAGAAGCATGCAGAAGTCTGGAGCAGCTCTCAGATCCTACCAGGATATGCTGAATTGTATTCAGATTCAGTTCTGTCCTGGATTATCCCATACCTCCTGACTATACCTTCCAAGTTATCTCCCTTTCTCTTGAAATTTAGTATATGGACACAGAAAATTTTTTTCTCAGCTTTTGGTTCAATAGGGACAGGATGGGTACAAAGTCCCGTGCCTGTCTCTACCCCTTATTAGAAAGCTATTTGATGATTTTTAAATTCTTCTCATTTAAAACGTTTTTTAACCTCTCATGAATTGCCTGTGAGTTTTATCAGGTGGGTTCCATTAGACAAAAGTCACACATATATGCCTACAAGATATTTAATCCCTTTCTCTTGATTCTGTGAAGGGCAATGTTCTTAGGCTTCTTAGGACCCCTATTTTGAGAGGATTTTTGAATCATAGCCTTAAAAAAAAAAAACGTTAAAGGGTATAGAAGCCCACAGAAGTGCCTCCGTTCCATCTTGACTTAAGGTCAGAAAGTTTGAGCTTATTATTGCTTCTTCAAGGTTAAACAGCAGGATGTTTGGCCTAAGGTATGGCTAATGGATGTCTTATCTAAGCAACAAGATATTTAGTTTAGAGTGTGGTTACTTGATGTTTGGGGTATTAAGAAGGTAATTACATTTGTTTGTTCTTTGTATCATGATAAGGAAGTCTTTTGCCTTCCCCCTTTTGATTGGGGTATATAAGAACTTTGAGTAATAAACTTGGGGCTGATCCCAATATTCACTGGATGCCCTCCCAACACTCACTCTCTCTCTCTCTCTCTCTCTCTCTCTCTCTCTCTCTCTCTCTCTCTCTCTCTCTCTGGTTTTTTGAGACAGGGTTTCTCTGTGTAACAGCTTTAGCTGACCTAGAACTAGCTCTGTAGACCAAGCTGGCCTTGAACTCACAGATATCTGCCTGCCTCTGCCTCCTGAGTGCTGGGATTAAACACCACTGCCCTATCTCCTGTTTCTCATCTATTTCTTTCCTGAATCAACACTCCCCTTCTCAGGAATGTTTGGACTCATCGGCTAGACTGGACAAAAGGGCTCCTGGGTTTGAATGGTGATTCTCCAACAAAGGTTCATATAGTAAATGCTTAGTACCCAGGATTGTGGGTGGCAGTATTAGTAGGTAGTAGAAACTTTATGAGGCTAAAGATCTTTAGCTCATTGGAGGCACCTTGTTTCCATTCTCTGGACATCCATTATCTGTCTGTTCCTAACACTCTTTCACCATTGCCATCCACCATGAATTGAGGCAATCAATGAGCCTTGCTGAGCCTACTGTCCCTACCCTATTTGAATTTGAGGCTTCAAAATTTAAGCTAAATATATCATTTTCTTTTTATAAGTTTGCTACCTTGACTATTTCTCTGTAGTGATGCAAAGCTAATACAATAGTCTTTTGTGTGGTTAAAGTGGCACTCCTTAGGCATTACTTTTGATGGTTTTGAGATCATAGCAAAGAAGTTATAGTCTTCCCTCAGCTTCAACTTTGGGGCACGTTTCCATGACAGTGCCCTAGATTTGACCTTTACTTTTAAAGAATTTTTAAAATGGTATGCTATCTCTAGAGACTGAGACTCTTCAAGTCCTAACTCCTCTCTAGTTAGCCATTCTTTCCTCAGCTTATCTCTCTTGCATCTTATAAAGGGCTAAGGGGAGCCAGATGGTTCCTTCAACAGGCTGTCTTGAAATTTCCTTAGCTGGATCATCCAGTTCTTTATTTACATGCTCTGCTTTGCACATTACTACACACAACGATGCTTTTAAGATCTCTGGCTCTACCTCATAGGATTCAAAGACCTGTTTCCAACACAGTTTTTCTCACTTTATTTTAAACCTCAACCAGAACATGACTATGGCCCTTAAATTCTTCCCAGCTGCCTCCTTTGCATAGTTCCAAAATCTGGTCTACTAGAATAATAAACACTTATTATCTCACACAATTCCAGAGAACCAGGAATCTAGGAATAGCTTGGTTGAGATTTTTGGGCTCAGGGTCTCTTATAAGGCTTCAGTCAACTGTAAGTCAGGGCTGAGTGGGGCTGAAGGTTTCATTTCTAGTCTTACTCATAGGGCTGTTGGAAAAATGACTTCCATATAGGAACACACAGTACACAGCAGTGAGAGAGAGTGAGACAACATAACATCCTTATAATCTGATCGAAGAAGCTGCATAGTGTTACATCTAATATATTGTATCAGTCATACAGATGAAATCATAAAAACGGGGAGGGTATGAATACCTGAATTTGAGATTATTAGGGGATAATTTTGGAGGGTATCCCAGAGTTAAATGTCTCTCTTCCCAGAGCCCATTGAAAAGTAGCTACAATGCAAGAATGAAGCAGAGAATTAAAAATCTTAACTATTTTGTTATTGAAAAAGCTAATTGGAGGAGGCTTGGCTGGCCAGCAAGCTCTGGGGCTCTGCCTGTCTCTGTCTCCACAGTGGTGGGATTCTACCCAAAGTGTCCATATGGACACTTTGTGTCCATATATTAGATATGGACACAAAGAGCATCAATACTTGACCTCAGAATTAGAATTGCGACCTAGATAAGAAAGTACATGACAATTATTTTTGTCTCCTCCAGAGTTTATCACATAGACAGCAAAATATAAAGTACCTTTTCTTTGACTAGGAGACTCTACAAGAGTAGTGACATGTCAGAATGAGCACTGAGAAAAGACAATGGTGTGCCTCTCTCCTCCTTCTTCCATACAGGAGAACCAGGAGTGGAAAAATCTACCATAACTCTGTCTCTGTTCTCCAGCAGATCACACCAGGTGTAACCTGGTTCTCAAAGTTGAACATGTCCACTTCTGGGTCCTATCCTTCAGGGATTTGTATTCCTTTACAAGTTCATAGGAAATACTGGCATAGCTGCTCTGAGAATACTAGTTTAATGTTAGTCAGATACCTACAGTGTGTGGGTGTTTTAAATGTCTGCCATTTCTTTCTTGCAATCTTGTCTTTGTAACAATATAAGGCTGGCTCCTCAACCCCTTTTCTACAAGTAGGCCAGATTTCCATCCTCCTTGCCATGCAGAACCAATTTTTCAATCAGGTCTGGCTCTAAAATCTGTGCTGTTTCTTCTGCAGCAGGTTGTCATCAATTGCTAAGAATGCAGCGTTAGTAGGAGCCTGAGACTAAACAGTAATATCCTAGAACTATTTCCTGCCAGCACCACCTCTGACCTTCTTATCCTGTGGTCACAAACACAGCCTGCTCCATTTCACTTTGCAAAGCAGATGGTAGGGCTGGGGAAATAGCTCAGCTAGTGAAGTGCTGCAGTGTAAGCCCAAAGACCCGAGTTTGATCCCCAGTGCCCATGAACAAAGCTGTTCATGGTGGCAGGTGCTTAGAATCCCACCACTGTGGAGACAAAGACAGGCAGAGCCCCAGAGCTTGCTGGCCAGCCAGCCTTGCAAAAATGGGGAGCCGAAGACCCCAAAGAGAGATTCCGTCTCAAAAATTAACCCTAAGGAATGATACCTGAGGATGATCTCTGGCCTCTGCCCATGAATACTTGTGTGCGTGCACGCACACACACACACACTGTGTATCCTGCACAATATAGCCAAATTGATCTCACATCCATATACGTCAGAGGTAGATGGATGTGTTTATCTTTCTAATCGTTTGATTAAAAAAAGAAGCTAGAAAATGTCCACCACACCAAATGTCTGGTTATTTCCCCTCTGCGTCACCCTTTGCCTCTGTATATCAACAGTGTGCACTGCCCTCTGACACCAGTGTGTTTATCCTCACCAGCAGTGAGCAGAGAATGGAAGAATCTTCAATTCCCTTCTTGGGGAGCAGCTCAGACTGACCCCACTCCTCCACAGAGGGAGCCCTCCAAGGGCCACTGCCCAGAAGAAATGTTTCCTTTCAGTTCCCTGAAATTCCTGTCTTCGTCCCTTCAGACACAGGGGCTGCAACCGCACTATCCATATGGTTTCCTGTTCCTCGTTTACACCTTTGTAAATAATACTCCCCTCTTGCATATGCTCAGTGGATTTGCTATTTCCCATGACCCTCTGTGAGCATCTCTCTGAGTACAGTTAAGAGTTTCGCTTTCCTCAATCCAACCCGGTAACTTAGCTTAGGTTCCTGTCTTCTTCCTAGAACTAGGTAAGTCCATGGACTTCCTGCTACTGTCCAGACAGTCGGCTCTCCACCAGCTCTCTTGGTTTAAAGGTATAAAACACCCACTTTCTGGATCCATATGTTTACTTTGTAGGTACACCAGATTGCAGGAGAACGTGGAGGGTATTGCTGGCAGAATTCCTGTCATCAAAAAATTCCTGCTGTATTTTAGAACCCCACAACTTTCTCTCTGACACCAGCCATTTATTCTGACAACAGGTAAATCACTCCTGAAAAGAAAACAGAGATAAAATTGTCAGTCAAGGACTTTTGTGCTAAATGAGTTCCAGCTGTTTGCAGCTGCAAACCAGGTTTGCAAAAGAAAATGGGAAATCTATCTAGTGGTGCTCAAGGTATGTGTATGGGGGAGGATGATTCTGGCTTCTGGAAGGCATCTTGGAAACTGGGGGGAAGGTAGATCAAGGGCTAGGGATACTTATCAGCCTTCGAAGGAAGAGATGGCCCCAAACAACAGAGTAACCCCTAAGAAACTTTAATGTTCCAAGAACATTTATGTTGCTGAAAAACCTGTTTATAATTATCTAAGCATAGGGGAGGCAGGCAAGGGAGTGGTGAACACTTGTGTATGTAGAGCGTTATTCTTCACTGACATTCCCATCAAACTTAATTGCCACATAAATTGCTGCAATTGCACCATATGCCTTGTTGTTTTGTCTAAATTTTTACTGATTTGTGGAAACACTATTCTCAGTCTGTATGAGTAGCTGTAACATTTAAGGCAATTCTATAAAAGTATTGTGTGCTTGACAGTCAACTATATTAAATGTTACTCACAAGATGTTGTATTATCTTTTGGTGGTGGTGGTGGCTTTTACAACATGGTCGACAATGGCTTCCTACTCACTGTAGAGCCGAGGCTGGCCTTGAACTCATATCTGTACTCCAAGTGATGAGGTTACAGGCATGTACCACCACTGTTAACCTGTGGAATTGCATTCTACTGCACATATGAACTACATAAAGAAAATATCCCCACATACGGTATTAAAAACCAACAATATAAGCCGGGTGTTGGTGGCGCACACCTTTAATCCCAGCACTGGGGAGGCAGAGGCAGGTGTATCTCTGTGAGTTCGAGACCAGCCTGGTCTACAAGAGCTAGTTCCAGGTTAGCCTCCAAAGCCACAGAGAAACCCTGTCTCGAAAAACCAAACAACAACAACAACAACAAAAAAACCCAACAATATAGTAATAAGAATATATACACATATATGCAAATAAAACAGTTGAAATATTCCTTTTCAGAGCCTGGATCCTCAGGGCCCATGTAAGAAGCTGGGCACACCTATAATCCCAGTGCTGGGGAGGCAGAGCCAGGAATATCCCTGAAGCTCCCTAACTAGCCAATTTAACCATCAGTGAGATGCCAGTTCAGTGAAAGGACCTGTCTCAAAGAAGAAAAAAGCAAAGGAAAGAAAAGTGGAGACTAAGGAAAATGATTGACATCGACCTCCAGTCTCCACACCTCTTCCAACTCCTCCTACATCTATGTGTATCCACATATAAACTTATAACACACACACACACACACACACACACACACACACACACACACACACACACACACACACAAATCTCTTCCAGAATAGTCCAAGGTACATGGCAGAGTATTTACTTGGTTTAAAGGTACAAAACACCCCCCTTCTGGCCCCAGGCTTGCTTTGTAGGTAGACAAATGGCAGAAGAACTTAGAATGGCTGGCAGAATTCCTCTCATCAAAATTTGTGCTGTATTTTAGAACCCCACAACTTTATGCCTCATACCAGCCATTTACTCTAACAGCTTTAACAGTAATAAATTCTAATGGGCACTGTGCGCAACTCTACTCCTTTTCTAGACTCCTTCTTACTTGTGTCTCAGTCCTCAACATTTCCCCTGCCACTCCCATCCCCAACCTTCATCTGCTTTCCTCCGGGTCTAATGCATGCAATGACATCCAATGAGCAGAAATGACGATGGCAATTGCTTGACTGCCTGTTTGTTACTCCTGCAGACCCTTGGAGCTTGTTCATCCTTTCTCACATACCTGCCCACAATAGCTTGTCAGTGCGTTGTTGCTTGGCAATACTGACTCACTGCTTACTGTTCCAATGAAGAGGCAAAGAGATCAGGTGCACTTTCCACATAGTCTTGGCCCATTTTTTTGTTGTCGTATTCAGTACCACTGACTG
This sequence comes from Cricetulus griseus, assembly GCF_003668045.3. NCBI lineage: Eukaryota > Metazoa > Chordata > Mammalia > Rodentia > Cricetidae > Cricetulus > Cricetulus griseus. Next base: position 331,540,137 of record NC_048595.1, read on the forward strand.
GGTAAGTCTTTTTTTTTTTTAAGTTTATTTTGGCTTCTGCTTCATGTCCAGTCTTGAGGGACTGTCCCTGGAGATGACATTCTTTTTAATTTTCATTTATATGTATTTATAATACTCATGGGGTGGGTGCACTATAGCACATGTGTGGAGATCAGAGGACAACTTGTAGAAGTCAGTTCTCCTCTTCTGCTGTGTGGGTCCTAGGGTTTGAACCCTGGTTTAACAGGCTTGGCTGCAAGCTCCTCTACCTGCTGAGCCATCTCACTAGCCATGGTGATGACATTCTTACTGGATAAGACCTATGACATTGTGGGCATTTCATGGAGAGACAGGAAATGTGAAAGACTTAGTTATACTGGCTTTTATATTGGACTTACTACCAAGATAACATATTAGCTTGTAGATTCATTAATTCATTAATTGCATGAATGCATTAGTTCGATCATGACAGCAGAAACTTAGTCCTTTTTTATTTGTGTATTTATTTTCTTTTTAATTATGTGCACATATGTGGGGGTGCACATAATTGTGCTCGTGGAAGCCAGAAGAGGGTGTTGGGATACCCTGGAGTTGCAGTTAGAGGGAATTGTGAGAAACCTGACTTAGATGCTAAGGACAAAACTCTGGTCCTTTGTGAGACCAGAGTTGTGAGACTTTTTACCACTGAGCTGTCTCTCAAGCCCCCACAAGCACCTCTTCAAAATCCCATTTGGTTTCACCTTTTAATATGTTATGATGGGGATTAGATTTCAACCTGAGTTTCAGAGGGGGCAAACCATGTTCAAACCATACATAGCTTTTCTGGTCCCCATTGACTATCATTTGACGCAAGTTCCATGCTCTTTTTTTTTTTTCCTTCTCCTTGAGCCCTAAACTTAAGCCTGATCTATCAACTTGACCTCCAGTGAGTTTGGATCTGGTGTTTAAGCAATTCTAAGTCACTTGTTTGACTATCCTGTTTGGTATAGTGTAAAGGAATTATAACAGGATATGGAATAAGAATGATATCTGTTATTTATTGTGGAAGATTACCCACATCGAAAACCCAGGTTAGACCCAACCTAAACCTCAAAAAGAGAGCGTGTCTTCTCCTTCCCAGCAATTTTATCCCACTCCTTCTATGTACCTGTGACCACGCCTAAATGCTACAGGTTCATGGGATTTCTCCCTACAGTATAGAGGCTCTTAAATGTTAGTGCTCAAACCCTTCCCTTGGGAGATTCTAGTTCAGAGGTCTGAGGTGGAGCTGAAGAATTCTAACATCACCAATTTCCCAAGAGCTGCTGGTCTGGAGACAGTAGCTGCTGAATTATTGGCTGACTAGGAACATATTTCAGTCAGGGTTATCCCAACTCCAGGCACTTGTCTTCAAAGATCCTTCTCTGATCATGAATTTTAAAACATTAGTCTCAAGCTGGGAGTAGTGGCACACACCTTTAGTCCCAGCACTCAGAAGGCAGAGGCAGGTAGATCTCTGAGTTTAAGGCCACCTTGGTCTATAGAGCAAGTTCCAGGACAGCCAGGGCTGCACAGAGAAATACTGTGTATTCATCAGGGTTCTCTAGAATCACAGAATTTCTCTCTTTTTCTCTCTAGAGACAGGGTGTGACAGGGAGAGAGGGGGGGAGACAGAGAGAAAGAGAATGAGAGTTTATTGGAAATGACTTAGAGGCTGCAGTCCAATAATGTCTAACTGTGAATGGAAAATCCAAGAATTTAGTAATTGCTCAGTCCCATAAGGCTGGGTATCTCCACTGGTTTTCTGTATATGGTGGAATCCCAAAGAAGTAGGCTCTAATGCCAGTGAAGGAATGGATGTGCTGACAAGGTGTGAGCAAGCAGATGAAGAATCAATGACCCCTTCCTTCTTCCATGTCCTTATATAGACTTCCCAGCAGAAGGTATGCCCAGATTAAAGCAGGGGCTTCCTGCCTCAAGATCTGGATTAAAGGTGTATGTCATCCAACCTCAAGATCTGGATTACAAGTGTGCCCTCTATTTATGCATGGTAATTTATTTCAGATTTAGTCAAGCTGACAACCAAAAATAGCCACCACACGCTGTCTTGAAAAATCAAAACAAAAAACAAATTAGAAACAATTACTCTCCGACATAAAATTTGCAGCTATCGGGACTTAGATAGCATCAGCAGTACCAATCCTTTCCTGAACACATTCCAGATGCCTCAAGGCAAACCTGGTCCTGCCCTTTGAGTTAGATGTCCCTCTTGAATAGCCAAGTTGAGACCTAGTAAGAAATAGAACTCTCTAGACCTCAGAGACCATTCGTCATTGTGTAGGTCTGTGCACAGAGATGCCACATCTTACCTCTGACTGAAAGGGGTCTTCTAAATTCTAGACAACTTAATGAGACCCAGTCTTCAAGTAAAAAGTAAAAAGAGGGCTGAAGATACAGCTTAGTGGTAGAAAACTTGCCTAGCATGCATGAGGTCCTGGATTCCATCTTCAGTGGAAGTTACAAGCCTAACTCTGAAGACTCTTTAGGCATCTACTTCCCAAAACATTTATTATTTAGCTCACATATTTGCCTGACAGCCACAAAGTTTTTGAAATCTTACATTTTTTTTAGAATTTACATTTATTTGTATCTGTTGTGTGTGGGAGCAAGTGCCAGTCTTAACACCTGTGTGAGAGACATATGTACATGACATGGAGTCCATTCTCTCCTTCTACCATGTAGATCCTGGGGATAAACTCAAATCATCTGGCTTGGTGGCAAGTGCCTTCATCTTCTTTTACCCACTGAGCCATCTTGCCAATCCTTGAAATGCAATATTTTAATTAGTTCACCTTCCCTGTCTCCCTCCCTCCTTCCCTCTTTCCTTTCCTTCCTTCCCTACTCCCTTCCCTCCACTGAGGACCAAATCTAGGGCCTCACACATGTTAGGCAACTGTGCTTGCATCCCCAGACCTCTTACGCTTTATCTTAAGACTTGATCCCATTGAGTTGTCTTGATTAGCTCAGGCAGACCTTGAAATTTCAATATTCTTGCCTTGTTCTCTCAAGACGATGGGCTCTTTCTTTTTAAAGTAAGTATTTTATTATGGCCCTGCACAGTGATACACATAACACCTTTAAACCCAGTGTTCTGCTGCAGAGACAGGCAAGTTATCTATGAGTTGGAGGTTAGCCTGGTCTACACAGAGAATTTCAGGTCAGTATGTGAAGTAAGTAAGTGCTTTTCAAGATGATTGGTTATATAACTCCCACTCTGGAAAGATTTACCTAAGCAGCTACACCTCCCCCTCCCACCTCCACATACACCTCTTATATGTCCTGTCTCGTTTCAAACCACCATAGGGAAGAGATGTATATAAGAAAGTAATGTTTTTGAAAAAGCAACTAATGCTTCCTACCCCACCTCTGCATGGCTAGTATAAGGCAAGCTTATATTGCCACAGAAGGATTTCTGATCCACAGGACAGCGGGGACAGAGTGTAGAGAGCCATCAAGGGCACATGGTAAGGTATCAGTAACATCAGGTCAGTGAAAAGAGTGGAGCCAGGTGGGATTTCCAGGACACACAGCACCCAAAACTTTCTCATTCTTCCTCTCCATGGACTGCAGCCAGAATGGGACTTAGAAAATATGTGGATCTTTATTAGAGTTTCCTGTGCAGCTGAGTTTGGAACCAGGACTCACACACACCAGACGTGAAAACTCAATCACTATGTTATATTGTCCAGTAAAGTTTATATAGAGTTCCTTGTGTTGGGAGTTTGTGGTTTCCTGTCCTTAATCCCTCCAATCATATCATTAGGTATTCTTTGGGGACCAGTCAATGTGTGGCCTTTTGCTTCTTGACAAAACATTTTGAGCATCTAAACTCTCCATTTAATGATCACCTGTGGAGTCACACTGCTTGAGAAATTGTTTCAGATGAACTGGAAACTCTGTGCACCCCACTCCCCTGTTCCTCTCCCAAAGCTAACATAACCGGGAACATCTTGCTTTATCTTCAAATGAGAAGCCCCCATAGACAGTGATACACTATCTACATTGCTCATTTTCAGGTTGACATAAAAACCACAGTGCTTAGCACCCTAATTCACTTTTCACTCATCACTATGTTGAGGCATAGTGATATTGACACGGCCAGTTCCAATTCACCGATCTGTAAGACAACACCACAGCTTGCCTACCACGTTTCCAATTGATTGCAGTATGATTTTCAGTGTTTTATTTTTAGAAGGAACAATTCAATGGCTACTTATGTAAGTATCAACTTTCAAGCATGTACAAAGCCTTACCTAGGATTCATGCTAAAATAATATGGCTAGACTGTAGGCTGAGGAGATCTCCAGCCTTCTTGTATGTTGTCAAGTTGCCTTCTAAAGTAGTTTTGCCAGTTGCACTCGCATAAACAGTGTTTGAGTGTTTCCATTTTTCCACTTTCTTGCAAATGCATTGTACTTGTTTTTATACTTTCTGATAACCTCTTGAGTTTGAAATGTTATATTATTTTTAAATTTTACTTGCCTGATTACAAAAGAAGCTGGGCATATTGGTGACAAATATGATATCTTCTGTGAAGAGCTATTTAGCAGTGTCTGGGTTTTTATGTTTTGGTCTTATTATTGTTTTGTAAGAGTCCTCATGGTTTTTATTAACTATGATTTGGGAATATATGTTCCGAGTCTATATTTTCTCTTTATTTTTACTATTTCAGTGCATACAAGTTTTTAGTTTTGTGTAGGCAAACTTTAGGCTTTCCCATTTGTGTTTTTATGTTATTTCAATGACCTCAGAGACAGCAAATATTTTCTATCCAAGAGCTGTCTAAAAGTTCTACCTTTCACATTTATATCTGTAGCCTTCTTGGAAGTGATTTGTGTGAGGTACAGGCTGTTGTAATGGCGCTCTTTCCTCCCAGCTAGTGACACTGGCTATCACAGAGCTTGAAGTCATGGCAACACGATAAGCGATGTGAGAACTAGGTTATAGTAAAAGCAGTGAGACTGTAAACATGCTCTCATAAAAGGAAGAGGCTTTCACTAGAACCTTACTCTGTTCTAACTCCATTCTGTCCTGGCCACCAGGTGCACATAGTCTTGGGCTGCATGGGGGAGGGGCGTTGCTGGAAAGGTGGAAAGGTGGAAAGCTGACTTGGGGGATAGGACTCATGGATGAAGCCTTTATGGGTCATCACCCATGTTAGGGTGTGAGCATTCAATGAGTCACTCATTCTAGTAAATAACATCAATAAATCCATTGGTTCTCTAAGTTGGACTTGGATGGAATCACTTCTCTGGCTTTTTGGTACCCTATTTCAGGTAACTATGCCTTCTTTATATCTCCCCAGTAAAAGTCACACAACAGACTCACATTTCTTCTTGTGAACAGACATCAGCATTTTCTTAGTGAGATTTATTCATTTGTGAAATCAACTCTCACATAAGATGTACCACTAAACATGACACTGAGTTATGACTCTCTCTGTGTGTGATACAACACACAGGTAAAGTGATAGAACACAATGCCTTCTTTATGATCTCCAACAGTTTGGATGCACAGTTTCTTTGTTCTCCCATGGAAATAGTACAATTAGTCAAGGTCCACAAAAAAAACCAAAACAAAACAAAACAAAAACACCAAATATATACCCTGTGATTAATCAAACTAACCTCTAAAAATTACATATATTTTTAAAAACCAAACAAAAATGATTTCATTCATCCTGTGTCATTCGTACCTAAAAGGAAGGCACATTTGCTTGAGGCCCTAAAATGTTCTGATATTCCCTGGAACCATTTCTGTGGTAGCTTTGAGACAAAATGTCTTGGCCAGAACTTTATTTTTCTAATCCCAGGGAAGATACAAACTCAGCAATAGTGCATTGCTCCAAATGGGCTGTCCAAGGACCTCCCACTGAGAGCTCCATAAACTTACAGCTTGGGTTACTCAGTGAGGTCACCCCATGCGGGTTGGTGGGCAGATGGCCAAACTTTGATACAAGGCTGTAATCAGATTCCAAAATAGGTACACACACACACACACACACACACACACACACAGAGCCTTTCCTTGTTTCTAGCTTAAACTTGTGATTTACAACAATTTGGAAAAACTCCAAAGAGGAATATATCAGGTCAACCTAGAATAATGTTTCCAAATAATTGCTTCAAGTTTGTTTCAGGGAACTTCTATAATTTTTTTACTCATACGTAATTTTCTATTACAACAAGATTAAATAACAAGTACCCCATTTAATTTAAATTTAGCATAAGTCACAAGGAAATAATAGAACTAGGAGAGAATTTAGTCCAGTAATAGTTCCCAACCTTGATTGTACTATTATCTGTAGCCTTAAAACTTTTTCTTTTTTTACTTAGTAGACTTCTTAGGGGAGGCCTTACTCTCTTTGTGGAGCAGATGGGAGTAGGGGGATGGAGTGGGGGCATTGGGAGGAGAGGAGGGAAGGAACTAGGATTGGAATGTAAAAAATAAATTAATAAAACAATTTTTTAAATGTGTCTATTTCAGATTGGCAAGATGGTTCAGCAGGAAAAGGCCCTGCCATCAGGCCTGACAACTTGAGTTTGGTCTTCAGGAGCCACATGGGACAAGGAGAGACTCAATTCCCAAAAGTTGTCCTCCGTCTCACCAACACATTCTGTGGTATGTATACAAAATAAATAAATCATTAAGGTCATAAAAATATCAATGCCAAAGCTGCAAACCAAATAAATAATATAGGGCTGCTGGGCCTAAGTCAGTGTTTTCCAACGATCCCTGAGTGATTTCACTATGCAGCTAAAACTGAGAACTCAGTGGTCAAACATTTAATAGATTGAGAAAGCGAGCTTAAGTGACTTTTCATGATGTTTTAAAACTTGCCCTATTCTATATGATAACCATTCTCAACAAGTAGCTGTTAAAATTTAAATGTGTTCCAATCAAATAAATTTAAATTTGAGTTTCCTCCCATATTTTACAAGTGCTCAATAATCCACGTGTAGCCAGTGGCTACCATATTAAGCAGAAAGGATACAGAGGCATCTGTCAAAACAATACTTTCTCTTAGGTATTGCTGTAAGAGAGGTAATTTTATGTGTGTTCATGTCTTCCTCTTTCTTTCTTTCTTTTTTTTTTTTTTTTTTTTTTTTTTTGAAACAGGGTTTCTCTATGTAGATTTGGCTGTCCTGGAACTCGATTTGTAGACGAGGCTGACCTCGAACTCACAAATATCCACCTGCCTCTCCCTTCTGAGTGCTAGGACTAAAGGCCTGTACCACCACCACGTCCATAAACATCTTTCTTTAAAGTGTGGCAAAGGGTTGTCTTATGCCTCGCTAAAGATTTCCATGTAAGTATTAATTAGTTTCAAATTACAAGCCATTATTCTACAATGTTAGTATAACAAAATATTTTTAAAGCAAGAGTATCTCACTAGCAGCATGGAGTTCAATAAAGCACCTAATACCAAAATAAAGATGAAAGCTTCATAGGCCATCATAGACTCAAATCCATGTCAATCCACCTCTACCCCTAAACCCATGGATAATAATCCAAAAGAACAATCTGTTTCTTTGACTGGTGAGCAAAGCATATTGGAAGAAACAGAAAAGCTACATTTCCCACTGAGTGGGCTGTTAGACCCAAAGCCAGTTCACAAGTGTGTCCAGACACAGCCGCAACCCCAAGAGGGCACACAGGAAAGTGGTGGAAGACAATACCTCCTCCTATGGATCAAAAAAACAAGGCACCATTAAGGAACCAAGAAGAACTAAGTTTTCTCATCCTGAGTATAATAAGATTTATCACCAGCATTATCATGTTTTTAAGTTAGAGAACAGATTTTTGTCCCTTAAAATACCCTGGCCTCTTAGAATAAACATGCGTGCAGGACAACAGAGGTCCTAAAGCAGGTGCTGGTGCTGGCAGAATTTCTGTTGAGTTGGTAGTATTTTTGTCAGAGCATCTATCTTTAAAAATTTGCTAGCTTTGTTTTTTCAGTTGTGTTATGAAATTGAAATTTAATACCACTGTTCCTTGTGAATACATTGTTCCTTGTCATGTGGCTCAGTGTTTCTCATTCCCAAGTGTATTACATCAAGTCATGAGCTAAACATGCCTAAGATTAAGCTAGAGGAAGCCAGCTAGCCAATAATGTAAGAAGCCAATCTTAGAGATTACAGCATCCCAAGCATTTTACAGAGATTGCATCATTTAATTCCCACAACTCACAATGATCTAAGTACTAATATTATTCTTTTACAGATCCTAAATTATTTAGTTAAGGTCACTCAGCTTTTGAACCCAGGCAGCGGAGCTTTCAAAGGAAGCAATTTACTGTTTTCACCATGGACTTCATAAAAAGGCCATACTTGATTTTTTCAAGATCAGAGACACAGGAATGAACTGGCCATCTGGGCAGGGGGAAAACTCTCCCTGGTAACAAGGTGTGGATGTGGACTTGGATAGCTGGGATTCCAAGATTTCCAAGACTGCTTTGTCAGAATATGTCCTTATAGTTAATTTGACACTGATCTTTCTTGTTCTCTGGCAACAGTAGTAGTTGCAAAAACCAGAGACTAGGAAAGAGAAGGGGAGGACATAAAACAAAATAGCAGTAGCTGTAGGCGCTCCTCCAGTGGTTATGCAATATTCCCCAGTGTCTGGGCTCTGGGAAGACTGCGGGGGAGGTAAGGTTTCCTGCCCCAAGGTAGGGGGCCTGAGATGGAGAGATATCTGCATTAATTAGATCGTTATATAAAACATCACCTTTCTTCAGGCCATATTCTCTCTTTGGTAACCTTTACAAATCTCAGCGTGTTTCCACATTTCATTTACAAATGCAAACAAGAAACCCAGTCAGCTCCAACATTACTAGCATCCCAGCTGGCACAAACCAAATTATTTTCTCACCCAGGCAGCAACCTGAGGTTGTTATCAGCATCAGCATGCTCTTTGGGTCATTTTATAGCCACTCTATTTCTTTGCTCACTGTACCACAGACTAATGCAACTTTCCCAAGTAGTCCTTCGTAAAGCCCTTTGAACTTGCCTATCTCCTTCTACAAAGCCTCAAGAATTTTATTTTTTCAAAGTGAGACTTGGATGGGCCTGAAGTGATAACTCCAGCTGTTAAAAGTGCTTGCTGCCCTTGCAAAGGACCAGAGCTCAGCTCTCAGCACCCACATTAGGAGGTTCACAACTTGTTGTAACTCCAGCTCCAGGGGATGTTATGCCTGGCCTCTACAGGCACCCACATAATACACGTACCTACAAACAGACTTTCATACAGACACATCAGTAAAAAAGAAATAAACTTTAAAAAACGGCTTTAAGAGGAGTTTGAGGTTCACCTCAGAATTGAGTTCCAATACATGCCCTCAAGTCCTCTCTACTGTCAACATCTCATACAGAGCAGTCCATCTATCACCGGTACTAATGTCAACTGAGGTCCAGCCTTCCCATGAGCATTTCCGGTTGGTGTTGCACATTCCATGGAGTTAGACAAATTCACAGTGAGTTACATGAAGCCACCATTATAACATCATTCAATTAGTTATCTTTAAATAGTATTGTCTTAAGTTTTCACATCATGATTTTAAAATATGCTTTATTTCTCAGAGAAGTTTTAGATTCAAATATTCAAATCAAAACTGAGCAGAAACCACTGAGTCATCATACATACCCTTCCTTCACACACATGCAGCCTCTCGTATCGTCAGAATCCTACACCTGAATAAATACATTGGTTTCAATCAATGATCCCTCACTGACCAATCCTTGTCATCCAAAGTCCACAGTTTACAACAGAGATTGGTCTTCCTGGTGTTCGTTCTATGGGCTTTGAACAGATGTTTAATGGCATGTATCCATCATTATAGTATTATTCAGAATCATTTTGCTGCCCTAAAATTTCTGTGCTTCATTTATCTCTCTCTCCCTCCTGCCCTGGCAATTGGTAACCACTGAATATGTTATGATCTCCAAAGTCTTGCCTCTTCTAGAAAGTCAGGAAGTTGAGATCATACAGTACATATAGTACATATCATAAAATACACAGTTTTCCATTTGGTCTTCTATTGTGCAGTAATATGCATTTAAAACTTAAGTTCCTTCATAGCTCTTTTTTCTTTTCAGAGACAAGGTCTCAGTGATCCCAGGCTTGCTTAAGTTGAATATGTTGCCAAGGATGTCACTGAATTTCAGATCCTCTTGCCTCCACCTCCAAAGTGCTGAAATTTCAGGCACAATAGGTTTTATGTTATTCTGGGGATTGAAGCCAGGACTTCATACATGCTAGGCAAGCACTCTTTCAATGGAGTTACACCCCCCAGCCAGTTCATTTACTATGACCCCTGAATAATATCGCATTGTCTGGATGTACCACAGTTTATTTATCCATTCACCTACTAAGGAGCAGCTATTGAAAACTTTTAGGTGAAAAACTTTATGTGTGCATAAATTATCATTGTGTTTGGTTACATACAAAGAGTTTGATTGTGGATAATTTGCCCATACTTTTTAGATCCATTTAAACTAGGTATATACCATTTATATTTTTTGATGAAATCCTCTTTGTACATACATATTCATGGCTGATTATGACAGTATATTATGTGTTTCCCATCACAGAATATGAATGTATGGGTAATTCATGAAGAATAGAGTTATTTCACAGTTTGTGAAGACTGGGAGGTGTCTAAGATGAAGTCACCAGTGGACTGGTTCCTCTCTAGTTCCAATATGGCACCTTGTAGCTGCATCCTCCAGAAGAGAGGAAGACTGTTCTTACATGGGAGAAGAACAAAGAACCCCGTGTGGCCCCTTAAATCTATTCATGAGGGCACAGTGATCAGAACCTAAACACCTTCCAAAGCACTACACCTGAAATAGCTGTTGCACTGTGGATTAAGTTGCCAACGCATTGATTTTGCAGGAGACAAATACATTCAAACCATAGCAGGTAGTGTGTATACTCAGGTCTGAGAGTCCCTGCTTATTTTTGCTAGATAATTCATAGATTGTCTCATTGTTTCTGGGAAGCTAATAGACTGTGAATTCACTACAAGTGCCTTTGTGCTTGGACTGACAGTGAGTGACAGCAGACAAGGTTGGGACTCTGAGACACCCCTCAGGCAGTCAGCCTAAGAGCCAGAAATCTGCAGTTGCCTTGGCAACAGCTGAAGTTTCCTGTCATGGACTGAAAAGTATGCACGATGTCTCTTCATTTGTGAAAAGTCTATTTTACGCTCTCAATCTGCCTGCAGCATAAATATGCCAGGAATAAGACCCTCAAGACTGGGTTTCCTCCTTCTGGTTTTGAAATACAGATTTAAGACTCATAGTAGAAGGTGAAAAGGAGCCCCCTCTTCTCTTACACACACACTCACACACACACACACACACACACACACACACACACACACACACACACACACCTACTGCTATCATGCACAAATATTCTAATGCAGACAGAATTCATAGTCTTGAGGTTCCAGACAATTCTATCTTAGACACAACAATTGCTTTAGGTCATCATGGAGAGAAAGAACTCAGTGATTTTTTTTTTCAGAGACTCCCCATGCCACTTGTTGCATTTTCAGATTCTAACAATGTAGAGTAGATGAAAAATTGAAATATCTTTAATAATTACATATTCGACAGCACGCACTGTATCTTAAGCATTGTCAAAAGAACTCTGCACATTCTCCAAAAGCAACTTTGCTCTCGTCTAAATGACTTAGGAAGCCCCCCAGCCGTGCACGGACAATAGACACTTTCCTTCTCTCAACCTCCTCTAATTGATGCTTCTGTTTGAGCCCAAAGGGCTGCAATTTCCTTGATTGTCTCTCCCTCAGAATTCCCCAGACTACTGCTTATCTCAAAAGCCTAAATTTCTGCCTGTGCCAGCTACAGGTATGTAAATAACATTTAAGCTTTCTTCCCTCCTTTGAAGAGTTAAGCACTGAGTCTCTAACAAACATCCTCCAGATTTTATTTTAGAACTAAGAGAGTAACTGGATTCCCTAAAGCAAGAAGCTTCCCATACATCTATTCTACCTTGAAATCAAGGTGGGTGGTGGGGGGGACACAACACCCAAATGGATGACATACTCAGGTAAGGAAGACAGAGGAGAACATTTGTGTGGATGTTCTAAGTGGATCCAGCAGTTCTGCTAGTCATGCCATGAAAGCAGATCTGCTCCTAGTGCCCTTTGGTAGCAAGAGAGAAAATATGAAGACAAAAAGAACAGATTTTATGTGGCTTCTCCTTTGCCACAGCAGAGGATAGCAGGAGGCCTAGTATTGTAACATTGAAGTGTCCCAGTTGCAGTGAACAGGCAACAGTGAAGCAGGGTAAGTGTCCTGAGAAACATGGATCTGCATCTAAGGCAGTTTCTGTTCACTCGACTCACCTTCCTCTCATTTTGGTCTGAGGCACTCATGCTGCCTCTTTTGTGGGGGTTTTAAATGATTCAGTATCCTAGAGGGTCCAGCACTGAGAAACAGTAAACTGGCTCCTTACCCTAAAGAACTTCCAAGATGGCTGTTGACATACTTGGATCTCAACACAAACTCCATGATAGGAGGTTGAGCTCTCAGAAGGGTTACCTAATTCATGGGAGAAGAAACATCACAAACTAACATTCAGAGTTAGATTAAAAGAATTAGAAATGAGTGCTGTGGAATAATCCTTTTGCACACTGTGAATATGTGTTGCTCCCATTGGTTTAATGAAGGGACTAACTGGCCAATAGCTAGGTAGGAAGAGATTAGGTGGGAGAGCCAGACTGAGAGAACACTGGGATGAAGAAGGGTGGAGTTGCCAGCCAGATGCAGAGGAAGCAGGATGTGTAGAAAATGAAGTGACAAGCCCTGAGCCACGTGACAGCAGGTAAATTAATAAATAGGATTAATTTAAGTTGTAAGAGCTAGTTAATTAGTAAGAAGCCTAAGCTATCAGCCAAGCATTTATAATTAGTAGTAAGTCTCTATATGGTTATTGGGGAGCCAATGGTCATGGGGGAAAAAGCCTATAAATGAGGAATATTGAAAAGGAAATCAAGAGAGGCACTCTACATCTCCCTCCCTACAAAAGAATTGACAATGGCATGGAGACCCTGGGGTAGTCCTTAGGGAATATAAACTTTATCAAATTGTTAATAGAGAAGAAATGTTGACCAACAGAGTTGATGAAGTAGGCTTTTACTTAGCACAAAGCTAAGAAGGAGAAATCAAATGCTTCAGAAGATGAGACAGGATTGTTGCAAAACATACATAGAACATTAGCAGTGTCTACAAATAATGAATTTGAATTTAAGAATGCCAAACTTGCCAATCAAAACATTTCTGCAGGCCATATAGTTGATGCCTGGTCATATTCGACAGGCTCCAGGGGAGAAAGGAACCTCTTTTTCTAAGATACAGACTAGTCATCAAGAGATAGATTATCTATTTGAAAAGAACTGGTCTGAAGAGCAGAAGTCACACAGACAACAACGGCCAATGCTAAGATTGAGAGGCAGCTGGGTGATTGATGGCTCAGCTACATTAAAATTCCAGAAAGTGAGACAGTTTGCCTACTAGAGGGCCAGGAAAGTCATGAATACATTGAGACATATTATAGGTAATAATGAATGCTCCAAAGTCACCAAAGGATAATAAGACATTCTGCCCAATAGTTTTATCAATGAACTTCAGGTTTTTTCACCATGCTTTAAAAATTGTACATACTTGCGGGCTCCCTTGTGATAATCCAAATCCTGTTTATATAAAATAGCCTTTAAAAAAGCACATATCCTTTAAATTTAAAGGTGCAGCTTTAAAGGTACAGTGTTTATCCTTTATGCTATATACTTAGATTTACATGTAAATAAAGAAGGCCTTGTATGTATGCATAGGATATCCACATTATTTATAAAGAGTCTATGAACATCAAGTCACTTCCTGTCAGGTGCCAGAGCCCTATGATTTAGACACTGGGAAGCACAAGTCTTGGCTATGATTTTAATCCATCTGGACACGATTTTGTAGTTTGTGTGCATATGATGTGTTTTTAGAGGGACAGAACTATAGCAGTCATTATTATGTCCTACACATACCCTTCCTTCACACATACACAGCCTCTCCTATCATCAGGATCCTACACCAGAATACATAGGTTACAATCAATGACTCCTCACAGGAGTCCAATGCTTGGAAAAATACATGTTCAAACTAGCTGTGCTGACCAGCAATTCTGCCTAGAAAATAGTATGCCAAGCCCAGCCAGCCTTGAACTCCTTGGCTGGTACCAAGTACATTCCTTTGGGCTGGGAACCTTGGGTATTCCTGACTTGATGTTACCTGAACTCACTGGGAACAGCAATAAAGTCTGCTAGATGGTTTAGATACTGGGTTACATGTAGTCCTCAAAATCTTGTAATTGTAGTCCCATATACACACATTTTAAAGTGGGGGGGGGAATTAAATTTCAAATAGCTTCTCCAAGATCGCTTGTGGGATGTTTGTACAGGGTGTGAAGATGTATTGCTGTGATTGGTGTAATAAAAAGCTAATTGGCCAATAGCTAGGCAGGAGAGAATGGGAAGGACTTCCAGGGGAGAGGAGAAAAACTAGGAGGAGAAATCTAGGCACAAGATTTCTCCAGCAGACTTGGAGCATGTCGAATGTGTGGTACTAAGAGGAAAGTTCATTGAGCCACTCGGCAGAATGTAGATTAATAGAAACAGGCGAATTAAGTTCTAAGAACTAGTTAGAAAAAGCCTAAGCTAAGACTAATTTTTCATAATTAATAATAAATTTCCCTGTCGTTATTTGCAGTCTGGCAGTCCAAAAAAGTTTGACGAGAAAACTTGCTACAATTGCTAATTATTGTTCATTTCTTTATAAGTTTGACTCTGAAACCCAGACTCTTACAGTGAAGCAAACAAACAAACAAACAAACAAACAAACCCAGGGTAGTACTTTCTATTGAGAAAGAAGTAAGTTGACTTGAACCTAATAGATACCGTTAAGTGGAAATTTAATGTTGACTCTTTATTTATTTATTTATTTATTTGAATACTTAGGGCTCTTACAGGTTTGGTAAATGAGAAAACCAAGTTACACGCCTCTGATAACATCTGTTTTCTTAGCCTGCTAAATAAGGTATAATGGAAAGAAATATGACCCTGTTAGCACATATCTCCCCATGCCATACAGGCCCAAATACTTGGCACCTTCCCTGAATACCACACCAGAAAAATGGGATGTAAAATATCAGAAAAATCTCTTCGAAACGTTGCCACTCCACACAAGAGCAGTCTTCCCATGCGAGCCAGAACCTTCCCTCTAGGCCATCTGCAGAGCTCCCAGCAGCCAGCCTGCCAGGAAGCCTCAGTCACCTGGGTTTCATGTATGATTTGGAACAGGCTTCTCAAGGTTCCATTAGCAGTTTTTTGTTTTTTAATATTTTTTTTTTGCCTCTAACCCACAAATTGCTCATCAGCAGTAAGAAATGGCCCATGGTGAGACTACAAATGTTACAAGATTCAAAACATCACAGAGTGGCACTTTTTGGCAAGAAAAACCCTGAGCTAATTGAGGAAAAAAAAACCAAAAGCTCAATTAGCTAGAGAAGAGGGGGAATCAATTCGGGACATTTGCTGATGGATGATAAAGACTCGATGTGGACATGCGCTAAAAAGTACTGGTAGGCTAGGGTTACATAAATAAAGTTAAAGAAAGAGAGGGAGTTTGGAGAAAGACAACTTCAATTTCTAAAATTATGTTTACTTATTTATTTCACGTGTACACTCATGCATGAGACACAGTGAGCATGTGGGAGTCAGAGGGCAATGTGCAAGAGCTGGTTCTCTCTTTCCACCATGCGGGGCCCAGGTATTGAATTTGGGTTATCAGGCTTGGTGGTGTCTTTATCCACTGAGCCATTTTTCTGGCCCTAAAGAGGACCTGAAGAGTCCATCTCCATTCACTTTTATTGTTTTCATTCAGTGTGATTTTTTTTTCTAAATAAGGTTCTTAAATTATATATGGGACCCAGTTATAGGAAAGATCTCCCCATGTTGTATAGTCCCAAATAGTTGGTTCTCCTTTGTTGCACACCATACCAGCAAACCAGAAAGTGAAATATTAGAAAAATCTCTTCAAAACCCCTTACATATATAGCTCTCTCTCTCTCTCTCTCTCTCTCTCTCTCTCTCTCTCTCTCTCTCTCTCACACACACACACACACACACACGTATATATGGATGTATATAAATCTTTCAACATGTAAATTATATAGTGAAATGAAGACAGAGGAACATAGAGAACATTCCATTTGAAATCTAGTTGGAGGAGTGTGTGTGTGTGTAAATCTGAATTTCATGGCTTCCATGGATCCACGTGGGAGAACAGTCATCAGATATACTCATGTCCTAAGAATGGTCTAATTTTTGCTTGAGAGGGGATGGTATTCATGACAAGATCTTTTGTGACTTACTTTCATCACTTTTAAATTCTTCATTGTTCACATCAGATCAACTCCAATTTAATAAAAAAAGAGACGACAATTCAAGAATTGGAATACCTAGAGACAGGAACAATCTTGGAATCAGGCTACTGACCTATATTTTCAAATTTTACCAAAATGCCTATCTCACTACACAAAACAGCAAATGAGAGAATGAGGTATAAAAGCAGCAGAAGAAGCCCTTGGGGTGTTCTCTCCATCTAGACATCCACTATACTGGCAGAACTTATGTTTTGGAATGCAGGAGGCTATGGAAGACTTGAACTTTCTGGGGTACACTGCACAGAAGCAGCTACCTATCTGCTACTTGCAGCCCATGGTGGCTGTGCCTGGAGCCCAGCATGTTCCTAGAGAAGCATGGATTAAGTTTTGCTGAGACCAGCATGAATAAAAAGGATCTTTCATTCTGGATATTTGTTCCTAAAGATAAGACATTCATGCTCTTGTCCTCCATACCGCTTCTCCTTCCTGATATGCAGATAAAGATGATGGTGGGCAATTCTGTCCTTCCTCTCTCGTGTCTTGTTGTTGAAAGCCCTTTTCTCTCCATTTGAAGTAACTTCCAGGACATTTAAAAATCTAGCGCTCTCCCTGCCCCATCCATGTTTCTCTTTTTTATTTAAAAACTAGGACATTTTGTGAGGCACAGAACATGTGGCTAGATAGGTCATGGGCTCCAGGGGAAAATCTACTATTATTCTGCTAAATGGATATAGCAATAAAATGTCTCCTAATAACTTACTGCTCTGCCCATTGATCAGCTATCACTCAGCCCTCCTTAGAGAATCTTCGTTTAACACACAGAGACCTACAACTGCTCAGTACACAGAGGATAAGAGACTTCAGGGTATTCAGCCATAAATGTCTCCCCTCAATGCTCAGAAATCTATGCAGAAGAGGAGGCAGAGAGAAAGAGCCAGAGAGTGTGAATAACTACAAGGAAATAGTGCTTTCCAAACACAACAGGGCAGTGGTACATATGAATTCACAGTGGTTGTGACAGTATACACAGGACCTGAGCAAGCTCAAAACAGAAAATACTCACAGCATGGAGGAGGGGAGGGGTGAACAATGTTTCACCCCTGGCTGAGGAGTTGTTGGCATTTGATTGCTACTGGGAGAGGGGATGTTGTGGGATATTTGGTCGCATTGTGAAACCCGAGACTATATTAATAGTATCAACCTAGGATCAGGAAGCAGAGTCAGTAACTACTTGACAGGATCTAGCCATAGAGTGCAGAGGAGCCAGGAAAATGAATAGAGATGCATAGGAAGGAGTAGAAAGGGACTTGGAAATTGGAGTTTTGCGGGGTTTTTTGTTTTGTTTTGTTGTTGTTGTTTTGGTTTTGGTTTGGGAGTTGGAGATGCTCTCTTGCTGGGTCTCTGGCCAAATAAACGAAAGTCAGCTGGTTGTTTCTCAGCCTCTCTGAGTTAGCAGGTTTCACCCCAACATCTGACTCCCAGGTCTATAAATAGAACAATAGAGACTTAGTCAAAAACTACATTTGGCAGCAGTGGCAGAGCTGGATCCAGAAGGACCAGAAATTCCTTCAGGCCTTGATCTGAGTGGAGGGGCAGGGGTGCTGACTGCAGGGCAGTGGGACTACAGACAGTAGTTAACATATCAGTCGATTCAGGTACAGCCACTAAACCGTTGTAAAAACAACAAGGGAAAAACAGTGGTGCAACACTACACTAACCACACCCCAGGGCAGGTCCACTCCCAGGAATAGTTGGCCAACATGAACTGGACTTAATTTTTTAAAGTGACAGACAGAGAGTTGGGGAGGTACAGAGGAGGGGGAAATCTGGGAGGGGTGGAGGAGGGAGATGAATATGATCAAAATACATTGTATAAAATCCTCAAAGAATTAATAAAAATATTTTTAAATGAGGACATTTTACAAAAATTGCATATCTGGGGACACTTAGAAAGTGACCATAGGTTTTCAGTGTTACAGTTTGAATGTAAAACACATCCTGAAAGTTCATACTTTGTTTGGTCCTTGAGCCATGATGCTACTTCAAAAGACATGGAACCTTTAGGAGGTAGGACCCTTGATGAAAGTTGGTCACTAGGGGCGAGCTTTTGCAGCCTAACAGCCCAACTTGTATTTGGCCTTTCTTTGCTTCCTGTTGCTGCCACGTGACCAAGCTGTATCCTGGAACTTCTACCATCATAGTAGCATAAGCAGTATTTGCCTCTGAGTGGTGGATAGCCGTGGGCTGAAATTTCTCTTAAACTGTGGGGCAAAATAAACTTTTCCTCCCTTAAGTTGTGCCACTAAAGCATTTTGGTCACAGTGCCACAAAAGTAAGGAATATACACAGGGTAATGCTGAGGATAAAAACAGACTCAAGAAGATCTTAGATTTATATACTAGGCTCGTCACTGGAACATGCAACACACAATAATTTTGTGAAACCAACAAATAAAACAAAAACAAGTAACAGTAAATAATGAATGGGAAGGAAGATCTAAGGTTTTCAGTTATCGGATGCAATTACCTAGCTTGCACAAGTGTACATAAATTATTCAAATGGGGGGAAAGTCAACAGAATTAGGATGTATGTATTTATTGGAGTAGGTTCCATGACTTAGGAGAAGAGAAAACAGAATGAAGAAAAAATTGAATCTGAAATTTGCTTTTTATATTCAATAAAATTGGTAGATATTTAGCTAGATAGACTGAAAAATGGAGAAAACTCAAGTTACTAAGATCAGAAAGGGTACAGATTTTAAAGCCTACTCTATAGAACTAAGAATAATTTTAAGGGTACTATGTACAACTGTACTTCAACAATTAGGATAACTTATTAAATGGACCCATTCCCAGAGAGACCAAACCTATCAACACAAAATCAGATTCATGCCTTATACTTTAAACTGGGCCAAGGACCTGTGTCTGGGAGAGCCATAGGCCCTAAGGGAGAACCTACTGCTATTACTCTGCTAAGTGGACATTGTATTAAATTGCCCCCTAAGTACTTATCTTTATACACACAGATCAGTGCATCTCTCAACCTTCATTAGAGAAGCTTCATTTTGCAGCAGACAGCAATACAGACACCTACAACTAGTTAGAGTACGAAGAATAAAAGACTCTGAAGTGCTCCCCTTAAATAGGGCATTATATTCTCCTAAGGTTCTAGGGAAGAACATAAAAGGGGAAGAAACATTGTAAGAGCCAGAAATAGTGAAGGACTGCTGTGGAACGATGTTTTCTGGACATGGAAGAGATGTTGCACATATAACCCACAGCTGCTGTGACTATAAGAACAGGACCTAATCAAGACCAAGCTGCACAAAATTCTGTGGCAGTTGGGGGATGAAGTCTTACCATTCTTTGAGGAACTATTGCAACTGGTGAATTCTGGGGAAGGCAGAATCAATTTTGTTTAGATGTGGTCCCTCATAGACTGTACGTGTTCCAGGGAATGGTACTACATCCATGCACATATTGGAAACACTAAGTGGACTCAGTATTTAAAATAGACTAGGTGGGCCAGACATGAGGGCACATACCTTTAATCCCAGCATTCAGAAGGCAGAGGTAGGCATATCTCAGAGTCTGGGGCCAGTTCAGTCTCACACAGTAAGCGCTAGGTCAGCCAGAGTGACATAGAGAAAACCTGTTTCAAAAAAAACATAACAAATACCAATGTTGGAAGAGAATACATGAAGTTGGTAGGGAGAAGTGGTGACGATGGGTGATAAGAGAAGTTAGAGGGGAGGAAGTAGAAATGATTCTAATGAGAACATTATATTCATGTATGGCATCCTCAAAAAATTTAAAAAAAATAAATAGAAAATTTAACCATTCCTATAGCTGTAAGGATATTAAATAAGTAATAAATTAATCTCTCAACAAATAAAGCCCTAGAGCTTATGGGTTTACTGATATTCTCTAACAAATAACTAATCAGCTGATAGCAATCAGAGAGCGTAATTCCTTACTCTTTCTATGAGGCTAGCTGTCTTACTTAATTTTCTGTTTCTATGATAAAACACCATGACCAAAGCAATTTATAAAAAGGAAAGTGTTTAATTTGGGGCTCACAGCTATATAGGGTTAGAGTCTATGACCATCATGACAGGGACTGTGGCAGCAGGCAGGCAGGCATGGCTCTGAGTCAGGAGCTGAGAGCTTACCTTTTTTCGGTTTCGTTTTGTTTTTTGGGAATTTGTTTTTGTTTGTTTGTTTTTTGAGACAGGGTTTCTCTGTAGCTTTGGAGGCTGACCTGGAACTCAAGATCTGTAGACCAGGCTGGCCTTGAACTCATAGAGATCCACCTGCCTCTGCCTCCTGAGTGCTGGGATTAAAGGAATGCGCTACCACTCCCCGTCGAGAGCTCACATCTTATTCCACAAGCACAAGAAAGAGATAGCTAAATGGGAATAGCATGGGCTTTTGAAACCTCAAGATGTGAGCTCTCAGCTACTGCTTAGTGCCATGCTGGCCTGCCTGCTGCCATGTTCCCTGCAAAGATGGTCACAGACTCTAACCCTGTGTAACTGTGAACCCCAAATAAACTCCTTCTTCTATAAGTTGTCTTGGTCACAGTGTCTTATAGCAAAACTAAAAGTAATAAATGAGCTCAACAAAGTAAGAACAGTTAAGATTTAGATATTCTGCAAAAGGATCTATAAACTCAGTGCAATCCCTAACAAAATCTAAATGACTTTTTTGGCAGAATATAAAAATACATCCTAAAACTCACATATAATCTCAGGCAACATATAAATTGTCAAAACATATCTAGAAAAAAAATTAAAGAACAAAGATGGAGGACTTGTATTTTCTGATTTAAAAAAAAATTCTAAGTAGTCAAAATAGTGTGGTACTGATATAACCATAGACATATTGATGAATGAAATAGAATAGAGTCCAGAAATGGATGGAACTAGAAGAAAACATCCTGAGTGAGGTTTCCCAGACACAGAAACATGGTATATACTCACTCATAAGTGAATAATAGACATAGAGCAAAGGATAACCAGCCTACAATCCACAACCCCAGAGAAGCTAGGAAAAACAAGAAGGACCCGAAGAGAGACATACATGAACTCCCTGAAAAGGGGAAAAGGACAAGATCTCCTGAGAAAATTGTGAGCATGGGGGCAATGGGGAGAGAGGTAGGAGAAAGAAGAGGGGAGAAGAGCATGGGAGTGGAGAACATGAGGATCAGGAAGGTCAAGTTGTGGAAAGAACAAAAAAGAGAGCAAGAAAAGAGATACCTTAATAGAGGGAACTGTTATGGGCTTAAGAAAGCTGGCACTAGGGAAATCTCCAGGAATCCAATAGGATGACCCCACCTAATTATCTAAGCAATAGTCTAGAGGTTACCTTAAATTCCCTTCCCTATAATGAGATTGATAACTACCTTATATGCCATCATAGAGACTTTATACAGTAGCTGATGGAAGCAGAAGCAGAGATACACAGCTAAGCACTGAGCCCAACTCCTGGAATCCAGTTGTAGAGAGGGAGGAGTGATGAGCAAAAGGGTCAAGACCATGCTGGAGAAACCCACAGAAATAGCTGACCTGAGCAAGTGGGAGCTCATGGACCCCAGTCTGACAATTGTGGAACCAGCATAGGAACGAACCAGGCCCCCTGAATGTAGGTGGCAGTTGGGAGGCCTGGGCAGTCTATGGGCCACTGGCAGTGGAACCAGTATTTATCCTTAGTGCATGAATGGGCTTTGGGAGCCCATTCTCTAGGGAAGGATACTCTCTCAGCCTATATAATGGGGGAGGGTCAAGGGCCTGCCCCAAATGATATGACAGACTTTGTTGATTCTCCATGGGAAGCCTCACTCTCCCTGAGGAGTGGATAGGGGGTGTGATGGGAGATGGTGGGGGAAATGGGAGGATGGGAGGGAGAGGAACTGGGATTGTTTTTAATTTAAAAAAGAACCAAATCTTAAAAAAATTAAATCAATAAATAATTGAATAAACAAATGCAGGGAAAGAAATAGATTTCTTATATTTGCAGATAGTACGATTCTATGTACAAGAGACCTTAACAATTTCACCAGAAAATTTTTACAGGGGATAAACACTTTCAGCAAAGAAGCAAGACTTAAAATAAACATACAAATATCAGTAGCCTTTCAATATGCTGATAGTAAATATATTGAGAAAGTCAGGAGAAAAATTCCCATTCACAATTTCTAAGGGGAAAACGACTTATAATAAATCTAACCAAGGAAAAGAAAGATCTCTCTCGATCTCTTTCTCTCCTTTTTTTTTTAAACAAACAATTGTGTCGAGGGCTGGCTTTCAATAGATCGCAAAGAGGGAGAAGCTCTGCTACATATGAAATCCTGACCCAGAAACAAGTCATCTACGAATGGTTTAGCACCAGGTTCTGCACGAACATGTGTTTGATGTGATGAGCAAGAGGGAGGCCCCAAAAGATCTCTTTAATTAAAGCTTTAAACACTTGAAAGAAATTGAAACAATCATTAGATGATGAAAAGTTTTCCTATTTTCATGGGTTGGAAGAATTGCTATTATGACAATGGCTGTCCTACCAAAAGCAATGTACAGGTCTAGCACAATCCAATCAGATTTCCAGTGCACAAATAGAAAAAAAAATCTTAAAGTTCATTTGGAAGCACAAAAGATATTGGAAAGGAAGAATATAGGTATTGCATCTTTGACTTCATGTTATATTACAGAGTCATAATTACAAGAACAGACATACAGATCAGTGGAACAGAATAGAAGACACCAGTATAAAACCACACAATTTCAGTCACCTCATTCTTTTTACAAAGTTGACAAAAAATACATTTTGGAGAAAAGACAGCCCCCTTAACAAATGTTGCTGGGAAAAAATGGACACTCAAATATAGAAGAATGAGACTAGATGCCTACCTTCAGAAAGTCAATTCCAAAAGGACTAAAAACATTGACATAAGACCCCAAACTCCCAAAGTTTTAGAGAAAAAAAGGAAAAACACTTCAAGATACACTACAAGCAAGGACTTTCTGGATAGGACTAATCAATCGAGAAACAATACCAGTAACTGGCAAAAGGGACCTCCTGAGATTTAAGAGGTTCTGTGCAAGCCAGGGAAACAGTTAAATGAGTAAAGAGACAGCCTACAGAATAGATTATTGAACTCAGATTAGCAGGCTTGGTGGAGAGCACATTTACCTGCTCAGTTATATTACCAGTCCAGGGTAATCTTTTAAAATATAAAATAAAATGTTTTAACTCTGTTCTAATGATCACACAACTCAGTGAAGTTAGGCTAGATCACTGAATTTGACACTTAAAGTGGATTAATCCTGTGATTGAACATACATTAGAGAAATACAAATTACTCTGAGAACTCATATTGCCCTAGTCAGAATGGCTTAGGTCAAGAAAAGAAAAATGTTGGTGAGGAATGCAGAGTAAGGGGAACCCTCATTCACTGTTGGTGGGGTGGCAGCAGGCACTATGGAAATCAGCACAGAGAACTCCCAATTAATGAAATGTGGTACACCTAAACAATGAAACAGTATTCAGCTGTAAAGAAAATGAAATCTTCAGATAAACGGATGAACATGGGAAACACTGTACCAAATAAGGTAAGCCAGTCCCAGAAAGACAAAGGCTTCATGCTTTCTCTTCTTTGTGGATTCTAGCTTCCAATCTTTGGATTTGAGTGTAAAACTTGAAGTAGCAGCTGGGCGTTGGTGGCACACGCCTTTAATCCCAGCACTTGGGAGGCAGAGGCAGGCAGATCTCTGTGAGTTCAAGACCAGCCTGGTCTCCAGAGCCAGTGCCAAGATAGGCTCCAAAGCTACACAGAGAAACCCTGTCTCAAAAAACAAAACAAAACAAACAAAAAACCAAAAAAAAACCTTGAAGTAGCTGATGAAGCCAGAAAGGGACCTTGGTGAGAGAGGGTGAAGGAACTCTAGAGAGTGGGGTAGTGGAGTAGGAAACAGTTGCTGTGCCGGAGGTAATGGAATAAAGGAGGAACCTTTAAAGGATAGGAAAGGGCAATGCAGAGGGAGAGTGAAGGAGAAACAAATAACAATAAGGATGTTTGAAAGCCATAGAGAAACATTTTATAAGTTTAAATATATGTTATGCATGTGCATATTCATGCATGTATGTATGTACATATATATGTGCACGCACGCGCACACACACACACACACACACACACACACACACACACACACACACACACACACACACGACATATGGAGCCTTTGGTGGTCCCTCTAGGAGCCAGTCACTAAAACCCTCACTATCAAGCCTGAAAAATCTTCCTTTGAGTTGAAGGTTGGAAGAATACAAGAGTCTCCTAAAAGAGTATTTCTCAACCTGTGAATCACAACTCCTTTGTAGGTGGTCAAACAACCTTTCTTAGGGGTCACCTAAGACCACCAGAAAACACAGAGATTTGCATTATGGTTCATAACAGTAGCAAACTTATAGTTATGAGGTAGCAATGAAAATAATTTTATGGTTGGGGGTCACCACAACATGAGGAGCTGTATTAAAGGTCGAAGCATTAGGAAGGTTGAGAACCACTCTCCTAAAACAATATAGGTTATCACAATTCTTATTACCATTGCCTTTGATTTCCTTCCAAAACTTGAAAGTAGGACTATATTGCTGAAGACACCACACACTTTGGAAACAGGACTTGGAGGACTTGAGCTGGAACTGACCTAGGAACCTCCTCAATTGAGGAGTGGATCACACAGAGCAGAAGGTGCTATGTAGGCTGCCAAGGAGAGAAGAAACCAGTAGTCCTGCCCAAATGTAATGACTATGAACCATAACAATGACTGGACTGGCAAGATATCTCCAGTGGTGCAACAGCGGCACTTTTATCTTAGGGTTAATCAACCCCTGCCTAACTGGACTTAAGCCTCACTCAGTATGAGGGAATTCATGCTTGGTACTATTAACCTAGACAAGCACCCATGACTGGAGAGGTCATAGACCCTAGAGGAGAACCGACTACTGCCATTTTCTTAAACTAGTATAATTTCTACTTATTCTTTCTGCCTGCCAGCCAGGGCAATACCTTTTCTGCCTAGCTACTGGCCATTCAGCTTTTTACTACAACACTTAAGTGCCTTAGGCAGGCAAGGTAAAAAGCAACACATCTTTACCTAGTTAAACAAGTACAGCATAAAGAAACAAACAAAAACCATACCTTTACATAGTTAAACAAATGCAGCATAAACAAATGTAACACATCTTTACATAGTTAAACTAATATTCTATTCCACAACATACAGGACATCCTGTGGTTCATGATTGAGTGAGGAGATTTGTAAATTTCTCAGTGCAAATTTCTCAGTGCAAGGTCTGGCACATGCAGACACATAAGCAGTTGCCTGTTTACAGTAACAACCAAATACTGGCTTTGTGAATAATAAAGAAAGCAAAGTAACAGTTTTTTCTATGTATTTATATTTAATATAAACCTGACTAGCATGTGTAAGTTCTACCTCTTGCTTTTATTCTGGTAATCACATTTTCTGCATCATTTATGGGTTTTCTTTGAGCAGTTGATGACGACATAGTGAACATTATGTGGCTACACATCATTTAAGCAGTCACATTTAGATTTTTCTGTTTTGTAAGTCATCATAATAAACATCTTTATCCATAACTCTTAAGATATCCATAGACTAAATCTAACTGGAAATACAAATGAGATTGAATTAGAAGATCTGTATGTAATGTATGAAGACTATTGCTGATGTGTGTTCCCTCAATTCCAGGTCTGAAAACTGTCATTTATGCTGTCACCAACCCCCAAGTGATGCAATGGCATGTATTGGTATTGATTTCATTCCTTCATTCCTTCAGTTATTTTTGTGGTTCCTCGATCACACCCAGGGCTTCTTGCATGCTAGACCAGCACTCTATTCCTTAGCTGTATCTCAAGCCTATGATAATAACAACACTTTTCAAGGGTTTATTTGAGTTGAAATCTTAGCAGTTCATAGTGAGTCTCCACATTGCCTGGTATTTAGTGGGCATGTATTATTTCTGTGAGATGTTAGCTCATGGTGGCCTTTGTGCCTACTCATGTTATTTAATTGCTGATGAGTAGAAGCTCTAAGTGCTCTTAGGAAAAAGGAAACATTCTAAAAGCAGGCTTGTAGAAGCTACAGGGAAGGACCACAGGTGGGTGTAAGAGGGGAAACAAATAATCCACATTGCTTTATAGCTTAGACTAAGTGCACATCTCTGGAGTCATAATCTTTCTGTCAGCTCAACACTAGTTCCCAAATGATGACCTCAAAGACCCAAAGCTCTGAGCCCCCTAAGCCTCAGGTCTGACTGAGGATTAAATGGGAGTCCAATACTTGTAGACATACTGCCCTTAAAGTAAGTTTTTTTTTTTTTTTAACCACAAAGGATCAAACCACAGTATAATAATATCTCCCTGTTCACTAAGCAACTTAACAGGAACATTGTTCTTACTCCAGACTAACTCAGAGTGAAGGGCTTCAAAAACACTGCAGTTAGATCTCGAGGACCAACACCATGGGAGTGAGGAGAGAACTAACTGCCAGAAGCTGTCCCCTGACTGATACATGGGTAGCCACACAATCAAGTAAACAAACAATCAAACAAATAAATATTTAACTTTTTTTAAAAACAATTCAGATATTCCTTCATTCTTAGGGCAAAGAAAAGAAAATGAAATTTAGATCTAGGGCCTTAATATCTTGTAGATTCCATGTAACCAGCAAAAGGTAGGCGCTGGAAGCAACTAATAGAACTATTGATGTTTCTTTTTAAGACACTGCTGGGTTGTTGAATTTCTGTTGTTGTTGCTGTTGTTTTCATGTAGGAAGAGAAAGTCTGTTGAATCCACTGAATCACAATGTCACTCTTACAATCATGTTTGAGTTTTAGTAGCAGGAACTTTGACAATTCCAAAGAGAAAGAATCACAAGCAGATTTCCCCAAATAATGATGTCATGCAGTATATGAGATAACATCCCATGGGTTCAACCCCTAAGTTCTGGGGTCTGCAGGGAAGCAGGGTGAGTTGAGGGAAAACAGCAAGAGGCAGACACCAGAAATGTGTTATCCATCTGCAAGATAGTATCTGAGTGAAAGAAGGTGTATTGACTTCTCAAATGCTCACTTGCCTTGTCTGTAAAAGGAAAATAAAGTCCCTTGCCCCAGCCCTGTGTTGGGGCTGATTAATCATTAAGACTCTGTCTGTTGAACTCCAGTCTAAGCAGAGAACCAAGAGTGAGTGGGTGGACTTTAAACCCTTTGGAGCCACAAGGAAAAGAGTTAAGGTGTATTTCTTAATGTCTTTGGTTACCAATATTTTATTGTTGTTGTTGTGAACTTAAGACATTTCTTCTTTATCTTTTTTTTTTTTTTTTTGGTTTTTCGAGACAGGGTTTCTTTGTGTAGCCCTGGCTGTCCTGGACAGGCTGGCCTCCAACTCCCAGAAGTCCACGTCCACCTGCCTCTGCCTCCCAAGGCTGGGACTAAAAGCGTGCGCTGCCGCCGCCGCCTCCATCACCACCACCACCACCACCACCACCACCACCACCACCACCACCACCACCACCATCCATCAAGACTTATTTCCTTAAACCCTAGTGTGTTCCTGAGGTTCTTTGCTGGGTTTCATCTCTAGATTTTTCTAGATCCAGGTTTGACATTTGAGGCACATGTGAAGATCATGGCAGGTTTGTATGTTCATGAAGTACTTTGTGACTCCACAATTGGAAGTATCCACTGCAGAACCCATGTGTCCAGCCACTGTAGAGTTCTCCATAGCCCTGGGCTTCTAACACACTGAGGCCCTGAAGAAAAGGTGAAGAGTTGGCAGGCTGTATCATTCATTGTTGGTTGTCTCATTCTCCTGCACAGCTCTCAACATTTCACTTGCAGAAGAGATTTAAAGATTTTTGTTTGTTTCTTTGAAGGGGCAAAGAGAGGAAAATTATTTAATAATGTAGGCTATCACATGTTACATTCTACAATTGTATTGTACATTTTCTAATCTGTTAATCTCACAGGTCTTTTTCGTTTCTTCAGCTTTAATTTTAACGTTTAATTATCCCTGTCTTCATTACTTGCCTGTTGCTGACACAAAATGCCTGACAAATACCACTTAAGGAACAGTTCACTCGGGCTTTCAGTTTGAGGATCCTGTCCATCAAGGCAGGAAAGGTGAGCTTCGGGCAGCTGTCACATTACAGGTCAGGAAACAGAGAAAAATAAATGCTGGCACTCAACTGGCTTTCCAATTTTCATCTAGCCTGGCATTTAGGGTATGTCTTCCAACCTCAATTGACCTACTCAAGAAATCATTCCTCACTGAGGTACCCAGGGGTCTGTTTCCATAGTGACCTCATTTATTATGTGTCTGTGATCATTTGAGTGCCCATACACACAGAGGACAAGTTACAGGAGTCAGTTCTCTCCCTCTACCAAGTAACCTTTGCCTCCTGACTCATCTTGCCAACACATCCATGGCGATTCTAAATCCTGTCAAGATGGTCATAATTAACTGTCATACTCCCTAACTTCTGGATTCTTTTGGGGAGAAGTTAGGTGTTCCACAAACCCTTCTAAGGGATTTTACAATTAACCATAGATTAGGCAATTTGTAGGAGGCCATCAATATATTAAGGAAAGTAGTTAAACCAGCCCCAGGCTGCCAGGATACTTTTTCAATTGTTCCTTCAGATATGACTCCTTTCATAGTTTCAAAAATGACATGTATTGGTACTTTGTCAGCCTGTGGCAGGGCCTAAGGGCAATTCCTTTCTGAAAAAGAGAGGTTGCTTGGGGAGAGCCGCTGGCAAATTTTCTTACTTAAACCAGGGTTTGGCAACTTTTTTCAGTAACAGTTCCAGGGGTAAATATTCCTGTCTTTGTGGGTCGATG
This sequence comes from Cricetulus griseus, assembly GCF_003668045.3. Lineage (NCBI taxonomy): Eukaryota > Metazoa > Chordata > Mammalia > Rodentia > Cricetidae > Cricetulus > Cricetulus griseus. The sequence goes on from NC_048595.1 coordinate 331,569,533, forward strand.
ATCTCTGCTGCAGACCATTCAACTGTGTCATAGTGAGAAAGCAGTGTGACAGCATTACATAAACAAATAGGCATGGCCACATTTCAACAAAACAGGCTTGGTTTGTGCCATGTGTTGTTACTTTTCATCTCTGACCTAGGCTTTGGTATGATTAGAATCAATCACTCTCTTATATAATGCTTTCAAAAGCATTAGTAAAAAATATTTGAGTCTGCTGTGGTAGTGCACAGTTTTAATCCCAGCTCATGGGAGGCAGAGGCAGGTGGATCTCTGTGAGTTCAAGGCCAGCCTGATCTACAAGGCAAGTTCCAGGACAGCCAAGTGTAAATAGCAGCTTCTTTCTTACCTGCCAGTTCCCGAAGAAACACTTTGAGGCTTAATATTAATTATAATTATTTGATCAACAGCTCAGGAATATTACTGCTTAGCTCACACAATTAAATTAACCCATTTAATTCATATTTTACCATGATTCTCGTGACTTGTTACTTCACATCTTGCTTCTCAGGTGGCTACATAACATCTCTCTGACTCTGCCTTCTTTCTCTCTGTCTCTCTGTTTGGATTTCCTGCCTGCCTCTATTCTGCCTAGCCATTGGCCAAATCAGCTTTATTCATCAACCAATAAAAGCAACACATATTCTCAGCATTCAGAAGGACATCCCACATCAGCCAAGGCTGTTACACAGGGAAACCCTGTCTTGAAAAACCACCCCCCCCCCCACACACACACACACAGAAGAGAGAGAGAGAGAGAGAGAGAGAGAGAGAGAGAGAGAGAGAGAGAAGTTTGACCCTGATTTTCTTAGACAACCAGGGAGTTAAAATTTCTTTCAGGATATATTCAACCTAGTATTTCCAAAAGGCCACTCCAACATTAACTGCACAAATACATGGGAAAAGTTTGATTGAAGTATCTTGAACTTATGAATGATTAGTATATAATTTAGTGTATATAATTCACTGTACAGATGGGAAAGCAGATAAAGTTTTGACCCTACTATCTGAAGAAGTGGATGGAGGAGTTTGTAAGATCAGGGACTAAGGAGGGTTATGTTTGAGACAGTGATATTCCTTTGTCTAAGAATAAGCCACAAGATATAACTGACATATATCCCGATAATGTCTTCAACTTAGTCATAGTACAGTGAGTTTGTTTTGCCTGAAAGATATGTCAAGGATCATTTTTTAAAAAAAAAAAAATCAAGCATAACAATGAGAAACTGTCTTCTTTTCCTAGTTTTGAGCAAATGCCTTTTCAAAATGTCGCTCTTCTCTATCTTCTGGTTATTGGCTGAGAGATGCTAAGCCATCTCTAGCTTTGCTTCGGTCTCCCCCTTGATGCTGGCTCACCAACTGTCAGTCTGTGTCAAAACAGAGCACAGATGGTGCCCACAGATTAACATCATTCTGAGGGGTGAGCAGGGTTCTGGGGAATCTCTAGGGGGTAGAACATTAAGATGGGGTAGAAAGAGTAGAGCATTAAAATATGGGGTGGCAATGAAATGGTGTCTATTTTTATGACCCCAAATATAACACTGGGCCCAGCAGTCCAAAAAAATAGACACTCTCAGAGGAAACAGTAGTCCTCAGTCATGACAGCTGCCAACTTAATACCTGTTCCTGTCCACAGCTGGGAAGTCAGCTTGCCAGCATCTCTGTCCTGGGACAATTTCAGTAAGAACTAGTATACAGAGGAGCTCACATAAGATCTGCAAGAAAGTATGTTTTGAAGGTTGTGTGGATGGGATGCAAATGTCTCTGGCGAGCTCTGTTGGTTTTCCCTACTCTGCCTTCTCCTCATTTTTTTTTCAGGGTTGATGCTGTTCAACTCAGCCTTCAGTCCAGCTTTAGGCAAATGATGGCACTTTCTACAGATGTCACACACACACACACACACACACACACACACACACACACACACACACACACACACACACAAATAAATAAAAGATCTGAAAATAAATGTAAGCCCTACAGATGAAAACATATGATTCCTCCCTTCTAGATGGTGTAGGAGCTGCGGTTGCTACTCTCTGTTCCCTTCCCCTGCAATGATGTCTATGGAAATGTGTGTTGATATGGAAGATCCCCCAGACGAAAGCTCCCCAAAGAGCTGAAGACAGCTGCACTGTCTGATTGGCATAGCTTCCACTCCCTTCCTAGCTTCCCTCCCACAGCCCTCTGGATGTTCTGAGAGAACAGCAGTTCCTACCCGCTCCTTTAACCTAAGGGAGGTAGCCTGTCTCTTGTGAGCCCTAATTCTGTTTTTCTGAAGCTTACACTCACCTTTGTAATCACCTCTCCTAAACTCTCCTCTTTACCCTGTACTATTATTCATGTTTCCCATCAAGAATCTTTCTGACTGAGGGTGTTTGCTGAGTGTGAAATGAGTCTAAGGGCAGAATAAGCTGTTAGCATGTGAACAAAATAATTCATCCAATAAGTGAAAATCAGTTTTCAAAGCTAGGGTCTAAGATAATTGCCTAAACAACCATTCATACTACACAAAAGATCCTCTACTCAGCACAGTGGGCACTCAAAGCTTACAGTGACTTTTTTGTTATTGTTGCTTTTTTTTTTAAATATATTTAGGGGAATCTGTTTGCTTGACTCTGATTGGTAGGTTTCCTTTAAATATTCCCAAATATTTCATTATGTGTTTAAATTTATGTTTGGGATAATTAGTAACAAATGTAAACTAAGGACTGTGGCTGAAGGCCACCCTTAATCAAGGATTCTACCTATAGAGGTCTATCAGAAAGCCTGAGAATTGTGAGGCTTATTGTTGGGTTACTTATTCATGTGCAGAGACAAGAAAGAAATAAACACAAAGAAAGCAGAATAGCCAACAGCATGGAGAAAATCAACACCAGTGTGTGCAAGTCCCAATCCAACATTTGACACTGTCTGGAAACAACCTTGTAGTCTGCTCCTCAGATGGAAGTAAGTTACTTCTGTATCTGTGATTGTATTTTTCCTATCATAATTGTTTATGAGCTGCTTTGCCATCATTATCCCTTCCTATTTTATTAGCCTTTTAGTTCAATGCCAATTTTTTAATATCCAAAAGAATGGTTGCACTTCCTTGTGTCTTTAAGTTTCCGATCAAATTTGCCACAAATAAGTACTTGACAGTGAGAAGGCACAGTCCAGAAGGGTTTTCATGTTCCAACATTTCAGATAGATTTCCAGGGAGCCAGCTCATCAACTTGCATTCTTAGCAGGAATGTAGATATTACATCCTGTTCTTAGGTGGCTACTGGGTCACCAAGGAGTGAGTATTAGTTTGTTTTTGTCCCTCATAAGAAATAAATGGAAACTCATTAAAGTGTGCATTTCTAAACTTACAGTGAAAAAAATTCTTATGTTTTAGATTTCTTCACTTGTGCTTACCAATCCTGTGATTTTTCCTACATTGTCATTGCTGGGGATATAAAGACTTTATGCTTACATGGTGTCTTAGTTTCTATTGTTGTGAAGAGATACCGTGACCATGACAACTCTTTTGTTATTAAGATTTATTTTTATTTACTATGTATAAAGTGTTCTGTCTGCTTGTTGACTTGCACATCAGAAGACTGCATCAGATCCCATTACAGATTGTTGTGAGCCATCATGTGGTTGCTGGGAAATGAACTCAGGACCTCTGGAAGAGCAGCCAGTACTCTTAACCACTGAGCCATCTCTCCAGCCCTCCCCCCACTCATGACAATTCTTATACAGGAAAACATGGTGCTGGAGAAGTAGCTGAGAGTTCTTAAATCTCTACATGCAGGCAACAGGGAGTGGTTTACGACATTGAGTGTGGCCTGAGCATATATGAGACCTCAAAGCCTGCCTTTACAGTGACACACTTTCTCCAACAAGGCCACACCTACTCCAATAAGACCATACCACGTAATAGTACCACTCCTTTTAGGGGCCATTTTCTTTCAAATCACCATACATGACAACTCTTATTTTTTTTAAAAAAAAAGCATTTAATTGGGGCTTGCTCATATTCAGGTTCAGCCTATTATAATCATGATGGGAAGCATGGTGGCAAGCAGGCAGACATGGTGCTGGAAAGGTAGCTGAGAGTTCTACATCCAGATAGGCAGGCAGTAAGAAAAGAGAGAGATGCTAGACCTAGCTTGAGCATTTGAAACCTCAAAACCACAACCAGTGAGATACTTCCTCCAACCAGGCCACACCTACTTCAACAAGGCCATATCTTCTAATAGTGCCACTGCCTTGTGACCAAGCATTCAAATCCATGAGCCTATGGGGGCCATTCTTATTCAAACCACCACACACACTTTATCTATCCACTGGTCCACCTTCCCAGCCTCCAAGTAAGTGTTTAGACCTGTTGCATTCTCTAACTTCTAACACTTGGGTGTTTTTTTGGTTGGGGTAGGATCCTGACAGAAATGATTTCCTGCCATCTCTCCTACAATCCATATCTCCCATACAATTTTACTCATCACAGATGTGGAAACAGGAGCTTCGAAAGAGTTGAATAACATCAGGGAGAGTGAGTTACTGTACAAGATGCTAAGGCTGTCTCAACATTGCCCCCTCCCCTTCTCGTGCTCTTGCTCTCTGGCTGAGAACCAAAGCCTATCCTTTTCCCTACCCCCAAAGAAGCATCTTCAAAGACAGCCTGTCCTAATGCTGTGGTGGCCTAAAATGAAAGGCTAGCCGGTAGAAAGTGATATGAAAAAGCCTAAACAGGAAGGTGAGGACACTGCAGGATACTATCCAGTCTCAGTATCTTCAGCCTTAATTTAGCTAACCACAAACTGAGGAGTACTACCCTAGCCAATCACAGCAGCTGAACTTCACTCAATCACAGGTTGTCAACAGAATACAACTCTGTCCAGGCAAAGCCATGTCTCATCATGCCATACTCAGAATAAAGCAAATGCCCAATTGTAACCAATTAGACTACTTTTGGAAGTTACTTCCTTCTCTGCTTATAAATACTCCTGCCCACGTTGCAGGGTGGAGCCTCTGAACTTTTGATTCTGAGTGTTGTGGGAGGAATCACTTACTTACTTTTTGCCTGACTAAAACATCTAATTTAATTTATCAAAAGTTTTTATTTCAGCAAGCTGCAACCTCGCCTTCTGTGTCCCAGCTCCTCTAGGTACTCCTAGAGAGGACTTTTTCAATATATTTTTTGTATAAGACTCCTCTCAGCCAATGTTCGGTCTATCCTAACTGGCCTTTGGGACATTTCATGTTCAAATGCAAGCCATCAGACTCCAGACTCTGTCTATGCAGTTAGCACAGAGCATGCCAGTCCTAACAGGCTAGCTGGTACATCATCATCAACACTTTAAATACTTTCTTCCAACTTGCTGTTTAACTTTAATTTTGAGACTTTCCACAGAGATGCACTAAGTGTATGGCGATAAATCTATCTTTTCCATTGCAATTCATCTTGGGCTTTAAATTGTGTATTGATTTCTGGCTTTATATATTTATTATTTAAATGGCCAGTTGAATGCTTGTATCACAATTAGCCTAACACTGTTTTCCAAATCAAACTTAGAAGTTTGAAATACTCTATTATCACATTTTTAGTGCACCTACTCTTAAGTTTGATTTTTGAATTTCTATTTCATACTGATTTATATAGTGCTGTGATAGTTTCAAAATTACTGTCTTTTATCTTTAAAGGAACTCTGCCTAGCCCCAAGCATAGCAAGCTTGGCTCTGGCAGGTCTTGCTCTTCTCCGCCATTCCCTCTGCCTTCTGCAAAATGTTAGATTAGATTCCTAAAGCTAGCCACCAAGGTCTATTCCTTATTTGGCCACTCCCTCCTCCTGAGGCTGACTATCAAGGTCTAGCTATCAAAGTATTGAAGTCTAGCAATCAAAAGCCCCCTTTGGCTCACCTAATTAACATGCCCAATTAAAATAAACACCTCATCCTAACCTGGGGTTTCCCCTTTTAGATTTAAACTGACATTTTCCTATGGACCATGTATGTCTGTCCACTTTTTATCCAGAGGCAGTCCTTTGTCCCTTCTCTGGGACAAATACCTATCCCCCACACCTTTCTTCCCTTCTTCTCCTCATCATCTATTTCCTGTCTTTGTCTGTATTCCATGCTCTTTGTCCCTTTGGGGCAAATAAATCTCCTTTGTGCTGAGAACTTAGTCTTGGAGTGTCCTGAGCTTCTGATCCTTTCATTCTTATTGAAGTAGTATGGGATATTTCTATATATTATTATGTTATATTATGTTATAGTATAGTATAACACAGTGATATATTACTATATTGCTCCATTTCTATTCCAGATAAACTGGAATTTAGGCAATTAAAATAGCTGAAGAATTCATTATATACTTCTGATATGTTTTTATGTATATTATGCTTCCATTTAAATTATACAAAAATATTTTGGACATATTATTTAGGGTTTTATTCCATTTTTAAAAGTGTAAGGCTATGTAAATGCACTGCTCAGACCCTACTGTATTAAAAGAAGAAAGAATTGGCATGCTGAAATATTGAAGAATGCCTTAAAAAGCACAGGCTCTCCCTCAGTTAATTGAAGTACTTTTTATTATTTTCAGTAATGGTGCAGTTTTAATATTCTTTATATCCTAAACTTATTCTTAGATTTTATTCTTAAACTTATTCTTAGATTTTATTCTTAAACTTATTCTTAGATTTTATTCTTTTATCCTTTCATATCAGAATCTAATCTTTATTTAATAATATTCTTTTAAATTTGTTTTTCATCCCAACCACAGTTTCCCCTCCCCCCTTCCCTCCCCTCACCTGTCTTCTGCCCTGCATCCACTCCTCCTCCCCAGAAAAGGGCAGGCCTCCCATGGATATCAGCCAACCATGGCATATAAGGTTGCAGTAAGACTAGGCATCTCCTCACCTATTAAAGCTGGACAAGGCATGAGTGAAAGGTTCTCAAAAGCCAGCAAAAGAGTCAGAGACATCCCTGTTCCCACTGTTTCGAATTCCACAAGAAGACCAAGCTACACAACCATAACATACATGCACAGAGCCTAGGTAAGTCCCATGCAGGCTCCCTGGTTGTTGGTTGAGTCTCTGTGAGCCCCTATGAGCCCATGTTAGTTGATTCTATGAGTTTTCTTGTGGTGTCTTTGACACCTCTTGCTCCTACAGCCCTTCCTCCCCCTCTTCTTCAGGATTCCCGGAGCTCTACCTAATGTTTGGCTGTGGATCTCTGCATCTGTTTCCTTCAGTTGCTGGATGAAGTCTCTCTTTGATGACAATTGGGCTAGGGAGTATAGAAGAATTTCAAAGGAATCATTTAATTGGCTTTTTTCCCCCAGTCATGTTTGGTTCTATACTAGGTCTCTGGGTTGTCCAGCCTCTGAATCCTGGCCCTCTAGGAAGTGTTGGGCTGGCCTCCCTCTTGTGGCATGGGTCTCAAGCTGGACCAGTCATTGGCTGGCCACTCCCACAATTTCTGTGCCTCCTTTACCCAAGTACAACTTGTAGGCAAGGCAAATTGTAGGTTGAAGGTTTTGTAACTGGGTTGGTGCCCCAATCCCTCCACTGGAAGTCTTGCCTGGTTATAGAAGATGGCCAATTCAGGCTCCTTATCCTCCATTGCTAGGAGTCATAGCTAGGGTCACCCTTATAGATTCCTGAAGTTTCCACTTCACTAAGTTTCTAGCTGATCCTCAAGATTCTCCACAATTCCAGTTGTCTCTCCCAGTACTCTCTCCCTCCACCCTTCCCCACCTGACCTGATCCCACCAAACAAAAATTTGGACAGTGACAAGTATAACAAAGATGGGTAGATCTCTTCACCACATTTGATAACCATACTAAACAGCTTCTTTTATAATGAGATTTGGTCACCTCAGATATCTAAAATTAGCTACTCAAATCAATTTTCAAAGCCATTATCTCATTCTGATAGTCTATATCCTGAAGCTTCAGTTAAAACAAAAAAAAAATGAGAGCTGGGAATAGTGATGCAAACTTTAATCCCAGCACTCATGATGCTGAGGCAGGAGAATTTCAAGTTCAAGGAAAGACTGAGACCCTGTCTCAAAAACATATCCAAAAGACAAAGTGTCCCTTGCTGTTTCTCTGGCCTCACTTCCTACACTTCCTTCTCTTTACTTATTGCTGCTTACCAATGGGATTCTTTCTGTTATTCAAGCTCACACTCCTAAAGATTAGGAGTTGTAGAGTTACTGCTTGCTCTGTCTGAAGCACCCTGCATTCCAAATCTTTATATGGCTGGCTCCACCAGCCTCAAAGTTCACCTTAGGGAGACCTTCTGTAGTTGTACACCTTGAAGTCATCTCCATGATATTTATTGTGCTCATAATACTGTTCAATATCTATGTCATAAGGTATGTCATTTGTTCTCTTAGTATCTAGATAAGCTTCCATTAATAGGACAACCCAGCTAGAAGCTGCATGATGTAGAACTAGCCACTCAAAGTGTTCAGGGATAGCCATCCACAGCTGATTAAGTAGGCCAACCCCATCATCAAGAACTTGGAATTAGAGTTTTCTGCTCTACCATATTCACAACATTGTCCTTATGACCTTCCATGGTTTCAGACAGCTACAGAAGCTGTGCAGATTCTAAAATAGAATGGAAAGAGTGGGGAGTGCACATCTAAGGAAAAAACACTCCAAGCCATTGGAATACTTTCACCAAAGTTACAATGGCCAGCTTCAAGGGAGACCGAGGAAGCAAGTGTCTGCTATTCTTAGGTTCAAACCAGCATTAAAATGACCTTAGATGTAAGGTATACAGGAAAGCAAGGCTTTAAAAAAGGCAAAAAGCAGTCTTTCACAAGGTCTGTCTGTAGGTCCTTATCTGCACAATGAAAATCTCCAAGAGCAGATGCCCAGAGCTGTATAACCAGTCCCACTTCTGTACTTACCAGCTACAGAAGCTTATACTTTCTCTCTCTTGCTTAAGCTACTTTGCACTTTATTGCACTATTTGCAATCAGCACCACCCTAACTGATAACCTACACAATCTGATAAACTAATGTAATTCAGCCAGTGTTTAAGTATGGCTTACATGTATAATGTGTCTATGCATAAAGGAGAGAGTAGCAGGCAAAGTTCTTGAGGTCTATAATACTTGCAGGAGCCCGTGCAAGTTGATTTTTAATTTACAATTAAAGAAAAATAATGGAATCTTAATGATATAATCTGGATTACATTTTATCTTTTATTTCAACAACACTGAAAAATAGTTTTTATATTTTATGGAGGAAGGTGCCCCCTCCCACATACAAAGTGTCTGGGGGCTCCTAAAATCCTAAGATAGTCCAGTTCATACAAGGCCTGAAAGATTTCATGGGAAGTCTATCTAGGGCCCTTTGGAGGTGAGGAACTAAAGGACTTCGCCAGTGCAGAGGAATTCAGGAAAGGTCCATCAGGCTGGTTTGTTGTTAGTTCTCCCCCATTTGTCCTCATTCTCCTCTTCCTCCTCCTCTTCAGAAATAGAGACCTTGCCAGGCTCATCAAAGGAGTTCTGAAATCTCAACTGCAATAGATGATTGTGGGAACCTAAAGAGTTGAAAAGAATAGTAATGTGGAGAGATGGACCACAGAGGGAAGGGGAAAGGAGGGGAGAAGGTAAGAATGGACAAGGTTACTATAAATTCTGTGTATAGCTGAAGGTCTTGATTACAAGTTCTACAGGGATATTTTAGCTGTGGGCTATGCCTGCTATTCTAGGATCCTAACACTTTCCCAACTTTTAAAGTGAGCTCTCAGACTTGTGCTTATAGTAGTCTACCATCAACATCTGGGTTAAATTGTTTTCTATTGTAAGTTAGTGTCTTGTGTCTTTATTATAATATCAGGGTCCATATGAGGCCAAATTAAAGAGGGAAGTAAAAGAAAAAAGAGAAGCCTCATTAGAGATCCTGAGTCCTGATTATTTTGCTTACAAGAGTGTCTGGCTATTCACAATAAAGCCAGGGCTACACAGTCATACTCTTTCTCAAGAAAGAAAAAACAAAAATAAATCTTTAGTGTGTGTGTGTGTGTGTGTGTGTGTGTGTGTGTGTGTGTGTGTGTGTGTGTTAAAAATGGGCTGTCTTTGCATTTGTATTAAGCAATAGCACTCTTTACAATAACCACTCTGTATGGAAGAGGCTAGCAAGCACTGCTTTTCCAACAGTGATTTTGTAGTTCATATCTTTGTTTGGAAATCAGAAGACTCTGGAGCCCCTGTACATCACATTTCTTCCCAGGTGTTAGAAATACTCATTAAAAAACTAAAGAAGTTCTTTATCCTTTTTAATTTTAGCACCCATGCCCATTCTTAAACACCTAATAGCATTCTTAAGTTTTATAAATGCAAGCATAGTATTACATGTAACTGACTCAACACATTTTCATTTACACTGCTTGTATCATTTTGTTCTTTCTTCCAATTCACTCTCTGTTTGGCTTTCTCTAGGAAGAGCTGTGGTCTATCAACTATTGCTTCTATGCAAATTGGTTAATTCTGCCCCCAGTGAGTAGTTATTAATATAACTCTCCTCTGGCTGCTGTACTGATTTACTGAAGAGGAAATGGGATGTGCCTTGGCCCAGAGTCACATTTGGACAATTTAATTAGTCAACAGAGGTATCCATGAGTGAAAATAAATAGGAGTAGAGCTCTGGAATATATATGACACCTGCTCACTGTGGGCCTATCCCTCCTTTGGTGCTTATTATTCCCTCTGCTTATTTCATTTATCCTACAAATTCTAGACCAGGGTCCAAATCCCAGTTTAATCCTTCTTTTAACAGTTTGGATATGTGACAAACTGTTCTTATCTGTAAAGGGAGAGGACCAGATTAAGATTTATTGAACTTACTATTGTGTGTATATGATGTGAACAATGTGTCGTGTCCAAGAAAATATTGACAAAATCAAAGTCACAAAGCTATTTGCTATGTTTTCCTCCAACAATTTTATAATTTTATGTCTTGTATTTAGTGCTTTGATTCATCTTCAGTTAGTTTTGACATGTGGTATTGAAGTGAGGGTCCAATATGACTCTTTGGTTTGTAGATATCCAGTTTTCCCAGCACCATTTGTTGAAAAGTTTATCCTTTTCTTGTAAAACAGTCTTAGCAGTGTGTCAAAAACTGCTTGTCCATATATATATATATATATATATATATATATATATATATATATATATATATATATATATATGAGCTTATTTCTGGCCTTGCCATTCTATTCCATTCATCAATATGTCTTTGTTTTTTATCGGTACCATATTATTTTAACAACTGAGGTGCTGGAGAAATAGTCCAGCAGCTAAGAGAGTTTGCTGCACAACTATGAGGACCAAGGTTTGGATCCAAGCAGCCACACAACAAGCCAGAGCTAAACCTCTGAACTGTAAGCCAGGCCCAATCAAATGTTTTCCTTTATAAGAGTTGCTGTGGTAATAGAGTCTCTTCACAGAAATAAAACCCTAACTAAGACAACTCCTTACTGTTCTGACTTATTGTGACTTCTAGAATTGTCCAGATCCAATGTCTCAGCACCTTTTGGGAAGCTAAAAAAGTGGAGTGAAAGTCAGTTTGCTGGAGCAGCTGGATGCCTGCTTGGGCCGAACACTGTACTATTTAAGCTAATTAAAAACAGAAGCCTATAAAGTGTCTGCAGCTGTATACTTTAATGACTCCAAGCTTGGCTAACTATTTTGCTATTTTTAAAGTCAGTCATTTTTTCCGTGCCTACATTCTGTTTGCCATCATATTTATGTGGCAAGAATTTTTCCATAGCTTTAAAAATAGAATATAGCATTAAGCCAAGTTTCTCCTTTACAATTATTGTTGTGACTACTTCAGTCTATGAGATTTTTCTTTGTTCCCTCCCATTATGTTTCAGACTTTTGTTCTTTCTGATAAACGTGCCAGGAGTGATGGTAGTTAAGCCTTTCAATCAAAGTGATGGGAACTAGTGTCATAGTTGCTTTTTCTTACTGTGGTAAAGAGTGTGACTGAAAGCAGCTTGGGAGGAAAGGATTCGTTTGGCTTACAAATTAAATTACAGTCCATCATCAGGGGAAGGCAAGCCTGGAGGCAGGAACTAAGCAGAGACCACAGAGGAACAGTGTTTACTCCTTGCTCTCTATGGCTTGCTCAGCTTGTTTTCTTATATAACGAGAGACCACCTGCCCAGGAGTGGCACAACTCATAGTGTAATGCCCCTCTACTCCAACATCAGTCACTAACCAAGAAAATGAGCCCCCTCCCAAACTTGCCTACAAGTAATTGGAGGCAATTACACAATTGAAATCTCTTCTTCCCAAATATCCCGATGTTTGCGTCAAGTTGACAAAACAACAACCAGAATATAGTCTTCCCTTTATTTCCTAGATTTGTATTTAGGCTTAGCGTGGGCTGCTTTTAAAATTACCTTCGCAACAAAGCACATAGGAAGAGAGGACTAGAATTAAGTGGAATCACCCATCTTAGAATAAAATAGGCTCCCACACACCAGGCAGTGGCTTTGGGAAGAAGTCAAAGCACTGAGGACACAGGAGCAAGGAACATGGAGAGCTTTTCTCATTCTTCCTCAAGAGGAGGAACTAGACTATAGTACCTGAAGCCAAGAAAACGGAGTGACCTACACCCCATTCCCAGCAGAAATTTACTCTTCCTGGAGAATGATCTGTTTATTGCTAACAATTTAGAAGACACAAATATGCTCAAAATTTTAAATTGAAAATCATAACCATATGCTAGCAAGATAGCTCAGGTAAAGGCACTGTACCTGATGGGCAAGGCTGGTGACCTGAGTTCAATTTCTGGAACACACAAAAAGGTGGAATGAGAAAACTAGCTCCACAAAATTGTCCTCTGACCAGCACAATGACTCTTACTCCCTGACACATCATACACACACACACACACACACACACACACACACACACACACACACACACACACACTTTTAAAAAACTCTGGCTTAAAAAAATAAAGTAAAACATTATATTTTTAAGCATATCAATTTCTCTTAATTTTTTTGCAGAAAAATGAATATTACATGAACAAAGAGAGGATAGAGATCTGATTGGCAGAATTCAAGGTCTAAAAAGTATATAATAATTATTGTCCTACAGTCCATGGTCTCTTTGGAGCAGACTCATAGGAGACATGACATATGGGCCTGCCTCACTGGCTTTGTGCTCCAAATATAAACCCAAGGTTCCATAGTTTGGAATTTTGTCATAGACAAATAATTCTATCAAGACAAGAGTAGGAATCCTGTCCCTGTCTTGTCTCACCTCTTCCAGTTCTTCTTCTCTCAGTGTGAGATTCTAAGGTGCCCAAATAAAACAGTACCCACTCTCCATTCAATGGACATCCACTGTCCATTAAGCAACCACCTGCAGGCACTGGCCAAACCAAAGAGTCTCCTCCAGGTCAGACATGTGTAAAGGTGAGATGTGGTCCAAAGCAACTGATAGTTCCAGAAGAAACCATTGAGTACACACTTGATATGCTAGACATGGTAGGGTGTTTGAAGGAATAAACCAAGGCAGAGACTTCATGCATTGGTCACTTCAAGCTCCCTCGGGACTTTGAGAAGGCACAGAGCATGTTGAGGGTATGTATAGTTGCAGAGTGAGTCTAACCTTCATCCCCATGATCTGTACTTTGAGAGAGACTCACTGAGATGTTCTTCTGTTATAAGGAAATCCTTTTCCAGTGACTGAGGCATGAGGAACTCCAGGGGGAGGAAATGGGACAGAGGAGAGCTAACAATTTACCCCTTCAAAAAGGGAAGAAATTGGAAAATGGCGACCTTAGGAACACAAGCTTAAAGACTTAAGACCTTCTTTAAATACTCTAACCCTGATTTATGACAGGGTTTCTCTGGCATGGGCATCGAGGAAGCTACAACTCAATTGTGTAAGTAAGAATCCTAGGTACCTGTGGCTACAGAGTCTTTCCTTTTGACCTGGACTTAAAGTCTCATGGAGATTCTCTATAGCTGGTTGACCAAAGAAGAAAACAGATAATTCTGCATGGTTTCCCATCACTACACAAATGTTGGTAACTACAGCACTGTATCTGGGTGATCATTTCATCTATAGCAGTGGTTCTCAACCTTTCGACCCTTTAATACAGTTCCTCGGGTTGTAGTAACCTCCCCAACCATCATATCATTTTGTTGCTACTTCATAACTAATTTTTCTGTTATGAATAGTAATGTAAAATATCTTGTTTTTTTTTTTTTCATGGTCTTAGGCAATCCCTGTGGAAGGGCCTTCTGACCCCCAAAGAGGTTACAACCCATATATTGAGAACTGCTGATCTGGAATTCAAGATGGCTCAAGATTTACACTGATTATGAGAAACAGCTAACAGTTTGGGGGCTAATCAGGGACTGAAAAGGAACATGACAGGAAGGTTGTGTCTGGCAAACCAGAATGTGACTTGTCAGCAGTCTCATAAGAAGGTGTTTCTGTCTTATGTCAATACTTCCCCAGGAGCAAGATCAGGAGAGGATTTTAATCATTAGGTGGACACACTGGACCTGTTCTCTAGGTGATGGCCAGCCTTTTCCCAGACAGGCTTTCCCCCAGCCAATGATCACACAAGGATGAAGTTAATGTATAGGCTCACAACATGGGTTCCTTTTTACCACACCTAACCAGATTATGGCTGCTCTAGAGTGCCAAACCTCTGAGCAGTACAAACCAACACTGAACTCCAAATGTGGCACTATTTCTTGAGGGGAAGTGTGAGGACAGGTGAAATAGCTAGTCACCAGATCCCAGATTGATTACATTGAGCAATGTTCATCACAGAAGTTACAGTACTTTATTTTCAGTGAACTAAATCTCCAACTTAGATGCGGTTTTCCCCTTACTTCTCAATGCTGGTGTCAAATCTACTATCTGAATTTGTATGCAATGTATTTGCTGTATTTTACAAAGCATCACTCTGGACAAGAAGCTAATTTTACAGCAGACAAGGCATGGCAATGGACTCAGGACTTTGGAATTTATCCTGTCCTGTGACTGCTAAAGCAAATGACCTGAAAGAATGACAAACCAGCCTTTGAAGCTGGTACTATGGTACTAGCTCCATAGTAACACCTGGTAGGTCCCAAAAATATGCCCTAGGTTGTGATATACAGTGTAAATCAGGTTGTACTTTCCTCCATAACCAGAACTTTTGGAATCAAGATCGAAAGTAGGAATGGCTCTTCTTACTGCTATTTTCAGTGATACAGAGCAAAAGTTTGCTTTCTAACCTCAGAATTTCAGGTTCTATTGTTTGAGAGTTCTTAACTCCTCAAAGGAAGAATGCATCAACCAAGAGATACAGAAAAAAATCATTAATTTGGAAGCTGAGATAGCAATGTGGCCACTTTGTATTGCTCATGTGTTGGGAGCTGCAAAGTACCACGCCCAAAAGATGGCGCCGGTTTCCACCTTCCGCCAGCCCGAAGGTGAGTGCTCTCTGTGGTAAACAACTCCTAATTTGGTAAAGGCCATGTAACCTCTTAATTCTGCTTGGAGACAACCTATCCTGGTGCACCATGTAGGGTTAGGTGATTGGTAGATGTAGACTATATCAGGCCCCGTCTTCCTCTACCCGAGGCCGCCATTCACTGTAAATCAAGGTTCCCGATTAAACTGTGTGAAGAAGATTCCTCGGTGTTGCATCGTTCTTGCTGGTCAAGGGTGGACTCGACAAGTGGTGGCCCATACGGGGAATCAGAACTTCTCACAGTCGGGGTGGCGCCGGTAAGTTCCCAAGGTCAGTTGGACAATAAGGTCCTCGTTGAGTGCGGCAATAAGGTCTCCGGTAAGGAGCAATAAAAGCCCTCGGCAAAGAGGCAATAAAGTCTCCGGAGAGGAGCAAGACTGTTCTCGGCAAAAGCGAACCAAAAGTAAAACACCTCGCGCCTGCTTTAACTTGCAGAGTGAGAGTAAAGTGTATGGACCCCGCTATTATAGTGGTGATTTGGCTGCTCTTTAACATTGCAGTGTGGGCTTTTGTTTTTAGGTGGTGTTATCCGACTTGCACACCTTCGGAGCACACAAACTAAAACAAAAGCACAATGGGATCGTCACAATCACATCCAATTTTTCTGGCTCTTCAAGAGCTGCTTCATTCTAAAAATTTAAGGTTAACTAAAGCCACGTTGCAGAGGTTCCTGAATGAATGCGACGCCATTGCACCCTGGTTCTCGGACTCAGGCAATCTCTCGGTGGCTAGTTGGGATAAGTTAGGGAAAGACCTGGATTTTGCCTGGGAACAAGGAACGTTGAAGCCGTGTGTTCGGCTGGTATGGCGATTGGTACGCAGCTGTCTAGAGGACCAAGAGGGAAATAAGAAAGCTATAGCAAATGGACAAGCTGGCCTTGAAATGCTTCAAGAAGAAAGATCAGAACAGTCAGAAAGTGAGAGAGGAAAGGAAAAACGGAAAGGGAATAAGAAGTGAGTCTATCCTTCTCTAGGAGAATTGAGGAAGGAGTTAAAAGAACCAAGAGAGGATATATGTGAGGATGAGGACCTCACGGAGGATGAGGAGGGAGAGTTTATTGAGCTCATGGAAAAACATTCCTTAAAAGTACCAGAAAAACAGCGCCCTAAAATGGCGACTGTAAAGCAAGGGCACCGCCCTATCGCTCCTCTCCCCTACTGCTCACAAGAGGAAGTAGGAGCTCCTGGTTGCTCCACCTTCTGTCCAGAAGTGTGGCGTACTGTTCGCACTGAGTTCCAGATTGCTCGACGACTGGCTTATCCAGTTTTTACAGATGGTAACCAACAGAGATATCATGAGCCGATTGACTTTAAAATAGTCAAAGCTCTGGCAGAGTCGGTACGCACCTATGGGGTGACGGCAGCTTTTACAGTTGCTCAGGTAGAAGCACTCAATCGCTTCTGTATGCCACCTAGTGACTGGATGAATTTGGTAAGAGCTTGTTTATCACCAGGACAATATTTGGATTGGAGAGCTTTCCAAATTGAATTTGCCAATGATCAAGGTGCGGATAACCGCAATCCAGCCTGGGATGTGGACATGCTTCTTGGTCAAGGACGTTTTGCACACCAACAAACAGGATACCCCCCTCAAGTGTATGATCATATTAACCAAATAGCCATTAGGGCTTGGAGGTCTCTGCCCAACAAAGGTGAGGTCAGTGAAAATCTTACAAAGATATTACAAGGTCCTATGGAACTCTTTTCAGACTTTGTGGCAAGAATGGTAGAATCTGCAGGATGAGTGTTTGGGGATCCAGATGCTGCTATGCCTTTGATCAAACAGCTGATTTATGAACAATGTACAAAGGAGTGTAGGGCTACAATAAATCCATATATAGGTAAAGGCCTTGAGGTCTGGATGAAGGTCTGTAGGGAGTTAGGGGGCCCACTGACCAATGCTGGCCTAGCAGCTGCTGTGATGCAATTAACTAAGAAAGGCAGAAGTTCAGGAGCTTGCTTTAAATGCAGCAAGCAAGGGCATTTGAGAAAGCAATGCCCAGAAGGAGGAAATACTACAGTCAATAATTCTACCCTGTGCTCTAAGCAATCTGTCTTATGCCCTTGATGTAGAAAAGGAAATCATTGGGTTAAGGATTGTAGATCAGTAAAAGACATCAGTGGAAACCTCTTGTTCAGGGGTATGGAGGAGCTCGTCCAAAAAACGGACGACGAGGCCCACGACCCCAGGGTCCACAAATATATGGGGCCATGGAGGATCAGAACCAGGAGCAGAGTCCCGAAACCTGGCCCTCTCTTCGACATCCGAGAGACCGAGGAGAGCCACTACAGGCTCCTCGGGGCTGGACTTACGCTCTACCACCAGACTCGTATTAACTCCCAGAATGGGGGTCCAGCTCATTGACACTGATTTTAAGGGATACCTTGAGCCTGGCACAGTAGGCCTGCTTATAGGAAGACCGTCTGCAGCCTTGAAAGGTCTACGAGTACATCCTGGAGTTATAGATCCTGATTACATGGGTGTAGTAAAGATCATGGTAGAATCTCCTAGAAGGATTACAGCCATTTCTTCTGGAGACAGGATAGCACAGCTACTGCTTTTGCCAAGTTTACATGATAAGTTTCCAGCTCAAACCAGAGAAGAGGAGAGAGAGGCTTTGGTTCCACTGGATCGAACTTAACTTTCCTAGCTTTAGACCTCAATCAACGTCCGACCCTTGAGTTAATAGTGAATGGTAAGAAAATCCTAGGCTTACTAGATTCTGGAACTGATAAGAGCATCATAGCCACCAAAGATTGGCCCTCTGGCTGGCCTATACAGGTCTCTTCTCAAACTTTACAAGGTTTGGGCTATGCTAAGGCTCCTGATATGAGTGCTAGACAATTACCTTGGAAAGATCAGGAGGGGCATTCAGGGGCCATGCAGCCTTATGTATTAGACTTACCAATTTCACTATGGGGAAGAGATTTGTTAAAGGATATGGGTTTTAAACTCACAAATGAATTCTCAGAAACATCTCAAGATATCATGAAACGAATGGGATACGTCCCAGGTCGAGGCCTCAGAAAACATCTGTAGGGTCGAACTAGTCCTATTATTCCACAACCGAGACCAAAGAATCTAGGTCTGGGTTTTTCCTAGGGGCCACTGGGGGAGGTATTCCTATTACCTCGAAAACAGAGGAGCTGTTTTGGGTTCCTCAGTGGCCACTTTCCTCTGAAAAACTGGAGGCTGCTAGGACTCTAGTGCAGGAGCAGCTGGATCTGGGGCATATAAAATCCTCTGTACCTCCATGGAATACTCCTATTTTTGTCGTTAAGAAAAAAATCTGGTAAATGGAGATTGCTTCATGATCTTAGAGCTATTAATCAGCAGATGCAAATTATGGGCCCTGTGCAACGTGGTCTTCCACTTTTAACCTCTTTACCTGCATCATGGCCTATCATCTCTATAGATATTAAAGACTGTTTCTTTTCCATACCTTTGTGTGCCAAGGATTCAGGGTGCTTTGCATTTACACTGCCCTCTTGTAATCATGAACAACCTGATCTAAGGTATGAATGGATAGTGTTGCCACAGGGAATGGCCAAAAGTCCTACTATGTGTCAGTTGTTTGTTGCAGAAGCCATTGCTCCTTTGAGAGTGGACTTTCCAAAGATTAGATGTGTTCATTACATGGATGATATTTTATTGGCTGCCAAAGATAATAAAACGCTCAATAAGGCATATACAAAATTGGTAAAATTGCTTGAGATGCATAATTTAGTCATAGCCTCAGAAAAGGTACAAAAGAACACTTATTAACTATCTAGGGGCTAAGATTCTCCCCCATACAATTATTCCACAAAAGATAGAGATTAGAAAAGATAATTTAAAAACTCTTAATGATTTTCAGAAGTTGTTGGGAGATATAAATTGGATAAGGTGTTATTTAAAATTACCTAATTATGAGTTGAAGCCATTGTATAATATTCTCAATGGTGATTCAGCATTAGATTCACCTAGGCAGTTAACCGCTGAAGCCAGAGAAGCTTTAAAGAAAGTGGAGACAGAATTACAAAATGCCAGCCTTAAACGGCTAATAGAAAATATGAATATTCTTTTGTGTGTGCTCTCAACATTCTCCCAGCCTACAGCTTTGCTGTGGCAAGAGGGTCCGTTACTATGGATTTATTCTAAATCCTCCCTAGGAAAAACTACTGAATACTATCCTGCAGCGGTTGCTAACTTGGCTCAAAATGGGATACAGCAATGCCTTCAATATTTTGGGAGACTACCAAATAATATCATAATCCCATATACTGCTCAACAAGTTAAGATCCTTTGTGGAACTGTGGATGATTGGGCCATTCTGCGTTGCGGATTTTCAGGAGATATAGATAATCATTATCCAAAACACCCTCTAATGTCATTTTTTAAAGAAAATCCGGTCATTTTTCCTAAAATGCCTACAGCTGCTCCAAATTGCTAGAGCCACAAACATTTTCACTGATGGATCCAAGACGGGTTGTGGAGCCTATATGATAGAGCATCAGGATCCAGTGAAATTTCAATATCAGCCTGGCTCCCCCCAGATTATTGAATGTAAAATTGTCCTTGAAGTGTTTAAAATTGCCCGTTCCCCTTTAATCTAATTTCTGATTCGGTATATGTTGTGAATGCTGTTAAGGCCCTGGAGGTTGCAGGACCTATCAAACCTAATAGTACAGTTTGCATACTCTTACAGGAGTTGCAAAAGTTGATCTGGCATCGCAATCAGAAATTTTTTATACAACATATTAGGGCTCATACCAACTTTCCTGGACCTCTATCAAAAGGCAATGAGATCGTAGATCACCGTACTAGAGGGGAATATGTATTTTTCTCTTCCCCTGTGGAGTGGGCACAGCAATTTCACAAACAATTCCATGTATCTGCAAAAACTTTGCAGCAAAGGTTTCAGCTATCTTGAGCGGAGGCTAGACAGATAGTATTGAATTGTCAACAGTGTATAACCTTTTTGCGCCCCCCTAGCCTGGGGGTCAATCCCAGAGGGTTATTGCCCTTGAAGATTTGACAAATGGACGTAACTCATTTTTCAGGATTTGGAACTCTTAAATATATTCATGTATCTGTGGATACCTGTTCAGGCATCATCCATGCCACCCCTATGAGTGGGGAAAAGGCTCACAATGTCATTGGACATTGCCTTGAGGCGTGGGCTGCCTGGGGAAAACCTCAGCAATTAAAGACTGACAATGGCCCTGCTTATACAGCTCACTCTTTTACCTCCTGTAAACAGATGGAAGTCCAATTAAACCATGGCCTATCTTATAATCCCCAAGGAAAAGGAATAGTTGAAAGAGCTCATCGCACATTGAAAGAATGTTTATTAAAACAAAAAGGGGGAATAGGCCATGGTAGAACACCAAAGGAACAACTATCCTTGGCTCTCTTTACTCTGAATTTTTAAAATTTGGATTCTCAAGGCCTTTCTGCTGCCGATAGGCACCAGACTCAGGCACCTGCTCAGAAGGGCTACGTAAGATGGAAAGATACCCTTACGGGTCTATGGCATGGACCGGACCCGGTGTTAGCATGGGTGAGAGGTTCTGTTTGTGTTTTTCCCCAGGATCAGCAAGACCTGGTGTGGATTCCAGAGAGACTAACAAGGAGGTGCAACAAACAAGATGAAGCCTCCGATATTGATCCTGCTGCTGACCTTGACAACACCGTGGCTAATCCAGGCCAGAGAACAAATACTGTGGGCCATAGCGAAAGCGTGGCCAATTCCCTTGCCTGTTCATAGTGCATCTAAAGTTTTGCCTGTTTTCTTTTCTACTAGTTGTGAATTGGGCTTGCCTTGTGTAAATTTAGACCCTGACACTGCCTAGTATTCAGCCACTAATATTTCTCTCCATGGAGCATTATGCTTCTCCCTCATTAATAGTTCTAACCCATGCATTTGGTTGAAAAATGGTTCTGTTGGCAATTGGCTTGACTCCCTTACTCATAACCAGATCTCGAGCGCTATGCTCACCGAAGTCCTGACCCAGATTAGTACAGGCGCTAGTTCTGGCTCCGGCACTGTACAAATGGGACCAAGGATGTAAATATCACTACACTTCTGATGCTGATGGAGGGGCTCTGACCCTCAAATTCACGCTTTAGTCAAGAGAACTCCACTGTTCGACAAGTCTTGCCTTATTGTGCACCCAATCGAGGGTATCCTCCTCATTGGACGCCCTGTCAGAGTCCAGACCACAAACTTAAACAGATAGCTCCTGGTTTTGAATTTACTCCCCCTCTTGGCAGGTACCAGTATAACCTAACTCAGGGAGGTTCCCAAAGAACAGGCAGTAAAAATACCTGACCATGGTTTCAATGGGTACTCTCCAAAGAGCGTGGAGCATTTACTTACCTTGAACCTTTTGCGGTTCTCCAGAATCTCTGCATAAGACTTCTTAATGTTTCTGGTACAAGGGATGAGAAGGGACCTTCTCTTAAGAATCTATCAATACATAAAACTTTGGATAATTTCACTGTTCCAGCTAGCCCAGTATGTTTAAAAGCTCCCATTTTCTTTCTGCTCTCTAACGCTACTAATGCTACCAAAGAAGTGATCTCGTGGAATTCGACTGATGTCTCCTGCATTGCTAGTCAATGTTGGAATGGTTCTGCTAATATAGCAGTAGTGATGAGGATTCCTATGTATGTTCCTATTCCGGTTAAAGTGGATACAGGAACATTTCCCATTACGGAAATCATCAGAACCAAACGGGATTTTGGCATAACTGCAGCATTGGTTACTACCATAACCCTTTCTGCAGCAGTGGCTACGACTGCTGCCGTTGCGATGGCTGCTCAGGTCCAATCAGCTGAGACAGTCAATGACATTGTGGAAAAAACAGCCACAACATTAACTACCTTAAGATCTATTGATGACCACTTAAAAGCTGGCATTCTAACTGTGAACCAAAGAGTGGACCTGTTGCAGGAACAGGTGGATGATTTAGTAACCTTAACTTCCATAGGATGCATTCATTCCTTTTCTTCTTTATGTATCACCTCCAGGATAGCCAACAATTTCACGGAGAACAGCAACCTGAGTTGGCAGCTGAGTGCCTACCTTCAGGGAAATTGGAGTCAACAGTTCGAGAACCTGACAGATACCTTAACACAACAGATTGTTGCTGTGAATACTACACGCCTGAACCTGCCCACTGTTAATACCCTCTTAACTACTCTTAAGCAAGCCTTTAGTTTAGTTAAGGAATGGGCTGGGGTGGGGGTTATGCTTTCCATTATGTTGTTAGCCATTTTTGTTTGCCTGTGGTGCCTATGCAGGATCAGTCACAAAAATCCCAAGCTGCCATGTTGGTACAGGCCTTTGCTGCTGTGGAAGCAGGACAATCCCCTCAAGCATGGTTATCCATGCTGACAGACAAATAGGTGTCTGTCTCGCCCTTTCTGAGTGAGTGATGTGTATCTGAATCAGTCATGCTCAATGACGGACACCTACCCTCTTGCTGAGCGAAATAGCATACATGTGTTCCCTTCAACCTAAGACATGAGCCTGTGAGGGTGACACAGTGACTCTTTGATGGGTAAGATAGGGACACTGGGGTTGAACCTAAGACAGAGGTGACTGAAATCTGACAACAGATAGATACTGCTACTCCTATAATATTAAAACAAAAAGGGGGAACTGTTGGGAGCTGCAAAGTACCGCGCCCAAAAGATGGCGCCGGTTTTCGCCTTCTGCCAGCCCAACGGCAAGTGCTCTCTGTGGTAAACAACTCCTAATTTGGTAAAGGCCATGTATCCTCTTAATTCTGCTTGGAGACAACCTATCCTGGCGCACCACGTAGGGTTAGGTGATTGGTAGATGTAGACTATATCAGGCCCTGTCTTCCTCTACCCGAGGCCGCCATTCACTGTAAATCAAGGTTCCCGATTAAACTGTGTGAAGAAGATTCCTCGGTGTTGCATCGTTCTTGCTGGTCAAGGGTGGACGCAACACTCATGTAGTAAGTCAACATGCAAAAATGTTAGTTACTACCTGGAATGATAATGCAAATGTCAGGTGGAATTCAGGTCACTTGTTTCTACAAAATGAGACAAATGGGTGCCTCTCAAATGTAGATTTAGGCATCTCAGTATTCTTCTAGACAGAGCTGCTTCTCCCCAAAACATAGGTGGAAATCCTAATCCTCTGTAGTATGGCCACAGGGTCTTTGTTGATGTAACCAAATTCAAATGAGATCATAAACAATTAAGGTGGGCCCTGGTCCAGCTTGGTTGGTGTTGTAAGCAGAGATAGAGGGAAGATGGGCATGTGACAACTGGTATTGCTGCTCTCACCAAGGAATTCACGGGATTTCTGAAAATTGCCCAAAGCTAAGAGACAGGGCTGGGATAGTGTGTTCAACCTCCTCACTTCAAAAACAGAGCCAAACCTGATGACATTTTTATTGTAGACTTCAGTTCTCCTGCATGATGAGGGAATAGATTTCTGTTGTTTAAAGATGCTCAGCATTGGTCATTTGTATGTCAGCCTAAGGAAGATTTATATAAATGGACATAGTTATTCAACTATATTCTTAATAGCAACATTAGGAGAAAACTACAAAACTCAATCTAGATCCAGGTTGCCAAGTGTTCAAATCCTCAAGAAATATGAAGGGCTTGTGTCTCTATAACAGACAAGGATCCAGAGCAAGATTTGAGTGCTTGTTGAGGGCAAAAAGAAAATAGACTACTTAAAGCTACATAATCACATGTAAAAACTGGCTACATATATGTATTTATGTGTGAACACACACATAAATGCAAGCACAATTTTGATCCTTTTCCTTGTTCCCTATGCACAGTAGTAATTAAATTTAGAAGTCTATATTAATTGTATTAACAGGGAGTATGACTCAGCCAAAAGAGAAGTGAACATGATCCAATATGAATAAAGGGATTTTTCTCTGGGGAAAGCAGTAAGGCATTTTTGCCATGTGGTGTGGCAGGAATGGTAGTGGTTTTGTGTAGAAGCATGAAATTGCTAAGGTCTTTAGTTAGATGGTAAGTATGGATAAAGAAGAATGTGTAGACAGCAACTATGAAGGGATGGACTGAATTGACTTTGAATGGTTAGATTTCCTGTGGGGGAAGAGCCCTTCCTCTCCTAAACTCCCATCTGTATTCCTGAGATGGCACTTGCAATAAGGAAATTCTGAAGAGTTTAGAGAGCAGAAATAATGCTACAGTCAAGTTACTGTATACCCTGAATGCCTATGGAGAATGCCACATTGCACTGGTAGCCTGCTCACCTTGTACAAATAAAGCAGTGCTTATGCCCCTGGCATTACCAGATCCCAAGCTCTTCAAATCCTGAGCCAAAAGTAGGTGCAATTTGGTGGTGAGATATGCAAACCTCTGCAAATCAGGGATGAAGATGGTAGGGAACAGATATACACTCCAGTTTATCTCTAGAGATTCCAGCTCATTCTCAGGAGTTCGGGTTTACCTTTGTTTTCCTTCCCATCTACTGGTTTAGCTCAATCAGTGGCTTCGAGCTCAGAAGCTGAGGCACAGAACAATGCTATAAACAACTTGTATAAACTCTCCCTTTAGCTCCACATTATAGGAAATCTTAGTCATATAACAAATCCCTTTTCTACTTACTCAAAGCAGAGCATATCCTCTTATGAATATTTGATACATTTGTTCATGTCCATAATTGCATGTCCTTTATTGACTTTGTGGTTTCCTTTATATTTTTGTTATTTCACAATATCTAATAACATTTGAATATCTTCCATCTAGACAAAGTGTTCAAGCATACAGTTACATACCTAAACCCTTACAAAGAACATGTACCCATATAAAATGAAGCTTCATGAAATTACATGTCCATTTGGAATGTCTGATTACATTCCATCACTGCATCATTGCATACTCCACAGAGAATGGGTTTTAGTAGAAAACAGGAGGCTGTTCTGGTTTGGTAGAGATTTAATGAAGGGACTGTTTACATTGCTATGGGACTGGACAGTGGTGTCAAGAGAATGGGAAAGCCCACAGGACTGTCCAGAGAAGAAGCCATTATCACCTCCATGCATGACGAAACAAAGGAAAAAAAACCAAATATCACCATAAATCCCACTGAGTACTAAATCTCTGGGAGGGTGCTACCAACAAGAACATTGCTGCAGAGTAGCTATTGCTACACTTACATAGCAGAATAGGAGTATGGGGGAGGTAAAAACCCAACTGCTCTTCAATTCCCACCTTGCCTCCAACTGACATCTCCTGTAGCTGGGGATCTGGGTGACAATAAATATGTTTAGTCAGAGAATGGAAACAGGATTGACCATGTGAGAGTAAAAAAAAAAAAATCAAGAAAAGGTATTTATGGCTCATCATGAACAAATGACTTACAGCAATTCCCACAGTGCTATGGCAGTCCAAGGTGGGCGGAATAAGGCAGCTTATTCCTCAGCCAGCCTGTAGCTAGAGCAGTTCATTTGCATGACCTACAGTGTCTTTTGAGAGTACTGTCCTGTCTCCACATGGGTAAAACAGTTCAATCTTCATTCCTTCAATGGAACTGAAATCTATAGTACAGCTAAGCTGGCTAGTGGGGATGGAACTTAAATTGTCTCCTTCAGTCTCTTCCTGCTTCATATGATCTTCCAAGAACAGAAGTGAACAGGCAGTACTTCTAAACACTAAGTGCTTTTCAAACGAATTAGCCCCTGTGGAATATAATATACCGCAACACCAGTCAATTTATTAAGGTAACATATGCAAGAAAGTCCAAATGAAGGAGAGAGATATTAAGCAGCTTTAAAGATACTAATGCTGGTCCTCTCCCAAGGCTTATCTGACTCATGTTCTGCCTTCATACCAGCCCTTGTGAGCGGTCAGTCCTTCAGGTGGCTCTGATTACAATGGAGGAGCTCTCCAATGTCAGCCATTCCCTTGCAATTCTCAGAAGTCCTAAACTGTCCCTTTAACTCTCAATTTCTGACATGGTGACTTGTGAATTACCAGTGACAAAGGGCAAGGTAGGTCTCCCAGGTCCCTCTGCATTCTGAACACATGTCATCTTCTACTTACCTCCTTCTTCCTACCTCAGCTAGATAGGGTATGCCATGGATGAGAGGGGCAGCATCTTCAGAGTTCTAGAGACATCTGCGCCTCCCTCCCTAATCTAAACTCCCACCTCCTTTTTCTAGGCTTATCATCCACAGCCAGAGCCTCACTTATTCATTCTTTCCTATGCCTCAATGTCTATGTACTACAGGCTGGCCTCAAAGTTGTGATTCTCTTGCCTTTGCATTCCTAGTGCTAGGCTTACAGGAGCCTAGGAGCTCCTCAGCATTTTCAATTGGTTTTCTGCTACCAGACTGACTCTTCCTCAACTTTCTACCCTACATTCTAGGAACCAATATCATTTTATAGCATGTCCTAAGGAAACGACAATGGCTTCCTGTCAGAACTGGATTTCCTCAGCCACATCATTCAAACCCCTTGTGAACCAGCCACATCTTATTTGGACAGGAGCTCTTCACCAGATGTTGCCACACTGGATAGGCTGCTCTTCTTCAAGCATAAAAGTAATCCTTTCTTTCCCAGCCACATGACTGTCCCACCCCTTGCTCTCAGCCAAGTCCTTTATCTCAAAGCCTTCTGCGTCCCATTTCTTTCCGAGTTTGGATTGTCAGTCTCAACAGCCTAGCCCTTAATTAACCTACAATGAGTCAAGTAATCCTTTACAATTATGGGTGAGAAAAATTGCTTTTAGTGCTTGCTATGTGGCAGGCACATATATCCTAAGAGCTTTGCAGTTTTATATGTTCACTAATTTAACCCAGACAATTCTACACTGGCAAGTTTTTGTCCTCTCTCTCTCTCTCTCTCTCTCTCTCTCTCTCTCTCTCTCTGTCTCTGTCTCTCTCATTTATTATTAATTTTAGTTAGCATACAATGGGTTTCACCATGACATTTCACAAATAAGTTTCCTTGTTAGCAATTTACAGTTGAGGAAATTAGGCATGGGCATAATTCTTCACCCTCAAACAACTAACCCATCCAAGATGAAATGTGAATTTTAACTTAGAATTTGTCTCTAGACCTATTTGGTGAAATCCTAGGCCAATGAGAGATCTGTCTCAAGGAAAAGTTGGAAGGCATCTGAGGAACAGCACCAGAAGTTAGCCTTGAGGTTGCCCTCTGACCTCTGCATGCACAGGTGCTCACATGCATGCATACTCGAATACTCATGTGTGACACATGCACATCACTTATCTCTAAAATTCAGTGTCAATTACCATTTTTTTGCTAAATCCCAAAGGAACGGGGGTTGGCATTTTGTGGCCTGTTTCATATCTGAACATCCAATATGTGAGACATATTAATATTGAACTATTCCAGTTTCTTTCAGTTAGAAGGAGCTGTAAACATGATGCAAAGTTTGTGAGGGTTATATGATTGAGAATTTACAAATTCACATGAAACTTTGGGCCACTTGATAGACTGTCTACACAGCTTTTTATTCCTTGAGACTGATTTAACTGACTTAATTTTGTACTTGTCAAGCACAAGGAGCATGATGAGTCCTGAGATAGATTTATCAGAAACATCTGTTAATTTACTAAAAAGGCATACAGCCTGATTGTCCCCTAAGAAAGTAAGATCCTGTTCATCTGTGACAGATGTCTGCTCTCTTCTTGGGAACTGCATCCATAAAGGGCTAGAACATAACTTAGATTCAACCTGCAACTTTAATCCAGTTGCCCTCAATGATATTTGTTTTCTCAATGCAAAGGGGGTTTCGTGTTTTTTTGAACACTTGGCTTATCACTTTGCTATGATACATAATGGCATTCTCTCCTTGTTCCATGATCCAGAAGTGTTCATTTCTGTTTAGAGTCCAGACCATGACAAAAGTGCCATTTATTTTTAATCTGTGCTGCACTAAACATAAAATACTTGGAAATTCAGTATCTCAGATGGGCCAAAAGGAAAAGACTTAAGAAGATGCAAGCATTGCAATTTATCCACTGCCCTATTACTGTGAAATATAAATATCCCTAAAAGTGATCAGCTATATCAGTAACAGGGTAAGTTATTTTTGGTAGTGACTTTCCTGTATTCTAACAGACTCATGTTTTCACATGTGATACTTGCATTCTTGTAATTAGTAGACATTTTAAAAATAATTTATCATGTTTTAGGAGGATGATGTGTCAAATCACTTTCATAAAATGAGTTTTGCATTCTGAGAACTAAGGGGTTTGCTATTGATTTGTGCTGTGAAATGCTCCATGCACTTGTAACTGTAACTGATGTCCCCCTACATACTCCACATTGGTTGCCTTTTCCTGGAAGGCTTAAACAAAGAAGCAGAGCCCTGTGGCTGCCCCTACCAGCACAGCCAACTGTCATTTACTTCTTATAAGAACAGTAACAGAGACAGTGTAATTTGAATATCTTACTTTTAATATGAGCTGCACACAGTCTTAAGAGTACTGTAATTTCTTTTTCTTGGTGTTTAAGTTATTGAAGTTTATAGCAGAAAGCAAGTTGTTTATCTTATGGTAAAAAATATTAAACCTGCTATGTCATTTCTGTATTTTCTAGCCCTCCAGTTTTCTTACTGAAGAATATCTCATTTGGGATATACTATCTTTATCAAGGGTATAACCTGGCATCTCTAGATCATTCCCTTAGTAGGTAGTACTTCAAGATGAAGTGCCAAATGGATAACTAATTGGGATGTGATGTTTCATGAAGCATGGAAAGTCAAATACCTATATCACATCAAGGTATGTTATGATATATACAATTGATTGCTGATAATCCTACTTTATTACATATCTCCCAGATAGATGAAAATGCTGCTTTGGATACACACATGAGGTGTTTCATGTTTCTTAGACCATTTTCTATTAAGCATTTTAACATTGACATTGTTAGAAAACATGTTCACAAAAACAGGACACGTTAGGAGTACATCTTCTTTGGTTCTTGGATTAGTAATCAACAGGTTGCCAAAGAGGGATGATGACTTCAAACATATCCCTGACTAACTACTGACTTCTAAGCCAGGCTGGATAAGAAACAACACCTTAAGGGAATTTGTGAATCTATGAAAAGCAAAACCAGTAAGTACAACCAACATCTTTTCTTGAACACTCCTACTTCAAAAGTCTGATCACAAACTGCCTGATACTTAAATAAGCAATGGACCACTTAGATGATGGGCTTGCCATCCTATACATTGCAGCAGGAAAATACCTACCACCAAGCAAGAGAACAACAGAAGATGACCAGAAGCCATGGAACTGCTAAATAAACTTCAGTAAAGACACTTGCCACACATTCAGCATACTTCAATACCTATTCCAAAGTTTCAAAACCCCAACCATATACTGTGCTCTCCATCAGACTTACATAAACCCAGTAAATAACTTACTCGCTTCAAGGCTATGATGAAAATGATGAAACATGATTTTTTTTTCTTGAAACTGAAGACAACTGTCATCTCTGCAGTCTTTACCAAATTGTTTACATGGACAGAGATTTTCTCTTATGAGTTATTTTTCATTTCCTGATGTCAAGATGATATATAAAGGTTTTCAGATATTTACAGGGCTAGAGACATGGCTTAGCATAAACTGAATTCATAATATTAGCGAATCAGATGCTCCACATTTTGTATCAAGCAACATCATCTGTTTTCTTTCTTTACCTTATTTTTAAAAAAACAATTTTCCTTGGCAAACTCAAGGCATCACTTATAACCTGATATTTTGTAAGTGGCTTAGAAAATTTAATCTGAGAGTCTAGACATTATCACAGCGATATGTTGTAGGAAATATTTATACAAATAAATGAATTAGTTTCTAGAGTAGTTCTAACACAGCTATGTCCTACAACAATTCATCATACATTTTCTTCTACATAATGAAACGTCTACCTAAGTCATGTTCTCAATATAGACATTTCTACTGTCAAGGTACAGTAATTCTTCATTTCTGTGCTTTGTCATTGGTAGAAAGACAATCTTGTGTCTACTGTGAGATACCATTATAAAAATCCACCTTTGGAAGGGGTTGGAGAGACGGCTCAGAGGTTAAGAGCACTGGCTGTTCTTCCACAGGTCCTGAGTTCAATTCCCAACCAGCAAGCACATGGTGGCTCAGACCTATCCCTAATGAGATCTAGTGCTCTCTTCTGACATGCAGGGAGAATGTTACATATAATAAATAAAATCTTTTTTTTAAAAATCCACCTTTGGAAGAGAGGTAGAGCTATCCTGATGGGAGTTGCAAAGTTAGCCCACAGCCAAATGCAACAGTTCAAAGAGTTGATGGTCAGCTGCTCCTTTGGGTTGCTAAAGAGGGTCCCTTACTGATGCACTTGACTTACATGGTGGCACAAAATACAGAACTTTGGGGGACACAAAGCTGGCATACAATTACTATTGCTCATCTACACATGCTGTTAATTCTATTTTGGGTCACACTGATAAATGCCCTAGGAAGTTCACTTGACCTTTTTATTGCTCTTAATCCTTGATTTTTTTCATTTTATCAACATTTTGATGATAATATAATGGTTCTAAAGTTGGGTCAATTTCCTAAAGTTCTAAGTGACTAGTGTTAAGAGCTAGATTCATCTACAACTCCAGGCTAACTCAAAACCATATGAAATGTTCCACCACCACCACACTCTCTCCAATAGTTCTCTCCAAATGTTCCACCACCACCACATACTCTCCAATAATGTTTTCAGTGCAAAGAATGAGAGTCAGCCCCAAGTGGTCCATGTATTCATTTATAATCTTCACAACCATGAGGAATTTACCTATATGCTATATCCATTTAAAAGATGGGAAAACTGAATCTCAGATTCTCAAACTCATACAGAATAAGGCATAAAATAGGCATTAAGTACTTACTTAGCTAGTGAACAGGTGTCTAGGGAGTTAGCAGTTCAAGGGTTCATGCTTTCCCCAGTATATTTCCTGCATCCTTGTTATGACCCTGCAATCTGTGCCTGCATGGTGTGCTTAACTTCTCACAGTCAGACTGCTTCTTTGTAATGCTGATTTGAGAGGCTTTGCTCCAGACAGGAATCTATGCTGATGGTGGGATAGTTTTCATGCATTTGGTGCTGTCAGATGCTCTGAGGAAATGAGTGCCAGAGGAGAGAACATGGTATGTTCTATCAAAATACATGAGTGAATCTCCTTTGGTATATATTCAGTTGGCGGGTACCTTATAGGACCACCTAAATTGAATGTGTTCTTCACCATGCTTATTTCATCATGGCCTCTATATATTACCTTTGTACACATGTGCATTCAGCACACACCATGGCTGACTGATGGTGTGTGTGTTGTGCCCAATGGTAAAAGTCCCCAAAGCAAAAGAAATGCTGGGAACTTTACTAAAGATGAAGCCCCTTGATTGTGTGCAGAAGGAAAATTTCAACTTGGAGAACCAGCCAGAGAGCCTTGAGTTAGTAGAGCTCAGTACTTTAAATTTAAGGGTTTCTGGCTAGCCAGGGACACCAAGGGCAATGCTGACAAGTAAAAGATGCATGTTATACACAGTGGATTGACTTCCTGTTGGAGGACAGGAAAGGAAGTGGCAGGAGGAGAAAAGAAATACATCAATCAGGAGAAGTACCCTGCACAGACCTGTGATTACAGCAGAGGGTTTCTCCTGTTGAAGAGTGGAATTTGCTGAATCCCATTCTTAAAATGACCATGGTGCATTGGGAGGATTTCAGGCATTTGGTGAACACGTGTATCAAAATGGTTGAGGTGATTGATCAGCAACAATTAGTATTTTCACAGTATTGAAGTGGGTCACATTTGGACTTTAATGTTGAGAATGAACTTTCTTTTCATAGGCTTAGGCTAATAAGGTAACTCTTCAGAATATGTGGATCTTCTCCAGCCCCAATTACCAGTTTATTTTGGATGAAGTAAGTGCAGCCAACGTCTGAGCATGTGCCAGGTATAGAAGCAGGTTCCGAAACTACATAATGCAAGGAGACACTGTTTTTCTTTCAAGGAACTCAGACTAGTAGGAAAGGGAATAATAAGAGCAGCAGCAGCAGCATCCAACACTTACATAATGCTTGCCATGTGCCAGGCACCATCCTAAGTGTATACTGTTATTAATCTTAATAACTCTGTGAGGTGAGTATTTGTGGGTAAGAAGTCAATGTAAAAGAAATTAAGTAACATACCTGAGGTCATAGAACTAGAAAGGGATAATGCCAAGATTCAAACCCAGACAGACTGGCAATAGCATCTATGTTCTCCTTCTCTCTCTTTGCCCCCACCAGCACCCCTCCCCCCACGTTTGAAGCAATTTTATTATTCTGCTGTTTCCTTTGACAAACTCTAGTTACTGTGATCCGACTATGTAGAATGATCATTTTTACACTGATTTTTGCATCCATCTTATATAGATTTTCCTCTTCAGGCTGTTCTGGGGAGATAGAGACACAACTGTCTAGTGGCCAAATTACTACTCATTGAACAATGGTAGTCATGGGCTAGGAGGAAGCCCAGGTCACAAGTGGGGGGGGGGCAAGCTGTTCTGTCCTTCAGCCCTCACTCCATACCACTGACCCATCTGTGGAGGAAATGCTTTTTCCTTTTCCATTCTGTGACTTTTCAATGTCCTTGATCGGGTTTGGGTATCAAGGTTAAAGGTTACTGAAGTTCTTGGAGATGATGTGGCATATGTGTCTTTTTTTGTATTCTGCAAAAGTTTCAAGTTTGAGCCGGGCAGGTGGTGTCCCATGCCTGTAATCCCAGCATTCAGGAGGCAGAGGCAAGTGAGTATCTGTGAGTTCAAGGCCAGGCTGGTCTACAGCGTGAGTTCCAGGACAACCAGAGTTGTTAGAGAAGCCTTGTCTTAAAAAAACCAAAAAAAAAAAAAAAAAGTTTCAAGTTTGAACTTTTTTGCTATAGGAATTCTGTGTGGAATTTAACAGTGAATGTACCACCCGGTACTTCCACAGAAGATTTTAAAATGTGTTTCTTTAATGGTAGTTCATTCCTAAGTCTTTTGGCTTCCTGTAGGTTCTTTCAGCCTAGGAATGGTCTTCACTTCTCAAATTTGCTAGAATGTAAGTTCCCTTCAATAAGTAGTGCTTGTAATTGGTTAATATTTTTCTTATCTGTCTTTACCAAAGACTAAAATCTGGGATGAAGGGTCATACCATCTTAATATCTCAATAAACAACAGGTACTTAATAAGCTTGTGGAATGAATGAACCTTTATTAACCTTCCCTGAGTAGCTACATGACTGTCTTGCTGTGTAGACTGAGGTCCTCATGCTCATGGGATCAGCTATGCACTCTTTCAACAGTCTATTACTTGTTGACTGTTGATAGCCCCTCATAAAAGGTAGTGTGGCTGGTCACTGGATCCTACCCTGAAATTCCATATGCTTTCCAAGCCATCTGTATTCCACCCTTCCCTAACAACATGGCTCTGGTCTCTAGGGGTTTTAGAGTACATATGCTGGGGGAAGTTAATTGAAGAGGTGCTCCATCTGCATGGCTTTGGGAAAGCCATCATCCATGTCAGGTTAAAAGTTTCCAGTGAAGCCATTTTGGGTAACCTATACTTCTGCCAGTGACCCCTGCTAAACACTGAACCAAGGTCTTGTATATGCTGGTCAAGTGCTCAATTACTAAGCTATAGATCTAGCCTTATTTTACTTTTGTATTTTGAGATAGGGTCTTGCTAAATTGAAAAGGATGGTATTGAATGCCCTCTGTATCACAAGCTGGTCTGGAACTGGTGATCGTCCTTCAGACTATTCTGGCTGGCATTGTAGGTTTTCAGCGAAGAGTCTAGCTTCAAGCTGCTTTGAATCAACTAGTAGTTTGGATTAGTGCTTTGATATGTGCAAACTTTGAAAAACAAGACCAGAATCATATCTAAAGTTAAGAATTCATGCTAACGTTTCTGATTCCTTAGGTATTAATAAACTCTGCTCATTACTTCAGATTCCATGTAATTTACTTTCTCTGCATAAGATCAACATGGTAAACCAAAACGTGGCCTCCAGACATACTTGTGTCTTGTATTAGTTTCCTCTCTGTTGCTGTAAATAAAACACTGAGCAAAAGCAACTTAGGTAGCAATGTGTTTATTTGGAGGGAACACAAAGCAGGAACCCCAAAGCAGGAACTTAAGCAGAGACCATCCTTGGAGGTCTGCTAATGGCTTACTCTACTGACTTGTTCTCCATGGCTCACTCAGCTTGCTTTTTTTAAATGATTTTTTTTATTTTTGAGATTAGAATTACATCATTTCTTCTCTTCCCAGCCCTTCCCATATAACCTACCTTGTCTTCAAATTCATGGCCTTTATATCTTTGTTGTTACCCACACACATGGGTGTGTGAGTATAAAATACATGATATTCCCAAAGAACTTATGGAGCTTGCTTTTTAAAAAAAAATATACAACCCAGGACTATCTGCCCAGGTGTGCACTGCTCTCAATGGGCTGGACTCTCCTACATCAATCATTAATCAATGCTCCCTGGATTTGCCTACAGGCTAGTCTGATGGATTTATTTTCTCATTTGAGGTTCTTCTTCCCAGGTAACCCTGGCTGTGCCAAGTTCTCTGTCTCTGTCTCTGTCTGTCTGTCTGTCTGTCTGTCTGTCTGTCTGTCTGTCTGTCTCTCTCTCTCTCTCTCTCTCTCTCACACACACACACACACACACACACACACACACACACACACCCCACACAAACTAACCAGCACAGGTCCTAATCTCTAAAACCTATGATGTCACCTTATATGGCAAAAGCAGCCTGGTAGATGTGATTAAATTTCTTGGCAGGGGGAAATTATTTTTTAAATAATTAATTATCTTTATTTTATGTGCATTGCTGTTTTTACCTGTATGCATGTCTGTGTGTGTGTGTCAGATCTTAGAGTTACAGACAATTGTTAGCTGCCATTTGTGTGCCAGGGATTGAACCCTGGTCCTCTGGTAGAGCAGTCAGTTCTCTTAACTACTGAGCCATTGCTCCAGCCTCAGGGGGAAATTGTCTTTATACATGAGTCTAAATGCAAATAAAAGTGATTTTTATATGCCATTGGTGATTAGACTATAGAAGAACAGGTGAAATGTACCAGAAAGGCAAAGACAAGAAGGAAGCAATACTGCCAAAAGTAAGGGGATGCTGGCATCCCTGGAAGCTGAAAATAAATGCCATGCCTAGAAACTTTCTTCGTGCAGTTCCACATTGAAAGGGATCTCAGGATGGTTTCCTGTTTTTCCCAACCCGAACCTTTTGCAATAATCAAGTGAAGTAGGTTTTCTTTCATTACATTTAGCTTGACAACCAAAGATAGGGCATTGGGGGCAGCCACTCACTCTAGTCTATCTATAGTATAATAGTTCAGGAATTGCAAGTGGGCACACTGATAGCTCAGAGAAAATAGTCTTTGTTCTTGACATCTGCAGGCAAGAGTAGCACCTCATCACTAGGTGTTCACAATCAGATACACATTATTTGACTAAACCTGCACCCGTGAGAAGGTAACCATCAGTCTGAGATCACTGCTGTCCTCTTTATAGCCTGCCTACAAATGAGTTTCCCAGCAAGATGGCTCTTTAGGGATAAGAATTCCCAATTCCTCTGACCAGCTAGCTCATTGTAATAAAGCTCTTCATTGTCGATTTGCTTCTCAACTGGCTGTTTCTGTATGGAGTAAGCAGAGTGACTCGTCTGCATGGAAGCATTGGGATAAAGAGTTGTGTATAGTTTTATAAGCAACTGCTCACTGCAATATTTATAATATGCTATGTCACAGAGGATTTGTTAACACAGTACACTTATAAAACAGAACTTCATGTAGCCATTAAACATTTATGCAGCATTTCCTGACCCAGTGAAATTCAGTTACTGAGTATAATATATGACTACTAAAGGCAATGTTCATGCCTAAGTTACATGTTAAGCAAATGAGTAACAAAGAGTAGATGGAAATAGCCATGCTTGGTTTTCCTAGATAGCAGAATTTAGAAGACCAGGATGTAAAAACACATTTGTTTATGTTGCCTGAGAGTGACACTTTAAAACAGCAACAAAAATTTCCCCTAAATTTGTCTCACCAGCAACCTTTATGGGCTTGTAGAGTGTAGATGGTCAAAGAATTTCTCCTTGCTTTTAACAAGCAGCAGCAGCAGAGTCATGGGCCCTCACATCCTGTGATGCAACTGCCTCATGAGTTTGCACCTGGTTTCTTCTGCATCTGGAAAAGAGTCATTGTTCTTAACTAAAAGAAGGCAGGACTAAATATGAATGAGATCATGTCTTACTGAGGACATAGGGTGAGTTGGCATACAGTAGGATGAGTTAAATAAATGCACCCCAAATCTCTTCATTCTTTTCAAGATGTGACTAGGGAGCTTGCTACCTGAATACCCCATCAGCTACAACCATTGCTTTATGTAGTGGCTTGTCCTCAAATCATCACAATTAAGTTAGTCTTTCCCCTCTGTTCTGTGGTACTATGTTACCATCTCAGAAGATACCTAGTTGAAAATTTATGCTCCATATGGAATTTTTTGGGGGGGGGCATGGATTTTTCCAAAATGCAAAATAGGATTTTAAAAATCCATGAGATTGGCCAAGCATTGTTGGGTACACCTTTAATCCAAGCACTCAGGGGGCAGAGGCAGGCAGATCTCTGTGAGTTCGAGGCCAGCCTGGTCTACAGAGCTAGCTCCAGGACAGCCAGGGCTACATAGAGAAACCCTGTCTCCAGAAAACAAAGCAAAACAAAACAAAACAAAACAACAACAACAACAAAACAAATAAAATTCCATGAGACTAAACATGAAGTTTTCACAGATGACAGTCATAGCGATGCAGATTAAGGTAGTATCAGTCATCAGAATTTTTTTGTAGACAGATCCTTCCACGTCCCTGCATTGGGTCCATTTATTGATTCTGATTCCCAGCAGCAGCAAAAACTACTGTTTCGCTTGATGATCTTTTCCTGTTTAGCTGTTAAAGAAAAGGCACAAGCCAACTGCTCCCAAGTGTGTATTTTCTGCATAGTTATTATCAGGCCTCCTGTGACTTTGCATCATCACTAAGACAATGGATAGAAACTTGTATCCTTGCTAATTCAACCTCTTTATCTCATTTAGGATATTCTGGTTCATAGAGAGAAAGAAAACAAAATAAGAAAAAAAAAAAAAAACATTGTTCCTTGACTAAATTACTTTTGCTAGACCTTCAAAAGTCTTTTGATTTCTGTAGTTTCAACCAGCTATGGTAAAAACTAGGTTTGTGGAAGTCTTTTACATTAGAATCCAGGTCAAAAATCTTTGTAAACTTACATGTGATTGAGTGTTGGGACCCAGCCTGCACGGGGTCTCTAAGAGTTGTTTTCCAGCATAACCACTGGTACCTCCTATTTTCCTGACCCCATCCCACTAGCATCAATATCCTGTTGTGAACCCTTTGACCTGGGGTTTTTGTAAGTTTGCATATAAGGCTAGCCACAATAAAGGTGAGAGACATTCTCTCAGAAAAATCAACCAGGAGTCTTGTCATTCATCCAAATCTCCAGGCTTTCGCCCAATACTTGGACTTAGTGGTGGCCAAGAGCAGCCACAAGTGGAGGTCTCACCGAGATCAGGAAAAGGGTACCCTGAGAGATTGCCTTTGGAAGGCTGGCCAGCAAGTAAGGAGTTGTGAGGGTGAATTGAAAAAAGTACTAGAAAATAGGTACCTCAACTCCTAAGAGAGTTGGATTGTAAAAGCACTGGAAAAGGGGTGCCTCAACTCCTAAGAGAGTTGGATTGGAATAGAGATCACAGTCAAATACACAGAGAAAGTTTAAAGAGACAAGGTACTGGTAAGATTTCATTTTAACTTTGGATTAAATAATAATGCTAAGAAAATTAAATACAGGAAATCCTCCTCTGAGGAATCCCTCCTCTGTGAGCTGTGTACCAGCAGCCAGCTGATCCAGCAGTCCATGCACGTGTTCACTTGAGACTGCTTCGGGCTCCAGTCAGCCAGCAATGATGTGGTGTGCACCGGCTGGCTGGAGAATCGCCTCCTGAGAAAAAGTTGGGGCGCCATGCTTGGAAGCAACGCTGGTTTATCCTGCCGAGTGGTCAGATAGTGGTGACCCAGATGTTCTGGAATACTACAAGAATGAATTCCAAGAAACTCCTGCGGATCATCAACCTAAACTTCTGTAAGTAGGTGGATGTAGGCCTGACTTCAACAAAAAAGAGATCCAAAAGAGTTTTATGTTTGATATCAAGACCAATGAGCGCACCTTCTACCCGGTGGCTGAAACAGAGGCTGACATGAATAGGTGGGTCCAGAGCATCGGCCAAATCTGTGGCTTCAGTCAGACTAAAGAGAGCAGACTTCCTGAGAAACCTTTCTTCAGTCAGTCATAGTCTCTGCTCTTCTCCAGCTGAGTTCAGCAGCTCCAGTCAGCACCTGCTCCAAACAAGGAAGTCCTCAGTCCCTTCACACTCTAGCCAGCCTTCTCCCTACCCCCACTGTGTCAAGCCACATCCGGCCAGCCTTGTCCACCAGTGCACCTCAGGAGTACAGTCAAACAAACCCAGTGTCTTCATCCCCTGTCCCCAGTGACCCAGCTACATAGCCATGGACATCCAGCCACTCTCCCTGAGCCCTCACCACAAGCCATCCACATCATCTGTCACATTGGATGAAAAAGTAGAATAAAAGACCCAGGCCCTACAAAAAAACCATACAGCAATGAACAAAGATGCGGCAGTCCTCAAGACCCTCCAAAGATGCCAAGCTATGGTAAGGATGGCCATCCCCCAACACCTCCTCTCCTTTGTGAATTTTGTTCAAAAGATGTATGTATGTTCTGTATGTATGGTGTGGCCACACATGTGTGTATGAAGTGTGATTGTAAATGTGTGACTGTTAACAAAAGAGTGTTATTGTGTTGTCTTTAAATTGTTTAATTGCTGGGGAAAGAACAACAGTTGTTAAAGTACAGGTTACTTGGGTGGGGAATTTCTCCTTTTGTTTCCATGGAGCGTGAAGAGCTGTGGATTCCTTCTAGACTGGTGTGGTTTCATGGGGCAAGACCCCCTGAAGCAGTGGCCCAGGTTATCCGAATATTTGTTTTCATTTATATTTGGTTGGTTAGAAATGGTAGTGATCACAGTCACTCACTTTTTAAAGAAAAAGGAGGAATATGATATAGAAATGATACTTTGTATTGGAATGGATCTTCATTTGTTGATACTTTGTATTGGAATGGATCTTCATTTGTTGATATTAGGTTTTCTAGATATACAGATATTCTTCAAACCTTTCAAAGACTTACAGAATATGGCATTTAAATGGTTTAGGGTTTTTCTTGACAGTGAGACACAACTGCTCCTGGCATACCAATTACATATAAGAGGAAGATGGGCATGGAAGAAACTCATTATAGAGTTTGCCTTTGACATGGCAAGACTAGCCATTTGGGCAAGAAGCTACTCTTGTGTGAACTGTTTGACTGTTGCTTTATAAGCTGGACATGCAGGACCCACAGGACAGTCCTAAAGGGTTCCTACTTCATAAAGGGGTCTGCCAGACATTCTACAGGACACAGAAAAAAGATGACGGACAAACTGCCAATACAGGTGGACAGTTTAGAATTTCCTGCTTTGCTGAGAAGTCTGCCAGACACATTGTGGCCTGTAGGCTAAAAATGGATGCTCCAATGTTACTGAGAAATTTTGGGTGACTGTCTAGGAAGCAAGATGTCTCTGTCAGTTCTAGTGTTTATACATTATCTTTGTATAGTCTTTGATGGAGTTGAAGATAATTATAGTAGCACACTAAGATAGAATGGTTAAAATCTTATAGTTCTTACTTGATAACTGTTTTGTTATATATAAAGAAGGAGGAGATGTTGGGACCCAGCCCCCATGGGGTCTCTAAGAGTTGTTTTCCAGCATAACCACAGGTACCTCCTGTTCTCCTGACCTCATCCCACTAGCATCAATATCCTGTTGTGAACCCTTTGACCTGGGGTTTTTGTAAGTTTGTATGTAAAGCTGTTCCACAATAAAGGTGAGAGACATTCTCTCAGAAAAATCAACCAGGCATCTTGTGTTCATCCAAATCTCCAGGCTTTTGCCCAATAGTGGTGGCCAAGAGCTGCCACACTTGAGTTAACAGAATGCCAAGAAAAAAATAAAATAATCAAAACTGGATCTAGACTCCCTAGCCCTGAAAACCCTCTAGCTGTAGGAATTCCCATTTTGTATCTGAGGAAATAGGTTCAGAGATTAGATAGTGCATCCAGTCACATGTCTCAAGAGCTGGGGGCAGATGGGGCTACACACCCTTCCTGGTTTTGTGTATACTTAGAATGAATTCTATGGTTTTCTATAATTAATTATATGGTTTCTATAACAGAAATATTTCACTGCCCTGAGGTAAACTTGCAAGGATATTTGTTATTAGAGGACAAACAAAAAGGGTCAAATGCTAGGGTTTCTCTGTGTAGGTGGCTGTTCTGGAACTTACTCTGTAGCCTAGGTGGCCTGAACTCAGAGAGCTGCCTGCCTCTGCCTATTCAGTGCTGGGATTAAAGGCGTGTCCCACCAATCCCGGTGAGATTCTATTCTAAACATTGCAGCAAATGTTTACTTATCACACTGTCCACAGTTCTTAGTCTAAAAACTACTAGAATTGGAATTACTGGCACAAAAATTATGGCATGCTTTTAATATTCATACTTTCTCTTCATACCCAACTCCAAAGGTCATGCTTGTCTCATTTTTGCCTTGACTGAGTATATGCCCTTTATAGCCTGAATTTTGGAGGGGGAAAAAAATTCAGCATTGACTGTTATCTTTACTTCTTGTTTGACTCAGGCTTCACCCAATTCCAAGTTATTTAGCAGGAAATGCACAAGTCTCAAGTGCATCTGCACATGTTTTTCCCTCTCAGAATAAGATAAGGGATATCTTAAGATATCCCTTTAGGAGGGCCGTCACAATCCCATTGCTCGTTTTATTCAGGGACACTGGATATTGGACTTAAAGGTATGTAAAGAAACGATGGGTTTGGGGTGAACACCTTACTCCCAAAGTTGTCTAGGGGTCTAAGAATGCTTCTGGGCTCCTTACCCTGGGCTACGATGGTGCAGAGCGGCAGGAAGATCAAGTTCAAATTGTCCGTCTGAGCAGACGCCAAGAAGCGTCTTTGCCTGAGTATTCCCCCTCCCCCTCGCCCAGCTAGCCTGTTTAGAAGGCATCCGCCCTTCTAATCTGCAAGTCCTTGGAGCTTCAAAGCCACAGAAAAGCGCTCTGGGGAGAGAAAGTAAGTTTCGGTGACCACCACGCCTCTCATCGCCCTGAGCGGTTTCTTACGAAGGGGTGGGGAGACGGCCGCTTGTCAGCCTTAGTCATGGAGCTTCGCAGGGTCTCCAGCCGATTGCAGGCCGAGGGAGCCCCTTGGGCTCACCCGGCCAGAGCGCGTTTCCCAGTTGCAGGCGGGCCGGCGCTTCCGCTCGTCCGCCCCTCCCCCGCACACAGGAACCAGCAACCTCCAGACTCCCGCGCTTCACTGCTGCCATCCACCGGGGGCCTGCCTTTTATAGGCGCTTCGACCAATGAGCGTGCTCCTTTCCTTCTGCCCGCCCTCCCGGCCAATCGGCGCTCCCCTGGTGTAATCTTCGGCTCCTCGGCTGCTCTCGGCGATTTTCGCTGTTGCTGGCTTTTTCAGAAGCTGCTCGTTCGCAGCCCGAGACGCTGCTTTTTTTTTTTTTTTTTTTTTTCCGGGTTCCGAGCCATTCCGGATGCTTTAGGCTGCCGGATGTCTGATCTCCGGATAACTGAGGCGTTTCTGTACATGGATTATCTGGTAGGTGCGGGGCGCGGGTGGCGTGTCGCCTCTCGGATCTCGCGGTGGCCCATGGCCCCCCGCCTGGAGCAGCAGCCTCTCGGCTGCTTTCTTTCTTTAGGATGGGATGCCTTGGGCTGCTTTCTCTCCGGGCTGGCTCTTAGGGGCGGCGTCGGGGGAGGCCGGGTTGACAGGTAGAGGCGCGGCGGGGACTGGCGGGTCTGCGGGCGATGAGGCCACGCTCCGCGCGCCTCTCCACACTCCCGGAGCAGGACTTTCTTTCCGGGGAAGCTGGAGTTTTCCGCTCTCCCCTTAGCAGAACTCCAGGTACTATTAAAGAACCATAAGCAGAATGGCTTGCTAAGTGCCCGGCAGGTCCGGTCATTTGCTTGCTATTAGATCTCTAAAGGAATGACCTGGGTCGCGGCGGGATTTTAAAAACACATTACCAGAA
Organism: Cricetulus griseus; assembly: GCF_003668045.3. Taxonomy (NCBI): domain Eukaryota; kingdom Metazoa; phylum Chordata; class Mammalia; order Rodentia; family Cricetidae; genus Cricetulus; species Cricetulus griseus. The sequence goes on from NC_048595.1 coordinate 331,612,332, forward strand.
AGTAGACTGGACTAAACCACATTGCAACCCGGCCTGCTCAGGACTGGGCAGGGACAGGCATTGCCCCACGGCTCTGGTTGTGGTGCGTGCCGCTTTTGCTTTGTGCACGGTTTGGAAGCCAGTTTGCAGTCAGCCCTGTGCTGGGAAGTTTAGGTAGGAAAAGTTTTTAGCACAGCTCAGGAACGGAACACTTGTACGTGTTTCTAGAATTGTGCAAGCAGCCTTGTGTTTTTTGTTCCAGAAATTGAATTTCCACAGAGCTGCCTGTTTGTGGTCAAGCAGGTCCTCTTTGACAGGAACTGTGTTCGATTCCATACAATTACCGTGTTGATGGTGAGAGGCTGAACCGCTATTGCCGTGCACAGCTGAAGTAGAGGGTTAGAAGCGTTGGCCCTCCTGTCGTCTTGTAGGACACATGGTTTTCCACTGCAGATTGGCCTGGCAGAGATTTGCCAGTGCCTTCTAGGAATTGCACTTAAGGCTGTCCGAGAAAGCCCGAGTGCTTTCGAGATCAAGAAGAGGGCCGACTGTCTTGGTAATGTTACCTGTGTGTGAGGGTTTATTTAGATATGCAGGAATGTATGTTTCTGCTAAAGCTTCATAGTTTGATGAACTCACCATTGGCAAAGATGGAGACCAGTTAATGCATGGGCTTGAGAACGAAGCTGAAATCAAAGATTACGAGTTGAAATTTGGTTTTGCTGTTTACATATTTTTGGTGGTAACTTCTATCTTGCTGTAGCCAGTTTAAGTGTGTTGTCTGTTTATGAACATTCTTTAAAAGTACAAAGTGTCGACTGGGCGTTGGTGGTACTCGCCTTTAACTCCCAGCACTCCAGTTGCAGAGACAGGTGGATCTTAGTGAGTTCAAAGCCAGCCTGTTCTATAGTGCAAGTTCCAGGAGAGGCTCCAAAGCTACAGAGAAACCCTGTCTCGAAAAACCAAAAACAAACAAACAAACAAAAAAACCCAAAACAAACAAACAACAACAAAAGAAACAAACAAACAAAAAACAAAACAAGCGTCTTGTAGGTTGATGATTCTCAAATATGTCCAGAAGACTACTTTCAAAATGAAATGATTGAGCTTGTCCCACACAGTACTATGGCTGTCTCTTGCAATCTGCCCCAAATAAAAGCCAGTTTGTTGAGGAAATTTTCCAAATAAGAAGAAAGTATAGGCTATGTCACTTGTACTGCTGAAAGCTAATTTTGGACACTTAACTAAATAGTGCTTCAAAGAGGAATTTGGTGGGTTTTCATAATTTTCTCATATTTGTTAAGGCTGTTTTAGAACCACATCACATAGCTGTCTTTGAGGTGCCAGGCCCACTAAAAGAAAATAGCATTAAAAATCACTTAGGTTGCCGAGTGGTGGTGGCCCACGACTTTAATCCCAGCACTCGAGAGGCAGAGGCAGGTGGTTCTCTGTGACTTCCAGGCCAGCCTGGTCTACAGATGGAGTTCCAGGACAGACTCCAAAAGCTACACAGAGAAACCCTGTCTCAAAAAACAAAAAAACAAACAACAACAATTAAAAAAATTAGGTTAACTTCTATCTAGACATAGATTCAGGATAGGAATATTTGCGGACATAAGGTTTGGCTGAGAGTTTAGGTCACAATCACCTGGCTTTGACTTGGCTTGTTTGTTTTACCTGCTGTGCCCCAGATCCTTTTTTGACTTTAATGTAAAGTCACACTTTCACTATGCTTTCAAAAATTCCCAAGTGCAGTGAAACAATCTCATAAAAGTCATTGGCAATATTCTAAGGGGCAGAAAACAAAATCTTAAAGGAAATAGTTCAGGTTTTATGAGTGTGTTAGGTATCGCTGTGAAAACACTGAAGAAAGTCCTTTTCTATTAAATGGACTGGAGGGAAAACAAAACAAAGGCCAGCTCCCAAGGTAGCTTTTTTTGCTGGTCAACTCTCAGAGACAAGGGCAAGCTACATCACTCCTCTCTTCCGTCCTTTAGGTGGACTTGTTTGCTTGTGTATCTTTGCAGGGAGTTTATTTAAAATCCCATTTCTGAAAAATACAGGATCAATTTCTTAGATTGTGCCTGGGATCCTATTTGTTAAGTAAATCGATCCCTAAGTTCTTTCACTTACTTTCTAGGAGGAAAAGAAATGTTTCTTTCATTCCAAGTTGGAATGTAGGTTTTGCTGAGTAGAATAGAGTCAGTGCTCTTTCCTTGCTCTTGACAGGAGTAATGATGTGTGTCCTCCTTTCTTCTCTTTAAACAGTACTCTTCATTTTTTTGTTGTTATGTTGGAAAGAAAAGCTGTGTGTGGAGGTGTTGTCCATTGTTCTTTATTTGGGTATCACCATTTAATTGTTCTTATTTGGAGATAAGTCCAAAGGAAGGAAGAAAAAGATGGTGTGTGTGTGTGTGTGTGTGTGTGTGTGTGTGTGTGTGTGCCGTGTGCTATTTTAACAGCTCCTAATAGGATTGAGACGATAAGATGAATGAAGGGAGCCCTCTGATCTTAGAGTTGCAGTTAATTTCTTGAATGTTCTCAAAGGTGACAGCTAAGGTGAAGGCTCTCGGTCTTAAGCATTAAGACAGAGGTTTTATTACTCTTGGTTCAGGGAAAAGTGATAACTTGCAAATCCTAAATAATTACATGTTACACCTGGTACTGGCCTGGCTTGGTGCCTGGCATGAAGTTAGAGCCCAGGATTACATGTTGGCTGAATGAATGTGAGGTGGGAGGGGACAATTCTATTCTCTTTTCTGGCTTCTAAACTGAGACAAGATAATATCTGTTTGAATTAGGCATTTTGATTTTTTGGAATGCAGAATGTATCCTTTTACACTTAAGATTATCCAGATAGAATTTGTTTAGCAACTTAAACATAAAAGCCTTATCTTTTCTAGATAATGCGGGTGTCAGCTGAGAAGCTCACATTTCTTTTCCCTTTCTCTTGAGGGAGTTGAAGAGTCCTGTTCTTACCAGACAGGAGAATGGACCAGGATTTAGCTGTCATCAACAGGCCGCACACCTGTCTCCCTCTGATGGATTAAGGCAATGTTTAGAGCTTTATAAAGAGAAAGAATTGGATAGAATAAGTTATTATAAGAATAGGATTATTTATTATAATTATTGAATATTATTATAAGAATAGGAAAGAATAAGAGAATATTATAACTTCTATTCTTCCAATGAGAGGATGATACATTATGAATTTCTTTCCTGGGAGGGTGGACAGGGTCAATGCCTACATTCCTTTCAGCTTAAAATGTTCTTGCCTTGTATGTTAATTGATGTGGATTTCACCTTTTCCTCTTTTTACAACCCACACAACAACAGTAAAGGTCATTATTCTCCATAGAATTCTAGTGATGATGAAAGGAGATAGTGGAGGTAAATGTGTTTATAAACAGAACACATTTTCAAATAAAAGTGTTAACACATTATGATTATGTTTCTGGCATTATACTTACTGTGGAATGACCATTATTTAATGGGAAGGATTGGGTTGCATTTTAAATTAGTCTCAATACATTAAAGAGTTGTGAGGGTATTTAGGAAGCAAGAAGTGTTAAGACTTCTGAGGGTCACTTAATACCTCATCCTGATAAGGTAAACCCACATCCTGATATTTTTAAGGTTTATTTGTACTATGTATATGTACATATATGTGCACATGTATATATATATAATATATATGATATATATATTATATATATATATATATATATTAATTACATAAATGAATGTTTGCCTGCAAGTGTGTCTGTCACCATGTGTATGCAGTGTTTGCAGAGGCCAGAAGAGGGCATCAAATCCCCTGGACCTAGAGTGATAGACAGTTGTGATCTGCCATGTGGAACCCAGGTTTTCTGCATGATCCATCTCTCCAGTCCTCTCATATGTTCTTAAGCCCATTCAGCACTTACTTATGCAACCCCTGTTTGTACATGTTCCTGGAAGTCACATTACAATGTTCCCCCTGGTTGCAAGGCTGCAAGGCAAATGGCTCATGGGAGAGGTTGAAGTGGCCTATGAAGATAAGACAGGTTCTGACATGCTCTTTTGCTTTCTAGTGCATTTCTTCTTGCATATGCTTCTTTGTTTTATTACAAAATGAAATGTAAAGCTAGACTTGCAGATGTGTCAAATATGCTTGATTGGTCTTAGGTGCTATGCTGTCTTTTGTTCATCGCATTTGTCTCTTAGGCTTGGAATTTAGTAAAGTTAACTTAGATTTCTTCTTTGTATTCACTGATGAACTTGGCCTAGTTTCTTGGTCAGGGAGGGCACACATACACACACACACACACACACACACACACACACACACACACACACACACTTTCCCCAGTTTCACACAGTTAGCAAGTGAGTGAGCTGACCTTGTGGTTCTAGGGCCCATTCTTTACCATCTCTACCTCCAAGCCATTCTTTTTTTTTTTTGCCATTTTTTTAAATTAAGTTATACACTTTTTCCTCACTTCCCTTCTCTCCTCCCCTCTCCCCTTCCATTCTCTCCCTGCCCCCCATGCAATTTACTCAGGAGATCTTGTCTTTTTCCTCTTTCTAGGCGGATCCATGTATGTCTCTCTTAGGGTCCTCTGGGGTTGTCAAGCCATTCTCTCTAATACAGGGCAGGAATTCAGGCACTTGGTGTTAAGAGCTGATGGAATACAGTTGGACATTGACATGCTTCATGCTTCATGTAAACACAAGGAACCTTTAGAGAGAAGGCTGGCTGGTAGGTGTTGTGTGCACAGCCTTCTGTCCCCACAATGCCTTTCCTCTGGTCACTGAGGTCATCTTCAAACTCTAAAGTTTCATCAACAGCTACAGATAGGTTTTTGAAGCATTAGCATGATCACTTTCAGGGCCATCTCTGCCTTCTACTGCTCTGGTGCCTCTTGCTTCTGTTACCAGAACTCTAGAGCTACTTGTTATGTCTGTTGTATTCCTTTACCAAGTACAGCTTAGGGGATGAGGCTGACTAGCAGACACAAGGCTGCAGGTGGTCTATGGCCTTCATCAGAGGACGTTAACTTTAGGGGATTTGTGAAAAAAACTGAAGAGAATGTAAGATACCTATTTTTTAGTGAGGGTATGATAACTCCCCCTGATATTTTTCATAAATCCTTCATAGTGATAAAGTATTGGGTAGCTTTCCATTACTATAGGGATGAACCAGAGTCACATTTTATTTATTTTATTTTTTTGGTTTTTCGAGATAGGATTCCTTTGTGGCTTTGAAGGCTGTCTTGGAACTAGCTCTTGTAGACGAGGCTGGTCTCAAACTCACAGAGAGCTGCCTGCTTCTGCCTCCCGTGTGCTGGGATTAAAGGCATGCACCACCACTGCCAGGCCACATTTATTTATTTATTTATTTATTTTGGCTCATATTTCTGTCCATCTAAGGTCAGGGTACACTTCTACTGACCACCTACTTAACGGCAAAATTTTGGTATGCAGTAAAGCTTTACCTGGAGAGACAGGATGTCATGCCTATGTTTGTATAGTCTTTCTCCTTTTTATAAAATCACTAGGATTCAAGCATGGGGCCTCTACTCTAGTGATCTGGTCATGTTCCCAAAGCTCCACTTACAGACACCAAAGTTGGATTGAATTTCCAACTTTTTAAAAAAAATTTTAAGGTTTATTTAATTATACAATGTTTTGCCTGCATGTATGCCTACACACCAGAAGAAGGCACTATATCTCATTATAGATGGCTGTGAGCCACCATGTGGTTGCTGATAATTGAACTCAGGACCTGTGGAAGAACAGCCAGTGCTCTTAACCTCTGAGCCATCTCTTCAGCCCCTAAATTTCCAACCTTTCGACACCATTAACACATCTTTGGGAATTAAACTCTTGCATGAGTTGGAGGTAGAGGCAGGAACAAGCTATTGGAGCCTGCAGCTACTTTGAGATATGATGTGGCAGCTCCCCAAACTGCTTCAGAAGCCTAAGGAGCTGTGTTCTGGTGGATCTCCACCACTATCTTGATAGTCTTGATTTTGAGCAAGGTGTTTTGTGTTTTCCTTTTGTATTGATTTCCTCAGTTTCTATGGCTGGTCCTGACTTCTTATGCTGAAATAGAGATACTTCTAGAATCTGAGCTGTACCCTGCATCCATGCCAGTTCCCTCAGTGTCTTAATCCCTCTTCTATCATTGAATTCTACCTGGTAAAGTGGAGGGCTATGCACCAAGTATAGTCACAGTGTTACTTTCATTATCTAATTTAATCAAGCCACAATCCTGCTTACAGCAGATTTATAAAGAGGAAACTTGAGGCTCTGAAAGATTGAGTGTTTGCTGGGATCCTGCATGCAGTAGAGAGGGTCAGGTATGACATTTAGGTCTAGCTTGTTAGATGCTAAGCCTGAGCTTTTAAACAACGGGCTTGATAAAGTTTAGCTAGCATAGTGAATTATTAGGGGTGGGGGGAGGTGCCCAGATACAATGCTGGAAATTGAAGGGTCACTTGATTTCTGCTGTCACTTGGTTTCCTGATAGGCCCCCTGGGAACTCCAAGGACTTGTGTGGGTGTGTGCCTTGAGGCAAACACCTGCTCATACCTGTTCACTTTTTGCATAAACATTGGCCTCTGTTCTTTGACTCATGGCCCAACACGCCCACATGATTTTGAGTGACTGGCCACTTGAAAGGTTGAATTTGTAGGACAAGCTCCTCTGGTTTCGTTGTAAATTGGTTTGCCAGGAACTAGTCTGACCACTGGCCCGCTTTTCCTTGGGCCGAGGACCTTTTCTGGTTTTTGAGGGATTCCTGTGAGTTCTTTGTCTGACAGGAGAGTTGCTGATTTTGCCTCTAACTCTTGGGGAAGAGCATGTGAGTGAAGAGCTACTTGGGGGCCATTGACTGTAGCACAGACAGTCTTACTGGTTCCGGCCAGCCGGGTTATGAAGTCAGGAGGGAAAAGGAAGGGAGGGACTGCAGCGAACTTTCTTGTCTATCTTTCTTGACTATCTTTGGATTGCAAGCTTACAAATAATGATATGGACACTGCTTTTTAATTATGAAAGATTGGCCTACAGCTTAGGCTTGTTCCTAACTATCTCTTTTAACTTAAATTAACCCATTTATATTAATCTGTGTCCTATCACGTGGGATTACTGCTCTTCTACCTTGCACTTCTTGTTTCCTCTCTGTGTCTCCTGGTGTCTCTGCCGTTCTTCTTCCCAGAGTCCTCTCTGTCACCAGAAGTCCCACCTAACCTCTTCCTAGCTATTGTCCATTTAGCTTTTTATTACGCCAATCACAGCAACACATATCACCTAAGGTACAAATATCCCACAACATAGGAACAGTCTTTTGTGACCTTACTGCGTTGATTCAACAGGTGTTAATAGTTTGCATTTTAACTTCTAAGCTTCAGTGCTTTTTAAAATCAGACAGACCCCCCCCCCAAAAAAAAAAGGAACTTCAGGCCACAGCTAAGGCTCATACTCTTTCCACACCTTACTGTCATTGGTGAGACAACTGTCCAGAAGTTAGTGGGTCTCATTCTCATGCTTCTTTAGGACAAATGGATGGATGCTTAAATTGTGGAGTATTTTGTATGTTAACGTTTGTTCAGGAATTGTGACATACCACTCTTTTGAAACCTACCCTTAACCTTCTCTGATGATATTTTTGAGCTTAATAAATGTTGCTTAGATCAGTGAGTATTTGATTCATGTTTCTGGTTTTGATGTTACAGTTTTGGGTTATCTATAAAGATCTTACCTGAGTTTGGTGAGACCTAACTTAAGGGAATAGAGTTGGTTGGCAAAATGGAATTTTGTTACATTAAGTACAACTTTTGTAAAGTCCACCAGTTTGTTTACTTTGAGTTTTAAAGTTACTTTGCTAATCACTTTAGCCATGAACTGAAAGTAGGTGTGTCAGGAGTGAGATGATTTTGATAACATGCTTATTATTAAAGTAAAAGCTTAGAGAAAGACATAGCAGAGCACAATGGGGGAAATCAGTAACCTAGCAACCCACAGACAGCTGACATGCATTTTAGTACGTTGTCCTGTAGTCTGTATATAGACTACTACCCAAGTAGAAAATCATCCTGGACTTACAATGAAAAAAAGAAAAACAAATTTATACCACTGTACTTACAAACTTTTCAGTTCAAATAATTTCTCTTCTGCAGCATGGAATTTCTGAATTACACCCGTGAATGGTAATTTACTCACTGGCCACCTTTCCTTAAGATATCACATGTTCCTCTAGTTTTGGCCAATGTCATGGCCACTGTCAATGACAGTCCATGTATTCTAGTTTCATTTCAGTTGCCGTGATCAAAACACACTGACCAAAGGCAACTTAGGGGAAAAAGGGTTCATTTCAGCTTAGAGTTTCAGGTTTCGGTCTGTTTTTGAGGGGAAGTCAGCGCAGGAACTCAAACAGCTAGTCATCAATCACATCCACAGTCAGTAGCAGAGAGAAATGAGTGGCCCTTGCTGCCCCCCTGCCTCCCTTCAGCCAGCGTTGTTCACTCTTACATGGTTCAGGCACAGCTGGTGAAATGGTGCTGCCCATAGTGGGCTAGGCTCTTCTCCATCAGTTAACAATCCATTAATCCCCTGTAGATACACCCACAAGGCAAGATGATCTAGATAATCCCCCACTGAGCCTCTCTTTCCAGAGGATCCCAACACGTGTCTAGCTGACAGTGAAAATGAACCAGCATGTCATGTAAACACTTGGATTTTTCCAGAGTAGATTGTAAAAAGTATGTGTACGGTACTGTAGTGAATCTTACTTCAGAAAGGGCTCCAGGGCCAAAGACGTTTGGGAAGTTGTCAGAGCTGAACAGGTTCCTTTACTGTACAGCCAATAAACAGCTGACCATACATGCTAATGTGAGTGGTAAATCTCTAAACGGGAAATTGTTATAGACAGTGTTCTTACTCCTTTGAGGGCAATTGTACTTGATGATCAAATTCTAAAAGTAGACTCCTTGGGTCGAAAGTTACCTACATTTTAAGAACACAAGCCAGCAACTTTTAGTTATGATTAAATATTGAAGTGAAGTTGATGGCTAATTACTACTGATAGAAGATTACTCTGTGCCCGATTCTGTGGGAAATGCTAAATAACTGTCTGTTCTTTCAGCTACCTTGTGAGAGTTGTAGCAGCTGTTACTTCTCTCTGTCTGTCTATCTGTCTGTCCATCTCTCTCTCCCTCTCTCTCTTTCTCTCTCTTAAATGGTAGCGGGGACCCAAGTTCTAGAAGAGTTTTGCAGTCATGACTGACTTAGTTGCTAAAAGATTGGTAATAACATAATCTGTCTGTATTTTTGTTAGAGAATAAAGCTGAGTTTGAAGTCTGCCCTAGCTGTTTCATCTGTAATCTGCTTAACATGAAGTATTTCTCAAATCTCAATTTATGGCAACACAGAGAAAACAATCATAATTTATATATTTTAGGAAATAATATCTCCAGATTTTTGTGGATATTTGACTAGCTTTCCCATTTGAAATGATACTAATTGCTGATACGTCTTTAGATGTTATTAAAAGGCATAATTAAAAGATGATAGGCAAGTCCTCAGGTTTGCATGTATATTTTTAATATGTAGTTATTTCAAAAACTGCAGATATTAGGGACTTGGTCTAACAGAAGTCACTGTGGGTCACCACGTTCTCATTCACAAAAATTAGGTACATTAGAGCCTTTGTGATGATTTGCACGAGTAAAACCATAGTCAATATATGGAAAATGGGTTTATATCTTATTAATTTCATTCTTTCTGTTATTTTATGTTCTTCCTGAAATAGTGATCTTTGCTTCCATTTAATTCTATGATTTATATGACTATAAAATTGCCTTTGCATACTTTTATCATTCATTTACTCAATTTACTTTTGTTTATAAGCCCTTTATTTTCTGGTGCTCGTAGGCACCAGGTGTGTGTGTGTGTGTGTGTGTGTGTGTGTGTGTGTGTGTGTGTGTGTATAAAAGACATTGACTTCCCTTCAAGTTGCTTAAGAACTCTTGTGCAATGAAAACTAAGCAATTGCCTTTTGGGTTAGCATTATTTAGAGGAAAATAAAAGAGCTGAATAAATAATGGAAATAAAGGAAACTGAAAGAGCTCAGAAAAGGGGAACTCAGCCTAGACTTGGGGACCAAGGAGTGCTTCCTGGAGGGATTATTTTTAATTTGCAACATTGAAGTTAAGTAGGGTTGGTCTACTGACAGGCATGGTCAGAGCCAGGCAGGGAGCAGATGTGTGGAGACTTGAGGGTGAGTAACATCATGACTTCAAGGCCCCTGTGTGATTGGGGCAGGGTTTGGAGCAATGATTTCACCCAAAGCTGCTGGATCCAGCGAGTAGTTATAATCTAGAATGTCGCTACCACCTCGACCAGCAAGGAAGACGCAACGCTGAGACTCTTCCTTAAGCAGTTTACTCAGGAAACTTAAACAATCTTCTGACTCCGGGGAAAGCCAGCCCACAGCTTAAAAGCACTCTTGCCAGCCAACCCCAGAACGCCACGTGGCTAAGGCGGATAGGCTTGGCTAAGGCGGATAGGCTCGCATTTGCTGATGTAAGTTTGAATCTTAGACCAAGCCAAATAAGGAGTTGTTTATTCCAGAGAGCGCTTATGGATGGTGAAGGCGGAAACCGGCACCATCTTAAGGCGAGGTGCATCGCAGCTCTCCACACTAGAAACCTTCAAGGATTGTTTAGAGTGTCAGGTTAGACCTGATTGTGAAAGGTGAGGAAGGGAGAGCAGCCTGCAGAGAAACTAGTTAGGGTGATGCCATCCCAATACAGGAATGAGATAGAATTCACTGTCAGGTGACCGAAGAAAATAGATAGGCCATTTAAATAGAAAAGGATTGTAGAGATTTTGTAATTAGATATAGAATATGAGAAGAGATCTCAAAGGTAGTCTTGAATTTGGGGTAACATTGTTTTGGTTATCTATTTCAGAAAAACAAGTGACCTTGAAACACAGTAACTATTTTGCTCATGAATCTGTTGGTTGACCAGGTTCAATGGAGGATTGGTCTTACTCAGGATTTCTCATGGGGTGTAACTGGGTTCATCTCAAAAGTTTTTTCATACATGCATTTGGCATCTGGCCTGGGAATGTTGTAGTGACTGGGTGGTGGATATTCTGACTGTGTGGTCTTTCTATGTGATTGCTCTGGGCAGCCTGACCTCTTATGTGGAACTTGAAGGAACTTGCACGGATATTGTACCAAGAGAAACTGGCAGGCTCCACCTAGCTTTTTCTCATCTATCCTCAGTGTTATTATTTGGCATCCTTTCTGCTGTTCTGTTCATCATGACACTCACAAAGGCATACTGAGGTTTAAAGATGAGAGACATCTCTTGGTGCAAAGACAGTCAATAATTGATGGGCATGTTTGAAAACTATCACAAGCATTGGGATGACTAATGGGGCCATATACTGTTATAAGGAACAGGGAAGATGAGGTTGGGAAATAAAGTGGAATTGATTTCTGAGTAATTGGGTTTGTGGTTCTTGTGTAAAATCTAAACTGAGTTTTAAATAGTAGATGGAAACCTAGAGGTGAGGTCTGTTGATGAGGTTAAAAGTAATGTGGAATGGGTCTGGGACGATGGTGGTAAATAAAATGCCTGGCACGCAAGCACGGTTCTGGGTTTGGAGACCTAGCATCTATGTAGAAAGCTGGGTGCTGCTGCAGGGCATGCACTTGGAATCCCAGCACTGGGGAGGCAGACACAAGAGTGTCCCTAGGGCTTGCTGGCCAGCCAGCCTAGCCAAATCTGTGCACCTCCAGCACAATTGAGGAATTCACTTGACATTGACTGCTGGCCTCTGCATGGACACACACACACACACACACACACACACACACACACACACACACGTATGTGCTCATTTGCATACACATGAACACATACACACAACATACAAAGAGAAGAAATGCCAAACAATGGTCACTTACTGTACTGCAACTGTACCATAGTATGCTGTTAACACTGTGTGGGAATATAGTGCCATGTCATTTCCTGTTATTTATTGCCATTACTTTAGAGACTAGAGAAGTTGGGAGTCATGACTAAGATGTGATGGACGCAGAATTTGAACCTAGGTCTGGTTAATGTCCGAGTCTACATCCCCCATCACTTACACAGTAAGTGGAGACAGTTCTTAGGGCTACCTTAGACACATACACATTTGACACACTGCACAAGACCCTGTTAAACTTGCTGTGGTCCCTGTTGTGAATGGGCACAGAAGTTGCCACTGGGTTAGCCATGGCTCCGGATTGGGCCTCTTTTTCCCAGGACAAATTGAATTGTGTCTCGCTGAAGACATAGGCTGCAGTTTATTAGTATCATCAGAGTTTGGTACGGGGGTTACACAGGATAGTGTACCCCGAACAAATGGTTGGAGTGAGAGGTTGCCTAAGGAATGGCTAAGGGCACTGATTATGAAACCATACTGAGTGCATTAGTCTAGTTTTGTATCTTAGCTGCTATGTAACCTTTTATGCCTCCGTTTCCTTCTATGAAAAATGGGTATAATGGCATTCACTTTATAATGGGGTATGTTCACACACACTGTATGATGCTTCCATCTGGAATCAGCTGTATATGTGATAGTAAGCACTGTATGTCTTATGACATTGATGATGTCTTAGTTTGTGCAAATATATTACTTGGTGTTTGCATAATGAAAAAAATCACACAAGGATGTGTTTTCTCAGAATGTTATTGTTATAGCCAGTGTTCAGATATGTGTATGTGTGTGTGTGTGTGTGTGTGTGTGTGTGTGTGCAATTTAAAAGAATGTGACACTATCAAGTACTATACAAGCGTTTTCTATGATTGAATTGAGACTTAATATAAAACAAGGACATATGTTACTGTCATCACCAAACAGTTGTACTTGAGTTTCTATTTGGACTTCCATGCCAACTTTTCAACACTCTCCTTGTTTTCACCTACTAAGCTTAGTACAGAGTAACTGGGTTAAAGATATTGGAGCCCTTCGTTGTTCTTTTAAGTGGCAGCTATTTCTGATTTACAAGGGTGAGAGGTCCTGGCTTGGCATACGGTGGCCCACATCTGTCCTCAGGCCAGTTCTGAGGAGATATTTTGTAAGTATGGGCAAATGAGAGGTCTCCCTTCAGCCTGAGTGGATAACTTTGCTGTGGAATTGTGTGGTTATTCAGAACTCTCAGCTCCTCTTTGATTGGAATTGAACAGTTTGAAAGGCAAGCTCCTGCTTTTGGGAATTTGAAAAGCTGTGATTTATTGGCTGTTCATTTATCCTTTCTTCTTTTATGAAGGTTTCCTGAGCGTCTGCCTGCTGTGGAAGAAGGAACACAGACTGATTTATGGCAGAATGATGGTGTTCTTTATCATTTTGAATGCTTCCTGAATTCGATTACTACTTTTTCCAAATCACCTTGCTAGATGTAGGAAACCTTTGGTGATTTTTGGACCACATTCTCTTTGTTTCATTTTATGTAGAAATACTGTTTTTCTATATTGTTCATGAGTCATCATTTTTTTTTTTTTTTTTTTAGACGTGGTTTGTCTGTGTAACAGCCCTGGCTGTCCTGGAACTAGCTCTGTAGACCAGGCTGGCCTCGAACTCACAGAGATCTGCTTGCCTCTGCCTCCCGAGTGCTGGGATTAAAGGCATGTTCCACCCTCCCCCACCCCTGGCTTGTTCAGGAGTCTTATTTCCTCTTTGTGACACACCCCCCATGTGTTGTTGGCTTAAGAGGGTTTTTGTTTTGTTAAATGACATTTTAATCATTATTTATCTGCCTGAAATGAAACATGGTAACTTAAAAAGATATTTTAAAGACTGGCTCACTTATCTGGAAACACAGCTGGGTTTATTGTATTTCTGTTTCAGGGCCACTACTGCCCTGGCCTTGGGCAAGCAGTAGGGTGGCTTTTGCAGCCAGAGGGACAGACCCTCTTTGTCCTTTCTAGGGACATGGGCCACCATTTTTCTCCAGCTTGAGTGTGTAGGATGAGTTCTTGGGCTAGTGATGCTTCCTTTTCATCCAGGTATATCTGTGGGGGGATAATGCTTAATTATATAGGTCATCTTTGAAAATATTTATAGGCAAATATTTTCCGTGTTTACTGTCCTAGTAATAATTGTGTGAGCTTAATATTTCATTTTAAATAGTGTACACATGGGCACAGGCACATGTATACATTACACATGTGCACATATATACATACAGGAGTGTAACAGACCCACTGATTTGATTCTTTCTTCCTCTGTTTTTATCTAGTCCTTTTTTGTTTTCCAAATCCAGACTGTGTAGGGTTCATCACCGGGGAAAAGATGATTTGTCCTAGTGCAGTGGGTGATATTAAAACAACATAATAGCAGAAGATGAATATACTTCTAAAAGTGAATGTGGGAAAGGAGATAAAAGTTAACAAGGGTTTTTGTTTTGCTAAATGACTTTTTAATCTTTGTTTGTTAGCCTAAAGCGAAACACAGTAACTTCAGGTCATTCATAAGAAGATTAGAGGACTCCTGTACTGAAATACCCTGCCACAGTCTGGAAAAGATCTGCTAGTTTTTAAAATGTTCTGTGAAGAAGAGGGGTACCAGTTTAGTTTTGGGAGAAGAAAAGTACTAAACTCCCTTCTTCTCAACCTCTTGTGCTTCATGCCTGACATATTTCTTTTTCAACAAATATGTGTTTGAGAGCTTATTGTTTGGCAGGCACTCGGCTAATACAGATACTAAGACCTAGCTGGTTCTGTTGAATGACTTATACTTCTTTGTGGTGGGGAAATCCCAGACTATAGAATAACATGTGGTGGACACACTTCTCTTTGAAAAGAGGTCAGCTAGTAAATTTGTAGGTTTAGGAGTCAAAAGTTCTGTCTCAGTTATTGAGTTCCACCATTGTAGTTGCAAAGCAGTCATAAATACTAAACGTGGATATGGCTTTGCTTTAATAAAACTTTATTGGCAAAAACAGACAGTGGACTAGATTTGGTCTGCAGATAGTATTTTCCCCACTGGGCTAATAGAAGAGAAGCCATATTGGAGTATATTTCTCATTGAATTTGAGTTTTAGTTTTTGTACTTTGAGAGTACACACACACACACACACACACACACACACACACACACACACACATATATATATATATATCATACACAAATACTCATATATATATATATGTCATGACTTATTTAAAAACAGTGTGACATAGGCGACGATTTCTGATATTTCTTTTCAGCTGTGAAATTCTTCCTATCCATCTTTGTGTAGGCTTATAAAACAGTTATACTATATAATTTTTAGTGATCGATATTTTCTTTTTATTCCTGAGAAGAGGCTGTTTCACATGAACATAGACACTGACCTGAGATGTGAATACCTGCTCTGGGGATGTGCTCATGGGTACATTGCTTACCTAGCATTTGTGAGGCCCTAGGTTCAATACCCAGCTCTGGAAAACAAAACAAAAAACAAAAGCAGTCAGGTTCAGTGGTAGAGTACTTGCCAGATTGTAAGGGTTCATAGTTCATATTCATATGATCTGGTTCAGTGTTTTGTGCTTTTGTTTTTGGTGTAGTATTAAGAAATAAGTAATCCCAGCACTCGGGAGGCAGAGGCAGGGAGAGCTCTGAGTTTAAGGCCAGCCTGGTCTACAAAATGAGTTCCAGGACAGCCAGGGCTATTACATAGAGAAACCCTGACTCAGAAAAATAAATAAATAGAAAGAAAGAAAGAAAGAAAGAAAGAAAGAAAGAAAGAAAGAAAGAAAGAGAAAAAAAAACAGATTCTAATAGCAGGGCAGTTGGCAAATTTTGCGGATTGTGAAGTAATTCCATTTTAAGTTAATCTTCAGTCATAAGGCAGACTTAGGTTTCATCAAGAGGCCTGCACCCTCCTACTCCCACCCTGTGGAGTTACTCTGGCAGCACAAGTGAGTGTGTGGGTGGTTTCCAGTGCCTTGAAGTTTGAAACACAGAGCATTTGAATATGTGCTTGTCATCATTTCAGTCTCTTAAGATAACTAGAATCCACTTTCATTTTAAAAACCTTTATTGCATATCTCAGTGCCCTTTGCAAGCCCATTTAGGGAACAGTTTGAATCACCTGGTGTTCAGACTCAGACCTGGTTAGAAGTCAATGTCCCGTCATTCAGGCCTTGGGTTAGTGTCCCTCAGCTTTTTCCATCAGACAGAAACCTAGACATCCTCAAACTGTTCTCACTGAGGGTGGGATGAAGTGTTGAAACACCCAGCATGTGATAGTACCTTTGTAAATGTCATTTTTCCTCCCTTCTGTCATGACTTGCAAGATAAGGCCAGCTTTTTGAGTTGAATGCTGTGTGCTTCTGTTTGACCTCTGCAGGTCTGGTTATAGGTATTATCCCTCACTTTAAAGGAATGCTTGAATAGGAGTTCTGTTCTCAGAAATGCTTGTTCATGTGAAAGGAGTGGCCTCAAAAGGAGTTGTGATTCTTCCTTGGCCTGAGAATGACAGGGGCTGGTGACAGGTAGAGGGCAGTTAAGGAGGCTTACGTAAGTATGTAGTCAGAAAGGTAGGCAGGCACATAGCCTTTCATTGCTAGACAGTCTGTACTGATGAGTACTCATGAGTAAACCTGAATGGAAGAAGGACCATCGATATGCACAAGGATGCAGACAGCAAAGAAGTGAGGGAGAGATTACCTTCACTTGACAGCTGGAACTTAGTGGTGGGATAAGGATAAATTCTTCAATACTGAGGCAGAAGTGGAATTAGAGCTATGGGCGAATGCCCAAGGGCAAAAGTAAGTCCTACAATCCAAGATGGGTACCCCGAGGTCTGGGATTTACCAAAAACCTCAAGTGATTCTATGACAATACAGATTGAGTTGACATGGCTGTTCAGACACATTGTGGAATCTGTGGGATCAGATATTGAAGAGTGGCCCAAAGAATTGGTTCTGAACCCAGGCCCAGGTCTAGAGCTTGATAAGAGCCCACAGATGAGGCTGAGGTGATGTCTGGACTTGAGTTCCAAGCTTCAGTAGGAGGTGATGGGCCCTGGCTTTAGGGTTGCAGCCTTGCTCTGGCTGAAGAGAGGAGAATGAAGTGGACCAGGCCCAGAAAGGAACTCTCTCTGCTGAGCCCCTGGTGTTTGCATATGTGATCCAGTTAGATAAGTGGTTTTAACGTGATTCCTCTCTTCATGTATGAGGGCCTGTGATTGACAGACAGTAAGATGGGTAACTGTCCCAAGGTAACTCCCAGATCTGTTTTACCTACGGTCAGAAAACCAAGAGAATCCCAGCTTTCCTTATTTATAAGCAAGCAATAACATTCGCGATTCTTGAAATAGGTGTTAGATGTATTCTCCCATTCTGGAGGATTTTTCCGCCTTGTTGGTCCAGTAAAGAAGTAGCAATGTTGTAGAAAGGATTTGGACATTAGAATTAAATATAGACTTAATAGTTTTCATTCTCAATGAAAAGTTCAACAAAAATCCCTACATGACAATATCTAAGGTTTTATCAAACAACAACAATAATAAAACCCCCCAAACCAAACAAACAAAAGACAAAACAGTCCTGATATTTGTGTTAGTTATATGAAGGAGAGTGCAGGAGAGAAAGAAAAATGGAGAATCCGTTTTTTTTTGAGAATTAAATATTGTCTTTATGATCCTGAGAGTACATGGCAAATTGAAGGCTCCTGGTCATGAGTAAAATAAAATATTAGGTAGCATTAAAGATTAAAACACTGAGTGGTCTTGAATGATGAAATTGTATACAATATATTCAAACTTATTCAGTCTGTGCATAGTGCTTTGCTTATCTGGACAGTGCTATGAGATCTGGCTAGAAATGAATGATTGATTCTCACCCACCTGCCCATCTATTCTCCTTTCTCTCTGCATTCTTTTTGGAAATTTTAATCAAAATACAACTATATAATTTTTCTTCTCCCTTTTTTTCCTCCAATTTATCTTATGTCACCCTCTCCAAACTCTCCTGTTCGCATGTGTGCACGACACACACACACACACACACACACACACACACACACACACACACACACACACCCTGTTCTGAGTCCATACAGTGTTGCTTGTGTATATATGATTTCAGGGTTGACCACCTGGTGTTGGATGACCTGCTCTGGGAAAGATCAGTTCTCTATCTCTCAACAGACATCAGTTGCCTGCAGTTCTTTATCCAAGTTGTCTCCTTCTCATGTTAGCATGTCTATTGGTGCTGTCACTTTTTAGGTCTTGTTTAGGTAGCCATATTGTTAAGGTATCATTGGTGTAGCTTCCCTGTCATTTCTAGGAGACATAGTCTCACAACAGACTTATTGGTCTTGTGCCTTTTACAGTCCCTCCCCCATGGTGCTTTTTGAGCCTTAGGTACCGAAGTTTATGGTAGATATATCCACTGGGGCTAGATAACCTGTGATCAGTTGGTCTCTGCATTTTGACGAGTTGTGATTTTTGTAAAATGGTCCCTGCCTGCTGCAAAGAGAAGTTTCCCTGGTGAGAGAGATAAGAGCTAGACTTACTGTGGTATAAGGATAAGCTTTAGAATGTAGTTAGGAATCCTGGTGATGTGGTGAAATGCAAGTGGAAGGCTCTCTAAAATCTGTGACCTCACTAGCCCCGAGTTTGTGTTCTTGGACCAGGCATCAATTCCCTTGTTTTGAGCAGGGCTTACTACCAATTAGACAACTGTAGGTTACTGCTGAGATACGGGTGCTACTGTTGGACTTTTAGGAATATCTTGCCATTCTGGTCATTGTTATGGTTCATAGATGTCAGATAGCATTGGATAGATCTATTGATTGGGTCCATCCTTTGACAGCTTGTGTAGCACCTCTGATCCTGTGAAAGCTAGACCTAGATCAGATCCAGCTCAAATCTGTCCTTTATCTCAAGTCTATAGTATCTTTAGCATTTGAGTCTAACCTTCCTTCAATCTCTGGGAGATAAAGCAAAGCCTGTGTTGTTTTTGGGTCTCTTAGACTACCCTGACCAACAACTCAGAAAGAAGTTTCTCATTCCTAGGCTTTTTGTTAGATAGTATATGTTCTTGGGGAGAGCATTGTCACCCCAAGTGGTGTAATTTCATTTAAGATATGCACACACACTCTATGTTCATATGTGTATATACATATATACTTACATGTAATTTTAGCCAAATATAAAAATAATATAATTTTTTAAGGCTTTTTGAAACATCCTTAGTGTTCTTTCGCCCCTTTTCACTCCTCTCTTTGTGTATTGTCCTCACTCCTGCTTCTCAACTAAAGCTCTCCTCATTTTTGCCACACACACATACCCACTCAATATCTTGTCCTCAGATTCTGGGCAGAGTGCTGAGAGCTGGGCACTCTGGCTTTGCAAAGTTTCCTCTTTCAGGGGACTTTGGAGTTAACGTCATGACTTAGCATGACAAAGGCCCTTTACCATCCTAAAATCTAGACTGCAGGCTTTCCATCTCTCTTGGGAAATGAGTTCAGTGGGTAAAATACTTGGTGTACAAGTATGAGGCTGGGAGTTTGGATCCCTGGAAACCATCTAATAGCTGCATTGGCATGGTGGTGTGCCAGTAATCACACACACACACACACACACACACACACACACACACACACACACACCTATTCCACTCCTTAGAAATGAGGATTTGGCAGGTCCCTGCCACATGCCAGGTTCTGACACCTGTATGCACTTCTAGTGGTAAAGAATAGGACTCCTTCAGCCTTGTTCTTCCTGCTGGGTCACATTCTGGATATTGCCAGCTTAGCGGGAACAGGTGACCTGCTGGTGTGATGCTTATGGGCAGAGGAACAGCTGAACAGGGGGTGGTGCTTGCTTTATTTTAGAGTAGTACTTTTTTTTAGAGTAGATGCCAGGTAGTATGTCCAAGATTGCCAGTGATCAGTAACTGATGTAAAGTGAAGTGTGTCCATTCATGAGGAATAGGAGTGCTTCAGGGCACACCAGCAGCTCTCCTATGCGTGCAGAGCTTCTCACTTTTGTCTGTAATGGACTTTTTTCCCCTTTGGACCCCCTTTCATCTCTTAATGTTTTAAGTGTCCATGCCGTGGACTAGGAAGTCTCCTGATACCTCTAGTTATGGGTTCAGTGTTCCTACTGTGTGTACACCTTCTTCCTGCTAGACACTTACCTGTCACACTGGCCTGTCCTAAGAATTGTAAGTTATGTTTTTGTTCAGAGCTGGAAGAGTAATGACTCTAAAGTTTGGTCCCACATGTCATTGCATACTTAGTACTTATCTGCAAGTGAATGCCATATGACAGGTGCATTGCAAATGCTTCTTTCTGTCCTTTCCTTTTTGTGTGGAATTTTTAGCTCCCAGTCCTAATAGATAGCAAAGGGATATGTTTTCAAGGCAATTACTACTCCTTGTTTTCTTTTGCTAAATTAAAATATTCCTTCCTTTTTTTTTCCTCTCTAATTTTAAGATCAGAATTTTCAGAGCTTTTCTTGCCTTCCACAGCAGGTAAGAATTTAAGCCCCAAATATATTTTTCTTTGTACAGTGCATGGAATTTTTATTGGTGTCTTGCTAAAATTTGACTGCAGTGAAATCCATGCATTCTAATATGTTCTGTGCCTCTGTTAGGTTATTTTGCTGGCAGAGTTTTTATATCTGAGATTATGTCTGCTAGGTGGCCTTTCAAGTCCCTGATTCCACCTGTGGATTTCTTGGGAAGGACAAATGCTCTTAGGATGCTGGTAGTCTTGCTGTAACTGGTCACCTTAGAAAATATCCAGAGGCCAATTTGAGTAGCTTTGGTTTTATATATATAAATATAAATATAAATATATATATATATATTTTTTTTTTTCAGGTGATTATCATCATCCTTTTTCCCAGTTTAAGAAGCTATGGCATGCATGCTGGGGAGCAAGCCTCCACACTTTGCAAATGAGACCTAATTTTATTTTTTAATGAGGCTTTTTTTTTTAAAGTTATTTTTCCATGTGGGGAAATAGCTTCCTAGTCTATGAAGGGAGTTGTTAAGTAATTCGCTGTTAATGTTTGCAGTGACAGCGCCAACAGAAGGCCATACCAGTTCTAAAGTGGGTGGCCTCCCCAATCTGAAGCAGTTACTGAAGAAAGGCAGATGGACCTTTACTCAGAGGTGCCATCCACACACTTCTACAGAGCTCTGGTGTACCTTGGAACCAGTCTTAGCTCTTCACTTTCCAGTCTGCACGCCTTGTATCTTTGCCTCCAGCCCATCTGTACACAGATGCTGATGTGAGAAAATGCCTAATTAGTCCACTGTATTTGGAAACAGGTGTCCCAGTCCTGGGCCTCATTCCAAGGTACTTCTTGCACACTCCTGCTTTCTTGTTTTACCAGTTTTCCTATCTTATTCTCAGGACTCTGGGCTTGGCTCTGCGAACTTCTTATTATCACAACAAGCAAAATTTCAGAAGAGACAATAAAGGAAGGCCATCTTGCTTTATATCAAGATGAAGGACTGCATAGGACATCAAAACTAGAACTGAACATTATGTTAAACATTTAAAAAGCAGCTTTCTTAAAAACACTGGTCCCCCCCCCAAAAAAAAAAACACACACAAAAAAAACAAAAAACCCAACAAAACCAAAAAACCGAAAACAAAGCCAGGTGTTGGTGGCACATGCCTTTGATCCCAGCCCTTGGGAGGCAGAGGCAAGCAGATCTCTGTGAGTTCGAGGCCAGCCTGGTCTAAGAGCAAGTTTCAGGACAGCCTCCAAAACAATACAGAGAAACCCTGTCTTGAAAAACCAAAACCAAGCAAAACAAAACACTGGTTTTTCATCCTCTGATAGAACTGAAATTATATTGTAAAATCAGGTTTTTTTATACTATATGGTAAATCACTTTTGTTTTCTGTCATCTTGTTGAAAATTTTTCTTCCATTATTTTCATGGTTACCTTTTGTGGCAGTTTGGATGTATTTGGCCCACATAATCTTATAGGGAATGGCACTATTAGGAGGTGTGGCTTTGTTGAAGTGGGTATGGCCTTGTTGAAGGAAGTGTGTCACAGTGGGAATGGGCTTTGAAGTTTCCTATGCTCAAGCTACTCCCAGTGTTACAGTCCACTTCCTGTTGCCTGCAAGATGTAGGACTCTCAGCTACTTCCCCAGCACCATGTCTGCCTGTATGCAGCCATGCTTCCCACCATGATGATAATGGACTAAACCTCTGAACTGTAAGCTACCACCCCCAATTAAATGTTTCTCCTTTATAAGAGTTGTTGTGGTCATGATGCGTCTTCACAGCAAGACAAACCCTAAGACGCCTGTGAAATTTTTTAAGGAAAACCACCAAAAGATTAAATAATCACATTAAGTTGAATTTTTTCTCTTTTGCACACTTTTAAGTAGACCTATCTTAACATATTTTAACCCATCTGTGATTTGTTTTTGACAGTCTGTCTCTCTCCCAACCCACACACTTTCTTTACTTGTGTTAAATAGAAAAGAAGATGTGATTGTTTTTTAAATAATGTTATGTAGTTCTTTCTGTGACCAGTCTAGGTGTAGAATTGTGAATGATGACTTTGAGGCTCCTGGGTCAGAGTTTATCAGGCTATTCTGTCTCTATCCTCCATTCTGAGCTGTCTTCTGGTCCAGAGATTTACACTGAAAATAGGTCTTTGCAAATGCTCCTAAGCAAGGGAAGCATCATCATGTTAAATTTACTAACAGTTGTTATCTTACGATTAAAGGATGTTTGTCTTTTAAGTGCCTCTTTATAGCCACCTCTCACTAATTAGAGGGAAGAGGTCATCTGAGAATACTATTGTTAGGATGAATTTGGAGTCTGAATGGTGGGCAGCCACTTGGGCTGAGGTAGGATGTTCAAGGCTTTGGCAGTACTTATAAGGATTAGAGGTTAGAGAGAGAAGAGAATGAAGTAATAGTGCTATTCAGGAAAACATTACCTGAACTATGTTGAGGTTTTCTCAATATTTTTGGCAGTTGCAGTAGCAGCACTTGAACTTTAGGGGATGTAAAAAGGAAGAGGTAGAAAGTAGGTTATCACTGATTGAAGATGAAATATGTCTCTCTAAAAGACAAAGCACTTAAAAGCTTACTGTCAAATGCTGGAGTCCTTTCTTGTGGTTTGGTGGTATGCTGGTTACTTTTCTGATGCTATGATAAAGATATCCCTACAAAGCCAATTTTTTCTGGCATGTGCCTTTAGTGCTAGGACTTGGGAGGCAGGGGCAGGCAGGTTTCTGAGTTCAAGGCCAGCATGGTCTACAGAGTGAATTCATGACAACCAGGGCTACACAGAGAAACCCTGTCTCAAGAAACAAAACAAAACAACCTGACCAAAACAAGTTAGGGAAGAAAGGGGTATACTTTGGCTTAAGGTTACAGAGGAATGGGGTCCCTCATAGTGGAGAATGCATGGCAATAGTCAAGGAAAGATAGCCGTAGGCGCAGGCATCTGACTGATCATATTTTTATTACACACAGGAAGCAGTGAGGGAGAACAGGAAGTGGAGATATGCTTTAAACAAAGCCTGACCCTATGATGTACTCCTCTAGCAAGGCTCCACCCATCTAATGATTCCACCACCTTTCCAAACTCTAATATTGGTAATTAAATGTTCAGATACACAAGCCATGGAGTCTGTTTCTCCTTCCCACTACACTGGGGCACCTACCTACTTTTTAAAGATTTATTTTCTTTATGTGTATTGTGTGTGTGTGTGTGTGTGTGTGTGTGTGTGTGTGTGTGTGTGTGTGTGTGCCTTCAGAGGGAATTGGATCCCTTGGAACTGGAATTAAAAGTGGTTGTGAGCTTCCTAAATGGGAAGCTCTCTTAAGAGCTAAGGCATCTCTCTCTGGCCTCATAGACTTACTATTTAAAAAGCAAATATCAGTTTGAGTTGGGTTGGGCTGAGAGATGTATACGGAAATCCTTAAACAAGGTAGAGGTTTTATTCTAGTTCATACCCAGAGTCTGGACAATAAAGGCATAGCAGGTCCTGTCATTGTTATCTTCAGGCTCACTAAACTCTGCGTACTTGTCATTCTCTTTGTGCCCATTGCAAGTCAGGATTGTCACCAGAGAGTAAAATGTCAGCTACAGAGAGCAGAAGTAGGACAGTAGAGAAAAAAAGGGTGTGGCAGGGGAGGAAAGCTAGAGAGTAATTTTCCTATTCATCTTTCCATTATATTTCATGTCCAGGATTAGTCACATGATACCTGCCTCCAAGGAAGGCTAGAAAACAGTCTTTTATTTTGGTGGAATACAGTTAACATTTTCAATTGGGAAAAATGACTCTTTCCAGCTTACTGAGAGAGTTATTAAGTAACTGTTATGTTACAAAAGTATAGCACTGAATAATTTTCAAAGATAGATGGAAAGAATGGATGTTGGCCAAGTTCATGAGCATTTTCAGCTTCCTGGTTTGAGGAAACCAGTGGCACTGCCCCAGGATAGTTCAGTCATGCATTCATTAAAAGTAAGCCTAGTAGTACTGCGGTTTATGGTAATGAGAACTTAATATTAAGTGATTAATATTAAGTTACTAACATTAGATGACCTGCCATTTATTTTAATAATAGTACCAGGGAATGTTTGGAATGTTTTGAAAGTTCTGTTGAGTCAGTAACTTTTTCCAACCAGTTATCATCTCAGTTTGGTTTTCCACTCTGTCACTTATATATCTATTTTTAATAACTTTTGGCTTTCCAATCTTTTTCTTACCAACTTCCTCTCATACTGAATTATGAAGTCTTTGATATAATTAGCTTGGAATGACTGGTTGGCCTTCGGATGATGCAGTTTTCAGAGCTATCTTTTCACCACCATGGTAATCTGAGGAGTTCTCTACCTGCTGTCTTCTTTGGCACAATAGATAAAACCACACATGCTGAGATTTGTGGCCTTATAAAGCTGTGGAGAAGCTTTTACTTGATAACAGTAAGTCATGACAGCAGTGTTAAACTGAATAAAACTAGGGTTATTTTGATTACATACCAATTTAGTGTACTAAAAATCTCTAGCTAAAGAAAGTCAGAGCATCCAGTATTTGAGTTCAGTGTGCACACTTTGTGGATGGACATGAGTGTGAGGAACCTAATCTTGATTTGGGACTGAGTCTGTGCATTATACATTGAGTGCTTCCTTAGTGTCGTGAAATCAAGGACTTCAGCCTCTCAATCTTGAGCCCATTCAGTGCATTCTGTGAATGGATGTTTCTCTTTGTACTGGTTTCCCTTTGGTCCATTACAGGGATTTGATTGTAGGCATTTACCATTAATAAAAATTGAACTAAAACAGGGCTGGGGAGATGATGGGTCATTCAATAAAGTGACTGCTGCACAAGACCAGAGTTCAGGTCTTCAGAACCTACCTTCAAAACCAGGTGTGACATTGGGTACCTGTAATCCCAGCACTAAAGGAGGGAGGGTTAGGACAGCCTGCCTTGCTAGTCAGTGAAAGTTAAGGGGAAATAAAGGTGGAGAGCCATTGTGGAGGTACCTGACACCAACCTCTGGCCTCTGGGTGCACCTGCGTCCACATGTTCACTCCCATATGCACATGTACACATACTCATATGGTACATCTGTACATAATACATATATACAAAACTATGTCAAAGACTTTATCATTGAAATTGGTTATAGAAATAACAACACAGTATTCCCCATATTTTATTATGGGGAATATTATATTCCCCATATAATATTATATAATATAATATTATTTTATTATCCTTGTCTCCCTGTGATCTTGCCTAGGAAAAAGCAGAAAGGTGGAAGAAATTCAACCACTTGCATAAAGCAGATATCAAATATAACATATTTTCATTGAATAAGAGAATAACACTGAGGGGGAAGAAGCCAATTCTTTGGTATAAACATTTAATTTTTAAAATGTTTGAAAGCTCCTATTCTCATTTAATTCATACAGAGCATGTCTGAATATAGTCAGATCTCATTTGTTGTTTGGAGAAGTGGTGTTTGTATGGTAGCAAAGTACATCTCATAGTACCAAATGTCATGAAGAAAATAAGAAGGGGAAAGACTAAGTGTTGAGGAATATGTAGTATGTTGGGAATTGTCCTCCACTGCCCAATTTTGGAATATAATATAGTCTAGCGTGCGCATCTTTTGTAAATAATTTTGCTCTTAGGTATATCAACCTTGAAGAAATTTCCTAATTGCAAGGCCTGTGTAGGGAGTGGTTGTAGTAGAAGTATTCATAGATGTAAAGTATCAAAAGTATAAAACTATCTGTCAGTAATAAACTGGGTTAAATAAACCATGGGATTTTCATTAGTCATTGTCTTAGATACTTATCTATTGCTCTGATGAAACACTATGACTAAGGAAATTTATAAACAACAGTAGAGCCCACGGCCATCATGGTGGTGAGCATGACAGCAGGCTGGCAGGCATGGCACTGGAGCAGTAGCTAAGAGCGTCTGTCTTGATCACAAGCATGAAGCAGAGAGAGCAACTCGCAATGGTGTGGGCTTTTGAATCCTCAGAACCTGTTGCCAGTGACATACCTCATCTAACAAGGCCACATCTCCTAATCCTTTCAAACAGTTCCATCAACTAGGGACCAATTATTCAAACATAAGAGCTTATAGGGAGAATTTCTCATTCAAATCTCTGCAGAAGTTGACCCAACAGCAGCAAAAACAGTGTAGGCACAACACACCATGGATGTGTCTCATAAACATAATGCTGAGAAAAAAGTCATAGAAAAGTACACACACACACACACACACACACACACACACATTCATTTCTATAAACTTAAAGCAAAATTTCAGCTTGTGGCTATTTCTAAGGCAGCAGTTCTCAACAGCTGCTTTGTCCTACAGGATCTATTGCAACATATAAGGGGCATTTTTGGTTGTCACAACCTGGAGTAACGATGGGAGGCTGTTGGTGTTTAGTGAATCTAAGACATGAAATTGCTACATATCTAACAGTGCAATTGTTAATCTCTGAAGTTGATCTAGACTAAAATGTCAGTAGTGTAAGGATGAATCTAGCAGCATAATTGTTATTCTCTGAGGTTGATTTAGACTAAAATGTCAGTAGTGCAAGGTTGAGCCTAGCAGTATAATTGTTAATCTCTGAAGCTGATCTAGACTAAAATGTTAGTAGTGTAAGGTGAGACACCTAAGGGGCATGAGGAAGAAAGGAAATGAGCTTTAGTGTTCTAGTAATGTTCTAGCTTGTAGCTTGACTCGAATGCGTATAGAGTTTATGATGTTCTGTAAACTTCCCTTTTACTCTGTATTTCACAACGCAACCTCAAGAAAAAAAAAAATGAAAAGAAGTAAGACGATTGGGACTTTGTTGTTGTTATGAGGTTGGGTGAGCTGATTATTGTCTCACTCCTATTTCTTCAAGAATATGGGGTGGCATCTCTATGCATGACCATGGAACTAGTCATTTAAAAAAATCTTAAGATTCAATGACAAAATATCTTAGCATTTTCACTTTGAAGGTCAAAGGAGGGAATTCTGAGACTGTAGGCAGGAGATACTTTGTTTACTTCTGAGTGTCAAATTATGTTTTAAGAAAGATTTCAGAAATATAAATAGCTGAAGGAAATTATTTGAAATGAATGATTTGGAATTCCAAGGAAAAACTAAGAACTCAAATTGTTCCTGACTCCCTTCAGAACAGGAGCCTACATGTCTTGTATTTGTCTTCGCATCCTTTGTGGAAATGGCACAGCACCTGGCACATGGCAGGTGCACAGGTGTTAAAGTGAGCCCCATTTTCTTTTACTGTTAATTTTACTTTCTGAGAATAGTTATTCCACCCTTTGGTTAGTTGCATATCACAGGTAGATATTTGTCCCCCACTGGTGCATCATTCACTTGGGTGCTAAATGTATCCTTTGGCATTATATGGAATAATCTGGTGCATAGTTTTTAGTCTTCTGAGAAGCAAGTTGCATGTTTGGGCTTGGCATGCAAAAATGAGTTGGAATATTGGGGTGGGTAAAGGGGGCATTATTTTGTTTCCATTGTGACCACATATCTGAGATCTTAAAGGAGACAAAACTGCTTCTTCTATGGTGTTCTACCTTCTAATATCCCTTGAACATAGAGATAATGTCTACAGCTGAAGACTTAAGTGTTCAGCACCTGAACCTGTTGGGACATTTCAGCTTCAGATCATAATGGGGACCAGCAGAAGGCAGAGAGCACCTCTGCTCATCCGGACCTCTATTAAAGTAGAGCAGGGAGGAAAGAGGGTGGGAAGATAGATTCTGGGCTCTTGTGCAGTTCTGAGGAGATTGTGGCTGGGCAGGTGGGGCTTCCCTTAGCAAAGCTGTGTGTTATAGAAATTCCGTGTTAGCTGGAAAAATCCTGGCTCCAGACCTCTTACCCTCAGGCACTGGCAGATACACAGCTTAGCACGAATGTTGTGTTGAGTCCCACAAATTGTGGCAGCTGGGAGCTGACAATCAAGTGTGCTTCTCTGGAAGGGAAGTCTGAGTGTCACATCTCCATGGCTGCTGCGGTGAGTCAACACAGCAGAGTGTAAGTCCAAAGATACTAGGTGGAAATTTCCAGAAATAAGTTTAAAATTGCATGCTATTCTGAGCAGCAAAATGAATTTTATGTTGTCCTGCTCTCTCCTATAGAATGCGAAACTCCTTTAGGTCTGGTGTATGTATGCTGTATACACTCCTTGCTCACAAAGGACATTTAGTGGCTGTCATTGTTATCAGATCAACTGTCACAATATCATATTGCTTATGTTCAAGTAATCTTTAACAGTGGCCTGAAAGGCACAAAACTAGTGATGTGAGCAGTTTTATCCCAATGCATTTATTCTATTGAGTTATTCTATTTTATTATTTGTTATTAATTGCATGCTATATCTAATTTATAAATTAAGCTTTGCCATAACGATGTGTACACAAGAGAAATACATTGCAAGCAGGATTTGGCACTATCTGAAGTTTCAGAAACTCATTGAGGGTCTTAGAATGTTCTTCCAGAGGATGAAGGTGTACCCAGTTATTTACATTTAGGGTCTGGGAATACCTGGACTGCCAATAAAAGTCATTATGTGTATTCATCTGGAAATACCTAGCAGTTAGCCTGGGCCTGAGCCCCTGCAGGTGTTCATCTCTGCTTATTCAGTGGGCTGTGTGTGGATTCATTTTAAGGCTCCTAGAAGGGAAGTGCTGTGGTTTGAAATCTGATCCATAATGAATTTGTATGGTAAAACTTTAATTATATCAGTGTGATAGCATTGGACTTGGGACACTGGAAGGTGCTGGGGTGTGAGGGTGTGAGGATAGGGTCTTTAGGTCTCTTATAGGAAGAGACTTCAGGGGCTTGCCTTCTGCCGTGTGAATATTATCTGCAAGCCAAAGCAGAGTCTTCCCAGAACCTGACCATTGTTGGCATCCTGATGTTGGATTTCTTGCTTCCAGTATTGCAAGAAAATTTCTGTTGTGTGAGACACTCTTCTGTGCTAGTGTTGTTGCAAAACAGAAGAAAAAACAAAGATTAGTTGTAGACAAAGACCATATGCCAACAAAACTTTCATAGTTCCTATGGAAAATAAATGCTAAATCCCAAGTAAAGCAGAGAGGGGAGGGACATTTAAAAGTTTGTAGATAAAAACAGGATTGTGTGGCTGAGTTTTTTCCTAAATGCTTTTAACATACTACCGAATGGCATTTAAAATGCCATGTATTTTATATTCGGAATCCTTAATCTGAAGTTAGCAGGTTCAAAATGGAGCATAAATTGAACAGATAAAAGGAATAAAAGTAAATGTGTTGTATGGGGTGATGCACTCTGCAGCCTTATGCATTGAAAAGCTCAATGAAGTCATTACTCAAAGACAGCAAAGGCTCATGTATGTTCTCCACTGTCTCCTCCAAGACTTGGAATAAATTGACCATTGTCTAGACACTCCTGTATAGAGGATGGGAAAACCTTTAGGTACAGACACTTTACTAGTGGTATATTAATAATGGCTTCTAAAACCAGAACAAACAGAAGGAGTGACACAGGGGAGAAAAAAAAAATGAGCAAACTTGTCTTCACAACCAAGAGGCTGCCCCAGGAGATAAGTCTCCACTTCCTGTGGGTGTGGCTCAGGAGGCTGCCATTCTCTTGTATTATCAGGACGTATTACAAAGGGGTTTTGAATTTCTGGAACAAAAGGAGTCCTGTTGTGTGCATCTAGACTGTTTTGGGTATTAAGTAACATTCATATGGTTCTGGTCAGGAAGACAGAAGGGAAGTAAATTTAGGCCAAAAGTTTACAGTACAATTGTGGTTCTGTGATTTTATGAGATCCTGGCAATGCAGAATGGCCAGGCTTAAGAATGTGACTTGATTTTCTGTGGTCAGGTGTGGATGAACTCTGGGTCATAGTGGTGCACCAGGGCATTGCTTTGGGCTTCTCTCTTGAGCTTTGGGGAAAGAGCTCTTCAGGGACCCTATAGTTGTCCCCAGACTTAGCTGAGAACTGCAGCAGTCATGGAGCCAGAAGCACACTGCTGTGCATTCCAGCTGGTGCTAGCTAGATGTAGCATGAGGATGGAATGATATATTTAGCTTCTGACCTTCCTTTCTGTGGAGTTGTGAACCCCTTTGAAACACCGGCAGTGGGCAGGTGCAGATGAATTGGGGGTTGGTTGTTTGAGCATGTCTTAGGAATGGTGCGGTTTAAGACGCACAGAAGCCACTGAACTGATTACTTGCTTATCATTACTCAGCAGCTGTGCAAACTAAAATTCAACCAAGCGATGAGCAAGATTTGAATTAAGTAACAGTAGGAAAATGTGCATGGGTTATAGGTTTGGGTTAGCAATAAGAAGCTTAAAAACTCTTTAAATTCTGGTTTGCCTTTGCAGAATTATTGAATGATGCTTTCCCGGCAAAGCTTTTGTACTTCAGGCAAGGAACAGTTTGTAAAAAGAACACTGAGTTTCAAATTGAGATGGAAAGTCACTTGGTAGTCAGTGGAGACTGTTCAACTTCTGTGACTTCTTTGAGGGGGACAGATTGGGAGAGCTGCCTGTTTTATTACAATAAAATGATCAGGGCATATTTTTACTAGTAGCACTATTACTAATGTTTGCTCATAGTGATACTTATAAACACCATTATTAAGGTGCTTACTCTAGTCTGATTCTGTAAGTCTGAAAAAATCCTGCCTGACTTGTCATTCGAGGTATTATGATATATACTGTGGCTTATGAGGACACTGTTGGCTTCCTGTATCTGCTATAACAGACTACCACAATCTTTTTGGTGTAGTGTAATATAAACTGTGTTCTCTTGTATTTTTGATAGAGAGAGCCTGAAGTGGGTTTTAATGGGATAAGTTCAAGGAGGTAGCAGAGCTGTGTTCTTCCTGGCGGTTCTAGGAGAGAATCTGTTCCTTGACATCTTGAGCTTGTTGTGGTCATCTGTGTTCCTTAACTTGTGGGCTTTTCTAGTATTGCCATCCTTCCAACTTTTGTTCCTCTGTGATATCTCTGTGACTGTGATGTCCCTAATTCTCATCTCTCAAGTAATCTTGTGGTTAAATCAGGCCTACGTGCATAATTGAGGCTATACATAACCAAGTTTCAATGGCAAGATCCTGCAGAGTTTTGCATGTGAGATAGCTATGTGAGTTTGCTTTCTATCAATGTGATGAAACATCACAATGAAAAGCAACTTGGAGAGGAAAGGGTTTATTTGACTTACATATCCCAGTCAACCCCATCATTGAGGGAAGTCAGAGCAGGAACCTGGAGGCAGGAACTGAAGTAGAGGTCATGGAAGAATGCTGCCCACTCACTTGCATTCTCCTGGCTTGCTCAGCTTGCTTTCGTATACAACCCTGGACCATCTGTCCAACAGGGCATTGTTGACAGTGAGCTGGGCCCTCCAATATCAATCATTAATCAAGAAAATGTACCACAGACTTCCTACAGGCTAGTCTTATGGAGTCATTTTTTTCCAATTGAGGTTCCCTCTTTGAAGATGCCCCTAGCTTGTGTCAAGTTGACAAAACACTGATCATAATAGCTGTGTGTGGATGATTGGAGATATAGTTGAGGGAACATTGTTCTGTTTACCATATCATCCACAGAGAAAGTTTAGAGTATCTCAATACAGTCTGTCCTGGAGGAGGGGATCACTGTAAGCAAGCCTGATGTTGGGATTGGAATGTCATCATCTCACTGAGGTTAAGAATTTGTCATGTGAACTCTAAGTCATGCATGTGGGCTCTGCAGATACTAGCTCTAGTAATGTATTCAGAAGCAGATTGAATGCATGACCACTGTGCAGAGGTGTGGTATTGTTCTACCTGTTGACTAAGGAAGACTCCAGCGTGAACATGTACTAGGAACTGTGTGGGATGCTGAATTGCCTGTAGTCATGATAAAGGAATGAAAAGCTTCAAGACAGAGTGAGGCAAAAAGATGGGCCAAAACCAGGAAGGTGCTTCCTGAGGCCTGCTTGCACTGATCTACCTCTGCCAGCCAGGCCCCACCTCCTAAAGACTTCACAACTCCCCTAAATAGCACCACCAAATGAGACCAAGTGCTCAAACACAGTGGCCTGTGAGGGACATGGGAACATTTCATATTTGAACCTATATGTCTCTCTCTCTCTGTGTATGTATATATGTGTATATATTTGCCATAGACAGATTAACTAACACATGTAGTTTGTATTGTTTCTGACAATTTTGAGGAGTAAGAAAAGGTTTCATGTTTTGAAACCTAGACAATGAGAGTTTATATTGATTTCTTTTTTACCTCTAATAAAATAATGTCTTCAAGTAAAGTAAGAATATGACTCAGTCGCTGACTTTCCTGGCAGGTGAATTCAAGTCTTAGATTTAATGAACCTGTTAAGAGCTGTCCTCATTCCCATTTATACAGTAAATAGTCACAGTGTGGAATATAATAAAACAGTTACACTCTGAAATGCATGCAATTTATGGGAGTGCCTTTTCAAAAAAAAAGATTTATTGTTCATTGTATTTTACTCTTTGGTTCTTTAGCTCTTTTGCGGGGGCCCTCCAGCCAGCTCCCAAATAAATCACACACGCAGGCTTATTCTTATTTATGAGTCCCTGGCCTTAGCTTGGCTTGTTTCTAGCCAGCTTTTCTTAAATTAACCTGTCTATCTTTTGCCTCTGGGCTTTTCCTTTTCTGTTCCTGTGTACCTCTCTTGCTGTGCAGCTGGGTGGTTGGGTGGCTGACCCCTGACATCCTCCTCTCCTTGTTCTCTTGCCGCTTCCCTCGTCCTTGTTTCTCCTATTTATCCTCTTTCCCTGCCAGCCCCGCCTATCCTTGCTCCTGTCTCGCTATTGGCTGTTCAGCTTTTTATTAGAACAATCAGGTGTTATAGACAGGCAAAGAATCACAGCTTCACAGAGTTAAACAAATGCAGCATAAACAAAAGTCACACACCTTAAAATAATATTCTACCACAAAGATTATCTCTTGAAATTGGATCTCAGGTCAGATAAGATAGTATCTCTTTGGTTTGTCTGTTTTAATCTGGGGAGTGCAGAATGTATCTTTTCCTGTCACTTTCAAGTTTGAACTCTTTCATTTCAGTTCCTCTCCACTCTGTCATCCCCAAACCCCATCTGACAGTATCATTTCATGCCAAGAAAGACCCGCATAACTTATTTGCACTGTAGAGCTTTCTACCAGTCAGATTACTTGATTATATTCCAATCTTGGAATTATTTAGTATGCTTTACTGTAATCTCAGCCAGGAAGCAGCCATGCTTCTGTTTTTGGTGAGTCCACCCCATCACCACTACAACTGCTAAGGCTCCCATCCATCCCCATTACCACTACATCCTCCTTCCCTTATCTTCTTTCCGCCCCTTCAATTCCTAGGCACTGACCACTGTGGCCCTGGTGTCCTGGAATTTCTATAGAGACCATGCCCACCTCTGCCTCCCTAGTGCTGGGTAAAAAGTTGATTTAAGTATGGTTTTTCAAAGAAGGCCCTACTGCTGCTCTTTAGTCATGATGTCCTTACATACTGGAAAACTTGTAAGTTAAAACCCCACTGGATGATCCAGCTCACCCAGCATCACTGCTTAGCAACACAGCATGTTGCAGTGTCAGTTACTTCCCTCATGATTGTTCAGTTGCTGAGCTGTGGCTCTTTCTCGATGCTCAGCATCTCTAGAGAAGGCTTCATGGCACACTGCTAGGCCAGGGCCAACATTGGGAGAATGGTTTCTTATGGATTTGTAGCACTCACTGTAGAGTTCCCAAGTCATTAAACTGAGATACTGCAAGTTGGGGACTGTTCTAGCTTTCTGTTACTGACAGATCTCTAAGATCATTAACTTATGAAGAGAAAAGGTTGCTTTGGCTCATAGTTTGGAAGTCTCCAGTCTGTGACTGGTTGGCTCCATTGCTTTTCGCTTGTGAGGAAGAGGCATATCAAGGTAGGAATATGCAACGGAGCAGAACTGGTCACACCACTGTAACAATAAGTGTTTCCGCCAAGCCTCCTGAGCCCTGCTGCCATGTGGGCACTTTCTGCCAGGCTGCCCAAGTTCCACCCGCCGCCACGTTATGGTCCCAAGTAACACACAGAGACTTATATTAGGTACAAATGATGCTTGACCAATGACTAGGATTTCTCATCTGCTAGCTCAGTCTTAATTATCATAAATCTATATATTTTATATGATTTATCTTATCAGATGCCAGTGGAAGTGTCCTGTCTTCCTGGGCTCATATGGTGACTCTGCTTTTCTCCTACCTTTCCCAGAATCCTCTTTGACTCCTAACTCCCACCTATCTTGTTTTCATATTGGCCAACAGTACTTTATTTATCAACCAATAAGACAATCATATACACAGAAGGACCTTCCCCATCACACCAGGACCTAGGGAACAAAGAGAAGGAACAGAAAGGGATGAGGTCTCACAGTCCTGTCCCCCAAAGACCTAAGGCATTCTTAATAGGTACCATATCTTAATGGTTCCATTATCTCTCAGGAGCAGCAAGTTTTCAAAACGGGTCAAGGGGTGGAGAGCAGGGGGCATTTAAGATCCCAACTAAGTTGAGTGTGATTGGGTATCCTTGTGATCCTAGCACTTGGGCTGAGGCAGGAGGATTACAAGTTTAAGGCCAAGCTAGGCTACACAGTAAGACCCTGGCTTTGATCTGAATTGAGCAGGAATGGCTAGTGTCCTCATTTTAGAAAGGAGGGGGGCAGGGCCAGGCATGGAATGACATGTTGGGGATCTAATTTGGTACAGGATTTGGCTTGATACTTTCTGTGGTTTGAATGCTTAAGTCAATACCTCTGATTGCTTTCCAGATAGCTGGCATTTGAAGTGAATTTAAATTTAAATTTCATCTGGAATGAGTGTTATTTTTTTGTTTTTTTGTTTTTTTGTTTTTTTATACTCCTTTGATAACTTTGAAGGGCAGCCTAGCTCTTTTACAAGATGTCTTTCATTTAAGATTTATCTGGTAGTTTTTTCATAATTAGACTTGGACCGGAAATTTTAGACAGTGACATTATCTAGGTGCCATTCTGTCCTCAGTGTATCTCATCTGGTACATGATATCTATAGTTTATTCTATTATCGATGATTGCTTTTCCTCAAGTTTTTAAACCTGAATTCTGTTTTCTTGCTTAGTTCAAAATTCATGAATTGTGCCATAAGAGCCCATACATTCTCTATAGTGTCTCTTATTTGTGTTGCTGTTTCTTTATAGAAAGAAATGAATCAAAATTGCTCACAGTTCTGGAAGATGTGAGACCCTAGGTTAAGGTCCTCACGGGGACCTTTTTGCTGCATAAGAACTTGGTGGGAGGGCTCACTTGGAAACTGAGTAAATAAGATAACACACTGAAAAGAGCTCACTTTTATAACAAGGCTGCTTCTACTATAAGGATCCCATTCCTCTGGTAATGGCATTAATCCTATCATGGAGATGGTGGCCTCAATACCTAATCATTCTTAGAGGCCCTGTTACACTGGCAGTTAAGTTTCAGTATGAGTTTGGGAGGGGACAGTCAGAACATAGCATAATGTTAGTATGGCTTGCTGAGCTTTGGAGTATTTTTTTTTTTGGAGTCCTATTTTTAGGCAGTATTTTTCCCTTGTTGGATTGCAGTGTGAATCCTTTCCTGGGTGATTTTTCTGGTTAGGATTCTTCACTCAAGTTCATTTTTCATGTGGCCCAGTCTCTCTGTGCTGTTCATCTTAGGTAAGCAACCCCCCCCCCCCCGCACCTTCTTTCACTTGTGGAGATGAAATTCTATTCTGATATCTAAACATTTCTTATCCCTTAAGAGGAGGGGTTTTTGTTGTTGTTGTTACAACAAAAAAGGAATAGGAAGCTTGATTAGTAACATTAGGATCACCGTCATTAATACAGGCCTTCCTGAAGTTTCTTTTGTTATAAATTGCAGCTATGTGGCTAGGTAGAAGAGGCTCTTTCTTGGTAAGAAACATTCAGTTAAACATAGCAACTTAAAATATTTTGAATTTTCCAACCTAAATGACACAACAGCTCTTAATTCTTACTATGAATATGTCTTACCGATGGAAATACCCATCTTAGAAGTATGCATTTTTATGTCATTTCTTTTTACAGATGGTTGGTGTCTTAATTTCTTTTTTCTTACTGTGATAAAATACCCTGGCAGAAGCAACTTAAAGGAGAATGGTTTCATTTGGTTTGCAGTTTGAGGGGATACAGTGCATCATGGCTGGCATGACAGTGGGCAGTAGGTAGAAAAGGCAGACTGGTCCGTGGCATCCACAGTCATCAAGCAGAGAATGAACAGAAGGTGGGGCTTAGAAAGCTGCACCGTCTGCTCCTAGGGACCAGCTTTCTCTAGCAAAGCTCTATCTCCTAAAGGTTTCCACACCTTCCTAGATTAGCACTATCAGCTGGAGACCAATTGTCCAAACATGTGAGCCTGTGCAACATTTCCCATTTCCCATCAGCTGACTTTGTTTTCTTGTTTTAACTATTGGTCTTCGGGACCAATACCCTACTCTTGATAGAAGAATAATTTTTGTCAGTGTCTAAGAATTATATAAGAATGCCATAAGGACAGGAAATATTTTGTTCATAATCATAGTTTGGAAACAAAAAATATGTTTTAGGTTTTAACATAGCTAATGGGTTAATATTGTTGCTTTGTTAGGGTTTCTAATTCTGTGATAAAACACAATAACCAAAAGCAATTTGGGGAGGAAAGAAAGAAGTCTTTGGATTACACTTCCAGCATGGATGGGAGGGGCTCACAAGCCTTTAGCCCTTGCTGAGGAGCTATTGGCAGCTGCTGGCTGCTGGGAGAGGGATTTTTTTCTTCAGGTGTATGGCTCCTGTATGCTGCCTGTTTCCAGTGGATGACTCCACAGCCATGTACACTCAAGTGGCACTAATTGGAATCAGTGGCTTAATAAAAAAAGGACATGAACTTGTTAGGAAGATGTTTGTTTATACACATTTATCATGAAATTCTCAAAGAATATATAAAATATATAAAAGTTGTTTAAAAAATACTGTCTTTTTCATTGATTCCTTGTCTTTTTAAAAGATGCAAGTCCCTTTGTGTTTCTGATTACACTATGGAGGAGAAATACCTTTAAACAAAATTGGTTTCACCATGTCTTAATTCTATTGGAGTTTGAACTTCCATTCC
Organism: Cricetulus griseus; assembly: GCF_003668045.3. Taxonomy (NCBI): domain Eukaryota; kingdom Metazoa; phylum Chordata; class Mammalia; order Rodentia; family Cricetidae; genus Cricetulus; species Cricetulus griseus. The sequence goes on from NC_048595.1 coordinate 331,650,003, forward strand.
TTCTTCTTTATTTTATACAGGTTCAGATGTAAACTGTTGGGAGTTGGGATATTGTAAAACTGATGATATTAGAATTCACTTTCCCTATTTCTCATACATTTATAACTTCTACCTATTGTGTTTAAAAACAAACAAAAAATGACAAAAATAAAAATACAGCACTGTGTTACCAACCCTTTCATGTTTGCCTACCATTTTTCCCATGAGTTGCAAGCAGCGTAGTGGAAAATTTGGTATATTGTTACCCTGCTTTCCACCCTATCTGAGTGAATTCAACCTGGATGAGAAGATAAGCCACAAGTTTTACTGCCCAGGGACTCCCTTTGTACCCATTATGTTCCCCACCACCGCTTCTTGTTGCCAGAGTTTGGCCAAAGGAATGCAAGAGCCTGCTCATTTCACTGAATTTCGTCATCTAATTTCCTGTCTGAAGTTTTAATATGAAAGGAACACAAACAGATTTTTTCTTTTTCCTGTATGGGAAAATGAGTGAGCTTAACAAACAACTGTATAAAGCCTTTCAAGCTTTGTGACATGAAAAATGCTCATTCAATGAGATACCATGAAGGGAATAAGTGGGGACTTGGCTCTTTTGCACAAATAGGAAAAAAACAGTATTTGTTTGTTTGTTTGTTTGTTTTTATCAGTATCTTATTTAGGAGATAGAAGAAGGTCATTGTTCATTGTAATAAGGAAGGGGAAAACTAGCACAATTTAGGTGTGGGATATAGACTGGAAATAGAGTTATTAAAGGAATGAAAACAGTTAAGAATTTGAGTTTTTCTTTCCTTTGATAACATATATATATATATATGTTCCATGAAAGTAGATTCTGATTCAAGCCTTGATTTTTTTAATTGAATGATGCTGGGCAAAATAGTTTATATCTTAGCTATGACTTTTGAAGAATGGCAAGGTTATACAAAACCCTCACCAAAATCCCCTTAATATTATTTTTTATTTGCCTCTCCCCTCTTCTTCCTCCCCCCTTTTCCTTCCTCTTTTTGGTCCTAGCTAGCTTCGAACTCACCATCGTCCTGCCTCAGTTTCCCAAGTGTGCTGAGATGGCAGGTCATCCCCTAATTTGGCTTTCTGTGGTGTATGTTTGGTTGTGAAGGAGCATTAAAGCCAGAAGCTTGAATGTCTGAATCTAAGGAAAGAAAACTGTTGAAGAGAGGCAAGAATGGCCATTTGTGTTTAGGGTGTAGGGGGGAGATGAATGATTTATATATAGAAAAGTTTTCTTGAAAAAATTGATTTCATGAACAAAGAAGTTAATAAATTTATCAGACCCTGAAATGAAATGGTCCTTAACTTGTACATGAGTGTGTAGAAAGCTCTTATTTTTCCCATTGTCTTAGTGGATTTTCAGGAAAATCATATTAACAATATGCACTTTCCCAGATACATTTAACACATTAGCTGATCAATTAAACAAGCTCATTGTCCTTTAGACACCCTAATGTGAAATTCAATTTACCGGCGTTTTATTCCTCTAGTCATAGAAATAGGAGCAAATAACCTCCTTCCTTTCAGAAAAAGTGGTGGTCATTAGGGAGATGTGTGCATTGTGGCTATGTTAACCATATGACAGTGAAGGACGGGCTGTGTTAGCCATAACAGGTAAGGATGGGCTGTGTGTGCAATATGGCTGTGTTAGCCATAACAGGTAAGGATAGGCTGTATACGCAATGTGGCTATGTTACCCATATGACAGGTAAGGAGGGGCTGTTCTCTTGCCTGTCGCCTGCCCCAAGCTCTTGAGTGTATGTAAAGCACAATTATCCTTGCTTCTAGGCAACTAATTATAACAGACCAAACTGTAAGGAGCTTCTCACCTTGGAGATCCCCCTGTAAACAAGGAGGTAAGCAAGAGAGACTGTAGATTAGTGATAGTGACAGAGTTAACTCTCACCCGTGATAAAGCTGATCATATAAATGTGAGTTAAACATAATCTAATTAACTGCCAGTAGGGTAGCTAACTACAAAATCAGTTATGGCAGTGCCAGCCAGAGTTCATAGGTAGCAGACAGTCAAGGTTAGTTGCTAATGATGCACAAGTCAGAGATGGACAGAAAGGGACTTCTGTCACCCCTTGCTGGTGGGTAGCACATGCACAGTGCATGATCACTGTCTTCCTTGTTGGACCAAGGGACCATGCATAAAGTCTGTGGGCCCTCTGTTGTTTTGGCCCATGCTAGCTCAGACAACTAACCTGTCTCCTGTCAGTTGTCTCAGCTTTTGTCCAGTTTTGTCCAGTTTCTGCTATGACCTATAAAAACCTCCAGACAAGGACATTCAATAGCTTCTTTTGTGGTGGTTGAAAGAAAATGGCCCCCATAGGGAGTGGCAGTATAAGGAGGTATGACCTTGTTGAAGTGCGCCACTGAGAAGGTGGGCTTTAAGGTCTCATATTTGCTCAAGTTATGCCCAATGTGGGAGACAGTTTAAAAAGCTAGGTTTGTTCGTTTGTTTATTTTGAAACAGGGTCACACTGTATATCTCTAGGTGTCCTGAAACTCACTGTGTAGACAAAGCTGGTCTGAAACTCAGAGATCTGCCTGTCTGTGTCTCCAGAGTGCTAGGATTAAAGGCATTCAACCCTAAGCCCATCTTAAAAAGCTAGGTTTATTGATGAGAGCATCTGTTAGCAAGGGAGAAAGCATGCTCTCTCCTATAGAACATTGGCTAGGCATCCATGTACAGGGTGGATGTGGCTGGCAGTGCTGGGATGTCAAATGTTTAGTTGAGTGAAAACTACCTACCTACCTACCTACCTACCTACCTACCTACATATATCATGTATGAATGTTTGCCTGCTTGTATGTCTGTGTGCCTGTTGCCTGAGGAGGGCATTAGAACCATTAGGACTGTAGTTGTAGAATGTTATGAGCTGCCATATGGGTGACAAGAAATGAACCCATGTCCTCTGTAAGAGCAGCCAGTGCTCTTAACCATTGAGCCATATCTTTAGCCCCAGTACAAGGCCTCTTAACAAGTCAATCATGGTGTTGCCTTCTGACCTGGGAACACTGCTATCCCCCGACAGTATATCCTGGCATTTGGGATCAGGATCTGTTAGCCCCCAGCCTTTTCTCAGGAGGAGGGCAGATGAGAAACTAAGGGAGCTTAGTTTTTAGTTGGCTCCTGCTATTTGTGACTACCAAGAAAAGCATAGTGTCCTGTTGTATATGTTACACCCCAGGTTCTAAGATTGGGTGGTTCAAAGGCTTAATGTTCTACTTAATTCAAGATTTAGAGTGCAAATATAGCACAAAAGTTTTGAATGCCCTGGATACATTTCTTCCCTGGGTAGCTCCTCAAGTGTGAAACAATTGGACCACAGCACCAAATGGGTTGTGTAGCTCTGGCCTTCCACTGAAGTTTTAAAGGAAACAGTTTGGAGTTTTGGAATCATTGAATGTCAAAGACAAAAGAGGTGGCTAATTATTTGCTTGCGACAATGAAACCCATAGATGAGAATATTATAGGATTGTGATAGAAGGAACCATTTAAAGAAAATTATGAGTATTTGCCCTCATGTATGTCTGTGTACCATGTGCATGCCCAGAAGAAGGTATTGGGTCCTCCGGAAGAACAGCAAGTGCTCTTACCTTGCTGAGCCTTCTATGTTGGGGAATATTCTTTTCAGGTATGTGACTTTTGTTTATGTTGCATTTGTTTAACTCTGTGAAGCTATGATTCTTCGTGTGTCTAAAACACTGGATGGTCCTAATAAAGAGCTGAACAGCCAATAGTGAGCAAGCATAGGTAGGGCTGACAGGCAGAGATTATAAATAGAAGGAGAAATGAGGAAAAGGGAGAGCAACCAGAGAACAAGGAGAGGAGGACAGCAGGGATCAGCCACCCAGCTAGCCACAGAGTAAGAGTGAAAGTCAGATATACAGAAGAAATGGGAAAGGCCCAGAGGCAAAAGAGATGGATTAATTCAAGTTAAGAAAAGCTGGCTAGCCACAATCCAAGCTAAGCCACAATCCAAGCTATTCATAACTAGGAATAAGTCTGTGTGTGATTTATCTGGGAGCTGGGTGGTGGGCCCCTCAAAAGAGTCAAAAAGGCCAAAGAGTAAAACTTGTCACTACACTTCTATCCCGCCCAAAAGACACCAGTTGTACCCTATCTAACTTGTGCTTTTTCCCTTTCTGCTTCTACAGAAAAACATGGCATTTAGCCAAATTCTGGGCAACTCGATGGAGCTGTGGGACTAGGTTAGGAAGAAAAAAGGAGAGTAGAGTGCAAGGTACACATTCCAGAGTGACATTACAGATGCCCATACTGTGTGTCTTAAAGTACTGTGGCCAAGGGAATGAGTAAGCGTTTCCATCAATACTACAGTACTGAATAAACATTTTTGTCACATGGAAAGTTGGCGAGATTGGGTCCATTTGGGGAAGTGATTTCAGATAGCTGCATGAGTTCTAGCACTTCCTGCGTTTCCTATGTGGTTATTTACTGAGTCACCTGTACCAATAAAAGGGTGAGCATCCTGAGGGTAAACATTCTTTACTGTAATTTTTGCTTGATGTTGAGTGTCTGCATCACAGTTGAATTGCAGGCAGGAAACAAAGTATTCTAGCTATAAAGCATTGTTTTGATTATACAATGATGAAAGGTAATATAGCATACTCTTATTTACTGTTAGAGAGCATGTTACTTGGACCTTTTATTATGTTTGTATTATCTCTGGGATGTGAAAAATACACTTTAACTACATCTAGTAATGTAAGAAACTTAAAAGAATGGTTGAGTTTTGAATGTCTAAATATTGATGACTCCCTTACTCATGAGCTGTTGAGGTCCTGGATGGATCTCTTTTTACAACTTACCCCTCTCTTGGTCATTCTTCCATTTACACTCACTTCATGGACTTTCTGCTAGCCTTGGTGAAAGGAAAGAGAAAATATGTGAGATAAGTAAGTCAATAAATATTGAGTTGTCCTATTCTTCATGCTAGAAAGATGATGTAGGCAGAAGCTGTAGTTTTTCTGTTTACTCATGCCAGGGGCACACTTAGAGAAGTAAGCAGGAGTAGGTGGGAGCACCCAACCCTCACGTTAAGTTTGTGTGTATGTAAGTGCACACGTGTGAGTGGGTTCTGCCTATCACATTTATGAGCACCCATGGGCCATACTAGGTTATTCTGCTCCTTGTGTGAAGGCCTGGTGATGGCTGGGTCATGTCTGAACAGCCCCAGGTACACTCTGTTCCGCTTCCTCTGCATGATCATCCAGTTACTTGTGTATGACTCTGCCCTGAGCTGAGCGCCCAGAACATAGCTTGGCAGGATTGAGGATGTCTCTGTTGGCAAATGCAAGTTCATGCAGCTGACTGGAATGAACACAGTCCTGGCACTCTCCCTTGGACTGGTCTGTGGTTGTTGATATTTTAAATGTGTATTTGCCCTTCAGAGCCCAAGGCAGCCACCACCAGAATTATGTCCTTCCCTCCCCATCACTCCATTCACCACAGCTTGCTGGGATGGTGCTTTGGTCCCGCAGTCTTGGTGGTTTCTCAGCAGTGTTATTCCAGTCATTGAATTTAGCAGGAAATTAAGGCCCTTTGTCCCCCTCCCCCCTCCCCCCCCATTCCTGTAATTGTGGCTTTCTGAACTGTTTTGGACTTGGGTGCCTGTGATATTGTCTCTTTCGTGTTTGGGTTCTGTCCTCAGTTACTATGTCATTCCCCCTCCCCCAGTCCTTGTTACTTCCAAGTGGCTCAAATATCTCAGATTACTTTAGACCTCAGAAACAAAGCAACCTCCCTGACCTTCACCTGCCCTCCTTCCTCCCGCAAGGCTAGTAACTAGCCTTTCCTCAAGGCAGGCCATAAAAACTAAAAATATGTCCTCATTTTCTCTCACCTTTCTGTTTTGGAGCCTGCCATAAAGAAGCCTCTGACCTAGCTTATCTGATAGAGGTCATAGGACTCCCATTCCAGAAGAGGTCCTGCCCCTTACCAGCAGGGAGGAATGCTCCACATGGAGTCAAGAATCTGAGCAGACAGGCCTCCCTGTCTTTCTCTTCAAGGTCCATTAGACTCAGTCATACTCTTTTGCCCAGTCAGTAGTGCTGATGCAACTCCATTTGTAAAGAGCCCAAAGGGAGGGGCTGGCTAGCTTCCAGAGAACAGGACTTGCCAAGGTTCTTCAGCCCTGTCCCCCTTCTCACATGCTCTCCACCATCTTTTCATCTGTACCTTTGTAACATTCTTCTGAATAACCTGCTGAACATCTGTTTGCGCATCCTATGAGGATGGGATAGGAAGGGATGGTAAGTCTGTATGGTACAGAGTTTTGGTTAGTTTTGTGTGTGTGTGTGTGTGTGTGTGTGTGTGTGTGTGTGTGTGTGTGTGTGTGTGTGTGTGTGTGTGTGTGTCTATCTCCCCAGCTCAGGACCGAACCCAGAGCTTTGCTCTTACTAGGCAAGCACTGAGCTAAATCCCCAACTCAGTGTTTCTTCACTGTATCTTGCTGCTGACAGGTTTGGGTTCTGAGCTGTTCTAGAGACAGTGTGGGAGTAGCAGTCGAATTTAGACTTAGGTAGTAATCCAGGAGTTCTATAGGTGGGCTCCTTTAGAGTCAAGTGTTTATCAACTAATGATTACTCTTTTTCAACATCTCAATTTTCTCTTTGAAAAATAGGCCTAAATAGAATTGCAAATGGATAAAATAAAATCGTGATGTCCTTTAATGAGAACCCGTGGATATCATGAGAGACGGGTGGATTTCTAAAGTTCTTTATCTACTAGAAGTGACAGTGGGACCAATTTAGCGCATATCTACAACACAGCTCTCAGACCTCTGCTATGTATGTTTTGCAAATATAAGGCATTACTGTTATGGAAGCAAATATTGTAAGTCGTACTTCTGTATTATACACAGCTCTGCAAAGAAACCCACAGAAGAGACGAAACCAACAATTGTGGCCTGTAAACAAGTATCTGTTGCTTCCTTGCTGGTGTCATTTGCCTTATGTGGGTTTGGAAAGGGCACAGGTGTGTTTTGCCACCAGGAAATCAGTATCTCCTCTGATAAGCAACCATGCATATACTTATTGTGGGTTATTTCTTGCCCACATTTTTTTACATTCATTTTAAAATTTGAAAGTTGTAAATAATTCTAGTCAAAATGAATCCAACTCTGTACCTGCTAGATTGTGTTGAACTTGTTTCTGCATTCCATATGGTCACTGACACTAACACTGAATCATAGTCCCTTATGGTGTATAGCTTACAAGCATTTACTCTTCAAATAGGAATTGCCAGTAGAGGGCAATCTGGGTAATTTGTGTGACTCGGCTAGAAGCCCAGTGCCACCTGCCAGTGGCTGAGTTAACTGTGGATGGCATGTTGCCTCTGTTTCCTGCTGCTGCATCTGTTTATCATGAATTAAGGTGTAATTACCCTAGAGCAGGGCAATGATTTCAGAATAGACAATTATTTATTCTAATATGACAACTTTCAACTCTAAATATTATAAGTTAAGTAAAAATAAAACAAAATCATCACTTGAGATACAGTAGTATCTCTTTTTTTTTTGCTTTTATGAAAGATTTAATAGGAGACGGATTGAGGGTATGGTGGTGGGTTGAGGATTTCATTATCATGCCAATTTAATGGCTTCTTCAGGAAAGTTAGCAGTTATGTCTTTGAAGGTCAGTTAACAACTTGATTTGTCTTTGATGACTTAGCTCTCATCACAAAGTGACTTTAGTTTGATTGTGACTATGGTCTGTTTTAAGCTATTTAGTTCAAAACAGTGGCTTCTTATAGCTTTTGTTTTATAATCTTAAAAATACCCCTACAAGATATATACTATTAATAGTCTCGTTTTAAATTTGGGAAACTGAGACACAGCATCTGAGACTACTGGTTCATAAGTAACAGAATCGGGTGTTGTAAGATAGCTTTCTCCAGGGTAGAGCCAACACACACAATGTCTACTCACACCAGATGGGGAGCCTAAAATAGACTAAGGTACAGATACCATCAAAGTACAACTTGATGAATCAGTGGGTTTTATGGTGTTGTTTATAGCAGTATGGTTAAGGAGTTAAAGAAGCAGAAATGACTAAAAGAGAGAAGCTACATCACCAAAGCCCTCCCCAGCATGGGTAATATCTCACAAAGGCTGGAAACTTGAAAAAAAAAAAAAAAAAAAAAAAACCTCACAGCCTGCAGACAGTCCAACAGCTTGGAGAATGTCTTTTCCAGATGGCTCAGTTAGTTTGTGCCTCTTCCAGGCCCTTAGCCTGGTTGCTGTTTTTTCTAGCCAGCTTTGGTCATGGAGAGTGACTCTCAGCAAGCTGTACTGCTTGTTACTCTTGGGGACAGAGGGTCACATTGAATCTGGTCAGTTTCAGGGACTTCCTGAAGCTATTTTGAGTTGTTTACTTCTTGTCTTGAGGAGCTTGCCTGAAGGATGGAGTGCTTTATCTCCATCTTGCTGTTTCAGCACCGTGTAAACATCCTGTCATTAAATATCTGATTCTTTCACTGCCCCTTCCATCCCATATCTTATTTTCTTTACAATTATTAGTTTTTATTGATTATCTGGGAATCTCACATCATGTACACTGATCACACTTAACTCCTAGTCTTCCCATAGCCAAACCACCTCCCCGGTCCCCCCCCCCTCCCCCCGTCTTACCCCAAAATCTAGTTTGTATTGTCCATATATTCATTTGAGCATTGTCAAATCCCTAGCAGCCAGCCATCTAAAGGAAGGATACAGTAGTATCTTAACAATCTTATATCTGTTTTGGGGTTCACTTTAATTATAGCTTTGCATTTTATACTACTGGAATGAATTTTTTATGAAGTGATTTCTGTATTTGAAATTTTATATTCCCCTCTTCTTTTGTCTTTTTTTTTTTTTTTTGAGCCGAAGGTCTTTATGTAGCCCTGGCTGTCTTGTAACTCTCGATGTAGACCAAACTGTCCTGGAACTTAGTTCCACCTGCCTCTGCCTTCCAAATGCTGGGATTAAAGGTGTGTGCTACCATGCCTGACCTGATATATTCATATTTTTTTTTACATCCACTTCTAGCCATTTTAAAATGAAAGAATAAGAAAAACAAACTACAAAACAATGATTTGGAGTAGTTTGCAATATACCTACAATAATTATATGTATGTAGATTTGGTTAACTAGTCTTTCCTGGGAACATGAGGTCAGAGAATTGGAGGATTGGAATAGAACGGAAAAAGTTACAAGGCTGTGTCCATAATTACCCAAGGTGGTTAGTTTTGTTCTGTTCTATCCTATAATTGGCCCAAGGTGGTTAGTTTTACCCTTTTCATAAAACCATCATGGGAAGTTTTGTGATTTATAGCCACAGTGCTTACTCTTGTAAAGTTCTCTATGACTTAACTATTAAGATCAGTGAGGAAAAGAAACATAGACCCCAAACTATTGCTCCAATTGTCTTCATATGCTCAGTATAATAACCAGGCTAGAAGAGCTGGATGCCAGAAGTTATGTCATTGTTTCTGTGGCATCACAGATGTTGAAGAAAATAAGACTTAAGTAATTGAGTATAAAATCTTAGAGTAAATCAAAGTCATTACATAAGAATGGCCTGTGTAGACAAGCTACACTGCACATCCCCAAGCTGAAAACTGTGAGCACATTATGAAGTGAAGTCCCATCCTGTGACTGTTCTGTGATAGCTGACAGAAGAGCTTCATTGTATGTTTGGGATACAGGATTTCTCTGTTCTCTACATAGACCATCAGTGTTGCATGGGAAGAGTTTTGGTTATCTCTATTTTAACCTCAATGATGCTTTTTATTTTTGAAAGGGAATTTGTATATAAATATCCTGTTTTTCTTGCTGTTTCAACCAATGTCTAGCTCTCATCACCCAGTGTTCCATTTCTATAGAAACCTGTGTTAGTGATCTTAAATGATCACCCAAATTTCAGGAAGTTTTTTTTTTTTAAACTTAGATAAGCAATAACCTTATCTAATTGATTTCTTAACCTTACATATGTATTATAATGTGCCATATTTTTAAGCAAGCTGATCTTTTATCTCAGTTGTGTGATCTACTGTACCTTTAAAATCAGCTAGTTTCTCATTCTCTCTCATGACTTGGCAGAGAAGCCACTTGTGTCTAAACTGTAGTCTTGGCCTTTGGTTTACAGATGACTTGGCCTTTTTAAAAATTTGCTGATTAAAACACAGAAAACTCAGAGACAAAGTTCAAAAGCAATACGCATATTCCTTCTAAAAAGAAGTTTGCATACTTTGACTTAGAAGCTTCTGGGTGCTTTTTTTGCACCTGAAAGGCTATGAAGAAATGAACTGAGTTACACAGAGTGGCTTAATGAGGGTCGTATAAGACATTTCCAAAACTACTAAGTTTACTAGCAAATCTTTCACCTGGGGTAGCATTGAAATCCTTTTCTTGAATGTTAAGTTTCTTTTCTTGAATATTAAGTGCATTCATGAGTTCAACTTCATGTTGACTTCATTATGATGTCTATCCAGGTACTCAGGACAGTCACACCTCTTACTGCTAGGTGTGTAGCACATACCATTAACTGCATTGTGCTTATAGTGTTGAGTATCATTGAGTAGTTCTATACTTTTATTTATTTGTTAAACAGTTTTGTGGGCATTAATTTGTAGTCATTACTATGCCTTATGTAAAGTATGTTTAGAAACCTGCTGTATCACTGTGTCATCCTTGACTGGTGAGTGGAATCACATGGATGGCAAAAGGCTGCTGGCTAGCTAGAGGCAGAGTTTGTAATTCAGGGCTCGGGTACAGAGCGGTGTCACATGTGAAAAGCCCTGGGTTTCATCCCCAGCAGTGAAAAAAGGGGAGAACAGACAAATAAAAGCTTGAAGGCTGGAGTTGTTGATGGAATTGTTTGCTACATAACTCAATGTTGGGGTTTGTAGTTGGAGCTTTGTGATGTTCTCTAGGTGATTTTAGTGTGCAAAAGAGGTTGGTATCTTAGGACTTTTGAATATTATGTTACAGGATTCTGAATATAAAGTCTGATGTTTTTTCTTATCTCCTTCCTTCTTCCTTATAGTGGGGAGGGGGACTGTTAGCCATTTCAAAATACATTATTGAACAATTAAAAAAAAAAAAAACATTAGGGAGGCATGTGCATGCCATAGCATTTGTGTGGAGTCGGTTCTCTTTGCACTTTGGTATGGGCTCTGGGGCTCAAACTCAGGTTGTAAGGCCTTCAGGGTAAGCAGTTTCCCTCTGAGCCATCTTGACCACGGTAATTGAATCTTTTCCTTAACTCTTGTGGGATTGGCAGTGTTAGATTTTTCTTACTCTCTTCAAGCCGTGTTTAATAAATAGAAAATGTGATTTAATTTAATATAGTGCTTTGGTTGAAAACATACTTGAAGCAAAGTTACTAAACAATGTAAGACTAACTTTGAATCCATTTGAGCCCGTTTGTAATTCTAAATCTCTTCAGAGCTGGCTCATCCTGGGAACAGTTGCCCACTAGAGAGGAATTTTCAGTTGATTCTGCCTGTTTTGCACCTAGTTCCCTGACTCTGTCTTCAGTGTTCCTTCTGCCACCCCTGGCAGCTCTTTATCTGTGGTCTTTGTGAGCCCTTCTCCTCATTTCCCTGTAATTTTCTTTCTTTCTACTGGCATCTCCTTCATAGACCCTTCCTTTGTGTCTCTTCCATAGCCTTCATGATCTGTTCTTCCTATATCAGACTGCAGAATCAGGTCGCTGATGCTCTTCAAACTTGGATTTGAAAATTTTCGGTCTTTCTGGCTGACCATTTCTCTCAGCACTACCCATACGTGATACATCTACTTCTCTGGTCACCTTGTCCCCTTGCCCAGGCATTGTCCATACTTCATGTGCTCCAGAAGATGTAGATGCCCATCCCAGTCATTATCTTGTAGAAGATTGTTCCATGCTTTTAGACAGAAATCTATCACTCTGTTCTTGCATTCTAATGACTTATAAGCTTTTCTTGGTCTTCTGTCATGCCTTAGGAATTCTGGGTACCTCTTAAAATAACTAGGGAGTTCCTACTTTGCCTCTATAGCTGCTTTTATTTTTATTGTTTAATTTTTCTTACATCTTTTTACATTTACATTGTACATATATATTGCATGTGATTTCATGCATGAATGTACCTGCATGTTTGTCCATGCACATGCCACAGATCCATGTTTCAAGGTCAAAGGACAGCCTACAGGAGAGTTGATTGTTTTCTACTGTGTTGGTTCTGAGGATTGAATTCAGGTCATCATACTGAGCGGCAAGTGCCTTTACCTTCTGAACTATCTCCTTTTCTGGCTTTATTATTATTATAATTATCATCATCATCATCATCATCATCATCATCATCATCATCATCATCGGGGGGTTAGAGACAGGCTTTCACTCTGTAGTCCTGGCCGTCCTAGAACTCACTCTGTAGACCAGCTGGCCTTGAACTCACAAAGATTTCTCCTTCTACCTCCCAAGTGCTAGGATTAAAGGCATGTGTCACCACTGCCTGGCTGCTGTTGCTGTTGCTGTTGCTGTTGCTGTTGCTGTTGCTGTTGCTGTTGCTGTTCCTCCTCCTCCTCCTCCTCCTCCTCCTCCTCCTCCTCCTCCTCCTCTTTCTCCTCCTCCTTATTAAATAATTTTCTAGCTCTCTTATGCTCAGAAACTCCTTTTCTGAGAAACAAGAGTTAGGGATCCTTTCATTTTTCTTTCTAATTCATGCATTGCATTTTTTCCATCTCCTCCTGGCTTTCCCATCTCTCATTAGTAAGATTCAGAGCCGAGCAAGGTAAACCCAAACCTTTGAGCTATTCTGCAGCCGTTTATCTTGCTCCTGGTTATGCAGGATTCCTTCTTAGGAACCATGCAAAAACTTTGCCTCCACAAATTTCACCTTCTAGAAGGGAAGATCCCTGTTTAGCAAATCAATAAACACACATAGGGATATCAGTGGTGATCAGAATTAGGACACTTAAGTCAGGGGGAAGAAATTATGGGGTGGGAATTAGAAAGAAATTAGGCTAAGTGGAGAAAACAGCACAAATCCTGAAGCTAAGAGTTTGCTCAGTCTGGGAAACTGCCAAGTGTGACTGGAGGACAGTGAACTAGGGGGCAAGGGAGAGAGGGGAGGAGTGAAGGACATGGGGGATTGGGACAATGAGGATAGTGTCCTGTCATTATGAGAATTTAGCTTTGATTCTGAGTACTATGGGAAGTGATTGTTTGGCACTTTGTCCATTTTGTTGAAGCTACTTTGCTAACACCCTTCCCTTTATCTTGTTAACCAGGGGGGATTGTTTAGCATGTGTGATCCTTATGTGGTGTTGGAATCAATTGTACTATTTTTAGGGGGCTACAGTCCTGGGACAAGTTAGTCACAGGAGGGAAGACACTGATAATTGGCGACGAACTGGGTTCTGGAACAGTACAAGAGGAAAGGTAGGGGATGGGTAAGGGCGAAGAGAGATTGAGATATCTGAAAAGGCACTAAGGAGGGGGGTGAATTGGAGGCTGGACACAGTCACAGCAAGGGCCTTTCTCCATAGCCTACAGATGTTAGACTTTATCCTTTGGAGAATTAGGAATTATCAGTAGTATCTGATAACTAGTGTTTGAAAGAGTTTTAGTGGACTATGTAATATAGATACTGTTCAGCCAAATAGGAGGATTCCATTCACCATTTGCTAATTCCTGTGACTATGACTTAGTTAATCTGAATTTTATTTTTCTTGTTTATACAACAAGGAAATAATGCAAAGAAATGCACTTCTTTGTCCATAGAAGTGCTGTGGAGATACTCTGCACTTGTGGAATACCACTACAGTGTCTGCCATATAGTAATCTCCTCATGTTTGGCATCTCACTTTCTCTGTATGTTCTTCACCTCTCATTTTGAATTCTGAAATAAGACTAGAAATGGGCTGGGAGCACAACTGGGTGGTAGAAGCACTTGGTCAGCCTGTATGACTTCCTGGATTTCATCTGTAGCACTACATGTACCCCCCAACCAGAAAGCCAAAACCAACAGGAAAAACAAAACAAAACAAGGGCTCCTCCCCCTAAAAGAACAATATTAAACCCCTAGAAAAGAATAAATAAGAAGGGGTGTGTGTGTTTTTGTGTCTGTGTGTCTGTGTGTCTGTGCCTGTCTATTAGTTGGGTATTAGGGGTAGGCACAACGCCTCCCCCATTTCCACATGCTAGATAAGCACTTTTACTGCGCTATGTCTTTGCTCCTTTTTTTGCTTCTTATTTTGAGATATCACCTCACCAAGTTACCTTTGAATTCACACTGTAGCCTGGGACCCTCTTGCTCCGACCTCCCGAAGTAGCTGGGATCATAGAGCTGCTGCACCAGGCCTAGCTAGAAATCGACTTTAAGGAAACATAAGAAATGAGAGGGATTATTAGAACTGATTTAAAGAAATAATAGATAGAATTTAGAAAATCATTTCCTCCTAGGCATGCTGTAATCCAGTACTTGTTGGGTAGAGGCAGGAGCATCACTTCAGTTATACAGTGAGCTTGGTCTACATGAAACTCTCTCAAAAAGCTAACTAACTAAACTAAGTAACTAGTCAGCTAATACTTTTAAAAAGCATTGTTTCATCATTTTAAAGTGAAACATTTGTTTGTTAAGTTTTAAAAATGTATGTGAGCTGCCTATTTAGAAAATTTATCTTGCTGCTTATTTTTTCTCCTTCTTATTTAGGGATTTAAGCTTTGTAATTAGTTCCACTGTTAAAATTTCTTGAGTAACTTTTATTCACTTCTGCTGGAGGGCTCCACCGTCACTTATGGAATGAGGACTCATATTTTGTTTCTTTTAAAGTGAAAACATTATAAAATATGCCTTAGCCATTTTTGTTTATTTGATCTGTGTTGCCCGACTTGCATGCTAGATCTAAAACAGACAAACAAGACAACACAGGGTGAGAGGAGCGGCTCTAGTTTGACTGGTCTTCCTTGGACTTTGAGGGTGCTTCACTTAGGACATTTGGACTACTCTGCTCTAGGAACTGAGGTGTGTTTCCAGAGCCTGTGACTTCATGACTGACATGAAAGGCTAACAACCCTTCAGTGCCAGGGTCTGGGAGTCACAGTAGAGATGTTTAAGCCTTCATGACTTGAGGCACTTTGTATTTTGCTCATGTATTCATTCAGCCTTTTCTAATAAACATGAAAGCCTCATTTTCAGATGCCTTCCCTATTTACAAGTCTTACTACCTGACAGCCAGCAACTCTCCAATATTAATGGTTGAGCAAGTTCCACTGGTAGCAAGTTAATACAGAACATAAAAGAGGATTTATCTGGATTCTTTGGGAACCAGTCATAAGAGATCTTTCTGTAATGTTATGTATCAGTCTGCTCAGGAGCCATAATAAAATACCATAGACTGAGTAGCTTAAAGAGCAGAAATAGATTTCTCATCATTCTGGAAGCCAGAACTCTGAGATTAGGATGCTAATTTGTTGGGTTCCGGTAAGAGCTGTGTTCTTAAGTCCCTTGGTGGCAGAGAGAGTAAGTGCTGGGACTGTCCTTTTCCTGTGAGTAGCACTGATCTCTTTGTGACAGCATCTATACCCAATCTTCAAATACAACCTCCCTGGAGGTTAGGGATTCAGTTTGTGTTTGGGGAATGCATAGTCTACCACAGAGACGATTACTACAGACTGTCCACTTTTTGAGTCTCCATGGAGGTAAAAATGTCTCCTTTGCCATCGCTGCGCATTGTTTTTGTTATCTTCTTTACTTCACAATCCCTGTGTCTAGGGCCTCACTTCCAAAGTCAGTCTGTCTTCATCCTGTGGGGCTCCGTCTACTTTTATCTTTTGCCCTTGACATTCACCACTTCTCACTCTCCACTACTGGAGGTTGTCCTGCTGTTATCTGTGGTTTTTCTTATTTTATTTTATACTTTGTGTGCTATGTGAGGTTTTTATAATCATAATTGCTTGTCCTGCCAGACATCGGTCTGTGGATTAGCATAATGGTAGTAGGTAAAGATGTCATGTGCTTGTCTAGGAGACACTGCAATGAGATGCATGTTTTAGTCATTGACAGTTCATTTTCATATTATGAAGGAGTATTTCTGGCTTCATTTAAAGAATAAGAAAGTACTATTGACAGGACTTCTCAACTTGTACCTTTGTTTTTAGACACTTTGGAGGTTTTGTTTTTTCCTCTTCTCCTTTGTGTTTGGGAGTTTCAAAAAGGATGCAGAGGAAATGGGACAGTGACGTTTTGTTTGTTTTGAAGTTGTTGAGTTTAGATTGTGCATTCATTTGTGGTGTGTGAATTGCAGGATGTAGTTCTGGGGTCCTCCCTGCCAGCAGACCCCCACATCAAGGTTATTCTGGGAAGTCTTATCCAAAGTTGACTGTAAAATGCAGGGCTGACCTTTGTCAAACAGGAAACAGATATAAATAACTGTTCAGTCTTAATTCAGTTCAAGCAACTTTCTCACACATACTTTAATAATACATTTTAAAAAGTAATTTCCTTTTTAGAAAGAACACTAAAATTCCTTTGTTTCCAGGCCACTTTTAACAAGAAACTTTCTCACCTTAATGTGTAAATGGTCCTGTCCCTCTAACAGTAGGAAAATTACATTTATTGGCATTCAAGTTACAAAATAAATTTTTGAAAAATGTTGAAAACATTTTTATCTGGGTTCTTTATCTTGTAGTTTTTCTGAGGCTACTGATTAGGAACTATAGAGCTAACATGTTTAGTATTTCTCAGCTTTTCAGGATTGTACACTCAGCCTCTTTACACACTTATTTCTTAATGACACCCTCACGGCATGTGAATGTGTATGTGTACTTATGTGTAGATTTACTGTATGTTAGTTTGTGTACATACCCGTGCTGTATGTATAAAAAGAGTAAGTTTTCGTTGTTTCCCGAGTAGGTAATGCTTGCCCAAGCTGGATGTTAACATGTGAATGAAAGCTGTCACTTGAGCTTGCTATGAGTGATGGTGGGAACAGATTCCAAGGGCATGGAAGAGTCGAGGTGCCATGATCTGCCGATTCAGGTCATGAAGAGGGAGCAGGTAGTTTCCTGGACTCTGGCTCCATGGTGGTGTTAGAAATAAGTTTGGGGCCACAAAGAAAGAGAACACTACTGTAACAGAAGTGTCTTGACAAGGTAAAACGTTAATTTTGTTCAAGAGGCGTATTGCACACTAAAGGAGAAGAGCTGGCACACAGGACTGGAAATGTGCTTGGGTTTTCATTCTCACCCAGGTGGTGACTGTGTCCTTTCCTCATTGGCTGAGGTCAGGCTTGCTGTTCTAGGGAGAAAGGGGCCTCTGCTCCAGGCCATCTAGTGGCTGGAATGCAGGAGAGAGACCCCTGGGTATTCATAACTTTACCTGGTGTATTAGGAATTAAACTTTTGCATGAATGTTTTTCTGCGGTGGGGAAAATACAAGAAAAAGATCACCCAAGTTTTGAAGCTTTTGGTACAAAAGACTCATATTTCATGTTTTATTACAGTGTGCATACTGGGAGTGTCACGCTGGAACTGAGATGTAGAGCATGGAGAAGGGGGCTGGTTTTGTCTATGTTGAGCTTGCTTGGGAGGCCCAGGCATTTTTGGGTAACAGGCTATAGAGTTAGAAAGCCTGTCGCTCTGTGAAGCATGGTTGTGGAGCAAGCTATGTGGGGACACTGTCTTAAAAGTAGTTAGATATTGAGGCTGGCCTGAAGCATACAGACTGTTGGAGGAAGATTGTGTGAGTTAGAACAGTG
The DNA here is from genome assembly GCF_003668045.3 of Cricetulus griseus. Taxonomy (NCBI): domain Eukaryota; kingdom Metazoa; phylum Chordata; class Mammalia; order Rodentia; family Cricetidae; genus Cricetulus; species Cricetulus griseus. The sequence continues at coordinate 331,667,768 of NC_048595.1, forward strand.
GGGGAGGTGGGGGCTAGGGGGTGGCAGAGAGGGCTAGAACCCAGACTGAGGAACAATAGACTTAGTTGTAGAACTTAATTAAGATATTTGTGAAAATATTTTAATTTGGCAAAGAAAAGATATGGGATAAAGTGAGACTGGTTTTGTTTCTAAATGGTGAATGTTGAGTTCTATATAGATTTTGTGAATGTATTAAATTTGAAAGAGTATAAATTAAAATGATTTAGCTCAGGAAATCCTCAAAGAATCCCAAACTTTCTAAGGCACAACTCCGGTTTCTGGGACATTAAGACTGAAGGCATTTAGGCCTAGGATTCTATCAATTACACCTCTCCCAGGTAGGTATGAAAATGAACTGACAACGGGTGCCCTGTTGTAAACCCTTTTGACCTATCTTTTTTTTTTTTTTTTTTTTGGTTTTTCAAGACAGGGTTTCTCTGTGGCTTTGGAGGCTGTCCTGGAACTAGATCTTCTTGTAGACCAGGCTGGTCTCAAACTCACAGAGATCTGCCTGCCTCTGCCTCCAGAGTGCTGGGACTAAAGGTGTGTGCCACCACTGTCCGGCTCTGACCTATCTTAATACTTGGAGATGCCTAGACTGCTATGGGAAAGGCCTTCATTGTGATGTTGTTTGAAAATTAAGATTCGTATCTCACAACAACAGTGCTCAGGGCCTAGGAACTTCTGGGAGCTTCCTGAAGACTACAGCACAGCCAATGTAAGGACTAGAACCCTGGTCGCCATGCCTTCACTCTGTTCTTTTGTTAATTCATCAGATTTCCTCGTTCATAAAGATGGTCTTCACATTTGGAATTTTATTAATCCAGAGAGTCTTTCTCTTCATTTAATCTGAAGGGCCTTACCTTCTGTTTTTGTAATTGTCATTTGCATTATCTCCTGCCTGGTTAGAGAAGATGAGAGGTAAGAGTATTCCTTGACACACCCTAGTCCAGAGTTTCTTTTACATAATCCTTTTTATGTACCACAGATTGCTAATTACATGTAGCAAATTATTAATTCCTTTGAATAACACACAATTTTTTTTCCTTCTTTTTGAGACATAGTCTCACCATGAAGTCCAGACAGGCTTTGATATGGAACCCTACTGCCTGAGCCTTCCCATTGCTGGAGTTGTAGGAACTTTAATACGATGCAGTGTTCTTAACAATTTCTTAACAGTTTTTGAGAGGGACTAAATAAAGGGATGAGGTATAGTCTTAAGTTTAGGAAGATAGCAAGAGGAAAGATTGAAATGAATACCACATATCTTGGAATGTACTTATATCTAGGAATGGTATTTTTCTACTGAATTGAACCTGGTTCCATATGAAAAGATTTGGGTCATTGTTAGGCTTTTTTCCCTCTATTCACTTTAGATAGTCATAGACTCAAAATTATAGTTTGAGTTATGTGTGTGTGTGTGTGTGTGTGTGTGTGTGTGTGTGTGTGTGTGTGTATACACACATACATGCATGCATGCATATATGCATACATATGTATGGGTGAGATGGCTCAGTGGGTAAAGGTGCTTGCCACCAAGTCTTGCTACCTGAGTTCTATTCTGAAACCCACTTGATGAAAAACAGAGAGTGGGTTCCCCCCAGGATGCCCTCTGATATGTGGCACATGCGTATATGTACACACAGAGACAGCAAACAAACAAATAAATGTAATTTACAAGAAAAAAATCCTTTAACAGCAAACATGAAAAACACCAGCAGCACTAATACGTGTAATCAGTGATGACCATTAACCTTTCGATGATGTTTTTATGGCTGCCTCTTTCATTGTTCAGGGCATCTGTGGGACCAGGGAAATCATTAATGGGGGAAATGGCGGGGAGGAACTGTGAGTGATGGCAGATAGTGTTGCCCTGGACTCAGCTGTGACGGCCTTTCAATCAAATCAGTTTCCAAAGTCCCATTACTCTCTGCAACAGGAAGTTATGCTGCCTCTGCCCTTACAGATTATTTCTTCGCTTGACCTTTATTGTGTTTGATTTTGTAATCTTAATTTTTTTTCTCTCTCATTTCTTTTTAAACATTTGGGTGTAGATAGGAGAGAATTCCTTCCTATGCTTTAGGGAGTGGCATCAAAAACACATTTATTTTGTTCAGCAGTTCTGCTCCATCCTTCCTTACAGATAAAGACCCTTTCTTTCTGTGTGACATGAGAATGTTGGGTCTGGGTGTGCCTTTCTGTAGTGGCATTTGACATGAGAAACTGCATAAAAACTCATTAACTGCTATGGCACAGGTCATGAAGCACATTAGCTTGTCACTTATTTTTAGGCAGACAGACCTGTCATATTCCCCCAATAGTAGAGGTGGGTGGTGCTCATGTTTCTCTTGCAAATTCTTTTGGGCAGTATTAAATACTAGAGTTTTCCCTTGTCTGAATGGTTGTCTCAGGGATTCCTATAAAATGGCAAAAACAACGTGTTCCTGAAGGGAACTTTCATGTCACTTCTTCTACCCTGATCATTGTATAGGGAGGCCCAGAGAGGGAAAATGATTTGTCTGTTCAAGATTGGTAGAGGGAAATGTAGGCCTAACTGCAGCTCCCTGCTCTTTAAGTGATTGCTCAAATTCTAGTCCACACCAGGCAGTCCTGTCTTTGGGCTCCCTTTAAAATTCGGTTCAAATCTCTCACTCACATGATCCAAGGGGCAGCAGCCTATGAAATTTTGTATGAAGTTTCTTGATCTTAAATGTTGACAATAAATTTTCAGGGGCTGTAGTGTGGAGGCCCCTGGACCTCAGTAATTATTGTTGTTGTTATTTATGTCAACAGGTTTCACAGGAAGTTTTGTGGCTTTGGAAAACAGGGAGGTAGGGAGGCCCATTCATGAGCGAGCTTCTTAGACAGCCGCCCTCGGGTTCAGTCCATGATCACCATTTGTCTTTCTGTGACTTAAGTTTCTTACCTGCTCTCTGTAAGTATCCGCAACTTAAAACACTGCTGCCAATCACCACATGTTTTTTGACTTGTTTTCTAGCTTGTTGCAAGCTGTTTTGGGAAACCCATTTTTATGGCAATCTATTGGTGCCTAGACCAGCAAGGCTTTATTTACAACACGGTCTCTGTTTGGGAGGCAAAAAAAAGGGGTGTATAATTTTAGCTTGTCAACTCCAATACATTATGTTTGTACAAATAGCAGGCTTTTGAGTTTTCCTGGATTAGTGTGTTTGCAGTGAGCTCTCGTCTAGGTTTGGCACAGCATTTTCAGGATTTCTTTGGCATGTATCTTCTCTGAAAATATTATCAAGGCACTTTCCTGACACTAGTGACAGTTTTCACAGAGGTGGTTTGTCATACTTTCAGTGGCCTATCACTGTTTTCTTCCCCCTTTTACAGTCTCTATCCCGAGCAGGTAATAAAATCCTGTTACTGTTCATTATACTTGGAGATATAATATGTAATTAATTAGATGATTGAGAGTTTCTTTGCAGCTGTGTATATAGGTGGATGTTTCTCATAGAGAGAGTCAGTCATTTTTGAGTTGCTACAGTTTGTGGAAGTATATGCATTCAGAGCAGTGGTTATCAACCTGTAACTCATGACCTCTTTGGGGATGGCTATCGGATATCCTGCAGATCAAATATTTCCATTACAATTCATAACAGTAGTAAAACTACAGTTATGAAGCAGCAACCAAAGTAATTTTATGGCTGGGGGTCACCACACCATGAGGAACTATATTAAGGGTCACAGTGTCAGGAAGGTTGAGAACTGCTGCTCTAGAGGTTTGTCTGTGGAGCTTGATTTACACAACTAATACATTGGAAAGCTGTCACCATTCCTTGTGAGGGTTATAATCTTAATTTCACTTGGAATGTTTAAGGGACTCAGAGCTTCAATTCTGATGTTGTAGCCTTATACTTCAAAGGGGGGAAAGGGCTACATAGAGCTTCCAGTACTTCAGAAAAATTAAAACATTATTATTGGAATTTGGGGGTCCTTTTATTGTTACCAGATGATACAAGGAAAATTTGTTTCCCTTTGGGGGTTCTTAGTCTCATTAATAAAAGGTTTTAAGAATGAACTGAAACAGAATATGGATGGGATCCTTTTTTATGTTTATTTATTTATATACAGTGTTTTGCCTGCTTGTATGCCTGAAGGCAGAAGAGTGCACCAGATCTCATTACAGTTGGTTTTGAGTCACCATATGGTTGCTGGGAATTGAACTCAGGACCTCCGGAAGGGCAGTCAGTGCTCTTAACCTCTGAGCCACCTCTCCAGCCTCTCCAGAATCTGAAGGACAACTTTATTAGGATTTAAAAGAGAAACCACAGGGTAGGCCTGCTGTCAACCTCAGCTGCTGCCCAGGGGAGATGAAAGGAGAGAGAAGGAAAAAAGTCATGCTGCTTAAGCTATTGGAAGGGTTGGACCTTGGCAGACAAGCAGCCATGTGGCAGGCGTGGAGACTTTGGAGAAGAATAATCCAGAAGAGCATTCTGGATTTACTCCAGCTCCATGACTGTTGACCTGAAGGCTACTGCGCTGGGTGAGGGGTTTCAGGGAAGGGACAGTCCAGAATCTCATTACAGGAAAAGTAGTCCGCCTATCTCTTAACATGGCTGAAGGCAAGCATCTCTTTACAGGGCAGTCTCTGGGTCTACTGACTTAACTGGCCCAATGGTTTGCTGGGTCTCTACCCAAGCCAGGGAGTTTATTCTCTTGACCAGGAACATTTTTATTCAAACGAGGTACTAGAAGTGAAAGGACCTGCTCATCCTCCTTTGCATTTCTAAGATTGTGGTCCTCGCCTGGTTTTTGGAAATGGAGCATACAGTTAGTAACAAAAATTAGTCAAAAAACCAATGGATTTGAGTTTCAACTTTCAGAATACATATATTGTGCATATTATAAAAAGGACTAAGATAACCAGAATAATCAAAGAGTTGAACTGGTGCTGGGTAGTGTCTAAGGGCCAAAGACATCAACAGGGAAGGAAGGAACTAAAGTGGTCTTTTTCTTAAGTGCCAGGAAGCAAAAGGCATCTATATGTGTGTGTGCATGCACCTGTATGTTTGCACATGTGGGTGGGTGGGTGGGGGTGGCCAGAGTGCTACAGGGCACCCAGGCCCTTTGGGAAGATCTTGTTGGTCTGAGTAGGCGAAGACACTGGTATTAGGGTATTTATCCTGTCTATATAACCTTGGGTGGCCATCATCTTAGTTTCTATGTTTGTGGGGGTTTGTATCTAGGGCTCTTCCTTTATTTCCGCCAAGATCTTTGTGGTCTAGCCATTTACTAGTTATAAAAGACGTCCATATGGAAAATGTCTGTCCTCACTGTCCCTCAGCTTTTTAGTGGCCTCATGCCTCCTCTCTCCCGAGAACCATGGCACTCTTCCTGAGACATCTTAGAATATCGGAGGGAGGAGCTTATTCTCTCAGTTTCAGGAAGTGCTCACTGTGCTCCTGCATCTCCCTGTTCACTTGAGATGCAGGAGGGCAGGCTCAGGGCCTCTCACACACTAGGCAAGCGTTTACCACTGACTCATGTTCCCAGCCAGGCTCACATTTTCTAACTGTGGATGTTTGCCTTGTAGCTTGTCCACACATGCCTCCATTATATGGGAATCTGACTTAACACAAAACTACATAATTGCTTATTTTGAGAAGACCCACACTATAGTTCATTTGAGTCATGACAGAAAGTTGAATTGCATTATCTGCCCCATTTAAAAAGGTAGCAAATTATATAATAATACCATTATCCTGACATTTACTGGAAGCTTATTATTTGAGAAGCACATAAAAAGCCACTTGATCTTGGGGGAAAAACATGTCAGCTTAATTAACTATATCTACTAGTGAGGAAATAAAAGACCAAAAAGCTAAGTATAGTACAATTTAGAAGGAATCTTCTTAGGTTAAATTTATTTTCTATGGTGGTGAGTAATGATAATACTTGGTATTTTAAATACACAATTTTGGGGCAGACCGTCTTAAGGTGGTTAGAGTTGTCTGGTGCTGGCTCTTCTGTAGGCTTATTTTTAATAGAAGAATTAAGATAGCATTGATTCATTATCATTAGATAGAGTTGTGCTTCATCTCTAGTTCAAAAGTTAGAAAGCTGTTCATGTATCTGGCTGTAGTGGCCGCCACATCTAACTAGTCCTTTGAGAAGATTTCCAATCCTGAGAAAGCCTTCCTGGCTAAGGGCCATCTTTTGTTTGTTTGCTTGGCTCAGGTCATTCGTAGTTGTCAGCAGGGCACGGCCTAGGTTCACCTGACAGAAGACACTTCGGTTAAGCAGTTGCCTAAATCACACTAGACATTAGTGTGGTGATTGTTGGGAGGTGGCAGGTGGCACATGCCTACCAAACACTTGCGATGCAATGTGTATTGGGCATTCTAGAAAGGATAAGAGTGAAGTGTTGTGTGAATGTAGATAAAGACTACCCAGTGGACCCCTTGTTCTGTATGTATGTATTCTCAGGTATATACCCATAGACATTTTTTCCCCAAAGACAGTTTCTCTGTGTAGCTCTAACTATCCTGGAACTAGTTCTGTAGACCAGGCTGTCCTCGGACTCTCAGAGATCTGCCTGTCTCTTGGAGACAAATTTTAAGTAAATTTTGAATGTGGAGATCTGATGACACTAGTGATCTTTGAGCGGCTTCGGTATGGCAAAGCACGGAAGACTGTGTGTTAAATCAGTTCTAGTTAGGTTTGGAAGGAGTCATCTGAGGGTAGTGTTGTCTCTCAGGAACCCAGTCTTCTGTCTTGTTCACTTTCGCAGTTCTTGGTTGGAGCCTCATTGTCCAGAGTAGCTGCTTGAGCTCAAGCCGTCATGTACATGTTTCAGATTTCAGGAAGGAAGAGCAGGCAATAGTTTGCTCGTCTTCTTTAAAGAAACATTTTAGAATTCCTACTCAGTTTTGTTCTCAGAATTCAGATCATAAACAAATGTTTACACTTAACTGCAGATAAAGCCGGAACTACAGCACTTTCCCTGTTGTGCTCTGCACTCAGTCCTCTCCGATCTGGAAGAAGACCCTCTTGGTATCTCAGAAAAACCAAGGACCTAGCCAGTATTTGTGGGAGTAAGGATATTCACACAATTCTATTTGCTCAGCTGCGGCAACGTTTGTGTAGAAAAGAGACTTGTGTTTTATTAGTTACATGTAAACCTGTGACTATAGAGGTGATGCTTGAACTATACAGATTGTTTCTTTGTTTTGTGTGTTTAGGTAATAGAGTTAGTTGCTTCTAGATTATATCATATAGAATTCTCAGAATAGCATTAATAAAAGCTCACCCCCATGCTGCCCCACCACAAAGATTAGTTTCATACCTAGCAATAGTTATATGGTTGCTGTTACTCTCTTTTTTTATAGCACACACTGACATACAATACTGATGTGCCATTTCCGTAATAGGATTACTCTAGGATGGAACACAATACCCCCAACCTTGACATTAGAAGGCCTGATTCTGTGTCCCCTTTAGAATCATGCATTGCCCTGGAAAGGTGGCCCTGAGACATCTGACCCAGGATTAGGGGTTAATGTTGTGAAGGAAGTTAAGATCCAGGGCTGTTGTCTCTCAGAAACCTGTTCAGCCCATGAAATACCCTTGATTTTATTCTTTCCTAGAGCGACCCCATCCGTTTCCCTGAGAGTAATTTGAAAAACATGTTAACATTTACTCAAGGATTTTCTTGTTCTTTGAAGTGGCACTTGGTCTGTGAGGTTGGCTTAATGTCAAGGTGGAATTCTTAAGTAAGAACTGCTAAACAGCTTGGGGTAATGATGACCTCTAGTGCCCAATCTAGCCACCACTGGGAAACAGGAAAAGTGTGAGATACCTTTTGAGGAGGCTCAACATTAACAGTTTTAGGCTTTGTAATCCTGGTTTGTTTCAGAAGTCAAGGAGGGACACTAGCTAGCAGCTCCCGCCTCCCCCCACATTGTCTTTCTTTGTTGTGCATTGTCGACCAGTCTTGGGGAGAATGGTTTCTGGCTCAGAATTTGAAGCTGGCAGTGCTACCTGCAGTGCTCCCAGAATGCAAAGGGTCCCCCAGCCCTGAGGCTGGGTTTACCTCTAACCAGGAAACTTTGAATGACCAGCTTGCTTTCTGTTTCCATTCCTGTTTTGTTTTCCAAACTCTTGTTAAACTTGTGGATAAGGTAATGACTATGACAGCAAGGATTTAACAGATTTAAATCATTTGGGAAGAGTAATCAGATACATGGTCCCCACCCAGAAGAATATACCAATTTCAGGGCTGGAGAGATGGCTAGGCTGTTAAGAGCTCTTGGTTTTCTTGAAGAGGACCAGGTTCAGTTCCTAAAACCCACAGCTCACGAAGGTCTAGAACTCCAGTTCCAGGGGATCTTCTGCCCTCTTGTGGCCTCTTTAGGAACTTCATGAACATGCATGTACATATACACATAAAATAAAAATAAATCTTTTTTTATAAAAGTATTGCTTCCTAAGTTATAACTATTTTATATATATTCTGGGATTCTTGTGATTTTCTTTTATTTTTTAGAATATAGATACAATTAGAATTCATTTAAGAATCAGAAATTAATGTCTCAAACATTGCTTTCCTTTCCTTTAGCTCTTATTACTGGGACCTGGGCCCCTCCAGCTGGGTTGTACCATGTGTCCCCTGCTGGGATGCTGTATTAGTCATTTAGGCAATCCTGGCTGTTTCTGACCAAAAAATTAGGTTTGAAGTCTTGGCATAGTTAAGGCAAAATCTTGAGAAGTCCTCTGTTTCTCTAGATCAGCTAGTGCAGTCCCTCCAATGGCAGCAGTCTCATACAGCCTTCTGAACCATCCCAGACTTCAACTTGTGTTCTTGACGAATGCTTGCTTTTTCCACTTGCATTATTTACTTTTGTATATTCAAAGAGTCCTTATTAAACTCTGCTATTTTAAATTTCTAGTACTAATCTACAGAAAACACTCCTTTAACTCAGCTCCCACACATAGTTTCATCTATACCTGTTTTCTCTGTATATCAAGCCCCCCCCCACGCCCAAGCTGCCTGCACATCACTTCCATTGTAATTGTAAAGGGTCCTGGGAGCATAGGTACTTTCAATTGTGAAGGAAGTTGGGTGCAGAAAAGGAATACAAGCCACGAATTCCCTTGTACTCTTGTAAGCAAGTGACACCAAAGTGTGACTGTCGCTTTGTTTACTTTGGGTTGATGTCCTGAGAAAATTACAGCTGTGTTCTCTAGTTGGAGGCCACTCGTCTTAATATTAATCATATCAGTAAGGAAGATACTGGATTTTGGCATGCTTCAGCCATCCGGAGAGCTTTCTGCACAGTCAAATATAGTGTGATTTGTTTGGTGTTCTCCAAAAATGGTAGCTGCTGCTGACACCAGCACTGCTTCTCACTTGGATAAGGATTGGGCTGTTTACCTTGTAACCAGGGTAGTCTGCTGAAAGTCTTAAGAGCAAGCTGGGTAGCACTAGACCCGCTGTTCTGATCACAGTGCTAGCATTGAGGTACACAAATGCTACTGATCTGTAGTTAGGAAAGACTTTGTAGTGGAGACCTCCATAGTTGCTCTACTGTATCAGGTGGGGTGGGCATGGATGGCCAGGATTGACTATGTTTGCACTTACGAATTCTGCACTGTGCTGACCATTAGAGTCTGTTGTTGACGTCCACTTTTAGTATTTTCTCACACACATCCTCAACCCTCTGCCTTTTGGGATTACTTTTAAAATTTTAGGGCTTTTTTTTTTTTTTTTTTCATGTGGAGCCCATTTGTAAGCCTGTTCTTACTTGGGCAACTTATTGGTGGGACTATATTCTTATTTCTATATAATTTATTTTCATGTTCTTCAAAATGCATGCCAGCATGATAAAATCCCAGACAGACATTCTGTCTTCATAGACAGAGAGGTTGGGAAGTAATTCCAAGCGAGGTAAGAATGTGTCTTCTGTGGGTAATTGAAAACTGTGCACTGAACTGTAGCTGTCCTTTGTTTGGTGGCTCACACATGGAGAGCCAAGTTATACTGTGGACCAGATCAACAGTTAAAGAAGCCCTTTGAACTAGTTCCCCATTTAACTTGAGTGTGTGATTTCCAGTGCCACTCTGATTGCACCATAGTCCATTCATTGCGCACTCTCTCTCTAGTTTTAAATTTATTCTGTTTGTTCCCAAACGGTTATAGCATTTACACTTTCTTGAGGCAATTTAGCTGACCAATAAGAAGCTGCAGTGGATTTTGGTCATAGGAGATAGATTTCTAAACCTAAGTCATAATGGTAGGCTTAAGATGAGTTAAGAGATGAAAGAGTTTGAACTGCACAAAGAGAATTTGTTGTAGTGGCTACCAGTGAGCACTGTGATTTGAGGGAGGCAGTGACGCATTATGAAGGACCAGTACACTTTCCTAGGAATAGTGGCCTAAGAGAATTGTCTTAGTTCTGCCCATCTATGTAAGCTGACCTGGAGATACCATGTGCTCAGTAAGGGATAATTTTGAAGCATATCTTATTATTATTGTTTTGGTGATGCGCCCCCTGGTGGCTTCTGTGTGTCAATACCACTGAATATTTAGTTTCCATTGAGCAGAATGGAGCCAGTTCTCACTTGAAGCACTGTACTTAGTAAGCTGCCTCAGTGGAAGCTAGTGTACAGAAATTCCAAGTTCAAGTCTCTCTCTGTGATAGTGTTTCATCATGTCAGATACTCCAGAAATTTTTTAGTTGTTGTTGCTTTTCGAGACTGGGTTTCTCTGTAGCTTTGGAGGCTGTCTTGGAACTCACTCTGTAGCCCAGGCTGACCTCCAACTCAACAGATATCCACTTGTCTCTGCCTATTGAGTGCTGGGATTAAAGGTGTGCAGCACCACCACCCAGCAGACCTCAGAATTTAAGAGCCAGCAAAAGAATACTCTTTGATCTAGGCAGACAATAGATATTGGACTAGAATAGTAGTCGCTGCTAGTTTTTAAGTGTGGTGGAGAGGGTTTCTATGTCACCCAAGTCTGTGTCCTCATTGAGGGAGTAAGACATTGAGTTTCTTTGATAAAGATGTTGAAAGACCTTATTACAAATACCCGTCCAAGCTGGGCATTGGTGATGCAAGCCTTTAACCCCAGCACTCGGGAGGCAGAGTCAGGTGGATCTCTGTGAGTTCGAGGCCAGCCTGGGCTACAGAGTGAGTTCCAGGACAGGCTCCAAAACAATACAGAGAAACCCTGTCTTGAAAAACCAAAACAAACAAACAAACAAAAAACAAGAAAAACAAAAACAAACAAAAAACCAAATACCCATCCTCTGATTTTTAAAATCAAATAGATGTTTCAATGGTTACTCACACCCCTTGATACCCTTGTGAATTAAGTTATTTCCAATTCATGAAATAGTGCATTAAATTTTTGCTCTATTTGATTATTTTCAATTAAAAATGTTTGTGACATTAATAGTATGTTAATCTTTAAACAGTAAAAATCTCCCACTATCTTTTCTGTTCATATGTATCCCTTCCTTCAAAGAATAAGTGCATGCTTCCATAACTCTGGGTATATGTCTGTGTTTTGAGGACATAGTACCCAATAGTCTGTAGCTGTTTTTCAATATATTTTAAACATTTCCCATTGTTACTATGGCTTACGGTGTTATACATAAAGCTGAATATAAATTTTCACCTGTGTCATTTTAGAGAAAGTTGCATAGAATTAAGTTCTTTCAACATTAACCTCCAGTGTTAATCAGAGCGATACCTCAAGTATTTGAACCTTCCAAGGTCTTTGCAGGTCTTTCGTAGGGCATTGTGTTTTCACAGGTGTGAGTTGAGAGTGAGTTTAATATTTGGAAGTTGGGCTAATAATCACTTGAATTTTATCTATTTAAAGAATAATTATTCAATTAATAAAACATAGTTTAGTTGATTATTTGGGATAGCTGCTTCGTAATTGTTACATCTTTTCCTGGTTGTCATCTTTGCTACAGCTGGAACTAACTAAAGCAGCTGGGTACACCTTCGAGGGATTTTTTTCTTCATTAAATCATTTGAAGTGGAAAGACCCACTTTTAATCTGGATCTTTTGGGGTGGGAAGATCCACCTTTAATCTGGGCCCCACCTTCCGCTGGCAGCCTGTGTGAAGGGCATGGGCGAAGGAAGCTTACTCTCTGCCTGCTTGCTCTCACCCTCACTGGTAGGTCCATCCCTTCACTGGCATGAGAGCCTACTTCTTTGGGATTCTGGCATATACTGAAGATCAGATGGGATATCTAGCATCATGGCCTGAATGACTACTGGATTCTTGGGCCTTGTATTTGTAGACAGCCATTGTTGGACTAGCTAGATCACAGCCCGTAAGCCATTCTAAATAATCCCCTTTCAATATATCTAATATATATCGATAAATATAGATATAAACGGATAGATACATAGATTCATTCTATAAATTCTGTTCCTCTAACCCTGACTAATACAACAATCATAATAATTTAAGAAGGGCTTGTTTTGTGATCTGCTGTTCTGTTTGACATTTAATTATTGAGTCACTCCCAGTAAGAGTTAGTTTCAAATTTTCTTAGTTCTTAAGTCACATCCCTGTATTCACGTTGTGTTTTATTATCTGAGCTTTCTTTTGTGAGGCACTAACTGCTAACAATCCAAGGAATTTTCTTGTGCTCTATGAATTTTTTAAGGTCCACTAGAGGGCGCCTTTCACATCTTTGGTGGCAGGATGGGGTAATGCAAAACAAGTTTATGCTTTTATTTTGATTTTTGGGAGCTAGCTCTGTTAAATCTCAGAGCAGATACACTACAGTCTTAAATTGAGACACGAGAAGACTGTTGTGTATGGCCATTAAACAGGTAGCCTTGCTAGTGAATGCTGTAGCATGGGTTGGAGATGGCTGTGAAAGCCTGGTGGGTAGGGTATGATCTCATGTAGCACCAAAAGACTACCTGACATTACAGTTTCAAGGAGCCCTTTGTACAACCCAAAGCTAGAGGCCTATTTTGTGTGTGGGTGCAATGGGGTAAAGGGATCAGATGATAAAACAGACAGACCTTAGTTAATTCAAGAGGCTTCAAGAAGTATGTGCCTTCAAATAATTCCCATCACGGAGAAGGCAGTGGGGGAGGGGAGAGGCAGGGGACTGCTAGGTACCTTTCCCCCAACAAGTGCTTTCCAGTGCTAGCAGGGGGGGGGGTGATGGATGGGCGATGACAACTTCCAAACAGCCACTTGGTGTAGGGCCTTACTTGCAAGTTTGGTTTTCACTGTGTTCTCCTTGCTGGCCTAGAACTCATGGAGCTCTGCTTCTCGATGCATCCCGAGTGCTGGGATTAGAGGCATGTGCCACCATGCCCCTGCTTGCCAGTTCCTTTGTAAACTGAATCTGTCTGTCTTCCACTTTGTGGACCCTGCTCAGGAATGGCTTGTCATAGAGTGTCCAAGGCACCCTTTGCCTCCATTACAACCACACAAAAGATTTGGAAAACATGAGACACGGGGCCCAAGATTTGGATCTGGGTTGGTCTTGGATGGGGTCTGACGGTGCTCCAGCAGCTCCTTGGATACATCCATAGAGACATAGCCTTAGCTGAATCCTTCTGAACCCTGTTTGCATGTAAGAATCTCCTCAACCTCTTGGATGTACCACAATTTAGGCCCCACCTTAAGATCACAATCAGCCGAAAATATTAGAACAACGTATTAATTAGATGAGTGATATGTGAAATGTACCCTTGCCTGCAGTTGTTAATAATTAAACAAGAAAGGTCCAAATCAGAATGTGGTACCCTACTTTTGAAACTATCTATCATATTGTTTGCTTTTTGTTTTTAAAATTGTATTTTGTTATACTAACTCTTCCTAGTTCTCCAATAAGGTAAATTCTGTTTTCTTGTCTAAGATCATCCCACAGTGTCCTTAGGGTTTCCTAGCTTGTTTCCTTCTCCCGGGTAGCCACCAGGGGGCAGGAGCCGGCAGTCAGATCCTGTGGAAATTCCCTGAGCCTGCCTGCTTAGCTGATAGAGAAGAAAATACAAGTTATGAGGAAAGGGGAAGCAAAACCTTGCCTCTTAGTATGACTTGAGCTCACTTGCCATCCCACAGGTTTTCTAGGCTCTGAGTCTGGCTTTCTAGGAAGCTCACACGTGAACAGCATGCTCTGAGGATGCAGCCTTTATGGTTTAAGTCTCCAGAAACATGGAGAATGCATAGTGGATGAATGAGGGCTGAAAAAATATGGTATGACCACTGACAACCAAGGCGGTAGAAGTGGCCTTTATGTTGCAAGAAGGTCAACGATATTCCCTCCAAACAGGCAGGGGAGTAACCCTCACAGACACTTCCACATGCTTCTCACAAATAGAAACAAGTTAATTTGAGGGGTAGTGAGCCTCTGTCTTACATGTCTTCTGTGGCTCTACAGGTTTCACTCCCAGATTCCAAGTTGCCAGCTGGGCAGCACCTCTCCTCAGGCCAGCCATCTTTTCCTGGGTTCTATAATCTCTTGAGTCCCTTCATTCTGGGCTCTGATGGTCTCCAGTTTGCTTTTCCAGCTCTTGAACCCATTTCTTACTTGTTTGTTATGTTAAACTCTCTTCACTAAAGTGGGCGTGGTTTCAGTGTCTGTGACAAGTTTTCCAGGTTAACATTTACTCACCCTGATTCTCCTTGGTGAGCTATCTTTCTAAACGGGCCTTTTCCTTTTCCTCACTTCTTTTGTTGGAGCCGGAAGGTTCATCTTACTGGACTCATCAGTAGTAGAGTTTCTGGACATGATAATAATAAAATTCAGAGTCTGAGTTTGGAGAAAGTGTGTTCTTTCAGAGAACAGGCCAGGCACCCAGGTGTGCCCTGTTGGAAACATTGAGAGTGGAGAGAAGGTAGGATGCTTTTACATGTCAGACAAAAAAGAATGGATTCTGAAGGGCAACAGGAAGAGAGGAAACCATGGAAAAATTAAAGTGAAACATAATGCTGCTGGGAGCTCCTTACAGGAAGTATCTGTAATGTACTTCCTTTTTCATCTGTATACCACACAGTTCACATGTGGGGCGTGTACAGGCTGTTTGCCTTTAGGATATGGCATTGTTGTGCATCACTCGTCACACACTTTGTTATGTATGGTGCTGTAATGTGTCTGCTCATGGCATCCTTTGCTGTTCATGAGAGATCAGCTTTGTTCAGTGATCTCTGTCAGTGTGTTTGAGGCAGTCCTAGTTACTGAACTGTTTTATAGAACTCGGTGGTTCTGTTACTAGTTCGTCTCCATTGGAGATTAGCAATGTATGACGTAGAACCTTTCAAATGGTGATATCTCAGTGACTGTGAACATGTCCTCCAGCCTCGAAGACCTTTCTTCATCATTTATTAAACGATTCTCATAGAAGTACCAGCCCCTCAAGATTGCCTGAGGATTAATAGAGGAGAAAGTGAAGCAAACTGGGTCAGTACAGGAAGGTAGTTGTTGGTTAGTCATGCTCCTTCCTTCTTGTGGGAGGTATCTGAGATACACCTTTACTTACACAGGCTGTTGAGGGACCCTGGTATCAACTGCCTCTTTGCTTTCCTTGTGGATGGGGAGGGGTTGAACCTGAACTGCTCAGCCTCCATTCGGACAGAGCCAGTGCTCTTCATGTTATTTGGACGTTTAACATCCCTAATCCCCTAATCTGGAATCTGGAATGCTCTAGAATTAACCTTGAGTGTTGATAGGATGCTTCAAGTGGTAAATTCTACAAAATGACACCTTCCTTCATATACAAACCAGCTAAGCAAAACTGCTTAGAATTATCCTCAGGCTGGGAGTATATGAAGTAGAATGGATTCTGTGACTAGGTTAGGGTCCCACCCACAAGACATATGTATCAAAATCCCATCTACAAGATATGTCATTTTACACACACACACACACACACACATACACACACACACACACACACACACACCTTAAATCTGCAGTGCTTATACTCCCAAGTATTTTGAATAAAGGATACACAGTCTATAAATGGTGCAGTTCTTCATTTAAGTTCTATGAATTGAGGAATGACCCCCCCCCCCTCTCTCTCTCTCTCTCTCTCTCTCTCTCTCTCTCTCCTCTCTCTCTCTCTCTCTCCCCCCTCTTCTCTTCTCGAGGGGTGGGTTGAGACGGGGTTTCTCTGTGTAATAGCCTTGGATGTCCTGGACACATAGACCAGGCTGGCCTCTCACTCTTAGTGATCCGCCTGCCTCTGCCTCCCGAGTCTTGAGATTAAAGGCATGTGTCACCTCCGTCCAGCTTGGAATGGCTTTTCTTGATGTGGACTTCATTAACACTTTTTTAAAAAACAACAAGAGGGACCTCCTCAATGAAAAAAATACTCCAGTGAAACAATTTTTAACAGATTCTGAAAATACTCAGAAAAATTACTTTTCTGTTTCTCCTGCTTTTCTCCCACTTTGCATTTGTTTCATGGCTCTTCCTCATTGCTCCAGTTCGCCTTCGGACATTGTCATAGGTGACCTCAGCTTCCAGCTCCACAAGTGCCTGGCCTTTCAATTCCCAGAGTCCCTGTGTTCCCCTCAATCAGCCAGTTCAGCTTCCAGGCCTGACTAATTGATCATATGCAGTAAGTGTGCATACCTGAGGATTAATTCATGATGTGGTCTGTTGCTATAGTTTTGATCATTTTGTTTCATTATTTTTTCCTCTAAAAATAATGGGTACATAAAAATCTCAAGAAGTAGGATGTGTTTGTTGATTAAAAACTTAAACAATAAAAGCTTGTTATAAAGTTATAAAATTCTTTCCCTCCCCTTTCCACCACTCCCACTCTCAAGGGGTGGTGACAGCAGTCACTTTCTCACTAAGAGTGTCCAAGTTTTCGATTTCAGTCCCTAGGTCCCTCTTGAGTTTCACAATCCAATCTCTAACTGTTGAGCCCAGATGCTGATTTATAACCATTATATTTTCCATATCATTGTTTGTATTTACATATTTGAGCCACTTGAAATCCTTTGGGATCCTGGCAGATGGAACCAATCCATAAACCAATCAACTAGTTAATCTTTAGTCCACCCATTTTACATGGCCTTTCTGTCTTTCTGGTCTCTCCAAGTAAAGTTCCTTTTTATTTTTTTCTTCCCTAATCCTATTTCCTATTATGACTCCCATCTTCTTCTCTTTGTCCAAGCTCTCTTTCTCACAGCCCTGTGCATGCACACGTCTCCTGTCTCATTGGATCCTTTAGGTTGCAAATGCTCACCTCCGTGCACTCGCATTGCTGCTGCTGGAGGTCAGCCAGTCTCTCCTCTGACTTGGACAGTCACCTGGCCCTTCTTCCCCACTGCACTCTGCTGAGACTTGACTTCCTAAACCTGAATGTCCTCAAGTCCCTTCACTGCATGGCCACAAACACATTTTATCCTAATCCAGTTGAAGCTCCCACCCCATCTGGCTCTGGACCCTGCCCTGACTTAATTCTGCTTGGGTTTTCCCTGTGCTCAGCCTCTTCAAGCTCCAGCACTCAAGGCACCATCCCACGCCGTAGCATTCCTCCGGCCTCCTTGTTCTCACAGCAAGGAGCGGTCTTGAGTCCCGTATTCCCTGGTCATGATATGTTTCCATGTGGTCATCTTGCCTCATGCCAGGAATGTAGTTTGCATCCCCTGCATCAATTGATTCAAATTTTTTTTTTTCCTGAAAGACTATGTTGCAGGATTTTTAAATGCCATTTTATGGTCCAGAGTAAGTTCTCTTGGGTTTTCTTGAAGCATTGATTTGAGAACTTTAAAAGTATCCTGGAATCCCCAGGTCTCTGCAGTGGCAGTCCATGTTTGGTGACCGAAGTGATTCATGTGCATCGATTATCAGTCAGTGTGGGGTCCTTCTGTATGCCTAAATGGCCTATGAGGCTCTGGAATTGCAGTAACTTAGTTTCTAATCCATGGCCTGCTGCCTGTGCTTCCTAAATGTTACAAGAAATTTCAGCATTTCAGTACCCTTAAAATGTTGAAAATATTCTCCCAGCAGGAGTTTTAATTTTTAACCTTCAATTTCTATATTTTAATAAAAGTTTATGAATATAATATATGAATATGTAATATAAATATCATAAATATATAAATAGCTCTCATATGATTTTTTTCTTTATGTGGATAGGTGTTTTGGTTATATGTGTGTCTTTGTAGCAGCACATTCATGCATGCATGGTGCCCTCAGAGTCCAGAAGAGTGCATCAAATCCCTCAGAACTGGAGTTACAGACCATTGTGAACCGCCATGTGGATGCCAGGAATTGAATCAGGGTCCTCTGGAAGAGCAGCCACTGTTCTTAAACACTAAGCCATCTCTCCAGCCCTCATGTGATCTTTTAAACTGAGCCATCTGACCACAAAATTTTAACTTTTTAAGCAGTGTGTTGAGCACACTAATTTACGTTTTATTGAAATTAGGCAGCTTAATTTTTTCACTTAATCCTTGAAATTTTCATTTATGTACACAATGTATCTTGGTCATATCTCCTATCACCTCCTCTGCTTCTTCCAGAAACCCCATTACATCTCCCTTTCATTCAACCTTTCTCTTTCCTGATCTCCTTATTTATTTACTCATTTTTTAATGCCATAAATCCAGTTAGTGCTGCCCATATATATGAACATGGACTTGGTGTCATCCACTGGGACATGGGGAATCTGTCAGTGGCAACACTCATGAGAAAAATGACTCCTCCCTTCAGCAGCCATCAGTTGCCAGTAGCTCCTCAGGTAGAGGTTGGCCTCAGGAGTCCCTCACCATTCTATGTTAGCGTTTATAACTGGCTGGATCTTGTGCAGATATTGTGTAGGTAACCATAGCTGCTGTAAGTTCATATGTGTACCAGCCATGTCCTACCCAGAGATAAACATTTCATAGCACCCCTCCCCAGCTGAGACTTATTCTTACACATGACTGCCTGGCCTTAGATTGCCTTATTTCTAGCCAGCTTTTCTTAATTTAAATTATCCTGTCTACCTTTTGCTGCTGGGCTTTTATCTCTCTCTATTCTATATATCTTTCTTTACTTCTTACTCCATGGCTTGCTGTGTAGTTGGGTGGCTTGGCAACTCCACCTCTTCCTCCCCTGCCTAGCTATTGGCCACTCAGCTCTTTATTAGCCCAATCAGGTGTTGTAAACAGGCAAAGGATCAC
Source organism: Cricetulus griseus (assembly GCF_003668045.3). Lineage (NCBI taxonomy): Eukaryota > Metazoa > Chordata > Mammalia > Rodentia > Cricetidae > Cricetulus > Cricetulus griseus. The sequence continues at coordinate 331,686,904 of NC_048595.1, forward strand.
AGCTTCACAGAGTTAAACAAATGCAACATAAAAGAACGAGACATCTCGTGGCATCTTTAAGCAAATGTTTCAGGGCATAAACAAATGTAACACATCTTCAACTAATATTCCACAACAAGGGTTGGAGAACAGCACAGATCTATAGATGCAAACGTTTAAGTATTTAGAAGACAGTTTGACAACTTGAACATTTGTATGTGTGAAGAAGCCTTAAGAATTGTAAGCTAATTAGAAATATAGTTGGTTTTTCTTTTTCTTTGAAAAGACAAGTTTGATTAGAGGTACCCCATATTTCGTGCTGCTCCTAGAAGACATGGACTATGAAATGAAAATCTCAGCACCAGGTACAGGTTACTTCACTACAAGTTATTGATCAGAGAGGCCCCAGAGACACCCAGAACTCTACAGGGTATTGCTATTGCTCTTGGTTACCCACCCTGAGTAGATGGTAAGACTGTGCTGAAGACACCATACACTTGGGTTGCAAGACACAGACATAGATCTTGACCTGACCAGGAGACTCATTGCTGGCTAGCTTTCCTAGTTCTGGAAGGTTCTGTATAGGTTTCTGGTATTAAAAAAAAATCAGTGGTCTTACCTAGTGCTGGGTCACGCATGCTATAATACTGACTTGCCAGGCAACATATGCTCACTGGGTACAATAGTGGCAAGACCCTTGGTGGTGGGAGGGAACACCAACACTCTTGATTGTGTTTGAGGCTGTTTCACAGGAGGGAATCCATGCCCAATAGAAACTGTAGACATGGTAGATTGTTTTAATGGTGAGAGGGTGCTCTACTGTTTCCATGAAGAGATGATTGGAGACGTTTTATCAAATGGAGTCATTGCCTGGGGATAAAAAGGTGTAGGACGGCCAGTTAACTCCCAAGTGACTTGTCCTCTCTCCTGAATTACACCCAGTCCCAAGGTAGAGATCCAGACTGCACTTGATACTGTTCCTCCTCTTAGGTAGACTGGGAGGGTCAGTGGCTGGGAATGAAGGGGTTTGCAATCCCACTCCTCGTTGAGCCATCCCGACCCTCAGCAGCACAGATGTTTCAGTCCCTGGAAGGGTAATGACTTTGCACGCTTGATTAATGAGCAGTGTTCTGGTTTGTTGCTGACCCAGCACTGCCAGTGGTAGCTGAGGCGAGAAGCTCCTGGAATGTGATGATGACTTCATTGGAACAACATAGTGTCCAAATAGGTGGCCCAGATACATTTTGTTTTATGTCTTGTTTTCCACGTGCTGGGATTCAGCCAAACTATTGGCTAAGCCAAGAGCTAACCTGGAGTGCCATAGGGTGCTTTCTGAGGAATGAGATCATTTTGTTCCTACCCTTGATTCTTCAATCTCTAGGTGAAGGTGATTGGTGGGACTTATGTGAATCATATACAGGGGACTGGTTTAATTTTGCTGTCTCTTTAATTTTTTTGTTCAGTGGCCAACTCGTGTAATTGAGGCTTATCCCCCCAGAGTGTGAGCATCTCTGACATTCAAATAAAATGTTTTCTTGTCCTTTTAGGATTCATCATTCATTTCACTTTGGCTCTCTTTACTTCTCATCCTCTAGTATTCCCTTCCCCTCCCCTCCCTTCCCCCTTTCCCTTCTTTTCTTTCTCTTTTTCTCTCTCCTGCTTCCATTTCTTATATTTCTGACCAGATATGTTTCCAGGCTCCCATGATTTGTTGTTGTTTGTTTGGAGCTCCTGTTCTGAGTTTGATAGAAATTTTGTAGTCTTATAAAATGTGTTTTGTTTCTAGCTTGCTCTTTGTATGAAATTCATGCTTAGAAAGAGTAGGATTTTAGATATATTTTTTTTCTTGAACCAGAACTCCTTAACTTCATAAAAGATGTGTAAGCATAGATTTCCATGGGGGTGTGTGTATACACCAATACTTCCAGTGCTTTCTCTATTGTAAAATCTGAAAGAAGGCAAAGTAAAAGGCAAGTCCCCAAAGAGCTGAAGGTATGCTCTTAGGCTGGGCTGGAATGCAAGTTTTCATTTACAGTGCAGCCAGCCATCTCTGTTGCATCAAGGTACATTTCCCCATTGTCCTGAGCCCAGGACACCTGTCCCGGAAAGCCCCTTGTAAAGCACACTGAAGCAGCAGGACCATGGCATCATTTTTGCCACCCTGTCTCCTGACTGACGTCCAGGAAATGTACCACAATCCTTGTGAGTATTTTGAGCTTTAATGATACGAAAAGGAGAAAATTAAAAGTGAACCCAAGATGTTCATATATGCCCGAACTGTTTTGATACAGTTAAAAGTAGAAATTCTTTTTTCATGTATGGTAAAGCAATCTGGGGGAGGAAATTAAGTTTGTAGTAGAAACAAAGTATTAGATGGGCGGAGGGGCAGTGTCATGTCCCCGACCCCTGCTTTAAATTCCAGAGTTTTATTTAGAATTAAAAAGGAAGAATAGATACATCTACTAATCCCACTTTGAATTTATTTATCTCAGCGCCAGGACTGCGGCTGTGCTGTGGGTCTTCCCAAGACTCAGGCTGCTCAGACTGGTTTTCCAGTTTACTGTTCACCAGTAGTTTCTAGAGCTCAACCCCGAAAAATAAAATTCTGTGCTGTGTGCTGTCTCATCTGTGTGCTCTTGCTGGTTTCAGAAAGAGAGAGTAAATGGTACTTGCTATTATACCGAGTTAGAAAACAGATCTGGAAGTAAACAGAGTGAGGACACACTGTTCTGACTGTGCTCCGTAGTCTCCCAAGCAAGCGTCCAGGGTACTGTGAGGCGTGGTGGGAAGGAAGGTGCAGGAAAATGCCTCAGTACTGGGGTACTGCAGTGCCAGGTAATGAAACCCGTCTAACACCAGCCAGGAAGCCATCAACACTAGCAGATCCCACACCTGGAAAGCTGTCTGTCTCCTTTGGAAGCTTCTATTTTCCCATCTTTCATCCGCCGAAGAGGAAAAGCAAATGAAGTTTGTGAGACAATGGAAATAAAGAAACTGTGTTCATAAACTGGATCAGTTTCTAAGCTTATTTTGACCTTGGTGGTAAACTGTTTCTCCTGTCTGTCAGTCACATGTGTACATATGGTAACAGGTAACTCTGCAGTGCTGTAAAATCTCTAACGCATGCATACCCGGGCACGGCTGTGGTGAGCCGGTAACCATGCAGCTGGGGTCTTATGTGGTAAGGGGTGCTTCATAAACGGAGGAGATTGGTTTGAAAGTCTATTCCAGAAGTGTATTTATTTTCTGTATTTAAGACTGAGAGTTCTGGGAAGCGTTGGCGTTCAGTTAACAGTGCCGCCTTTCCATCTAAGATGCAGTGGCCTTTTTGCACCGAGAAGACATGACGTAAATACAGAAGGACAGATTTTCCCTTTTTTGGTTTAGTCCCTGATTTTACTGTCTGGTCACCCATAGCTTTAAAGGACAGCTCATATGAACAATGGACGTTAGGACCACAAAGTTTCTAATGTAATTATAGTAAAACTATATTATAAAGTGTTACCAATGACTGTTGCTCCTTTCTCTTTCTTTTTGACGGTGACCGTTGTCTTTTCTTATAGACAAACCAGTCTGATATACACTTCACAGATTCAAAACCAAACCTCAGACTTAAAAAAAAAAAGTCCCCAAAGAACTTGTATTTAATTAATATGTAATTTTTTTGTTAGTTCTCTGCTTCTTTCTTTTGTGGTGATTGTCTTAATTTCTGGTTCTAGTTTTTTACAACAGAGAAAGTTTCAGGCATTTTCTGGTTCACCCCACGTTGTCCACAGCACCCCCCACTCAAAGAGGAGCGGTGAATTTGAGACTTGATGCATTTTACTCTTTCTTTCGTTCTCTCATCCTCTCTCTGTGGCGGCTTTGCAAAACAGTTTTGTGCAAGCAGACATGACTTAACTCTAGTCCGCACATAGAGACTATTCAACTTTACTTTTATGGGTTTTGAATACTGCCTCATGTGAGACTGTGACAGCAATAAAGTATGCATGGCCAACCTTATTTTAATAGCGAAAGAGGGCTGCTTTTAATTAATAAGTGGATCTCTTTATGTCTGGGATTTTCAGGTTATTTTGTGGTTCTTTAGAGTTCTTCAATTATGTGGCCTAAAAGGGCTATGTTAGTGGAGACTAAATCCCCTCTAAAAATTCTGTCATTTAAATGTTTTCTGTCTGTAATCTCTATTTTTTTTCAGATTATTGTTTTAAAAATTGCAAAAACCAAAAGGACCCAGCAGTAGCAGTTTTTATCTAAGGTGTTAACACATATAGCCTATAATTGCAGCATGTATATTTTGAGCCATAATGGAATGCTGTACCATGTATTCAGATAGAAGATCTGTGTACAGATCTATGATCTTCAGTTGGGACAGCATAGCAGCTCCATTTACACTAAAGAGTCTTGTTGTGGGGCTGGAGAGATGTCTCAGCTGTTAAGAGCACTGATTTCGACCTGGGTTCAATTCCTAGCACCCACATGGCAGCTCACAACTGTCTGTAACTCCTGTTCCAGGGGATACGACACTCTCATACAGACATACCTACAAGCAAAACACCAATGTACATAAAATAAAAGTAAATAAATTTTAAAAATTAAAAAAAAATGTCTTGTATTTCCTACTCTTGACATCTGCTTGTAGCTACTTAAAAATAACCAGTTGAACTCCTATGAGGCATGGCCCAAAGGGTTCTCCTGATAAGGTGTTTCCTGGGTGGCAACATGGATTGTTTTGATTGATGGACTCATGAACATATCCCAGAAGACTTATGCTGGTTTATGTTGTTTTTCTCAGAAGCAAGATCTGTCTGAGGGACACAGTTTGGGGATTGAAAAGAATTGTCTGGGCATGATCACTTCCTCGGAACAGTAACCTCTTGGTGGGCTGTTAGTGGTGGCAAGTATCTGGATGGTGGGGCATCATGCTCTCACATTTCAAAACCAGGAAACGAAGTCATGCTCTGGAATGGTGGTTGGGAAAATGAAATCTTAAAAGTAAGACAGGAATTTTCTGATTTCCCTCTGGCATCTTTGGTGCTGTTTCCCTTAGGCTCCTTTGGTAAGATAAATAGGAGCCTGCCCTTAGATTCACTGGCCCTGTTAGATATTGGCACTGTTGAACAGCAACCAGTAGATGGCAGTACGGTTCCACTACAGCACTTTTGAAAGCCCTGCAAGTGCTGTCTAGCATTTCATTACAGTCTAATTTTGAAAACGCCTGATTAGCTACATTAAGCAATGTTTGGGTGATTTTTTTCCCCTTTAAACTTACAGAATTACAACCACAGCCTGAAAGGAAGCCATTATTGGTAGACAACATGATTATCAGTTGCAATTTAGTCCATGTAATAGGGGAACAGCATGTAGATGTTTAATTATATTTGTAAAAACAGTCTATATAAATATGTAAAATGGCTAACAAGAATGATTATGATTTTCCAGTTATTTTAGATCAGTATTTTTTATCTTAACTGTCCCTAGAGTACCACCGATTCATTATGGTGAATCATGCAAATGGAATACTTCTTAGTTCTGCTAAGAAAACTTGGAGTATAATTAACTTGTAGACTAAGCTAGCTCATATCTGTGGAGTTTTCATTTCTTTGGACAAGAGCTGTCCTTGGAAGAGGTGCGTTCCATTCTTACGTTGGGTTTTTGCAGGTCTCTCAGGAATTCTACAGTTCAGAGAAACAGGCTGCTCTTCTGTCTTTTGTTGTGGTCCAGATTATGCTTTAGTAATGGACTCTGAGGTTTAGGTTGAACATATAATGAAAACATTGTCATTTAAATTGGAAACTTGTACAGTTGGTTGGCAGTTGGTGTGCCAAGAACTTTCCTTATTTTAAGATAATTTAGGGGAGATTTCCATGTTGGATAGGATGTTAAAATGGGTAGACTTTTTCCCCTTTTGTTAAAAAATAAACACATTATGTTATTAATATTTCATTTGAAGTATTTTGTGTTAGGAAATACTTTGAGAGATGCCTTTCATGGAAATGAAATTGAATTTTAAGAAGATTCCTGCCTAACTGTTAATCCTCTGTTCACTCATTTACTTTCAGAGTTCGTAGCTAGCTCTGTAAAATTATAGACTTGATCTGGCCTTTTCAAAAATTTCAAGACATTTTAGAAACAGGAATTCAATGTTACTGTTTTCCCATGTTGCCTCTGCATATTCTAGCAGGTATACTCGCAGGAGATGAAGCGTCTGCACCTTGTGAAACAGAAGGGAGTCGCCTCAGTTCCCATTTTACGCTGAGTTTATGTGGCTGAATCTATAGTAACTGTGGAAGCTCAAAATTTGCTGCATAAGCCACACTCCTGACAGACAAAGCATGTAATTTCTCACTGGTTTTGCTGTGTAACTCGCCTCCTGTGGCATGGATAATGCATTTTGACAGTTCATGTTGTCAAATGTGTGTGTTTGTACACATCCATGCACACATCATGTAGAAACACTTATTATAATGGCTATAAAATAAAATATGCTGGTAGGAATTTGTGTGACTTAGGCCCAGTGAATTAAACCAGGACTTAATATATTTATTGTCTTCTACCAGGCAGAGATGAGTATAACAATAGCACATGTTTGTTATGTTTCTCTACTCATCAGGTTTTGATGGGAGATGATGGCAGCCAGTTAGGAAATGCAGGCATCAAACTTACTGGTGGTACTACTAAGTGGGGTATCACCCTAACAGTAACAACTTCCTTTCTTCCTGGGCAGTTTCCCTATGCAGGTGCTGAGGACTTAATAGTGTCTCTACCATCTGCAATGGAAAGGTGCTGCTGAGTGACATGGTTTGAAGAACACCTTAAAATTGCAAAAGACTAACATTTATGCAATTGCTGTCCAATCCAAATCTTAATGCATTGCTACTTTACAGAATTTTGGGATTCTAGTGTTTGACCCACAACATAGATTTTGTGAAGAATGTTCTCCTCCAGATAGCTCAGGATAAGGATACACAGGGTGGGGGGTGGGGACTTTGTTTCTATTTTATGCATAGCCAGACTTGCTCTTATGTTTGTAATATTTAAAGGAATTCAATAGGAGGCCCTTGATTCTTTGATGTAAAGCTACAGTCAGTTTAATGAGAAAGATTTTTCATATTGCTTGCAGTATTGAACATTTCCGCCAGTTCAGACTAATATGATATAATGATTGATTTATACCTTGGATCCCATCTTTTATTTCTCATCCTGAATCCACCCTCCTCCCTCTGCTGAAACAGGTAATTACAAAGGTCCTCAGATCAATTTTTGTAAAGAGGCACCCTGACGGGTACCATGACTGAAGTGTGACATGAGCCTTTTTCCAATACAATGGGTGGCCTAACATTCCTCTGGAAGCCAAGCTCATTAAATATTCGGTTTCTTCCCCCCCTCTCCCCCCTTCACACACTTAGCTTGAGTCTCACTAAGTCTGGGGTTTCTTCACTGAAGACTTAGATTGAATTTTTTATGTGTATGACTTCATGATAGCATTAGCATGTGCTTTGATCCATGTGTGAATGGCGCTGGGTCGGCGCTTATTGCCATATCCAGATGGTGTTACAGGGAACAAACAGTTGTGTTTTAAGATTTCTCAATAGACTGTCTAGACTGGCCGTGCAGCAGACAGATACAGCCACCCATCAAATTAGCGTTTGTCAGATTTATGGTAATGGTTCACCAAAGCCTTCCTGTCATTGACATTAAGATTTACGCCTCCAAAGTTATTTTGTCTTCCACAGAATATAGCTTGTGATTGCTTGGATTTAAAAAAAAAAAAAAAAAAAAGTTTAAGGCAGAAAAGTCTTGGTGAATGTGAGCTGTTTCTGAATGAAAAGAAAAATATAAAAGGAATTAAACAGTGGCTGAAGCCCGGGTCTGTATTGATTAGGGAAAGGCCACCCTTCCCGCCACCCCACCACCATTACACCCCCCCCCGCCCCCCCTAGTGATGAGAAGGATGTTCTGCTATGGCTGGTGTCTCCCATTTGCCCCTGTTGGAAAGAAAAACATGTATGTGGATGACTGTGGCCAGATTTTACCCTTTTATGTTGTTACTCCTGAGTAATGTGATCTGCTGTCCCAACGCGGTGGGAATAACCTTTTGACAGGCAGTATGTCCATTCTCGGTGGAAATGTTTTCCCAAGTCTGCCTAGGCTGCCTTTGATCCTACCTCCTTCCAGTGTGGGGTCACAGCTACTATGCTCTTCCGAGAGTCACAGGTTTCTTCTAGAAAAGTGAGAGGCACAGGGGCTCTAAATAAATAAATAAATAAATATGACCCAAACTCTGTGCAGTGTTCAATCATCGATGCTACGAAGCTGGGAGGTTGCAAACACCACATGGTGTATTCAGGCCATCTCAGGGCATTTTCTCTAGTTGGGTCAGAGGGAAAGCCTTGGCACTTTTTCATCCAATGCAGTTTGGGGAGTGATGGTCATCCCATCCTGAACACGCTGAGGCATGTCTGGAAATGTGTTTCCTTATTATGGTCCATTGGTGTAAATAACAAATGACTGGGAGGCTGGGGGTGGGGAGAGTTGATTAAAATTCTGAGAACATGGCAGAGAGTAGGTAGGGAACTGACTTGGTGGTGGTGAAAGGCTGCAAGTTTTAAAGCAAGTTCTTTCATTTTTTTGAGACCTGGCATTTGGGGAAAGTCATGGTGGTCTGTCAGGATGGAAATATGGGGTAGAGCTCTTGAAGATTCTTCGTTCGTTTTCTCTGGGCTGTAGCAAAGCAAAGTGGTAAAAGTTACTGAATGCAGGAAGGGACTGGGACTCCCTACCGGCCTGCTCTGGTCTCCTTGTGGCTTTTCCTTGCTGCTTCAGTCCTTTCTTCCTCTTTGGCCCTTGCCATGCAATCACTGTTATCCTGGCATGTCTTTAGATACTTGTCATGTGTGCATTGGATGAGTACTTTATAGGCTGTATCAGAGGAGCTGTAATTGGTGTTCAAGTTCAGTCTCTGCATTATGTTCCCCTGCAGGACAGTGAAGTAATTTATGGCTTTTCAGCTTTGCTCCCGTTCAGCTCTTTAAGTTATATGTCCTAAGTTACATTTTTTTTCCTGCATTGATTCCTCTGATTATTAGGATTTAACTTCATTTGCTTTTTAAAATTATTTATTTAATCTCAAAAATGTATTTTTTTATGTCCTGACTGCAGTTTCCCCTTCCTTCTCTCCTCCCAGCCCCTCCCCCACCCCCACTACATTTCTTTTTTAACATGAGTTATGACCAATTTATTAGAAAGAACATGATTAAGTCTCTTATGTGGTTGTAAACTTAGATGGTTTCCCAGAAAAAAGTATGGGAGCATTTTGCTGAATACTTGCTCTCTTCCAAACCTGTCCTTTTACCATCTCTCTTCTTTTCTCATTGTTACTTAACCCGTGAGGCTACTCTTCTTCATCCCCTTTGCAAAGCATATTTCTTCTGGTTGCCCAGTGATTTTCAGTGAATTTTGATGGTGTTGTAGTGCCTTGTTAACAGGGTGATCATGGTGGGGGGGGGGGTAGGTCTCCAAAGCACAGCAAATGACATGAGGCCACCTTATCTTCCCAGGGACTTACTGTTGTGCCAGTGGAGAGGGTGCTGAAGATGTTCAGCCCTGGGCCAGCTACAACACTTACCATTTTGGACTTGAAAGCTATTTAAAATTCATTGTAAGAAACAGTATAAATTTTACAAGACACATTTATAATGTTTTTAAAACGTTAACTACCCTTCTTACACGTGTGTTTTGTGGGGAATTGGAAGGGTTGAATGGAATGCTAGTCTTTTTAGCAAAGTGTGAAAAGTTATTTAAGTAAAATTCTTTTTTTCCCCTTTAGTTGAAGATGTTCTTCTCTCTGGGACTCCTCTACAATGCTCCTGGTTTACTATTTTTAGAAGGGAGTTTTGACAGTACACTTTATGCCTTGTTTACTTGATCAGATGACATATTTAAAGGAACCACAGGATGTTCCAGCTTTAGGGGACCTTAGAGGGCGTCTAATTTAACAACCTCGTTTTTCTAGTTGTAGAAACAGCAGTATGGATGGGTTAGGTATTTGAAGTTGTCGGGAGCACCATTCCCCATCTCTTATTTTATTTTTATGTGGCTATGATAGATATTCCTTTAATAGGTGTGTCCCCTCCACTAAATTCACTTCTGCTTGCTCTGTCTCTATTTGTCTAATTAGTTCCAAGCCAAGAAAGCAAATTTCATTTTATGCAGCAGATTATACCAATGGAGAAAATATAATGGAGCCCAACAACAGCCATCTCCCCCTTCTTGCCAAGGGTACAGTGTGTCTTAAAGTAAGCAATAAAATACTTATACCCTGTTCTGTGTAAGTAACTTAAAGGCACCCACAGCTTTCCTCAACAGCCAAGTGTGGCTGTGCTTCTTGGTTCTGAGCAATAATCTCATATAAGAGGGAGGAGCCTCCTTGGGGGTTTGTGGGAAACTGTTACTCTCTCTTGAAGAGGGACCCATGTAGCTGGCTTACTCGGATCTCCCCCCTCGAACTCCCTCCCTCTCCTTTGTAGTTTTCTCCATTTGAATATGGCTTCAGCATCTGCTAGATAGTTTTCTTACTACCTTGTGGGGCGAGTGTGTGTGTGTGTGTGTGTGTGTGTGTGTGTGTGTGTGTGTGTGTGTGTGTGTGTGTGTGTGTGGCTTCTTTTAAGTGCTGTTGATCTAAACCAGGGGTTGGCATTATTATTAATTCAGAGATTGGCAATTTAAAAATGCATGGACTGACTGTATCTTTCGGTATTCTGCTATTGGGACATGCTTTGCCTGTTTGTTAGGCATTGAGTGTGTGTGCTTTTAAGCCAACACAGTTGGGTATTAACTGAGTATGACTATATGGTCTTACATGGCTGCTGGGTGCTATATACAATCTCTGTTCCTATTTGTTTGTACCTCATTGAAAACACCATAAAATGAATTTTATGTTACTTGCAGCATAACACATTTTTAGTAGAATCAACCAGAAACCCAGATCTCTAACACATTTGTTACCTGGCATTTTTAGCTATTGAAATTATTGTCTTTTTAAGCATGGCTTGTTCCAGATAAGCATATCCTTTATTTTGGGCTTTGCCTACTCTCTATTTCCTCCCTAAACTTTCTGCTTATTCTTTTCTGTTTAATAGTAAGACAAGGTGGCTCAGTAGTCGAAGGCACTTGCCACCAATCCTGATGACCTGAGTTGGATCCCTGGGACACCTGTGGTAGAAAGAGAGCACTGACTCCCTCAAATTGTCATGTGACCTCCATGTATGTGTGTGGAAGGGATGCACAGGTGCCTGTACTCACCCACCTACTCTCACACGACTAATGTAATAAAATTACTTTAAAAGGAGGCACTTATAGTAAGATGAGAATGTAAAAGTGCTTAAGCATCAAAATGCTGTCTAAAATTCACACTAGCTCTTTGGTCTTAGATGACTTCCTGGAGTGTAGGGAAGGAAAGTTGTCAGGTCTTTAATCAGTGAGTAGTCTCCTGGTAAATCTTAGAGCCCCGAGGAGGTACCACTTATTCAATACCTTATAAGGAGTTGCTGCTGCCCCACTGCCTACTCCTCTTCCTCTTTATTTTCTTCTTCCTCCAGACTCGATGCCCGGTGACCTGTGGGACTGGGAGAAAGTTGACACAGCACCAGCTCTGCAGCAGCAGGCTGTTCTGTGTGTACTCCAAACCAGTTACTAACCTGATAGGAGCAAAAAGTAAACAAAACAACACCCCCCCACCCCCCAAAACCTGGAAATGTGTTTCTGATTCAGTTGTATATAAGGTTGTATGGTTTGTCTTTTGAACATAAGGGAAATTTTAGTTTGACTTTGTATCAAGATAGAACACTGCCTTATGTGTGATTATACAGTGACTAAAAATACTCATTAAAAATGTGTGTTTTCATTTTTGTTGATGAAAGTCTCAATAGTAATCTACCTGTTTTGCAGATTGTATACTGAATTATTGCAGAAAGGTCAATAAATTGGTTTCTAGAAGACGCTGATGGTTGTCAGTTAAATTAACTTCTCTGTCACACTTGCATGTGTAAGGAAAAGAGGTTGGACTATATCCATTTAGAGACATTTTCAATTGTAAGATGTTTCTACTTGTTAAAAAAAAAAATCTTCATGGTTGTTGGAAAGCCATGAGGATTAACTGGTTCAAACAGCAACAAAACATCCTTTGGAAAATCAAAGTCTCCATGTCCTCATTAGTCCCCCAAAGGGCATTGGAAAATGCCCTTTAATTTTAAGATCTCAGAGGGTTTGCCATATATAAATGTCCATCACCATGAGAGAAATTATCTGGGGATGGAATATTGTGGGTAAATTTGAGTTTTATGATGACACTTTACAATGCTGTATCTTGATAGCCTATTAACAATATATTTTAGTAGAGTTGGTATTTTATTGAAATACCATATTAGTGTCTTCAAGTCACTGTCTTAAGTTCTAGATTTCCGAGGATGCATGGAATCGGTTGCAAAGTAAGGTAAAGTAGATAACTCTAAGATGTTACCTTTTAGATAGCTACTTCCTAATATATACTACTAGTGTAAACACTCTTGCTTTACTGAGGGGATTATAGCTCATGAGAGAGAGAATTTTAATTTGACTGGAGAATTTTATGTTACTGATGCCTCTGTCACAGAATCTTACTAGATATTTTGAGGCAGATATATTCAGCCATTTCCTACAGGTAAAAAAAAATACTACATAGCAAAGAAAAGTGCTTTGTGAGTTGAGTTTGCTGTGCTTGCATTTTTACCTTTCAGCTCACATGGAAGACATAAAGGAATAAAATTTTGGTACTGTATTCCAGGAAAATATTAAGACACAAAGAACCAATTACTTGATTTCTACCCCTGTTCCCTTTTAGAGTATTAAGTGATGGTCTCCTGAGCTATTCTGAATGCATACTCTAATTAGTACTCTGTCGTCTTCTAACTTGCTGTATCTTTGTAATCTGAAGAGGGAAGTGTGACTTAAGAAAAAGCTAGTTGTCTTTTTGGAGGGATGAGGTGGTTATGAATTAATAACATAAAAAATTACAGAGGCTGCCAGTTTCAAAGGCCCTGGAAGAATGTTGACTTTGCAAATAACTGGTCTCAAATTAGTTTTTTTCTACATCATGTCTGGCCAGTGTCTAGGCACTAAAAATGACTTGAGGTGAGTAATTTTTCATTAATATTTTCATTAAATATTCTTTCAAGTACGAAAGACCTCAAGATACTCTTCTGAGAAGAATTATATTATTGTGCTACAGAATACAGGCATGAATATTTTTCTAATGATTTCATAAACATATAAATGTATATTGAATTCTATTCCATAGCTTTTGCCTCCTTTCTTATATAGTAGTTTTTTTTTTTTTTTTTTTAAATCTGGGCCATATGTCAATATATATTTGAAATGTCAAATAATTTCATAGAAAATGTAAAAGTCAACTGTAAATTCCAGTTCTCACTTCCTTCTCTGGCTTTGTCTATCTTCAGCTATTTGGCTTTTGTTTTTATTTATTGCTGTCCTCCTGGTCAGTGTGCTCCTCTCTACTTGTTTCCTTTGTAGTTGGCATCCCCAGTGGTCCCCTGCTTTGGAAGGAAGATTAACTCCCCTTGTCTTCTCCAGTAAACAGCTTTTCCCTCCCTTGCCTTCTTTTCCTCAGACTCCCAGGATGGCTAATGCTGTGGATTTGGGTAGATCTGAGTCTCTACATCGCTGTGCTTTATTTAAAAACCTTAGACATGGCTGCCATGTGCTACACTATGCTGATGTTCCCCATTCTGTTTGGTTTTCATTGGAGTGAATTATTGTGATGTTTTGTTATTTACCTAGTTTCTATGTCACTTACTTATTCTCATTTGCCACCCCCCCCAATTGTATAAATCTTCTCTTCCTGATGTGATAATCTTGAAGTTAGTGACACTTCTTCCAGAGCCCTTGATCTGCACCGTTTTTGGGCTGATTGCTGTCCTGGGCTGCCTGGCTGTCATCCATGGAGGCCCCTGAATTGCCATGCGGGGGACCTCTTCTCCTGTGAGGTCCCTGCTGGCATCCAGGTCTTCTTTCTTCATCACCCCAGGGTGCACTGGAGGTCACGATTTTGAGACCTTTCTTATCAGGCTCTTGATTGATGGCTTAGTTGCTTCAGAGTCCTGGGTTGGGCATTATTTTCCCTCACAATTTCAAAGGCATTTGGGCCATTTGTTTTTATGTTTCTAAAGTGGCATCTAGAGGAACCTTCCCAGTTTGTCCTCAAGCCTTTGTCTCTAACTTTTCTGGTGTAGGCAGGATTTTGTTTGTTTCTAATTGTGTTTGGCAACGGTAGTTTTCTGACGTTCCATGCTGTGCTTTGGTATATGGCTCTTTTCATAGCCAGTCTACTAGGCTCCTTAAGGGGGAAAACCCTTAAGTTCTGCAAGATTTTCTCGAAATTTTCCCTATTTCTCTTGGCTCTCCTATAGCAATCCTTAATTTTCAGTGCTTTCATTTTTCTGTTTTTCATCAAGCTTTCCAGGGAGATTTCCCCCCTGGAAATGTAAGTCTTTTATGATGTTTCAAATTTCTGTTCCCCTCCCCCACTTTTTTACCTGTGTCATGATATCCCATTGGTGATTTTCTTCCATGGATGGCATGTGTTTTGTTTACCTACTTTAGAAAATATTTGTTTATTTTTGGGTTTTGAGACAGGGGGAAATATTTATTTATGCATCTGAGTGCTTGCCTGCATGCATGTCCTGTACTGCGCGCTAGCCTGGCACCCTTGGAGGTCAGAAGAGGGTGTTAAAATCTCTCAGTTACCGGAGTTAAAGACAGTTGTGAGTCACCATGTAGGTGTTGGGGACTGAACCTGGGTCTTCTGCAAGAGCTGCTGGTGCTCTGAATTTCTGGGCCATCTCTCTGGTACCCATTTACTTACTTTTGAGACAGGGACTCTGGCCCTTGAACTCCTGAACCTCCTACCTCCACCTTCCAAGTGCTAGGATTATAGACTTGTGCTACCATGCCTGTTTTATGGGGTTCTGGGGTTCAATGTTGGCTTTTTGTTTTTGCTCACCAGCTGATCATTCTACTGACCCCTATATGCCCAGCCTCCATGTCTCTTACCTTTAGACTTTGAAAGTATGTTTATAGAAACTTGCACACTCTATCTCTGCTTACTCTGTACTATTATGTTTTACCCCCTCTGTTTTTGTCACCTGTTCTTATTAATAGTAATTCCCAGATGTCTGGCAATCCTTGTTTGTCTACTTATATTCAAAGGTATTTGGTCTTTTACTGGAGGGGTTACCAGTAATCAGACCTTTAGGTGATCTCTGGGGCTGGCCAAATACTCCACACAAGAGTCTTTCAAGCTGCAGTGTTGCGAAGATGAGCCTGGAAGTCAGGGCTCTGGAGGCACCTGTGGGTAGGGCTGGGCACTGGGGTACCATGCACCGCAGTCTCACCTCATTCTTCTTTGTGCTGTGTGCTTTGCCTGAAGCTTGTGCCTGAGAAAGCCTAGGTTGGAGAGTCTGTTTGATCTTTTCAGGGTAAAGATATGAAGTCTTTGGTGGTTGGGGCATCGCCAAGCTCCATAAATTGGGGAGCAGTTCTAAAATTCAATCTCCAATTCAAAGGGTTTTGAGTTAGTCTGTTTTTAGTACTGTGTCCACCTGCTTCTGGAACCCGGGTCCACGCCTTGCTGAGCTTCTTGTCCGTCCTGTGGAAGCCATTTGTAGTCCACTTCTACACTCCACTTGTTTACATTTAGCGCCACGCGATTGGCAGCATCAGTTGCTGTGCTGTCTTCTGTGCTCTGTTGTCCAAGTGTGTGCAACATTATTGTCTTTAATTATTTTAAAATTATCTTGGTGCACTTTCAGGGGCAGGTGTTGAACTTGCCATGTGGATCAGAAGCCCTTCCCTTCTCTTCCTCCCTAAGAAGCAATCTAGCCCAAAGAATAGATGTTGTGTGAGCACTTCCCTGGCCCAGCAGTCCCGAAGAGGAGCACACAGTCTCTGGTTAGAGTCTGCTGTAGAAAAAGGTTTTGTGAGCAGATGGACACTGTCTGCATGCACAGGGAATTGGTACATCCACAATCTGAGGGAGTGGGGGGGTTAGGAGTGTGTCACTGCTGTCCGTGGCTCTGGATCCCCTTTCACGATTATCGTGTGGCATTGGCCTCCTCTTCAGGAAGATGAAGGCATCTCTCTCTGGAGCATGGGTGATCAGAAACGGAGGTCCAGAGTGTACAGTTCAGTGCATGGAGCCTCCTTTCCTTCCGTGAAAGTTGAGGTTGATTGGATCGGCTGGGCCATTCTAAATCTAAATATCTGCCACTAATGCATTTTAAATATCGGCTGTACTTTTGAATGGTTTAGTGTTTCACGAGCGGGTTTGTAACATTGTAGCCTGTCCTCATGGGTCAAAAGATGCTTGATGTAGGTGCATTTCTGTATTGGGTTTCCTGTGCCTTTCTCTTGCTCCCATTCTCCTCTTCATTCATGGCTCCTTCTCTTCCACACAGGTCCTTTCAATTTCTGCAGCAAATCAAGTCCTTTGGCTCCTCAGGCAAACTGGAGCTCCCTCACCCTGGAACATTGTTCCCCTTATTCTCTGTGTGAGAATATTATTCTACTTCCAGTTAAGGCAGCCCCACCCCACCCCCAGGCTTCCCGTCTAAATCGGGTTTCCTTTGTCAGACATTCTCCCCCAGCTTTTGGAAGTATAATTGATAGATAGTCTGTTAAACTTTTCCAAGGTTCACAGCACTTTCTAACTGTCAATGTTTAAGTGTAATTTGTGTGACCCTCACTTACTGTATGACTTCTTCTCTGGACTCTAACTAACTTCATGAGGGCAGGGAGCATATCTTCATGTTACCTTGCTGTTTCCCTCTTGGGATGAAGGAGCAGCCCATCATTATTGATCAAATGAATGAAGACTATCAGCTCAAGACACAGATCCTGCCAGCAGCTTCTATAAGCTGTGGCTGTAAAGGGGCCCTGGTCATTTTAGGTACTGGAGTTAGTTCATTACCCCTGTGTGTCTTGTACTTTATGTAAATTATATAGCTTGTAGGATTAAACAGGCTGAGACTTTGCACACGATCATTATAAAGTCTGATGATCATCATTTCTATCATTCATTCATTCATTCATTCATTCATTCATTATTCTGTTAGCTCTCTGTTGCTGGGACATTATACCTGAGGAAATTCATCGACAGGGCAGGGAGAAGGTTTATTCTGGTTCATATTTTCAGTGGCTTCTGCCCATGGTCTCTTGGTTCTTTTATTTTGGGCTTATGTTGAGATAGGTATTTGAATTTGAATCCAAAATGTGTCCCCCAAGCTCATGGTTTGAATGCTTAGTCCCCAGATTATGGTGCTATTTTGATGTTTGTGGAGACTTGAGGAGGTAGGGCCTAAGTGGTGGAAGTAGGTCCCTTGAAGGTGATAGCTGCCCCTGGTTATAGTCTCTCTTGGCTTGCCTGTAAACAGATCACCCCCTCACACTCCCGTGGCCATGGATGGAATGTTCCAGACGCCATGCCTTCCCTGCTATGATGTACTTGTAGATGCTTTGGCTCTAAAATCACGAGCCAAAGCAAACCTTGCCCTCTTAAACATTTGTTTGGTTAGATATTTTGGTCACATAGATGTAGAAGTAACTGATACAGTGAGAGATCTGACAGAGCACCCCTGCTGAGCTTTGTGGTGGCTTGAAAGCAAAGAAAGCAAGCAAGGGACCAGAGTCTCAGATCCCCTTCAGTAGTGTGTGTTTTGTGACAGGCCTGTAACTGGTCTGTCAGAAGTGAAGATATTCTAAAGGCACACTCTGTTTCTCAATCTGACTACCAAACTGTGGAAACAGGATCACAAAGAAATGGGAATTTCCCCAGGGGTATCTATGTTGGGAGGAGGAAAGGGCACCAGCCAGAGGGGGACCGTGTCTCCCTGAAAGGAATTTCATACATCTCCAACAACTTGTCAGACCATCTGCAAGATGAAACTAAAAGCATGATGATGATGGGTCAGTGGAGGGCAGGCCCACATCTTGACTGTATCTGCTTAGACCCGCATGTCCTCTACTTGAATTTTGAGCTCATTTCAGATCTCCATGGGTTTGAGGCTGCTGCTGGATCTCTTTGTGCCTCTTCCCAGTGTGGCCACATTGAATACATCTCCTTTTTGTGCTTTCCACTTTTAGTTTGCCCTTTTCGTTGGCTTATTAAGAATGTGTGAGACTGGACTTGGAGTATATGTTATGACCTCCAAGTTCAATAACAGGTCCAACCCCTAATGGTGTCATTGTGCTGATACCCTGATGACTAAACCTTTAACCTAACTCTGGCACTTCAAGAGCCTAACTGGAACTTTTCCAAGTCCACTAATTTGACATAATCTAGATTACACCAAGAGAGAAATGCTAGTGGTGGAAGTAGGGAGGATGGCCCAAGCCAATGGGGGGAGGATAAGAGCAGCAGACAAACCAATCTGTTCTACTAGATACAGACAACAGAGGCTGCCTCCCCCCCCTCCCAGAAAGTGATGAATTTGAGGAGGGCGATAGGGCAGTTTAATAGCACTCCTCAGGTAGATCTAGTCACTGTTTCCAGAGGTACCTTCAACCAGAAGTTCCTAGAGGAAAGGAACATGACTTATCCCTCAGTTCAGCACAGCAAAACTTCAGTTAAATGTGGTGCCCTCAAATAAGACTTGTTAAACAATTGGTCATATACAAGATGTCAGATAGCACTTTGTGAGTGGGACACAGGTATTGCAGTTTAAAGGAGCACAGCCCCAGTTCTGGAGGATTGCAAACCAATCATCAAAGACTTGCTCTTCTCCAGTGGAAAGTGGACACTCCAGTGAAGAGGCAGCACTTTGTGGGGCCCATATTAGAATTGCAGTTGTAGGCCCTCAACTCTTTTTTGTTTGGAAGAAAAACTGGCAGATTAGCTTTTTGTCCTCCCTGGGTTTTCCCTGAGGGGCAGTATAATGCAACCACCACTGCCACAGCAGCCGCTGCTACCACCACCATCATCACCATCATTATTATGGAAGCAGATGGGGACCTGTGTTCAAATCCCAGATCTTCTTTGCATATCTTGGGCAAGCAGTTTCTTTTTATAATAGGCACCTTCACTGGGTGATTAACCTGTGGTCCTCTCAAGGGATTGTAACGGTTAAATGCAGTGATAGTTTAAACCTACTTGCCAAAGACTTCTTCACCCAGAGTGAGGGTTCTGGGTACTGAGCTCACAGCAGGTTTGTCAGAAGTACATGGGAATTGACAGCAAGGGTGAACACCAGTATGAGACTGTTCTGTGTTCCTCCATGAAGAAAGTGCATAAGCTACACTTACTCCAGCATCTTAAGTGTCAAGTGCTAGAGTTTTGCTTGCCCTAAAACAGGTAAAATGTTGAGAATCTGTGCTTTATTTATGACCATTGATAACAATACCAAGGAAATCTTTCAGTTTTTAAATTTTTTAATCTGCACAGAAATATGGGGAGGAAGGTCACAAAACTTGTAATTTTATTACCACTGTCAGCAACTTTGAATGTGTGGATGTGGCATTGGGTAATTAATTTATCATGGTTCTAAGAAGACTACAGCTTCTTAGTAGAGTTAGTTTAAATACCAACTAAAAGATCGATAGAAGTTCAGATGTAGGTACTGTAGGTTCTGATGAGCAATTCAGAGCGATACCTGTCGCCAAAAGCCTTTGCTCACTCTTGACAGTTTGAGGTTAGGTTCCCAGAAGGGTTGAGAGAAAGAGAGAGAAAAGTGAAAACATGGGCAGTCCAGAATTCCTGCAAGCCTCCTGTGGGAATCCTGGGACAGAGTGGAATCTGGCCTCGATGATAGTCATGTGTGTCCAGTGTGTGGTTTTGTTTTCTTTTCTCCATCACTGTTAGTAATAGAATTGTCACAGTGGGACACTTTGCGGTTTGGTTAATATTTTACAAACATAGATGTTGATTTTTGTCTCTTAGAGGAAAAATCACTTATACTTTAGTAGCTAGTCTTTTATCACCCAACTTTGCAGTGTTGTCTAGGTAGGAATTTTAGGTTTGGGGATTTTATAGAACTATTACTATTAAAAACAAGCCCTAAATTGTGTGGCTGAGGGCTGTGTGAGACTTTACCAATGTGGACATTAAGAAAACAGAACTCATTGGCTGTCACTGAGTTCATAGCATGACTTCCTCCCTGTCCTGAAAAGTTTGTAACCTCTAAATAAGTGAGCTCTTTCAGACTGCAGAGAGGAAGCCTCTGGAGTGTGGAGTCTCTGTGCTGTCCTTCCTCACCAGGGACTGTTGAAAATGTCACATCCACAAACAGTTCTAGGAAGCATTCATTTGTGTACCAAATATCTGACGGTCCCAATGATTAAAATGATTTTCAGTAGTCAGCATTACCAAGAAACAGAGGCTTGTGTAAGATTACCAAAAGCTATAATTTCATGCAGGCAGCTATGTTAATCATAGGATATTTGCTATCATTTCACACTCATTAGGAAATAGGAACAGGATATTATTACAGTTGTCCCATTTGCGCCTTAGGAAAGAATTGGTGTCAGTCAGAAATCTCTGCTAATGGATAAGAAAGGGAGTTTCCATGCCAGGCAGCACACTTATGAAGATGCCATTCTTGCTAGCTGCTGTATCCTTGCAGCTAATAGTAATTCGATGAGAAGTGAAGTGTTTGGAATAGATTTTAGCTGCTTCTCAGTCTGATTAGGGATAATTTTTTGTCTAGATGGTTGATATTAAATGCTACATTGTGTCATCTGAAGTATGTATGTGTGAGGGGGAGAGGTGGGTGAAGGAGGGGGGGGAGAGAGAGAGAGAGAGAGAGAGAGAGAGAGAGAGAGAGAGAGAGAGAGAGAGAGAACACGAGCGCACACTGTCTTGCTCTGGATTTAGGAGTATTAAGATGAGCCCAGGTGGCAAAGAGAAAACAACTTACAGTTATTTTCAAAGATGTTGGCTGTATATCCACAGACAACAGAGAACCACCGGAAACCCCAGTAGAGGCTGGGGAATTATCCATGAAGGTTCTATCCTTAGAGCAGAAACAGTGGCTTCTCTGCGACTTCTCATATGTTGGTCCCAAATTAGAACTATGTTAAGGCTTTTTGTTGTTGATTTAGTCTATGAAAGGTGATGTTTTGAGTATTAGTTTGAACTTTAAAAACAGAAAAATATCCAGGCTTTGTGGCACATACCTTTAATTCCAGCAATCAGGAAACAGGGGCAGGCAAATCCCTGTGAGTTCCAGGCTAGCCTGGTCTGTGTAGCCAGTCAGGGGTACATAGTGAGACCCTATCTCAAAAGTAAATAAACCAATTAAATTAAATAAAGGAAAACCACACACCTTCCCTTCCAACTAGTTTAGCAGTAACTTCCTGTAAAATGGCCTTACATATCTTAATAGGGGAAGGTCATTTGTTGGTTTTCAGCATTTCTCTTGCATGTGTTTCCTGTTGCTCTTGCAACAAACATACTGTCATATATTTAGTAGTTGAAAGCAGAGCATATTTGTTATTGTTTGGGAAGTTCAAGGTTAGCAATCAATTCTCATCAGTATAAAATTATAACTGAGTTCCCTTTGAAGGGCTCTAAGGAGTTGGGCATCCACTTTGTGCCTTCCCAACGTCTAGAACCTGTCTGAATCACTGGACTGTTAGGTGCTTTTCATCTGGAAACCAGCCATGTCTGTCATTCTTATGGCGTTATCCCTTTGGTTCAGGCTCCTCTGCTTCCCTCTTCCCTGTGTGAACACTTATGGTTACATGGGGCCCATCTGAACTAACCCAGGGTAATCTTTTAAAATCTGCTGATTGTCACCCCCCCACTCTTGTCCCTCTGTGTCATAGTTTCCGGTTTTAGGAAAGAGAAAAAGGACATAGATTCTCATTCTCTCTCTCTCTCTCTCTCTCTCTCTCTCTCTCTCTCTCTCTTTCTCTCTCTCTCTCTCTCTCTCATTAAACTCAAGCAAAAGAAGGGGGGTTCATTCCTATGACTCTCAAAATGCACATGTTTTATGCTGTGAGAGAAATCTCTTATTCCCTTGAATTTCTTTACAGCTGCCTTTTGCCCACTTGATTTTTATGCATATGTGGTTTAAAATGTCTGGCATGAAGTTTGCCAAGGAGTCTCACTTACTAAAGTCAGGAGATCAGAGAGGGAATTTATGTGATTTGAGGCTACATTTTAAAGACATTGAGTCCTTAACACTTGTTAAAAAGACCATAAGGATGTCAGGCAGTGGTGGTGCACACCTTTAATCCCAGAACTTGATCTCTGTATGAGTTCCGAGGCCAGACTGGTGTACAGAGTGAGTTCCAAGATAGTTAGGGCTACATAGAGAAGCCCTATCTCAAAAAACAAAACAAAAACAAAAACAAAAAACAAAGAAACAAAAGGACCATAAGGAAAGCTGTTTAGCACTGTAGCAACAGGTGGTGGGGTCACTGCAAAAGGGTCCTGCTGACAGGGAGACATTGTGTTCAATTCCACATTCAGTGTGAACTGGTTAAGAGTGTGTAACCAACAAGCAGTGAAGGGGATAATGGGTAGAAAATTACTGAGGGGGAAACATCAGGAATAAAATGGATCCTGGCTAGCCAGAGTTCTTGTGGAAGACAGGCCAGGGTAATCTGTCCCAGCTTGGGCACTGGTGGAGGCCAGAGCACCCCAATCAGAGGAGAAGGTGTTCAGACTTCAAGTGTGAGGGGGCTCTAGCCTGGTCTGTTGCTGAGACTAGACATTTACAGGGAAGTGCAGGCATGTGCTCAGCAGGTGGTTTCAAAGCCTGGCTGAGTAGACAAAGAATCCCTGGCAGCCTCCTAAAGCATGGCACCTCCTCTTTCCATGGCAGTGTGGTAGGTGGGGCATTGGTGATGTGAATGAACTAGGAAGGGTGGAAAGCATCCATCTGTGAAACAAACTCAGAATAATGAATGAAGTCAGGGCAAAAGGATAGAGAGTGAGTGATACCCACTTCCTCTCTTTGGCAAGCTATAGGCATGAGCTGAGTGTGAACCAAGGCATAGTAGCTGACTAGCAAGCATCACAAATGCTGTAGGTGGTGCCAACACCAAAGTCACCCCATGAACCACAAGAAAGTAGTGGAAACAAATGATTGGTGGAGATGATTGGCACTTTCCTGTTAATGCTTATGATATCTAAATAAAACCTCTTGAGTATAGTCATGAAAGAAGTACAGTTTAATTTATTGAGTTACTGTTTTGTCCTATCTGCTGTAGATTGCAGAGAGATAAATGAGGCTGTGATAGGAAAAATTTTGTCAGCAATCGAAGAGCCAAGGAAAAATGTGTTTTCTCTGGCACCTAATTTCTGGCTTTGGTGTCTGAACGTGAGGCTAGTGTCACCCTGACCCCTGCTTAACCCTTGGACAGGTTACAGGTAATCCTTTTGGGAGCTGGATAATTGTATCAACTAGTTCTGAGGAGGCTTTTTGTTTTTTCCCCCTCTACCCTTTCTTGTGTGATATCAAGTACCTCAGTTGGTTTGCAAACACTTGTTTCTCCAGCCTGTTCTTAATGCAAGTCATGGCAAAAGCTTGCCTTCTGTGGCATTTTCATGTCTTGGCTGCCTCTCAAAGCTCCAGGTAAGCAAATTTGGCTGTTGTCTGATGAAGGCTTGTCATTTTGATACGCCATTACACTCCGTGTTTCCTAAGCCTTTTAAAATTGCTGAATGTTTTAAATAAGTGAATGAGCTGATGTTGTTTGGACTTGCATCCCCCACCCCAATGTTAAGGTACTGATTGAATCTTGTTGGTGCAAGGCATCCAGACCTTTTTAATGTATGCATTAGACAGGTTGCTTGTAAGAAATGTAGGCAGGTAAAAGGATTAGTTTTAATTATGTTCAGAGCTAGTGTGATCATGAAGTAGGGGGAGCCCCTCCCGCTTTCCTGGGACACCAGCCGTAAGACATGGACCTGAAAGGCGTGTTAAAAGAACAGTCATTTAACGTTCTTTCCTTGGCATTGGTGAGATGTTTCTCATTACCTGGAGAACACTGAGACAAGTTCATGCTGTTTTCTTCAATGAATTGCCTGACTAGTATTTCCTCTCCTTTCCTTTTTGTCTCATGCTTGCAATTCCCGAAGCTCTGTCAGCACATTTTCACACCAGGTCTTTAAAGTGAGCCAGAGTTGGGGTGGGATGAGCTGCCCTGAACACACCAACACACAGAGGCAGGAAAGAATTTGCCAGCACAGGACAGGACCTCTTTCAATGTCCTGCCCTTAGGATTTTTTGTTTTGGGTCACTCTTTGAGGTACACATTAGGATCAGTTATTATGGAGTAGGATGGAAGGGTACCCAGACTTGATCATTTTGAATTTTGTTTCCTTTTAGTTTTTCATAACAGGGTTTCTCTGTGTGGCCCTGCTGTCCTAGAACTCACTCTGTAGACCAGGCTGGCCTTAAATTTGAGATCTGCCTGCCTCTGCCTCCTGAGTGCTGAGATTAAAGGTGTGTCACCCTTGCACAGCTTCCTTTCCCTTTTCTAGAATTGAGAAAAGGGTATTAAAATTAAAAAAAAAAATGAAGCTCTTTTAGCGATATCATTTACTGCAAAAAAAAAAGGGGGTGTAGCACTGTGCTTATCAGCTGCATTCTTACATTTATCCTGTTGATCTTTGTTGAGCTTGGAACTTTGTGACCATTTGAAAAGCTCTATAGCTACTGTTCCTTTATAATTCGAACCATAAAATTTCAGCATTTGATACTAAAAAGTATAATGTAAAAAAATGTGCTTTGAGATAACTTAATCTTTGACCTGTTTGAGTTGTTCCTGCCAAAGGTTTCTTTTGAAAATGAGTTATGAAAATGTCTCTTCACTGTAACAAGTTTTAAATTTAAATATTTTAAATAATTTTTAAATTGAACAACTATTAATTCAAGTACTGAGGGTTCTCTCTCTCTCTCTCTCTCTCTCTCTCTCTCTCTCTCTCTCTTGTTTTAAATATTACTTTCCCCTTACCTACAGTTTTATTTTCTGTGTTTTCAGTTACCTGTTTTCAAGGGCATTTAAAAATACTAAATGGATGACCTCCAAAATAGACATTGCATTAATATTAAGCTGTATGCCATTCTGGGAAGTTGAAATAAAGACCTTGTGCCATCCTACTTCGCCTCTCTGAGGATGTGAGTCATTATTTATTTTGGGGGGGTAGAATTGATACTATATATGGCACCCACCTGTTGGCCACTTAGAAGCTACTAGGTTATCAGACCAATTGTCCTAATGATGTAATGCTTGGGTTCCAATAACCCTGTTTTACTTAATGGTGTGGAAGCTGCCAATTTATTATAGTGTATTCTCATTGTTCTGTTTTTATGATGTTATTGTTAATATCTTTTCTGTGTCTCATGTAAAAATTAGACTTTATCCTAAGTATGTGTCTAGAGGTGAGAGCATTAAAGCATGTAGGGCTCACTGCTACTCACAGTGCAGACATCTCCTGGGAGTCTTAGAACTTACTGTTTGCAGATAAGAGAGTACTCCTGTGTGTGTTTTAGCTCAGGCAGAGCTGTGCTATGTGCTCTTTTGTAGAATTACAATGAATTATACACGCAAAATCTGCCAAGTTTTTTCCCTTTATAAATGGGCAGGCGGTGGGATTAGATCATGTGAAAATATAAAGTGTGCTGTGACCTAAAACATCCTTAATTTGAGCAATAAGGGGAAATGTAACATGTAGCTGGTGGCGATGTTGAGGGAGCAGCTTCATAATCTCCAAACTCCCTGCTTCTCCCAGGGGTCATTAGGCTCTGCCTCAAAATAACGTTTTGTTCTCGATGCTGAAAAATGTTCAAACAACTTGGACAGTGCTACTACATTTTCAGTCTAGTGCGCTTTAACTGAAAGAAAGAAAACAACAGAGAGCAAACAACTCTACTAGTACTAAAGAAAACAATGCTCTTAAACATCACGAAAAGCTGAAAACGAGCATATCTGTTTCCTGAAAAAATTAGACCATCACCCGGAACAGGTGTTTCTCCTGCTTGGGGATCAGTATATAGTCACTGATTTAGTCTCCAGTCCTGTACCATCACAGGAATTAAAATACAGCATGGCCGATCATTCTAATGACCTTTTCTTTACCCAGTTCCCATTGAAAGGAGGGTCTATAAATAACAAAATACTTCAGCATCACCGTGTTTCTGCACATTTCTGTTAAGGGTTTTGTTCAATAACCCGTAACTTCTACTGCAGCTGTATAAGCAGGTTCATATATAGAGAAATGAAATAGCATCAACTATGTAAATTCCAGAATCGTGAATATCAATTGTGAGTT
Source organism: Cricetulus griseus (assembly GCF_003668045.3). Lineage (NCBI taxonomy): Eukaryota > Metazoa > Chordata > Mammalia > Rodentia > Cricetidae > Cricetulus > Cricetulus griseus. Next base: position 331,713,212 of record NC_048595.1, read on the forward strand.
TTCTATTATCTCTTACCAAGAAAAAAAGTGTAGCCAGTGGCATGGTATAATAACAATGGCAATAACAATGATAAATAGCACCACTTGTTGATGCTAACACTATTGCAAGCATGTTGAATTTTGTTTGAATAATGTTTGAATTACATTATGAATAATTTAGTCCTTCCAGTAACTATACTATTATTCTCGTTATTGAGATGAGATGAAGCTCAAGGAACTTAGGAGGTTTGGCAGAGGTGGCTCAGCAAGTGAGTTATGAGCTGGTGAGCAAGCCCAGAAGATTTCTAGGATTTGCCTGCATCCTCAGCTTGGCTGTGGCCACATTCTCCTGCCCATTGAGGAAGCTTTATTCAGAAAAAAACAAACAAACAACAAAAACCACAAATTGACAGACCTTGGTGTTTTTTTCACAGAAGGACTGTTTGTTATAAATCAAATGCTCAATTGAGAACATGGGAAGAGGGGGGAGGAAGTTATGAGAGTGAGAAGGGAAGAAAAGGAAGGATGCAGAGGTCATGAGGAAGCAGAAATTTTGAGTTAGGTGTAGATTAGAAGAAAGGACATATGGCAGGTAGGATTTTAGTTGGGGGGGTGATAGAGGAGGAAGGGAGGGAGAAGGGATCTGGGATTGTCATGTAATCAATCTTGTTTTTAATTCAAACATATAAAAAATAAAATAAAAAAGAAGCCACAGTACAAATGTAAAAAAATAAAAAAATAAATCAAATGCTCTTATCTGCTAAGCCATGGTTCCTAATGAATAAAAGTTGGCTTCAGTTTCTTTCATGTCTCCATTGATGGCTGTCTAAATCAGGATTTTAGTTTTCTTTTGTTAAATAAGGCCCTATATTTAATATTGGTACTCAAGTAAATATTGACTACAAGTAGCTTGAGTTTTTAAGAGGACCACCACTTATATAGGTGGTTTTTCTTACATGGAGGGGTATAGTACTGATAATCAAAACTTTCAAACACACACACACACACACACACACACACACACACACACACACATGAGTGCAAGACTTGGACAATTCAAGATTTTTATTTTTTTCAAAGAATATTTTGTGTTTCATATTAATTTTATAATTATATTTTTATGATATGCTTTGCTCTTATTTTTATAATGTATTTTTCAAAGTTGAGGACCAGGAGTATCTTTTTCAGATCTTTTTGAAACACTCATGGGAATTATGCATTAGCTAGAAGATCTGGGATTGGTTATCATGGAGTCTAGATTGTCCTGGAACTGTCTATGTAGCTGAGGATGACCTTGCACTCTTGGTCCTCCTGGCTCCACTACCTCAGTGCTGAAATTGCAGACCCATACTTGCATAACACCTTTCTTATACCCTCCCTCCTCTTTTAATACTGTAATTGAACCTCACGTAAGCTACATTTGGGCTTGTGTTTAACCGATGAACTGTGATTAGTTTTATATATTGTTTTACCAGTATCACAAGCACCCTGAGTAAAGTAGGAATCAGAGTGAAACCATGGTGAGTTGAGGGGGACATTCCACAGCGTTTTGGCTCTAATACAGTGTAGTAGGTACTACGTTAACAACATGAACTAAATATGAAATTGCAGAGTGTGGTATGAGTCTGTAATGGGCAGGATGTAGAAACTTTGGGCCTTGAGAAATGATAATGATGCTGTCATTCAGGCAGAAGAAAGGTAAATTCATATTTTTTAAAAAATAAAAATGCATTTCTAGTATCTCAGGTGTTACCTCCATGTCTTTTCCATCTACCAGTAGGGAAAAACTGGAGACACCCTATATTTTGTGGGACACTCTGGCCAGCCTTTTGAGATTTTAAGAAGTGTGATTAGAGGCCACCAGCTATACTTATTGAGAAGTTCACACAGCTAAGGTCAAACTCTTTTATGAGGTAGGGCAAATGGTTTATTGTATGCAATTGTTGTATCAGGTATGCTGATGTCAATTCTTCTATTTCAGCCTTCTAAGCAGTTTTTAATGTGTAAAATTACTGTTAAAAATGCTAAGGACATTCTGCCGTTCTTTTTGTTGTTATTTTTGGTTTTTTTTTTTTTTTGTTACCTTTCTGTCTCATCATTTTGTCACAAAAGTATATATATATATATTTATTTTGTTTTTTGCCAGGTTACATTTTTTTAATTGGGGTGGAATTAGAGCTTTTTCATTTTGGTGGCTGGAAAGTACACCCAGCTGAAACCCATCAGCCACTTAGACTCCATGCTTCATTTGAATTGTGCTTCTGGACACAAGTCAAGGATGACAACTGTGAGTTTCATAACTTTCTCTAACTTGATTCAAAAATGATTTGGGGCCAAAATACTTCAGAGACCTTTTCTGCCTTCTGCTGGTGAGGCACTATGGAGGTTATCAAGGTTAAGACTGTGTTTCTGGGTCTCATAAAAAGAAAGGAGTAATGAGGAAGGGGCTCATCGTGTCTTGTCTTTGCCTGTGTTTATCCTGCAATGACTTACCTGTTCTTGCTCAAGATGAATATCTCACTGGGTCTGTGCCTCTGAAAGTAAAAACTATTATCTGTTAGGTATTTTAATCTGTCTTAGAACTGCCAGTATTCTTTCATTGGAGTTACAGGTTTGGAACAATGTAAAATAAATTAGGAAGAGGAACCATGTCTTCGGAGAAGGCTGAATGGGCAAGAATGGGCCATAGAAAGTCAGAGTTGGAATAATTCCAATGTGGTGAGCAAGTTTCCACAGTATTTACTACCTTAGGCTCCCAGTGGATACCTAATTGAAGTGGAAGTTTTCATTTGGAATTTTTTTTTATTTTAAGTTGTTATCCTCCAGGATATTCCATCTCCAAATTATTTAGCTTTTTTTTTTTTAAATAGAGTCTTGTTTATTAAGGTAAAATGAGTTAATTCTATAAACATGAGTCTGGATAATTAATACAGATACATTTGTGCTAATCAGTGGGTCAAATACTTATCAAGCACGTAGCATGTCTAGGTATGATATATTTATTAATGCATTTACATTTCTGGCAAAAGAATGAACACTTTATTATAAAATAATACAGTGTAGTAAATACTAAAGAAATGTTTAGCAAGTAGAATCCATACAAATAGGATGCTTATGACACCAGCATGTATCATGGACAGAAGGAGAGAGACCAGATGCGGATGTTACAAGATTTGAAGTTTTGTGTATTTTTGGTTTGGTTTGCTTGTTTGTGAGACAGCTTCTTATGTACTCCAGACTGACTTGTTAACTACTACGCATTTAGTCAAAGTAACCTTAACTTCTGACTGATCCTCCTGCCTCTACCTCTTGAATGCCTCCATGCTTAGAGATTTGTAGTTTTAGATGATAGTTTGGTCAGCGATGCACTTATTAAAACATAGGAAACACAAGAAGAAGCAACAAGTGGTTGTTGTCTATGGTAAGATTGGTAGTGAGTTTTGGTTTTTGTTAAGAGTACCTAAATGTATGTAGATCTAGATGTATAGGGGGGAGTTTAAATTACATTTTAATTTGCTATCTAGAGAGAGATAAAAGTTAGACATGGGTTATGGAACTCATCCAAATATATTTGAAGCTATGGGGATAGAAGGAATGGCCTGGATAAAACTTAAGTGAAAAGAGTATTAGCGGTACTAAATGCATACCCCAGTATCTATCTCTGTCACTGCTTCTTGAGCTGATGAGTTGGCTCTGCTGGTAAATGTGCTTGCTCTGCAAGTCCAATGACCTGGGTTCAATCCCAAGAATCCATTGTGCAAGGAGGAAACCAATTCCTAAAAATTGTCTTTTGACTTCTATGTGTGTGGTGGATAATGTCCTGCCCAGGCTTTTTATATTGCGTCCAACACATAGATGAGCAAGCAAACAGATGAATAAATGCTCTGAAATGTGCTGTCATCTTCCATTTTCCCAGACAGGGCAACCTCTGTTGTTTCTAATCATTGTCTCTGACTTCCAGACTTCATCTTAGTTGGTTACTCCCTCTCTCCTTTGACCTCTTCAAGGTTGTATTTATGCTTTGGTCCTGCCACACTGACTGGTTTCAGCTCTTGTGCCTGTCTTGTAAAGGTTGAAGAACTTTTGACCTCAGCTTAATTGTTCTGTTCTTTGTCATTTGTATAAACTTTCTAGGGGGACAAACTTAGTAAGAGTCTGATCAGTGTCTAAGATATATGAAGTTTATTGAATGTGCTTTAAAAAGATAAAGGTTCATTCATGGAAAATATGGATAGGACATAGAATTCTATCAGCTGTCATGAATAGAAAGTCTAGATGGAAAATTAGGATGATGCCTTGAGTTTTTATAACTTGCTTTGGGAAAGGGCTCCAATTTCTATAATCTGCTTTTCAAAAGAGAAGCCCTGGCTTCTTCGATTCTCAAAGGTGAGAAAGAAGGATAAGAGAGATCAGAGAGACCTTGGTCCTGAGGCATCCAAGTACTCAACATGCCCAAGTATCATTCTTTTGGGGGATGGTTTTTGACTCCCAGTAAAGTAATTGGTGGGAAGAGGAAGAAGGTAGAAGGTTTTAGAGGACCTTGTCATCTATTGGGAGAGCTTTGGTTTTTATCTTGAATGAGATAGGCACGGAGGACTTGGGGATTTTAAGATGAGAAGTGACCCAGCATGTTTTGACAAGATTGCTCTGGCTACTGTGTTGTAAATAGACTATAGGAGGTTAGAGTGGAAACGGAAAGCCAGTTGAAAGCTCTTGCAGTAATCAAGCAACAGATGATAGTGGGTTGGACCAGAGTGGTGAGGGTAGAGGTGGTGAGAAGTAGTTGGATTCCGGATCTATTTTGAAGCTGTTGTTGACAGAATTTCCTGATGGATTGGACATGTGGAGAAAAAAAAAAAAAAAGAAGTGCCAAGAATTATTCTAGTTACTGGCTTCAGAGAGAGAGAGAGAGAGAGAGAGAGAGAGAGAGAGAGAGAGAGAGAGAGAGAGAGAGAGAGAGAGATTGTTGTTAATGTCAAGGAGGCAACTTTGAGGAGGAAGGCATTTGAGATAAACTATGCACTTTTTAAACTATGCACAATTTTTAAAATTGTGGTAAAATGCACAGAATATAAAATGTACCATGTTAGTCATTTTAAAAGTGTAGTTCAGTGGCTTTAAGTTCATTTGTAATGTTGTGTAGCAATTACCATAACCCATACAACATCCCATCTTGTAGCACTGAAATTCTATGCTAGACACACAGTAATGGGTTCTATTCTTGTCTCCTAGTTCCTGCAACTACCATTCAATGTTGGCATTGTGGTTTGTTTCTATTGCCCCTAAGTACTCCATAGGCAGAGTGGGAGGAGCTTCTGTCCTTTTGAAATTGGTTTCTTTCACAGAGCATTAGGATCTCAGGATTGATCCAGATTGTAACATATGTGAAAACTTTTTTAAAGACTAAATAATACTGCCTTGGATGCATAGACTACATTTTCCTTATGTTTCTAGCTATCAGCAGACAAGGTTTGCTTGCTTCCATGTTTTAGCTCTTGCTAACGAGGCTGCAGTAAACATGGATGTACACATATATCATTGGGATAGACTCAGAGGTTTGCATACTAGGTCATATAGCAATTCTGTCTTCAATTTTCTCAGGAAGTGTTCTGCTGCTTTCCCCATTGGCTTAGTACTATACATTCTACTCCTGCATCCTTGCCAACACTTGTTTTTTGTTTGTATGTATAACCATGGAATTCATCGGAGCCCAAGCTCAGTATGGCAGTATTAAGAAGGGTGACCTTTATGAGGGGACCATGATAAACATCTTTTCATGCACTTATAAACCTTTTATGTATCTTCTTTGGAGAAATGTCTGCTTAATGTTTGAATATCTTTTAGGTCCTTAGTTTAATAAAACGCTGTGTATTTTATCCTTTCTGTGTTACCAGAATTAGAATTATTTTTATTTATATATTTTTTGAAAGCAGCATTGTTGAGACTAGAGATATGTCTTCGTGGTGAAGTATTTGCAGTGCAAGTGTAAGAACGTTAGTTCTAATCACCAGCACCCACTTAAAAGCTTGGTGTTGTAATGCTTGTCTGTTACGCTAGCACAGGAGTGGGGGTGAGCAGAGATAGGTGGCTGCCTGGGCCTCTCTGACCCACCAGTATTGCCAAAATAGGGAGCTCAGGTTAAGTGGGGTAAAAAATAAGGTGAAGAAGCAGTTGGTGAAGACAGATTGATGTTACTTTCTACCTTCCACATTGCTCACATAGACATACCTCTCTCTCTCTCTTCTCTCTCTCTCTCTCTCTCTCTCTCTCTCTCTCTCTCTCTCTCTCCTTCTCTCTCTCTCTCTCACACACACACACACACCAACACACACACACACACACACACCACCCACACACACACACACACACACACACACACACACACACACACACACACACACACACACACACCATTGTCTGGATTTTGTTGTTGAAGTTTAGAAATTCTCTTCCTGGATATTTATCTCTTATCAGATGATGCTTTGAAACGTTTGTTTTTGTCCCCATTCTGTGATGTGTTAGTTATTGCCACACTGCTACAACAGAAGCAGTTTAAGGAAGGAAAGGTACTCAGGGTCAACAGGCCTGTACAGTCCATTCCTGCAATAGGGATTTGAGGCAGCTGGTCATGGATAGGCAGGAGGCCAAGAGATGAATGCTGGTACTCAGCTCACTTTCTCCTTTTTATTTGTGTGGCAACTCCAGCCCTCAGAATAGTGTCACCTACATTCAGGGCAGTCTTTCCATCTCATTTAACCTAATCTAGAAGATTTTTCACCAACGCCCAGAGATGTGTCTCCATGGTGATTCTAAATCTGTCACACTGACAGTCAAGATATACACGTCACCTGTTCATACTGTTAAGCTTTCTAAGTTCAGAATGTCCATGTTTTTCATTTGTCCCATCTTTGATGTCATGTTTTAGAAATAATTGTCAAATGCAATCTCATGAATGGTAGTGTATATTTTCTCCTGAATTCTATAGTTTTAGGTCTTATGTTTAGAACTCTGCTTCAGTTTATAAAGTTAACCTTTCTATGTGGTGGTAAATGGGGAGGAAGCATTTTTTTCACAGGTGAATATGCACTTTTGTTGAAAACACTGTCTTATGTCTACTGAATAATCTTGATGTCTTATCCAAAATTACTTGGCCTTTCATGTCAAGGTCTAATTCTATTCCATTAGTTTGTATCTGTCTCTATGTTGTTACTACACTATTTTGATTTCTGTAACTTTGTTAAGTCCAGAGGTAAAAATCCTCCCCCTTTGGTTTTATTTTGTCTGTGTGTTTCCTTGAGATTTCATATGAATTGATGTTGTAAAAACATCAAGGGAAATTGTATATGAGTTGCATTGATCCTGTAGGATGCTTTGTGGAGGACTGGATGGTTGTCAGTGAATATGAAGTATCTTCATTTTTTTTCTTTGATTTCATTCATTGATGTCTTATAGTTTTCATTGTACAAGTCTTTCAATTCTTTGGTTAATCACTTATCCATTTTATCCCTCTGTGCTACTAGAATTGGAGTTGTTTTTGTAGTATCTTTTTAAGACTGTCTTTGGCAGTGTAGAGATGTGCAACTGGCTTTTGTTGTTGGCTTAATTTTATTCTAATCTGAAGAGTTTCCCACATTTAAGATATTATCCGCAAACAGGTAATTTTTCTTCTTCCTTTTTAATCTGGATTCCATTTTTTTTCTGTTGTTTTGTTTTTGTTGTTGTTGGTTTTTTCTTTGTTTTGTTTTGTAATATAATTGCTCTGGTTATAATTTCCAGTTATGTGTTGAATTGAGGTGGTAAAAACGTACTTTTTCTCTGCTCATCTTCTTAAAAGTTTTCAGTCTTTCTCCATTTGAGTGTGATGTGTATACTTTTATGTGGCTTTTATGTTGATATAGATTCCTTCCATGTTTGTTGAGCATTTTTAAAATTACTAAATGTTATTGAATTTTGCAGTATTGAGTGATGTGGGTTTTGTCCTTCATTCTGTTAGTGTATGGTATATCACTACATTTTTATAAAATGAACCATCCTGGCATTCCAGATATAAATCCCACTTGTGTGTGTTGTTATTGAATTTGATTTGCTAGTTAATTTGAGGTAGTTGTTTGTATCAGTGTTCATAATAGGTGAATTGCTTTTCTTTTTTTTTTTCTTTCTTTGCCTGGTTTTGGTATCAAGGTAACATTGATCATATAAAAAAGTTTGCATTGTTCTATCCTCTTCAATTCCTTGAGAAAGTTTCAGAAGAATTGATATTAGTTCTTTAAGTTTTGGTAGAATTTTCCAGTGAAGCTGGGTTTTAGGAAGAGATATTGACCATTATTTCAATCTTTTTACTAACGATAGTCCAATTCCGTGTCTTGTTTCTTCATGAGTTTGTCTTGGCTGTTTTGTATTTCTAGAAACTTGTTCATTTTGTCTGGGTTATACTGTTTCTTGGAATATAATTTTATAGTGCTCTAATCCTTCTCACCTCTGTAGAATAAATCATTTCTGATTAGTAATTGGAATCCTCCACCCTCTCCATAGTCCATCTAGGTGTAAATCTGTGTTAATTTCTCCAAAGAACCATTTGGTTTCATTGATTCTGCTGCTGTTTTCTATTGTTGAATCTCTCCCCCCATTCCCTCCCCTTCTTCCTTCCCCTTATATTCTCTCTTTACCTCTGCTGGGAAGAGTAATGAGCAGCAAGATATGAAAAAGTTGGTGCAGAAGCCAAAGAAGACTACTTATGCAATTTTGGGGGTAGACTTAAGGGAAGGCAGTTTAGTGGAGGGATGTATTTTGATCAGCATGGGAAATTTGTCCATAAAGTTGGCCTTAATGTGTCCTTAGGCCTAGGCTAGAAGACAGTAAAGTGGCAAAGCCAATGAGCTGTTGAAATAATTTAGGGGAGATGTCAGTGATTCCACTTGAAGAGACATATTAGGTAATATAGTACCACACTCTAGAGTGGCAATTTTAAGGGGTGATATTTCTGTTGCAACAAGTTGGAAAGTATTCTCTAAAGACTGGTGAATGTGGCAGGGTGGAACATGGATTGTGTCTTACTGTCAGAGGCTTTTGAGGAAAAGGAGGAGGAGCTGCAGCTGTGAGTCCTTGAGTTCAATCCCCAGCATTGCCAAAAGAAGTCTGTTTGAAATTTAGAATTATGCACAGGCATGATGAAGTAAATGATTTCACATTATTGATACTTTGGTAATGAGTTCAGAAAAATATTGTTTTCCTTTCATCAATGTTTGTAATTGATTTAAACTGGAAAGTACAAGTGTGTATATATGTATATATACACACTTTATACACACACACACACATATATATATATAAAATTAGGAAAATGAAAATTTAAGAGTTACTAAGTTAGTTATTAGTTTAATTGAGTTATAAGAATTTAGTACTTGGAAACATTTTCTGTGTGAAGTGCTTGAAGTGCTTTAAAAATAAAATTGAATGTACTATGTTTAGAAATGTTAGTTAAAATTGTAGAGGGAGTATAATAAAGTTTGTTAATGAGGTTAAATGTTAACCAAAGTCCTTGAAAGTGATTGCTGTAATTTGCTAGATTTATGAGTAATGGAATTCATTACTTACTATTCATTCCTCATCCTTTAGGCTAAGGACAGTTTTTAAACTTCCAGCTTTACTAATTTAAACATCAACTTGCTAAAACAAAGAATACCATACCCTTGCACTCTGTGTGTGCAGCTCCTTACATGTGGATTTAGATCACCTGGTGGTTGTCATGTGATCTGTGACTCCTTAGAATGGTGAAGTTATCACTTAGTTTTATGTACATGACTAATAATGGGTGTCCGAAATTTATGATCACAGTTTTAATTTCTTTCCCATCCTTCTTCCTAGATTCTTCCCAAACCTACCTTCCTTTTTGATTAAAGCCTCAATATCCCTTTGATTTTATTTTAGCCATTACCAGGGCTACCCATTAGGTACTGTCACAAAACGGCATTTTCAGATTAGCATTATGCAAAGTATTACAACTGATGACACTACTATTTTCAAAGTTGTGGACAGGGTACCAAGAATATCCCTTGTTCCTAATGTATCAGGCTTTCTTGTCAGACTATTTTTGGATTGCCAGCTTACAAATAATGACCTGGAGATTTATTATTAATTATGAAAGCTTGGCGTTAGCTTAGACTTTTCCCCAACTAGTTCTTATAAATAAGTAACCCATATTTTTAAATCTACCTTCTACCACATGGCTTGGTTAACCCTTCTTAGTATGGCACATCCAACTTGCTCTGAGTCTGCTGGCAAAATCATGCACCTATATTCCTCCTCCTCTGCCCCTCTTTCACTGGAAATTCTACCTATCTCTGCTGCCTAACTATTGGCCATTCAGCCCTTTATTAAACCAGTCACAATGATACATCTTCACTCAGTATAAACAGATATTCTGCAACACCCAAGGCATCAAAGAGCTATTTTTGGACCTTAGTGATAGAGAGGACCACATGGAGGGTCTACCATGATAAGTGGTGTGAGGTGATGTTGGCTATATGATACAACCCCCTCTCTTATTGATTGGCCTTGTAAGAAGAAAGTTGCAGGAACAGCTCAATTTTATTCTTCTCTCCTGTATTTTATTGAATGTAACGAGAAGCCACAGGGCATGAGTGCCCACTGATGCAGTCTGTGGAGGTCAGCCTTCCAGCACTAAAGAAAGGTAGAGACTGGTTGGGGGCCTAAAATCAGAGTCCAGTAAATAAATCTCACAGTAGGCTGATCTTCCTCAGACATTCTCTAACTATGGGTCTCCAACCTGATTCCTCTTTTTTGTTTGTTTGTTGCTGTGTTCTTGTGTCCTTTTACTATGACTTTCTTCCTTTCTTTTTTTATTTTTATTTTTTATTTAATTTTTTTTTCAAGACAGGGTTTCTCTGTGTAGCTTTGTAGCCTATCCTGGCACTCTGTATAACAGCCCTGGCTCTCCTGGAACTAGCTCTCTAGACCAGGCTGGCCTCGAACTCACAGAGATCCTCTTGCCTCTGCCTCCAAGTGCTGGGATTAAAGGCGTGTGCCACCAACTGTCCTTTTACTATGAAAGAGTCTTGTTGATCCTTCCCCCTTCCCCCACTGCTTGTGGTGCCCTCTTTCTGTGTTTATTTGGTAATGGTGCCTCCAGCCACACACTGGGACACCATTGATTTGCTTAAACCACCTTATTCTGCTCCCTGGCCCCCAAGGCTTGTATCCTTCACATAATGCAGAAATGCATTAAGTCCAACTTCCAAAGTCCCCATAGTCTGTGATAGTCTCAGCACTGTTTAAAAGTTCAAAGTCTCTTCTGAGACTCAAGTAATCTCTTCATTGTAATCTCCTGTAAAATCAAAATGAAAAGCAGAGTATACACTTTCAACATAGAATGACACAGGATATACATTACTATTCCAAAAGAGAGCATCATGTAGAAATATTGGACCAAAGCAAGGCCGAAAACCAGCTGGGCAAACTCCACACTCTGTATCTTCATGTCTGTTGTCAAAATGCTCTTCAAATCTCCAGTTCTTTTCATCTCACCCTCAGCATCACTGTCTTCCGTGTTTGTACTGTTATGGCCCATTAAGCCTCACTTAAAGTGTTCATCTACTTTTCTAATATAAATCCCAAAGTTCTCATTTCTCCAAACAAAAGCATGGTCACCACAGCAATACTCCACTCCTGATTCCAACTTCTGTCTTTGTTAGGGTTTTAATGCCAACCTAGCAGTGACCACTGTGGTGACCCTTGTTTTTTTTTGTTTTTTTTTTTGTTGTTGTTGTTGTTCATGGGGATCATTTAGTCTTCTTACCCATTCTGTGAATTACCAGAATCCTTCTTTTTTTTTTTTTAAAGATTTTATTTATTTATTATGTATACAACATTCTGCTTCCATGTGTATCTGCACACCAGAAGAGGGCACCAGATCTCATAACGGATGGTTGTGAGCCACCATGTGGTTGCTGGGAATTGAACTCAGGACTTCTGGAAGAGCAGCCGGTGCTCTTAACCTCGGAGCCATCTCTCCAGCCCCAGAGTCCTTCTAATATATCACTCTTATGTTTTTTTTTTCACTCACAAGAAAAATATTTGTGATGATCCTACTTCATATTTTATTTAGTTTTAGAACTCCTTTGATAGAATGTATGCTTAGACAGCCCCCTGTAGATATGGAGAATGAGTTGATAATATTTAGCCTTTATTTTACCTGAATATCCTAATACCTTCATCAGTCTACTATAAGATTCTCTTACCATCTCTAAGGTATTTGTGCTTGTATGACTTTTAGAGAATAAAGAGCTAAAAATATCTAGAACATAAATGTAAGTCCATTTTCACTTTTTTGAGGCATGAACAGATTATTTTTTTTATTGGTATCTGGTTTTGGTAAGAAAATTTGTTGGTAGTTCATAGGTGATCTCAATTGTCTGCCTTAATCTGTGCTCAGCTTTTGTGCCTGATGTCTGATCATAGTCGAAAGTCGAAAGTGCCTCTTTAATAAAACACACCTTTAAATAACTCAGATTAATTCCAGCTTTTAAAGTGAGAAGATGTCTTGAACTACCCCTGCTGCCAGCTCAGCTGTGGATCTGAGATCTCCAGCTGTGCCCTCTCTACCTTTTTCATCACCAATAACAGACTTTGCAATCAGAATCTGTCTGGCACGTGTGTTGATGTGTGAGGCGAGATAACATCCAGCTCAATGTATTGGCTCTTCAGCACTAGACCATAGTAAACATTTGTCTTTGTCAGAAGTTAAAGTGGCAGGCACACTTTGAGGATGCACAAGGATTGCATATGCCTCTGCCCTTACCCTTTTGTCTGGATCTTCCTTGTAACTGACTTAGAGTCAAAGAGTCAATTTTATAGTCAGGACTGACTAGTTTAAAAATTGCTTTTTAGTTTTCCCTTCCTAGAGAAAGAAAAAAAAATGTGTTCTTGCATTATATTATATAATGAGCAATTTTAATTGTCCTATTTCAGCAACCAGGACTGCCTTGTTATTAGGCAGCATTAGTATTTGGTGTTATATCAGCTATTTGATCAAATGGATGAGTAAATAAACCCTAACCATGGATTATATTTAACTGTATGTTATGAAAAAATCCTGATTGGTAATAGAAATCAGTGGTTTTTTTTGTTTTGTTTAGGAAAACCCTGTTCTAAGTGAAAAAAAAAACCCTCATTTTAATAATAATAATGATACCAATTATCTATTGTACATTATGCTTTTATTTGGTAAATAATGCCTTGTATATTACTTCAGTGATCTCGAGACTTGATCTTATTTCCTAGATTGGGTGATGGCCATCAGTGAAATAACTTGTCCTGGTGGCTATGGGACCCTTCATTTCAGGGTTATCTGACATGCATTTAATCAAAGTGGTAGAGTTACTGGGGAACCCCTGCCCTGTGGTTAATTGGATGCTGGATCAGACATCAAGTTTCAAAGTTGAATTAGGGCCTTCATTCAAGTGCTCAAAATCTAGTAGGGGATGATGGCCAGCAAATGAACTTGACAGTATAGTAGGTGTTACGATAGTAAAAGAGAAAAGATGCCAGTGGAATATAGCAGATGCCATTTAAATTAGACTGAGGGTCACAGGAGTTATAAGAGGTAAGAATGTTGAGCTGAACTTTGAAAAATGTGAAAGATGGTGGGGAGTGACAGTCTCTTTAGATGACCTGGAGCCAGTAACCGAGTATGTGGTGTCCATGGGAGTTCAAGTATACAGTATGAACAACCAGTATGATTCTTTTTTAAATATATTTTATGATTTATTTTTTGTTTTGTGTGCATTAGTGTTTTGCCTGCATGTATTTGTGTGACAGTGTCAGATCTTAAGAGTTACAGACACTTGAGCTGCCATGTGGGTGCTGGGAATTGAACCCAGGTCCTCTGGAAGAACAGTCAGTGCTCTTAACCGCTGTGCCATGTTTCTAGCCCCATGAAGTATTATTCTTGTCAGGTCTTTTTTATGCGTCAAATCCTGTTTTAGATGATTTACAGACATATCATGGAACTAGAAATGATAGCCAAGGCCAAATCAAAAAGATTGTTATAAAGAATTTGAATATTACCCTTATGAATGCAGGTGGCCTCAAGAATATTTGAAGTCCGGAAAGGGTTTTGTGTTTAGAGAGATCACAGCCTTTTGGAGATGGAAGTGGGTAATGTTTGAGGTGATGATATCAGGGGATACCGTACTTTGTCCTGAGGACAGTGGGAGTGTGAGTGGCAGAGGTGGATGGCAGAGGTGGACAGACAGATCTATAGGAATTGATGGCCCATGGAATATGTGGGAATGAGCTTCATTTTTTATGGAGCCCAAAGACTTAAGCAAGAGAATAGATTATTCCTGTTAAGAACTACACATTTAAAAAAAAATTAGTTTAATTCATTTTCTTCTTGGGTGTTGCAAGCCTCTTGGTCTGAAGTGCCATGGCACTAAGAGGATAATGAACGTACTTTGTTCAAAGAGTTCCTTCCTAAGGAGCTTTGGGTGACACTTCAGTCCATCTGAAGGACAAAAACCCAGGGAGCCCATTCTCTTTAAATGTTTCCATGACCTGACTTGTTCCAAATACATAAAATAGAGAATGATGCCCCTGGTAAGTAATGTTTAAAGTGGTTTTGTGTTTTTAAGATCTACTTTCTGTTGAGAAACATTCTGTTCACATAATGAGGTTTATATAAAATGTATTAGTGTTTCACTCTTAACTAAATTTGTATTTCTTTATTCATTAGGGAAAAAGTAGTATATGTTCTAAAACTGAAATAGGTGAAGCCCTGATTGGGAGATGTTTGTGACAGCATCTATATAAAGCATGAGTTCTATTACAGATAGCCATGTGTAGGGATTTCATTGCTGTTTTTATTAAATAATTCTGTCATTATAAAAGTTTATACTTAAAAATTAGATTTCCTGTCAAACTATTACAAGATAAAAATCCTATATTAAAAATAAGAAACACATGTATTTCCAACTTAGCTTTCTTTTTGAATCTCTTAGTTTCTTTCTTTTTGACTTTAATTCCTCTGATCTGTAAATAGTGTGACAGATCTACAATTCTGCATAGCCAGGAATATATGAGAATCTTGAATTGGTCTCTTTAAATCTAGTTGTCCCATACATGCCCTAACTTTTAAAACTCACTTTTGGTTAATCTTGAAACACCCGTATCAGGCTGGTGAATACTCCTGATCAAGGATGACGGATGTGCAGACTGGGAGCCACGTGGGCCCCTGGTCTGCTGCCTCTGCGTGGCGGCACTCTCTTCCATTCAGAGGCTCAGATGTCTGCCCCTCTGCAAAGCCGTGAGGCCAATGTCTATAGCTACTAAGCATGAAATCCCCTGCTTCTGTTTGTTTCTTTTGTTGCCACGAGTTAATAGGGACAGAGACAGGAGACAGCCCAGAACAAAGCAGAAATAATGGAGTATTTCACCCCAAAAAAGGAATGTGGATTGAGAAATACAAAGGGTACTGCAAAGACAGACTTAGTGTCCCGAGGCAGTGTGATGTATTGGCCAGAAGCCCCAGCCCTGGGACAATTCCGGACCAGGGCCTTCATCTGTGAGCTCCCAGCCTACATGGCCTGAAGGTTTGACCCATCTTCTATGAAAACAGCTTATTGTTTTTCTCACTAGGCTTTTAAAGGGCAGTGGGATTTTTCACCTCAAAAGGTGGATTGCTTTTGATGCAATGCAGGGAAGTCTCCCAAGCTGTCTGGTGGTCAAGGGCGACAGTATTCTGTCTGCCTGCTTAGTATTTTTGCTGCATTTGGTGCCATTTTGATCTTGCACTCTTCTCACTTGTTTGCAGGCACTCAGAGGCTTCCAAGATTGTGGGACGTGTTTGACATTCATTTCTCTCCTCACAAATAGAGACTGGCTGAAAGAATGCACATTCCTCTTCGATCATTGCCTTTGCAATGCATTTCTGTGAGACCTGAGTTTTTCATGCATCTCTTTCCCATATCACTCCCTCAATCACCTTCATTTGTCTTTCTTATTAGCTTACTTTATCAAAGCAAAATTTATAAGCATATATATTTTAAGGGCAGTAACGGGAAGACTGTTCCGTTGTTGTCTGTTCCACTATCCAACAGACACATTTCTCTTTGTAGAATCAGAAGTATGTGTCCAGCATGAGCTTCTCTTTCCAAGGACAAAAAGGGCTTAAAGGAAAGAAACAAGCTGACCAAACCTCTCTCCTCCTTCTCTGTTCCCTAATTAGAGGGTTAGTGGAGCAAGCACAGGAAGAGATGGATGGAGATAGGGCGCATCACATAGTATCACTGCTCCTTGCCTGGAATGGAAGGCACATGAGCAGTAAAGGGGACAATGCAGGGGAAGAAAGAATGTAAGTTGTGTCTCATCTCCAGAGCTCTCCGACTTCTTCAAAACAACTGAAACATCCCATTATATGTTCTGGTCCTAGGCTCTGGATGTAGCAGTTCCTGAGGACGCCAGGGCATGAGCCAGGATTGTAGAGGAGCTAAACAGCCCCTGCCCTGCCACTTAGTAGCACCCTGGTACTTCATCTTCCCTGGGTCACCCTTGAGAGAGTGACCTTAAGTTGCTCCTCCACAACGCACTCTAAGATGTGAGAGACCTAGATTTCCAGACACCCCCGGTTCTGTAGCAACTCTGGAATCTGAACCCTGTTCCTGGGAGATAAGTCACCTCACTTCTTTGAGCCCCAGTTTTCTGGTCTTAAAATCATTGAATTAATTCACACAAATCACTTATATTTGTGTGTTCAATAGTATTAACTGCCTAGTTTCTCTCTCTCTCTCTCTCTCTCTCTCTCTCTCTCTCTCTCTCTCTCTCTCTCTCTCTCTCTTTCTACTTATGTGGGTATCCAGTCATCCTGATCCTAATGTCTCTCTTCTGCAGAACTTAAGTGGTTCAGACACATCCTGCCACACATTTGGCATTGATTTGTATCTTGTATTGGGTTACATTTTCAAAAGACAGACTCGTATTTGATTATTGTGGGCACTTCTGAAGCCCCAAGTTCAATCTCCAGGGCTGCAAATAAAATGAAGGGGAAAAAAAACCAAATAAAACAATAAAGACAACAGTTTTAGAAATTAATGTCCCTCCACAGACAGAAGGCATGCACGTGGTGCACAGGCATGTTTGTAAAATATTTAAATAATTTTTAAAAAGAAAAAACTTTAGAAATAATATCCACCTGCTTCTTTCTGATTTTGAAGACAGGCTGCATGAGACATAGAAGTGAGTTTTCTCTTGTTATAAGGTACAGCCTTGACTCAAAGCAGTTTCACGAATCAATCGAGCATTTCTTGGGTGCTGTTTTCAGCTTCACCCATATGCACATGCGTTCATGCGTGCATGTGCCTCTGTGTGTGTGTGTGTGTGTGTGTGTGTGTGTGTGTGTGTGTGTGTGTGTGTGTGTGTGTGTCTGTTACAGAAGTTATTAGATTTGCTTTTGGTCTGGTATGGCCCATACTTAAATAGGGAAGAAACTGTGGTTTGGGCAGTGTCTGTGTGTCTGGGGGAAGACCTGAAGCTGACTGAAGAAAAATTTCCAGCAACTATAGAGCTTCAATCAAATTGGAATCGTGCTCCGAATAAAATCTTGTATTCATGGTGAAAACAGAGCATTGATTGAAACAAATGCCATGTCCCACAAGGCTGGGAATTTCATGCCACAGGAATGGTAGGAAATCCTGGCAGTGCATGGGGCTAATGCCAGGGCAGGAGGCTTTCCAGCAAGCCTCTCACCCAGAAATATGTGGTGGCAGGACAATTCTCTTGCTGTTTTGATGCCTGGCCACCCTCAGAAATCTTTTAGAACTAGTAATGAGACCAAAAATGGATATGTCCTGGGTTTGAGTGAATATTTTTATCAGCTGGTAAATGCAGTTTTACCTGTAGTGCTGGCAGTGTACATAGCACCGAGGAACGGGGGAGGGGGTGGAAGAAGTCCCTCTGAGCAGTACTTCCAGTAGGGGCACACCAAGTAGACAGAGATGGGCAGGACTTTCCACCTGGTGGACAAGATCATAGTAATAAGAAGGCCAAGTGTTCACACTGTTTGAGGGACTAGTGTGTGATTTGAAGGATAGCCAGTGTCTTCAAGTGCCAGTGAAATGCATAGCTAAATTCTGAATTAGTACTTTGCAGTGCTGGTTTGTAATGTAGAGATTCAGCAAGTACCTACTGTCTTCATAGCACTGGCACATCTGCCAAATGTCTAACACTGTCCCCAACATAAATGGACAAAGCTTACGACCTTTACTATCTTGCTATAGGGCCAGCTACCAGACTACAATCCAAGCCCTGAGTTTTTCCCTTACAATTTTACTTGTTCTTGATTAATTTATTCTTGATACACATAGTCTCCTTCCTCCTTTCAAAAAGGAACAAGCAATAACCAATCCTATGGGAAAAAGGCTGAAATAGTCTAAGCAAGGGAGACGGTGATGGTGTTAGCCGCCAGAGTGTGATTATAATTCAGACTGCTCTGTTCTTTGTTTCCTGCTTCATGGGGCCTTGGATTTTGTGTGCAGAACTTGGGTTGAGCTAGGGTGGGGATGAGAATATGAGGCGGCTGCTCTGAGCTTACAGAAGGGGCTCCAGGCTGGGCTGTGTGTCGGGCTGCCAGACCCTTGCCCAAGGAAGCTAACTAGCAGCCAAGATACCTTAGGAAAATGAGCATCACGATGAACAGTTATTTGTCCGTCTGGCACCTTTCTTAGGAGCTTAAAGCATTGAACTCATGCCTCCTAACATCCTCCTGAAGAAAGGAAGTGGCAGATAGTGTTAAATGTTACTGGTTAATCATGGGGAAGCTGAAGCATGGATAGGTTTATGGGGCTTGAGCAGAGTCACACAATGCCTCAGTGTCTGGCCTGGGAATGAAGCCCGAGTTTGCCGCTCGCTGTCAGGACTGCCGACAGCATTGTGTCTCGCATTGTAGGGCAGTGAAAGGGGCTTACCCTTAACAATGCCAGAACTGCTGTAGGAGACAAACACAATGAACTTTGGTACAGTATAGTCTAGAGGCCAGAGTGAGTAATTTTAAGTAAATTGACTATAAGATGCAAAGCTTCATTAGGTTTTAAAACAAGAAACAAATGACAACTCTGTGCAGTTTTGGGAGCTGACTTAAAAAGCATGAACATTCCTCCCAGATTTGAAATGGCACATACTTAAAAGTTCTGTTTTGTTGGCTCAAAATATAACACTTTCTCTGTTAACCATGACATTTATTTTCAATACATATGTATTCCTAGGGCTCTGGGATTTGTTTTAAATATTTCTTGTAAGAACTGCCAGTCTAGCCTTTCCTTACTAAAATGCTGTATTTCCCCAGGCTGAGTTTGGGGAGGGATGAAGCTTTTTTTTTTTTTTTCTTTTTTCTTTTTTTTTTTTTTTAATTTGGATGAAGTTTGGGTTCCATCAGAACACTTGGGACTATAGAGCTGGGGATTTGGGACAGGGATGAGGGTGTGCACAGGGCATTGTCATGTTGGGCGACATTGCAGGCTGTGTGAGTAGAGCCATGGGAATGAAGCTGACACTACTTGGAAGAACGCAAGAGAAAAAAAGAGGCAGAATAACATTGTCTTTTATGTCAGAGTGTCTGAGGTTTCCTGACATGAATTAAAAGGTGATGCAGATACTGGTGGGCTTGGGTATAAAGTTGCTGTGTTCTGGATTTTAAAGAGAGCATGAAGATGAAATTTATAACTTTGGGACAATGTATGTAGAATGATATTGGCTAATGAATAATTTAAGCAAGGTTATATAACAGTTGCTCACATTTTGCTTTTTAAATTACATTTATTTATTTGTAAGGGTAGGTATGCATGTCACAGCATATATATAAAGGTCAGAAGATAACTGGTGGAAAGCAGTTCTCTCTACCACGTGGGTTCCAGAGAATGAACTGAGGTCATTACATTTGGTGGTGAGCACCTTTTTCAGTCAACCATTCCTATAGCCTCACATGTTTCACTATGTATGTAATATTTGTGGTAATTTGGTCCAGTAGTAGGCACTGTCCTCTAGGAGTTAGTCCTTCGGAACTACAGAAGAGGAGCTGAGTGAGTCAGGGGCCAGCTTCTAGAGCAGAAATGGAGTCCTTCCTTGTTTCCCCAAGCAAAGACCCAACAGTCTGTTGTAGCTAAACATAGAAGACCCCTCTTAATGTACACAGCTGCTACCTTCAAGGAAATATATATGCCCATGGGGAGATGTGTTTGTAGGAAAGACTCATCAGAAGTCTAAGGGGCCTGTTTCTTTGTGGACAAAGAAGAGTTGCAGACAGTGTGAGCCAGTCTTCATGTGAGTCCAGAAAGTGATGTGTTGGCATGTAGATGGCTGTTTACTGTTGTGTTTGTTAATCTTGTAGGAAAAGGAATAATAGAACTAAAGTCAGGCCAAAGAAGAATGACTAAGATGAAGGGGTAGGAGGGGTAACCATAGGAAGGCAGACTGAAATAATTAGAACTCCTCAGACTTGAAAAGAAGAGAGGAAATATGATTACAGTTTAATAAATCTGTGTAGAATATGGATCATAAAATTGTTTACCAGAAGTCAGCAAAAAACCTCTGAAAAAACTGGGGGAAATGAACTTGGGGTAAAAGGAATCTTTAGTGTACTGAGAAAGTAGATCTTGCCCATCAAAACTGGTCTTTAAGAACTTGGGTAACTTCTGATGTTCAAGTGTAAAAGTCAAGGGTTTCTCTTATTTTGACGCTGTTCTTTTTAAACATAGGCGGCCCAGCAAGCATAGATCAAACATCCTATTAGCCTTTGTGCTTTCTTTTCTCTTTTTTAGGTGAAACCTAAATGTCATTCATTCTCCATCCAACAGTGATTTATTGAGGGTAGCTTCTTTGCCTTATCCACTGCCAAGCACTGGGGATAGGAGACAAAATTGGACACACGTGGTTCCCACAGTCTGGTGGTGAATAAGAAACCATAATTGTCTGTATGATGAATTCGCAAACATGCTGTGAGAGCTTGACATTAGTTGCTAATGCAGTCTCAGATCAGAGCCGACTGCTCTGAGGAAATAGTGGTTAAGCTGAAACCAAAGAGCTGATGAGTCGGCGAAGCCAGCAGTATGGAAGAGAGGGAACAGCATAGGGGAATGCCTCAAGTGACAGATGTTCAGCAAGGCTAGGAAACAGTGGTGGAAACAAGGCTGTCAGTGTTGGCTGGAACTTGTCTGGATGCCCTTATAGTACATGATGAAGAGTTTATGCCCACGAGTTGGGGAAGTCACTGAGGAAGATTAAGGCTATAGAATGGCTTTTGTTTTTATGAACAGTCTGTGGCTAACAGGAGGCAAGAATAAATATTCCTGGAAGCATTGAGAGAGTGTTGGTGTCCAGGTGACTACAGCCCAAGGCGAGAGAAGCCAATAGACTCCAGAGCTGTTTCAGAGGTCATATGGACTAGACTTGTTGAGGTGTTAGAAATGAGGGAGAGGAGTAATCAGGCTTGACTATGAGATCATAAAAGCCAAGTTGGACTCAGATTTTATCTGAATGAGAGGAATCAACACAAAGGTTTTCATAGGTCTTTTCCTCTATGGGTTCAGACAGTAAAATGGGAGAAGTCTCCCTCCTTCCTTCCCTCTTTCCCTTCCTCCCTCCCTCCAAACTTTCACTTCTAGTCTCTTGTATGAATTAATGTTCATATCAAACAAATATTGGGAATACTTCAGACTCTGGAGAGCTGGTTCATAGTCAGGATCTTAAATGAATCTAAGGTAAATTGAAGTATCAAGCACTTTGTGAATGACAGTCTGTCAGTCAGATCTCTTTGTCTTTACTCATGAAGATTACGAATGTGTGTGGTTCAGAAACCATATTACAGTTCATAGAACTGAGGTCAGTTATCCTGGACACAAATGAAGACCAAGGAAGGCAGAGCTGTAACATGAATTCTTTAGTGATGTAAGGTGACTTTTCTTTTGAGCTGACATCAGAATAGTAAGACTAAGAGCTCAGGGGTACATCGTTAACTCTGCATATGCAAAGCCCTGAGTTCAATGCCCAGCAGCCTCTGACCCAAATAGAAGTTCTAGAACTGAAGCAGAGTCTTAGGGCTCTTAACTCAGCCTCACTGGTTAGTGTTTTTCCACATTTGATTTATTGAACTCCCCGCCAGATGGAGGTGGAGGGAGTAAGAGACTTAGACTGTTTCTGAGCCAGTTAATTGCAGATTTCAAGACCCTTCACCTCCAAGTACTGAAGCATGTTTCCGCAGAACAACGACTTTCCCTTACATAATGACAGCACAGTTATTTAATTCAGGAAATTTAACCTTATGCAACACTGTTATCTAATATGCAGTCTATATTCAGTCCTCACTATTGTCCCAATAATGTCATTTATGGCACTTTCTTCCTCCCAATTCAGGATCTAATCTAAGACGTGTTGCAATTCATATTATGTCTTCTGATTCTTCGCCAGAAGCGGCTCCTTAGTCCCTGACTTTTGACACAGTGGTATTTTAGAAAACATACTAGGTATGGTGCAGGATGCTTCTGAGATTGACTTTATGTAGTTTCCTCTTGGGTAGGTTAAAGTGATGGCACTAAGGGGATGCTGTTAGAACCCTTTGCCCAGTGCTTCTGCCATAGCTAGCAGGGTGGTAGCACAAACATGTTTCATGGCTGCTGACAGGAGTGTTGATTACTTTGCCAAAGTGCTATGGCCCAGGTGTCTCTACCTGAAGATACTGTATTCCTACTTAAAATTGATGGGGTATTTAGTTGCACCTTACTATTTTTATAGTTGTTTTAAATATCACTAAGGTTTGCCTCCATATTTCTCTCTCTCTGCAGTGTTTTCGAGCACTTTGCTGCAAGGGACCACCGCCTGCGCGCCCTGAATATGATTTGGTTTGCATAGGTCTCACAGGCTCTGGGAAGAGCAGCCTGTTGTCCAAGCTCTGCAGCGAAAGCCCGGACAACGTTGTGTCAACCACAGGTAGGTATTATATTAAGTGTCTCTATTTCCTCCTTGCCTCCCAGTCTTGCCAGTGTCCTACACACTTACTGTGGCCTCTACCGGCTCATTCAGTTTGTAACATAGTACTTCAGTAGTATGTTTATTTCAAGTTGAAATACTCGTCTCTTTTTTTGGAAAAAAAAATTTATCATGAAGTAGCTATATCCTGTATCACTTGTTCTGTTCTTTTCAGTCACAACAGAACAAATCAAGCTTGTCCCGACCTACAGGACATCAACCTGGGGCAAGAGAGTCAAGGATAGGGAATGGGGACAAGAGACGCAGAAAGAACGACCACAAGACAGGATTCTGATCAAGTGGCAAACTTTACTTTTCTCAGGCTAGCTTATATAGCCGGCAGAGCAGGATATGGGGAGGGGTAGAATGGGTTGTTTGTGAGCCAGGTGTTAGTGTAGGCAGGATATTAGGAAGCCACAAAGAGGATGTTTGGCAGGGTAAAGAGTTTATGAGTCCAGGAAGGGTTGCCTAGGTGACTGAGCCTGTGGGTGGAGGACTGGGTCAAGTTGTTTCTTTTCTTGAGCTGAGGTTCTAAGGAGCTGCTATATAAAGGTTAACTATGTGGCCTGCCAAGCATGGCCTAGGATCTCATGCCAAGCCCTGAGATTTGATTCCCAACACAAGCTCACAAAAATGCTAATGTAAACTAATCCCAGAGTCTGGGGAATTCTTGTCCTGTAACACAGTGGATTCTCCTGAGTGCCACTGAGTGCTGTCCTCCCTTGCAGTGTCACTCCAGCTGACTATGTTGCTCATATGCTCCCTCAACAGCACTAGTAATGTACACTGAACTTCCTCATCTCACCACTTGTCACCTGAAGGATAGACAGTTTGGGGGACCATTGGTCTTTGCTTTGTATCATGTTTTCTGAGTTGAAAAAAAATTCTTTTGAGATTTATTTTTATTTTATGTGTCATATTTGTCTGCATATATATCTGTGCCAGAAGAGGGCATCAGGTCTCCTGGAACTGGAGTTAGAGGTGTTTGTTAGCAGTCATGTAGGTTCTGGGAATCTAACCCATGTCCTCTGGAAGAGCAGTCACCAATCTTAACTGCTAAGCCCTCTTTCCAGCTCCAAGTAGAGTGGGTTTTTATTTGTTTGTTTGTTTGTTTGTTTTTTAAAACAGGAGCTATTTTGCCCCATGTAGAGGGTGTGAACACTGGCAATATCTGAAGACATTTTGGCTATCATAGCTAGGTGAGGATGCTTCTGGCTTATATAATAACCATTATAGTGATGGCAGTAAATACTCTGTGGGTTGCAAGACAGTTCCCACAGCAAGGGGTTACCTAACCCCAAATGCCATCATCAACAGGTTGAGAAGCCCTACCTAGGCCATCAGCACTCCCTAACTCTTCCTCTGCTGCCAATGAGATGAAAAGATGAGTCTGCATTCAATACAATAATGGAAGAATGGTTGTAGGTGAGGAAAAGAGCAACTAAGGTAGCATTGCTCATCAGGAAAAAGCAAGGCAAGATGTTTTTTGGGGAAGATAAAAATGTAGCTCTTTCTGCCCAATTTTTGGACACTTGCCATTATATACTAGAGTGACAGTGACTGGACAGTAGTCTGGCTGGGCATGTAGTCCACTGATCAAAAAGGCAATTAAATTCCCATCTAGGATTTTTTTTTTTAAAGGCATTATCAGTGTTCCCTGATGCTAGGCAGAGGTGGGATGTATCGTAAAGTTTTCCCCATTGGATTTGAAGCTGATAAGTAAGCCAAACTAGTAAGCAGGGTCAAGAGATTAGGGTAGGAGAAGAAAGAGAAGTAATAGTTATGTGAACTTAGCAGTGTACACCAGGGGAGGGCCTCCTAAAACGATGTTTCTGCATGGCTATCTATGTTTCATGGCATGCCAGGTGACAAATAATAAGAGAGAGACTGATTCTTGACAAACTTTTTGCACCAAACAATTTGCACCAAATTCAGAAATGTTAGCTTTTCTCTGTAGCGTAGAGAGACATTGGGCAAGGAGACAACACACTCAGATGTCCATCTGAGAACGATGAGGCTGGTCATGATTCGGGGAGTGAACTGTGAGGAGCACTGCTGGAGAAGGATGAGGCTGGTCATGATTCAGGGTGTGAACTGTGAGAGCACTGCTGGAGAAGGATGAGGCTGGTCATGATTCA
Source organism: Cricetulus griseus (assembly GCF_003668045.3). NCBI lineage: Eukaryota > Metazoa > Chordata > Mammalia > Rodentia > Cricetidae > Cricetulus > Cricetulus griseus. The sequence goes on from NC_048595.1 coordinate 331,738,357, forward strand.
GGGTGTGAACTGTGAGGAGCACTGCTGGAGAAGGATGAGGCTGGTCATGATTCAGGGTGTGAACTGTGAGGAGCACTGCTGGAGAAGGATGAGGCTGGCCATGATTCGGGGTGTGAACTGTGAGGAGCACTTCTGGAGAAGGATGAGGCTGGTCATGATTCAGGGTGTGAACTGTGAGGAGCACTGCTGGAGAAGGATGAGGCTGGTCATGATTCAGGGTGTGAACTGTGAGGAGCACTGCTGGAGAAGGATGAGGCTGGCCATGATTCAGGGTGTGAACTGTGAGGAGCACTGCTGGAGAAGGATGAGGCTGGTCATGATTCAGGGTGTGAACTGTGAGGAGCACTGCTGGAGAAGGATGAGGCTGGCCATGATTCAGGGTGTGAACTGTGAGGAGCACTGCTGGAGAAGGATGAGGCTGGCCATGATTCAGGGTGTGAACTGTGAGGAGCACTGCTGGAGAAGGATGAGGCTGGTCATGATTCAGGGTGTGAACTGTGAGGAGCACTGCTGGAGAAGGATGAGGCTGGTCATGATTCAGGGTGTGAACTGTGAGGAGCACTGCTGGAGAAGGATGAGGCTGGCCATGATTCAGGGGAGTGAACTGTGAGGAGCACTGCTGGAGAAGGATGAGGCTGGTCATGATTCGGGGTGTGAACTGTGAGGAGCACTGCTGGAGAAGGATGAGGCTGGCCATGATTCAGGGTGTGAACTGTGAGGAGCACTGCTGGAGAAGGATGAGGCTGGTCATGATTCAGGGTGTGAACTGTGAGAGCACTGCTGGAGAAGGATGAGGCTGGTCATGATTCAGGGTGTGAACTGTGAGGAGCACTGCTGGAGAAGGATGAGGCTGGCCATGATTCAGGGTGTGAACTGTGAGGAGCACTGCTGGAGAAGGATGAGGCTGGCCATGATTCAGGGTGTGAACTGTGAGGAGCACTGCTGGAGAAGGATGAGGCTGGCCATGATTCAGGGTGTGAACTGTGAGGAGCACTGCTGGAGAAGGATGAGGCTGGTCATGATTCAGGGTGTGAACTGTGAGGAGCACTGCTGGAGAAGGATGAGGCTGGCCATGATTCAGGGTGTGAACTGTGAGGAGCACTGCTGGAGAAGGATGAGGCTGGTCATGATTCAGGGTGTGAACTGTGAGGAGCACTGCTGGAGGCAGAGGCAGTAGATGATGATGATCATGGCACACTTGAGGTGATGAAGGCCTTAGGTGAGGCAAACAAAGAAAAAATGAAGAGTAGAGAGTGACTAGAACAGTGATTGAGGGAATTGGCAGGGCTTGGTCATCTGTTGGCTTTGGAAGAGGAAAAAGAGCCAACAATGACTCAGTTCCTGGCTTAGCTGATGGGTGGATGATGAAATCATAAACCAAGGTTTCTTAAGTAGGAAAAATATTGGTGATCAGGGAACTTCACATCAGTTCAGCTCAGGTTTAGTGAAAACTAAGTTAGAAAAATAAGTGCAGATTTCAAGACCTTTTTAGATCTTAGAATTGTAGATTCAAAAGACAATGGATCTTAAAGAAATACATATGTATATATGCCTAATAAAGGGTGGGTGAGAGAGGTATCAGGAGTAATTAGTGGTGAATTTGCAGAGATTGAGCATGGTTTTGGTTTACAGCCACTTTCCCCAGGACTCCTGAGGGGCTTCCTCCTTACCACCCCCCCACCCCCCTGACAGCTCTGTAGTCCTTCAGTCAGTGCCCATCAACTGCTTCATCCACATGCCTGCCTCACCTCTCAGCTCTTCCTAAGCTACCAAGGGTAGACAGCACATCTTACTTGATACTATATAAACAGAGGTAGGCGCAAAGCTTGTATATAGATGTAGACATTTGTTGAATGAATAAGCTAGTGACAATAGATTTAGTCTACATAGAGTGTTTACCTAAACTACCTTCTGTGAGACTTATATTTATTGATAGGTAAGAATCATTTCCTTCCTTCCTTCCTTCCTTCCTTCCTTCCTTCCTTCCTTCCTTCCTTCCTTCCTTCCTTCCTTCCTTCCAAAGTTGAAATCTTTTGAGTAATGTGTTATGAAGTTATATAAACACCATTAGCTTTGTAATTCCTTTCAAGCAAAGTAACTTCCAAAGTAAGTGTAAGAGCAACAAAATGTATCATTTTCTTCACTTATCAGTCATCATCTAGCACTATTTCTGGAAGAGAAGTTTTGAATTACAATGTAAAAGTTATCTGCAAATAATTTTGTAATTTATTTGTAAATTTTAACATGTCCTATATTTGTTTTCATTAAATTATTAAGTAATTTATATTTTCCTTCTACTGGAACCAATCATAACATTTGTGCTAGCTGATTTTCTGATGAATTAGATAGTAAGTTGGCTAATGTTTTGGATATCAAAATTCTGTTAAGTTGCAGCTATCTTGAGCTTGGCACAGTGCCTTTTTGGAGGCCTCTTTGGAGGCTCTTGCCATCAAGAAGTTTATATTGGGTTTGGAAGATAAGTTTTCAAGTGGTAAAATGGTTCACACTTGACTGTTGATGTATGTCAGGTCCTGTACTAAGATACTGTGATGTATGTCATACTTGATGGTATAGGCATGAAAATTACATGTGATTTTTAGCTTGGGAGATCAAAGAAGGCTTCTGAGTGAACATTATATTTGAAAAGTGCCTCACTTGATGGTTAGGATTCTAAGCCATGACTAATGGGACAAGGATATTTGGGATCTAAAACAGATGATTCAGAGAAAATCTTTGTTACTGGTCAAGGTTCATGGTACAAGGATGTAAGAAGTGCTGGAGTTTGGGCTAGAGAATGTTGGGCACCTGTAATATGAAGAGATGAACCAACAGACACAATAATTTGGTGATAATGAGTTAGGAGCACATGTGTTCAATACTGTAAAGTGGCAGTCATATTGGGTGATGGAACAAGAAAATTCAATAATGACTAAAGTTTCTATCTTGATGTTTGGGGAAAATTGTAGAAAGAAGTAGAAAAACCATGACAGGCAGTTTTCAAGTAAAAGTTTCCAGTTTTCAAGAAAAATGGAAAGGTTGGCTTGGTATATTCCATTTTTTTTTTGTTGTTAGTGGGACATCTAGTAATGTTTGAAACACTGGTTAGGAGTTTCAAGTGACAAGTACGGATTTGGGAGACTCCTGAGACATGGCTTTGAAAGATGTAGTCTGGAAATAATGAGTAGAAGGAAGGGGCCTAAGCACTAGCTGCATTTCCATCATCCATTTTATTGAGTCTGCCACCTAGTTATGCAGTAACACTGTGCCAGTTAACAAGTCAAACACCCCCATCCTTGAGAACTTATTTTCTTGTGTCTTGGTTTTTAAACAAGAATCTTTTTTTTTTTTTTTTTTTTTTTTTTGAGACAGCGTTTCTCTGTGTAGCTTTTGAGCCTGTCCTGGAACTTACTCTGAAGACCAGCCTGACCTTGAACTGGCAGAGATCAGCCCTACTCTGCCTCCCCAGTATTGGGATTAAAGGCATGTGCCATCACCACCTGGTCCCCTCTTTTTAAAGATTTATTTATTTATTTTCTGAATATGTATAACCTTATTTCAGAAGAGGGCATCAGATCCCACTATAGATGGTTATGGTCCACCATGTGATTGCTGAGAACTGAACTCAGGTCCTCTGGAAGAGCAGCTAGTGCTCTTAAGCACCGAGCCATCTCCCCAGCTCCCTTGTTAAAGAATCTTAATCCAGGCATTTCTATATAATATCATATAAGTCACTTACAACCAAGAAGTCAAAAAATCAAAAGTCAAGTCGGACATCTGAAAAAAGGGTCCTTGGTCATGGTAGTAATATGATAAATAATGATAGTGATAGCACAGTTTTAGTAGATTATTAGGATAGATGCCAGCCAGAGGACAAGGAAGTGGTATGTGAGAAATGGTAATGAGGTATACAGACTAATCATTGGTAGCAATATGATAATGATAGTGATTGAACAGTTTTAGTAGATTATTAGGATAGCTACCACCCAGAACACAAGGAAGTAGTATGTGTGAAATGGTAATGAGTTATACAAACTAATCATTACTACTTGGTTCTTTGTAAGATTACATAGAAACTATTTTAGGAAGTAGTATGTGTGAAATGGTAATGAGTTATACAGACTAATAATTACTATTTGGTTCTTTGTAAGATTACATAGAAACTATTTTTTTCAGGATAGAAAAACAAAGAGAAGGTGTTATGGACATTTGTTTCAAAATGGGCTGGTCTTGTGAGTATTCTTAGAGATATCTATAGGCATCACCCTCTGAGAATAAAGAAAAGTGTGAGGGGTTCAAGGAAGGATAGAAAGAACATGAATGATTAAAGTTTTCTGATTCTCATCCAGATATAATAATCAGAACTGATTTAACCTCCTAAAACAAATTAAAAATAGTTACCCCATGAGAATACTGGGGGGAAAAAACTTAAAAGAACAAAACAGACAAAACTGTTTTCATAGAAAGTATCAGGCAGATTACCCAGTCAGGAAGCAAGCAGAAGAGCAATGAAAAGGGGAACAAGAATAGAAGGAACAAACTGGGCATAAGTAGCAAGGTGATATACTCAACCATCACCAGCAACAATTAAATGTAAATGACCTAAACTTCTCAATTAAGGCTGAATGGCTATGACCAACTTAAAAAAAAAAATGAAAGATTCAACTGAGTATTGACTTTAGGGAACAAATCTTAAATATAAATACAAAGAGCTTAAAGTAAACAAATAGAAAAATATAGAAGCCCAATAGTATAAAACAAAAAATTGGGACCATTATATCAATGTCAGGCAGTGTAAACTTCAGAGCAAAGAGTAATGCAGAGAACAACCAAGTTTATTTCATAGTGATGAGGGATCATTTTAATCAAGAAAACTGAGGAGTTATGTACCTAACACTAGATCTTCAAAATGCACAAAACAAAAAATGATAGAATATCAGAGTGAAGTAAACAAATGCACAGTTAAAATGAGAAATTTCTCTTTCACCAATTGATAGTTATGGGCTGGTAATCAGCCTGGATACAATAGACTTGAACAACACTGTCCCCCAACATGATGTATGTGGTTAACTTTTACATATCTCTCCAGCTAACCACAGAAGACATCCATTTTTCCCAAATGCCTTTGAACATGTACTAAATTAAATAATTATCTACTATAATGCAGAAAACAAGTGTCAGTTAGTTTAGATCAACTTCAGTGATAAGAAATATATTTTTCAGACTATAATGAGAATAATCCAGCCCTTAAACATTGTTTTCTGCAAAGTTCATGCTGGAGAACCACAAAATGGATTTGACTGAGGAACCCCTCCCCCCAGAATATTACACATGCAAAAATCTTTATAGTGTTTTAAGTAAGTTTACGTGGTCCACAGACTATGGGTTGGAATTCATTAACAAAAACATCATCAGGAGACAGTTTCCAAATATTTGAAAACTAGCTTGTTTCTAGCTCACCTCTAGAGTAAGAACTCAAAAGAGCAACTCATCTTGCACCAAATGACAACTTATCAGAATTTGTGATATTCCTCTTTTTGTATTTTTTTCTCTTTTTGTATTTTTAAATTTAATTTTTTTTATTTTATATCTCCACCACAGTTTCCCCTTTCTCCTCTCTTCCCATCCCCCCCCAAGCAGAATTTTGGGTGAAATTTATAAAAATGAGTACTAGTATTAGAAAAGAAGGAACTCGGGGCTGGAGAGATGGCTCAGAGGTTAAGAAAACTTGTTATTGCAGGGAACCTGGGTTCATTTCCCAGCGGTACCTTACAACCAGTCATATCTCCAGTTCTAGGAATTCCACCATCCTCTACTAACACCAGGCATGCATGTGGTACACAAACAGACTTACACTCAAAAAACTCATACACGTAAATAAATATTGAAGGAAGAAAGGAAGGAAAGAAGGAAGGGACACGTCAATAGTCTTAGCTTCTTCAAAGAGAAAGAAAAAGAACTGGTTAAATTCTAAATAGAAGAACAGAAATAATAAAGATAAAAGTAAAGACTAATGAAGGTAATTAATAATAGAAGGGATAAATGAAACCAGAAACTGATTTCTATTTTTAAAAGATGAATCCAGTTGATATGGCTTAGCTACATGGATCAGGGAGAATTTAAAAAGATATAAATTGTCAGTACTTTACAAATGACAGAACAATATACATTATTTAATTATTCAGAGAGTAAGAAGAGAATATTAACACTAACTTTCTGCCAGTGGGTTTGATAATTTGGATGAAGTGGCTACTTCTTTGAAAGACAAACCTCTAGCCACGCTCAAGAAGTAGTAGAGAATCCTGACATAGTCTTTGTCTACTAAAGAAATTGAAATTAGCCGGGCGTTGGTGGCGCAAGCCTTTTATCCCAGCACTCTGGAGGCAGAGGCAGGCAGATCTCTGTGAGTTTGAGGCCAGCCTGGTCTCTAGAGCGAGTGCCAGGATAGGCTCCAAAGCTACACAGAGAAACCCTGTCTCGGAAAAACCAAAAAAAAAAAAAAAAGAAAAGAAATTGAAATTATAGTTGAGGAAACTCAAGTTGGCATCATTGATGGATACTGCCAAACATTTTGCAGGGGTGGGGGGTGGGGGTAAAGAAAAAATGTCAGTTTTCTGTATTTTCTAGACAATTGGAGTGAAAACTTAACATTTCCTTTATAAAACCAGCATTAACCAATATACTAAAATCAGATAATGACATTGCAAAAAGGCTACAGATTATCTCTCATGTACACAGATGCCAAATTTCAAAACAATATCAAATATAACAACATATTAGTAGGATGTTATAACTAAGTTACATCTATCCTAGGAATGCAAAGTTGGTTTTACATGAAAATTTCAGTCTGGAGTTAAGTGTGTAGCTTAGTAATTGAATGCTTATCTAGCAGGTACCAAACCTCAGGTTAAATCCCCCATGCCATCAAGAAGAAAAAAAATTTAATTTTCAATATCTGTAAATGAAAAACTCTGAAATCCCTGATGAGATTTAAGATTTCCAACATCAATTTCTGATAAAACTTCTCAACATAGTAAGAAATAGAAAGAAATAGCAGGCCTAATATAGGCAAACTTGCAGTTTGTTATAAGTTACTAATATAAAAGAAACTATATGTTTAAAGCAATTCCTTAAAACATTGTTTATAAGTAAAACTTTAAAGCAATGTAAATGCCCTAAAGCAAGGGAGCTTGTTAAATCGAATTTGAAACCACAATTGAAATGGTTGACATTGGCACATCTATACTGTCTTCTGTTATAGAAAATGAAAAAATTAAATTCGCATTCATTTTTAAAAATTAGTCTATAGAAATATATGCATATGAATGTAAACTGGGAATGAATATATAAAAATAATGTGTCTGTTGATGTGGTATGAGGAAATTTTATTGTTCTAAATTATTTCTCTGTTTTATAATGTTTTGAAAATATAAATCAAATTAGGATGAAATAATTGTTTTTAACAATTAAGAAGAGGGTCTTTGTTAAGCCTGGGTTTCTTAGGAATTGATAGCAATCCCTGAGAAGGGCAGGTCCACCCAGTTTCAGCAAAGCAAGCATGCCTGCTTTTTTTCCAGGAAGAAAGGGAATCCAAATTTTATTGGATCGTTAACTTCAACCATCTTTTAGCTTTGACATAATTTTTAAAAGATACTTAAATTGTCAAAACTCAAAGGGCCAAGAAATCCTCCAGAAGGCAGTAGCTGTTGAAAGAGAGAGAAGCTGGCTGGGTAGCTTCTTCTGAGGACTAAAAACAAAAACCAGTTCTGTTTGAGTGAGCACCTTGCCTGTGGACCTACTATGAGTTTGTTAACAGCTATTGTTAAGCTGTAGTTTATTTTGATTTTCATTGTTGAACCAGAAGAATGGAATCCAAAGGCTTAGAATAATGTATTGATAGAGCTCAAGAACTAAGTACTTTGAATTGAAAAAGATTGTTGAAAATCTCTTTCTGGATCGATACATATACAGTATTTTTTGCTCTTGAAAAAATACCAGTGGTCAAAGCTAGTGGCAGTTTGAAAGGAAGACAGAAAAAGTTCCGAGGAAGTTGAATGAAGTGTTTAAAATAACTTCAGTATTAGCCACATATGGGTTAACCAGAGAAACAAGTTAAACAGTAAATTTTGGTATCTGCAAAAGGATTGTGCTTTATAAATGCCAGTAGATCAAATTTCCTTTTATGATGTTGAAATCCTATTGAGAAGAATTTTGCTGGATTTTTGTCCAAACATCACAAAGCCATCATGGCATAAATAATGCTTTTGGTCTTGGTCAAGACCACCAGATCTCTGGAATGCCGTTCCCTTCATTCTTCAGAGGGATCCAGGAACTCCAGGAGCACACATGAAATATCCGAGTGCATGTGTGCAGGCTTGGGGGAGGGGGAGATGAGGATCTGGGGTGTAGGCCCAAGTAAAACATTTATGTGTAACACATAATGAATAAAAATAGACTGACCTTCCTCCCCAAACTAGTTTTGTTACAATTCCAGGAATACTTTCCCTGTAAAAAACTTTCAAATCCATCTCCCCTGTATTACAGGTTTTGCTAGATTTAAGGATTGCAAAACGTTGACTGAGAGGCTAAGCAAACAATTATTTCCCCAAAGAGTTACCAAGTAATAGATATATTAAAATTTGTGAGGTTAAATCTTAAGAGAGGTTTCAGGCTTGCTAATGTAGCTTAGATATGCCAGGAAAAAAAGAGTGGGCAACGTAGGCTTCCGGCTTCCTGCTATAGAATGGTGCCCAGAGAGACCTACCCTTGAGGTCTTCTTCAGCCAAACACTAGAGGCCATTAAGATTTGACTCAGCTGCTACTTTTATTTCCTCCTTCGTGTTGAATATAAATAAGGGAATCTAATTTTAGAGGAAATCTTAAAGAGCTCATCTGGGCTGCTTATAGCCTAGTTGTAGTTGAGGTTTCAAGGCCAAAGCCATATGGAATTGTGGCAGGAGAATCTGAGCACTCTGGGAGTGCCTTGTCACATGAGCACAGACTCCGAGGGAAGCCATTGGAGGTTTTCATGCTGCCAGGACCCAGTTAGTTGGAAGTTACCACTCCCTTCCCAAGTTCGAGGTCTTCTTAATAATGTCTAGCAAGAAGAGCTTTCTAAACTCATGGTATTATTTTTGTTCCAGTAATAATAATAATAATAATAATAATAATAATAATAATAATAATAATAATAATAATAATAATGTTTAGCTATGAAAAAAATTAATGTGGATTGCTCATGTCAAATTATTAATAGACACAACAGAAAATCAATTATGGGTTTATTAGTCACACATGTTGCCCTGTAAGAGCCGTCATCTCTCACTCAATAGTAAAAACATCAGTGTGAATCTTCCTGCCCACTGCTGCCTGCCGGAATCAAAGTACTATATGGCCCTGGTGGCAAGACCTAGGTTCAAGTATTCCACGTAGCACTTAGCTTCCCTTTCTTCTTGGGACAGTGTACTGGGGTTGCCACAGCAGGTAACCAGCAACTTTGGGATCTGGAGGGAACATATATTTTTTAAAACCCAGAAAAGGCTTCCCTGATAAAAATCAAACAGCTAGTAATGGATGGAACCAAGATTTGAACCCAGACTTTCATACTCTGTAACCCATGCTTTTATTCCTTAACACAATCCTTGGAGAGTTTTTGATGGTTTGACTTTTTTCTGACTCTACTAATTTTATTAACTCTTCACCTCATCCAACCCATCGTAAACAGAAATAACATATAGTGTGGTTTCTTTTTTTCTTCTTGGTTGGATGTCTGTGAACTGAAAATATTGCTTTACCCTTTTAGTTCTTCTGTTTATTTTTTGCAAATATTTAGAATAACCAACATAGAGAAATACTGTTTCTCTTCCATGGAAAGTTCATTTTTTATTTATTTATTTTTTGCATCGGTGATCTGGACCTTTTTTTCTAAGCAGCAATTACCATAGCTGAATATAAGAATGATATGGAGACCATAGTATGGGAGACCGTGAATACATTTGCAGAATAAATCTAGCTACACATGTTCATTCTGGGGAGAAAGCATTTATGAGTATTCTGCAGAAACATTTATATGCCTATAAATAAGATTACTTGGTTCCTTTACTTAACATCAACATTTGATACTTTTGTAGATAATTTATTGTGGAGGGACTGCAAGAGTTAAAGATAGTAATAGTCCAATTACCTGCCTATTGGATAAATACATGTCTAAAGTTGTATTTTGCATATGGCTATGGCCATTTCTGGAAGGATATTACTTCTCATTTGAGTCCTTGCCTGTTGTCAACTTTTAAGAATCAAAGCTAATTAAACATTATTGGTGTGCTCCATAAGTTTCTTTTTCAAAGTTTGGCCTGCCCTGCTTCTCTGGAAAATCCTTTCTTGAGGGGGTTGTCTTTAACATAACCACTAATAGACTGTTGAGTATTTGCAGAGGCCTTTTGTTTCCAGGATTTCACAATCATTGCTGTTTAATCCATAGAATATCCATGTGAGGTAGGCAGATAAACTCAAGCATCCAAATCTCCTGCAGGGGAATTTTGATGCCTGTAGGAGTATTGTGATTGGCACTGACTGTCCCTGATTTCCCAGAGGCCAGACACCTGGAGAGGCTTTGCTACAGGCCCAGGTACACACAAGCATCACAGGGCATCTCTCTCTCTCTCTCTCTTCTCTCTCTCTCTCTCTCTCTCTCTCTCTCTCTCTCTCTCTCTCTCTCTCTCTCTCTAAGATCCAGTGACTTTCTGCATCTTTAGCCTATAATAGACCCATTACCTATGTAGTCATCATATGATAAGGCTGTGAAGTAGATACTGTCATTACTGTTGTACAAATGAAAAAGTCAGGGCTGGAGATACAGCTCAGTTGTTAAAGGCTAGACTCACAACCAAAATCAAATGAGAAAGTTAAGGCTAGTAGGTTGGTTATACTGGAAGAGCTGGAATGTAAGTCTAGTTCTGTCTGATTCCATAGTCAGTTCTTAAACTATTATCAAATACTGCCTTAAAAATGGAGTGTAAAAATGTCTATGATGAAAAACAAAATTGACAGCCCATCTTGTAGAGGAGGTAGAACAAGGGGAACACTCCTCCATTGCTGATGGGTGTGCAAACTTGTACAGCAACTTTGGAAATCAATATGGCAGTATCTCAGAAAATTGGGAATCAATCCACCTCAAGACCCAGCTATACCACTCTTTGAGTATATGCCCAAAGGATACTCAAACATACCACAAGGACATTTGAACAACTATATTCATAGCAGCCTTATTTGTGATAGCCAGAACCTGGAAACAACCTAGATGTCCCCTTTACCAAAGACTGGATAAAGAAAATGAGGTACATTTACACAATGGAGTATTACTCAGCTGTTAAAAACAATGACATCATGAAATTTGCAAGCAAATGGATGGAATGTGAAAAAAATCATCCTGAGTGAGGTAACCCAGACCCAGAAAGCAAACATGGTTTGTACTCACTCATAAGTGGGTATTAGCTTTAAAGTATAAAGGATAATGCTATGGCCCTCAGACCCAGAGAGGCTCAGTAACAAGGAGGGCTCTCCCTGGGAAGGGGAAATAGAATAGATTTCATCAGTGAACTGGGGACAGGAGGAGTTGGGAACAGGAGGGATCAAGTGAGAGGTGATACTGGGAGAAACAACTGGATTGGGGGTGCGAGGTGGAGACCTAGTTCTTTGTAAAGTTCATGGAATCTGCAAGAGTAACTCAAGCAAAGACTCCTAGTGATGGGGGACACAGAGCCTAAACCAGCCATCTTCTGTAACCAAACAAGGCTTCAGCTGGAGGGATTGGGACACCAATTCAGCCACAAAACCTTTGGCCTACAGCTTGTCCTACTTGCAGAGTGTTTTGGGACCAGAGCCTAGCAGAATCCTCATTGAAGAGACCACAGAGACTTCATCCAGCAACTGATGGGAGCAGATGCAGAATCTCACAGTCAAACATTAGGTAGAACTCAGGGAGTTCTCCCAAGGAGGGGGAGGAAGGTTTGAAGGAACCAGAGGGGTCAGGGACATCATGAAAATATGGCCCACAGAATGAATTGCCCAGGACTCATGGGGTCTCGAAGAGATCAGGTGGCCTGTAAGGGTCTGATCTAGGTTCTCTGTATATATATATTATGACTGAGTAGTTTGGTGGTGTTGTGGGATTTCTAACAGAGGAAATAGGGGGCTGTCACTGACTCTTTCGCCTGCTTATGGGACCTTTTTCTTCTTGTTAGGTTGCCTGATTCAGCCTTGATGTGATGGTGTGTGTCTTGTGTTATCCTAGCTTGTTATGCTGTGTTTGGCTGATATCCCTGGGAAGCCTACTTCTTTCTTACTGGAGACAGTCGGGGTTTGTAGATCTGGGGGGAAGGGAAGGTGCAGGGGGTTCAGGGATAGACTGGGGAGAGGGGAGGGAGGGGAAACTGTGTTCAGGATGTAATATCTGAGATAAAAATAAATGTAATGTAATTTATACCTTATCAAAATGCTGGGAGAACATGGAGAGAAGGCATAAAAAAGATAGGTCATTCTAAAAAGATTCATCCTTTTTATAAGGCAAAGCAATGCCATGTAAATTTTTCTTACCTACAGTATGTCTATTAGAGATTTTCACTTTCCCTACCACCAATCATAACACCCAAGTGAATAACATACCATCTTTACTGGTAGTTTTGTGGGAAAATAACTTTATTTCATTGTAATTGCTCATGTTAACACTGTACCTTGAAACTACTGAAACTACTGAAAATTAGTTTTAAAAATTAATAGGAGTTTCAATTAAAAACAAAGAAAACAAGTCTATGGCAAAGGTACTCAGTTGAAACAAAAGAATCTATTGCAGTATTCCAGGTCCCCAGTCCTCTTTCAAGTCATTGCAAATCTAGTTTCTTGTGACTTCTTTCAGAATTATCCAGTGTTTGTATATCTGTGTTTGCTCATATGTTTGCGTGTGCATACATATATATGTACAATCTCACATGTTCCAACTAAATTGATTGCCTTCACTATGAATAATTAAGCTCTAAGTATATTGTTAATTGTAGAAGTATATTCTTTGAACTTTATCAGTGTTTTATGACATTCTCTTTAAAATTATTTGTGTATAAATAATTATTCATAGTTTTACTTTTAAAGAAAAATGTAAGTATATATTATTGTGTCCTTAAATGAAACACTAACAAATACAAGAAAATTCAAATTTAAGATAGCTAATATTTAAGTGTTTTAATCACCAGTTTCTGGGTTATATATGAGAAAAAAGTTTAATGTATTAATAACTAGATCCTTAGGCTCCAGTAGATTCAGTATTTTCTTTGAAATTTCTTATTTTTTTTCTGTTTGTCTTTCTTCTAATTGATGAAAAGCCAAATAATCATTGTTTGCTAAAAAATAGGGCAATATTTTGAAGGGACGGGGACAGTGTTATTCTGGTTATAATATTCAGTGATGTTTCAGAATAGTAGAAGATAATATAAAGCTATTGTATCTTGGAAATGATGTTTCTGGTATAAATTTGAGCTATGGAGAGTGAGCTTTAGTTTTCCCCAAACATGGGATCTGACTATCTTAAGTGTCTCAATGTAAAAGTCGAGTTGCTAATTCTTCTCTTTCTGTTTTCTAATTTTAGGTTTTAGTATAAAGGCAGTGCCATTCCAGAATGCCATCTTGAATGTAAAAGAACTTGGAGGTATAACTTTTACAATCCTCTCTACATCCACCCTTGACTTTATAAGTTTGCTATTCATGTATTACATGTAATTAAAATGTGATAATTTATTTCAGGTGATTGATTTTTACTTTTTCCTTAATAATATAATTTATAGTAATACTTTCATCCCTTTACATATGGATTAGCAGTTGTCCTAGACTTGTAAGTAATATAAACTTTGCTTTCTTTTGTGTGAATCAAAGGACTGCACACTAATGGCAACTGCCCTGCTATATCATAGCTTTCACTTATTAATTATTCTCAAAGGAAACCTATGAAAAGAATCTAAAAAGTAAATAAGAAATGAGCTACTTAGGGCAAAGAATTGTATTAAAGTGTGAATTTCTACTGCAGGTTCAATTGTATTCAGTCTTTTTAGAATGTATTTGTTCGGATAATAAATCTTTGCCAATGGGTTCTTTGCTGGTCAGGCACATTTATTGGATAGGCTGTACCCCAAAGCATACATCAGTCAGTCTTTCATTTCATTCTCTGGCATTTTTTGGGTTGTGTTTTATGTCAGTCAGGGTCTTAACCCATGCAAATAGATTAACAAAGAAATCAGTCAATTCAGTGAACCTACTAAATTCTCTTAACGGCACAAGAAAATGCCTAGTGCCAGAGTTCAGTATAATATTGGTGAATTTAGTGACTTAGAAAGTTCTCTTCTGTCTTCTTAATCGCTGTGTGATGGTGACCTTACCCTGCTTTTTGTTGTTTTTTTCTCCTTCTCCGTCAAGGTCATTTCTAATTGTGACTTATTTTCAGTGCTATGAAATGGAAACATGCAGCTGTATGTCATCTTGTTAAAGTTTGATGCCTTCTGATATTGTTCAATAAAGTGATGACTGGCCTTTTCAGGTGTCTGTCAGTGTGTCAGCTAACAGTGACTTTTGCAGCACTGATATTGAGCAGCATCTGCAATTGACCAAGTAGAGGTTTCTCTTAAGATGCTTGGTGTTACCATTGGACAATAAAATTCTAGGAACATGAATGTTGATCTTATCTAGAAAGCTGGCAAGCAGTAAAACATAAACTTCCTTGAAATAACTTCTGCTAGCCACTATCCCAGTGACAATATTATTTGTAGCCATTTTAACATCAGAGATCCTAATATAAAATTAGAATCTAACTGTATGGTTTGAAAATTCTCTTGGTTTTAATTATTAGGCTGGGTTTAAAATAATAAAAAAAAAACTTTCATTGAACATTCATCAGAATAAGAAACTGTTCGAATTGGCAAGGTATTTATTGTATGTTTATTTGGGTGAAATAAGTAGTGTATGTTTCTGAACAGTTAAGAAAAATGAATGCAGGGAGTTAACATTAGTAGTTTGAAATTGAAATTGAGTGCAATGAAATATAAAATTGGATGACTGGGGCTATATAGGAGAGGAGTATGTTTTTGTTTTGTTTTGTTCCCTCAAGGAAGTTTATTTTCACTGATAACAAAACTGTGCCCTGACACAATTGATGAGATGAAAATTACAATGGAGAGGATCCCATAGGATTTTGTGGCACATTTTAATTCATAACTTACTGTAAGTAGGTTGAATAACATAGGTATAAGACAGAACCTTGGGCATTGGAATATTTGGCTAGTTCCAGACTAATAATATTTGGGTTTATGCATGCATTAGTGTGGAAGAGCAAATTTCTGGTCTAACCATAGATTAATTTTCCTCCCTCAACTTTCCATTAACCCTCTTTCCATTAAGTAGCCATCTTAGGAAAAAGTAGACCTCAGAGTGCAATTTGTGTATTCTATTTCATAGCCTCAGAGGCAGGTAGCAGAGGGAGTTGATCTTTGATGGGTTGCCCACTTGCTTATTTATTGAAAACTTAGGGAGTAATGTACTCTGTTGTGTCTCACTCTGAAAAGTTGGGCTAGCACATATAAAGAAAATAAGCCTTCCTAGGTTTTAAAGTATATTCTAGGCACCAAGGGAATCAATGTAAGGTGCTGGGCATTTAGAGATAATTATAACAGTGAAACTGAGTTGCCTGGGAACTGCTTGACTAAGTATTCCTAATCTCAGGGGAAAAGATCTGGGTGTTTCAGGACCGCTTTGGGATAGCAGGTGACCTGCATTCACCAGTGCTAGGTTACTCAGAGATAGGGTCATTGGAGTTCAGTCAGTCAGTTTTGGGAAGATGCTAAATTCAAGGGAGGAACTCAGGAAGGTAGATGATAAAGACAGGCAGTTGAAGAGAGCTAAGGACCAAGTGAAATATAGTGAGGAAAATGCAGGCAGTTATCTTCGCCCAGGGTTAGCGCAAGAATGGCATTCCCCCCATTCCTTCTCACCAGCCTGCAGAACCTTCCTCTCTACCCTTCCAGAGAATTTCAAGGCTTTTCATCAACCCTCTTCTCAACCTTATTTTAAATGTCTTACTGTTTTAAAATAAAAAAAGACATGAACTATTGTCTTCTTTATTTAGTAAGGAGAAATGGCATGAGATGAAATAACAATGATTAATGGAGCCAAGTTTAATGAAAGTCACCTCAGGTCATCTTCGTAACAAACTATGTATGCACATAAAACTGATCCATGCTTTGTATATATGTGACTGTATCATATATGTGTGAGATATATATGTAATATATATGGTATCCATATATATATATGTATCCATATATATATGTATGTATCCATATATATATATATATATATATATATGGATAGATAGTACTATGCTATTGTTCATTTCTGCTTCGGGATTCTCACTCACATCAGTTCCTTCTTACATAGTATTTTCCCATAGTTTACACAGTCATTCCACCACAGCCCCTATAGTTTTAGTGATAGAGGTAATCCTGAATATACCTGTAAGAAATTAATGAAACCTTGGAAAATAATGAAATGAATGGGGACAAAACAAGTACCAAAGTCATAGAGAAGTGATGATATAAAGATAGCAGTATTGCCTAACAGTATGATGGGCCAGTTCCGTTTTTAGTTAACAATAGTTTGCCCTTTGCAACTTACCTGTCACTCTTGCCTGGTGGCACTGGTTGTGCCTATGGTTTCATTAGCACATATTAATTGTATATCATAATGAATTTCATTGTGACATTTGTGTGCATCTTTAAAAATATTTTGGTCACATTTACCCTATTTCCCTCTTGTCTCTTTCCCATTTTTGTTGATTCTCCCTCTTTCCAACTAGACCCCCCCCCCCCTTCTTTAACTGCTTCAGTGCTGACTTCTGCATGCCTCTGATGTTCGGCCTACCTAGACCTTCCCACAAAAGTCTCATTTTCATAAGTTACTCTCTAGGCTCCTTTCTAGTGAGTTTGGTGACAGTAGTTAGCAGGATAGCACTGTGTAATTCAGATGAGAGACAGGAAGAGAGCCCCTTGTGTCCTGCCTACTTCCTTAAAAGCAAGTGTCAGTTACTACAGCATTTGAGAGAATGGCTGAATTCATGCTTTTCTGATCCAACCTAGCTGAAGTGAGTGTTGACTCTGTCTCCACTAAGGGTTTCACTATTCTTATGGAGTTGATTTTACCAGTGTGTTTTCACCAGAATTAGTATAAAACTCCTCTCTTTCAGTTTGACTTCATTAACCTGCTTCTGTCTTGGAGATACAGTCTCACAACAGTCCAGGCTGGCTTTGACCTGATGGTTCTCCTGCCTTAGCCTCTTTCGTGCTCTGCTCCCTCTTGCTTTCACTTTCCTGGGCGTGTCACAGGGTACCTATCAGGATTCTGGATGTACAGTGGGTTTTTCTTTTGGTGAATTTTTCCTCTCTAGTGACTACTTTCCAGACTTGCTCACTGTGTTCGATTCTGTGTCCATCCCTGTTCCTGAGTATTTTCTTGTCTGTAAAATGTGGTTTACAATAGTTTCTACATCAAGTTCTCTTGTGAGGACTAAATTAGATGATGCTGGCCTTGCATTTCTGTTCATTAAAATTATACTCTCACTACTTCCTCCCCACCCTACCTCAGCCCCCCCCCATTAAAATAAAAATTTAACTTTCAATGAAACCTTTTTCTTCATGGTAGCTTAAATGAACAAATTTCATATTAACTTCTCTCTGCCTTTCTTTTCCTGCCCCACCCCCTCCATCTTGCCTTCCTTCTTCCCCTCTCATCCTGCCTCTTTTTTCTGTCTCTGACAATATGCTGTTTTCTCCTGTTATGTTATGCTTGCACAAACCAAAAGGCCACTGGGGCGGGAGCATGCACTCTTCTTTTGTTTGGTCACTACCATAGAATGAGCACTCAGCACTCCACATGAGCTAATAGTCAGTGCTTTCTGCCTCTTCGATCTCACCACCTTTACTTGTGTTTTTGGGTTTCACCTGAAAACCCACTTGTCTGTCTTTGTCTCCTAATTGTTCTCTGTTTACCAAGATAAGTGAAGCATCTGGTGCTTAGCCGAGCCAAAAGCATCATCTATACTTCGGTGACATCACTGCCCTGATAGTTTTTCATTTCAGAAATTTGCAATTCTTAAATCTACAGAGCCTTATGCATTCATGGATGATCTTTTCCCAATTTGGAAATTTCATATAGGAATTGATAGAATACAGAGGTGAAAACTTGATTTCTTAGCAAGCTCGGTTTTTTATTTATTGGTAACGATCCAGATATGATAATAACCCCTAGCTGAATTTTGGAACCATGAATGATTTTGCCAAAAGACTTTTCCCCCCTCTAATATTCTAATGAGTTTTGTCTGGATTGTGTTTCCATTCTCTCCCAGCCACTGTCCCCACCCAGTACCCTCTCTGGCAGCCTTGTCTTCACAGATGACATTCAGAAAGGCAAAGGAGACCTGACAGGCAGTTAGTTAGCTATCTCTACACTGCAACATTCATGATTGCTAGTTGTCAATCAAATGGAAAAAAAAAATTGTAAAGTGTTTTGTTTGTTTGTTTGTTTTGGTCCCCCACCCTGTAAAGAAAAGCAGGCAGCTAGGGCTGAGGAAAGTGCACATTGTATGTAGTCACCCGCTTGCTTAGCCCATGCAGTTGTGACTGAAGGATTTTTGAGGATTGTCAGCTCAGCCATATTTTTAAGGCTACATCTTTCAGCAGCCAGCTGTTATAGGAAACAGATGTTGCCTGTGTCCTGCTTCCTTGTTTGCCTGGAGGAACTGCCTCCTCACTGGGAAAGGTGCTGTGTGCTGTCCTGCTAGCTATCTCAGGGTTTTCTGTATCTGTCCAACTTATTTGCATTTGTTAATTTTTCCAGAAACTGTCCAGGGCAAACTTCTTGACAGGCAACTCAGGGGACACAGCTGCCTGTTTCTTTTATTTTCTGCCTTTGTATCCAGGGTGTTTGATGTCCTTTACCAAAAAATAAATAAAATAAACAAAAAAAGCTTTCTTGTTTGTTTCCCTCTGATGAAAGTTTTACCCGCACACTCTCTTCCCTATGTTTACCATGCATTACCGCTGTGTCCCTGCTGTACACCTTATGGGGGTAAAAGGTCTGGGACATAATTACAAATATAATTCCTAACTCTTAGGGTTATGATAGTGGAGGAGGAGTAAGACAGTGTTAGCAAAGAAGTTGATTTTGCACTAGAAAAAGAAAGAATATGGTTAGAGAGATGTGTAGAGGTTGTTGTGGCCTGAGAGACAGGTGGGGGTCACTAGAACTCCTTGCTGGTGTCAGAGCAGGATGCCAGTTGCAAAAGGTGTAGGTATCTGCAGAGATGGGTGTATGGGCAAGAAGGACAAGGAACTGTGTCCAAGGTAAAAGAAGAGGGTAGCAGAGAAGGAGGCCCAGATAAGACAATGTCCACAGAATACTGTGGAGCCATCCAGTTAAGGAAACTATAGGGAGCTATACCCAAGAAAAATATGAATATTCTATATCTGTTTCAGAATTGTAAGGAAGAAATGTCACTTAGCAAGGAGTGTTCTCTCAAGACACCCGGCCACTTTATGTCTGAGCCTCTTGCTGTGTTTTGATATCTGTAAAATGCAAGCTTTAATAAATCACCCCAAGTTTATTTCCCAAGGGATTGGGCTGGAAGGGAAAAATTAAATTGCCTAAAGCTCCTTGGGAAAGATACTTTAAGGATGGACAGTGGTATTTTCACTAGTTCTCTTTTTGTAGTTGTGTATCTATTGTAATATGTAGTGTTGAATGATTGGAGCTTCTTGATAGAGCATTGTTTCCTTATCTAAGAAAATAACCAGGCCTTTCTTAACTAGGAATAGCCAGTTGATTCCTGGCTCCCTGGGCCATGTACTCTATCACTTAAGCTTGGGCTATACTAGGGGAAATGATGTTGGTCTAAGGCCAAGTCACTTGGATGGGAGTTAAAAGGCCACAGCTATCTGAATTGGTTGAACAGGATCCCAGGGTGGTGGTGTTCAAGCGTTTTTTACACTTGCTAAGGGAATGCTGAGCCAAACAGTCAGCAGAGCCAAGTAAATGAATCTAGAGGCCCAGAAGTCTGTTACTGGCTCATGTAGACCTGACCTTCATTTTTTGTTTTCTCCTGGAGGAGTGCCCTAGGAAATTTTAAAAATCTATCTTTTTGGTTATAGTCCAGTGTAGTACTGAACAATCCATTTCTAAGACTGTATACATAAAGATTATTCTAGAAACTCGTTTCCTGGCCTTTTGACCCCTGGCAACAGAGTTCACATGTGCTTCTGAAGGTTGCACTGTTTCCTACTTTGGGAGGAATGGGTCATTCCACACTTGTAGCTCTACCAACTGTCCTCTCAGAACATTTGTCTTGTGTTCTCAGCTTAGCTTCTTGTCTCTCACAAGGGAGTAGGTATTAGTGTTTCTCCCAGGGGTTGCCATAATAACAACCAATTTTCGTTGTGTATTTGGTTTCAGTGTGGCGTTGCAGCAACAGCACTGCAAAGTCAAGTGATCAGTATTTTCCTCCAACAAAACAAGCCATGGGACATCGGGCAAGTCCCTTAGCTTTTACAAAGCAGTTTTCTTTTCAGTGCTGATAGCTGATGATGCTGATCGCTGTTTTCCTGTTTGAGTATAACATAACCCATGCCTTTGACCTTGGAACTCATAGTGTCTGTCTTGCCCTGGCTGTTGTGAATTTTAGATGCCACCTCAAGCTACTGGAGAATTTATATAGCACTGGAAGCTTGCTTTCCCTTTCATTTCAGTCTCAGTTACTTGTTTTTTTTCTTTTGTTATGGTAGATGTATAGGTAATGTTATAATTTTTGTGTTGGGTGAGCAAGACACACACACACACACGCACACGCACACGCACACCCACGAGCGCACTTTATATGTTATATCCTATAACTGGAATTAGTACAGGAGGCAATCTAGGTTAAGAAGAAACAAGGGAGAGTTCAGAAAGGAAAAGAATGCAGAAAAGAACATATGGGAATAAAGTCATGGAGGGAACAATGGGTTTGGTTTATGGGTGGGATAAGATAGGAGAGTTTTAAAGCATTGACAGTCATATCATAACAATATCAGCAGTTTTGAGGCAGAGGGTACTTTTCTTAAATTGTTCCTCAAAATTCTAGAGTATGATAGACCCGTTAGAAGGAAAAAAGACTTGTTAATATTTAATTCATGTTAGTTAATATCAACAACATACCTGGCCTGAAGAATACAATTCCTGCTGCACAGATTCATGTTTCTACATGTGTATACATGCATACAATAATCTTTCAGCTTATTTTTCCATATGTTTTCATGGGAAAGAGGCATTTCCCATAATGGTTATGTCAGCATGCAGACTTCCATAGGTTCTTATAACTGTATTGGCATCTTGGCAACTGGAGAAGAAGTAATATGCTTTTAATGATAAAGCACTCCCTAAACTAAATTGAGGTTCTGATATATTCGATGCTGAATAAAACAGATGGTTGACACTACTGGTGGCATCATATACTTACTGATTTTTAATTTCCTGAGGTCCAAAGTATTGTAAAAAGACTCTGCTGAAGATGCATGGTCATTTAAATCTTGAAGTTACCAATATTTCTTGACTGTCCTTCTGAGATTTAAGAATGTGAACAGTTTTGTTATGTGAGGTTAGCTATTTTACTACATACATTTAAGTAATTTACATGACTAAAAATTGAAAGTCTGAGGTTTTTTTTTTTTTGGTCTCTATTTTCTTTCTCTTCCTGTCCCAAACCCATGAACGCATGTAAGGGTGTGTGTGTGTGTGTGTGTGTGTGTGTGTGTGTGTGTGTGTGTGTGTGTACTACCAAACAATGGCAAATGAAATCTATAACCAAGATAGATTTAAAACTATAACAAAGAAAGGAACACAAGACAAAGCTTAAGATACAGACAATGGAAACCTGAAATAGAAGTGGAATTCATCAGGATTATTAATCAAAGAGCTCATCAGAGTTATTAATTGGAACTCCACATTTGGAGCCGTGCCTTTATTTTTCTTTTCTCCTTGCACTAAGTGGTGGATAGCAGCTGTGTTTACCCACAAACTGAATCCTTGAATGTGGGTGCTAGACCCAGAAAGGTAGGGCAGTGTCTCAATATATACTGACTGCCAGGTGGGTTAGAAAGCCCACACACACAGGAGACAAGCCACTTGTCTGTCCCCATTAATCACTGAAAACAGACAGTGGTAAACAAAAGAGCTGGCAGACAGACTCTCAAACAAAGATGAGCATGTAATTATGACACACCACAATATGAACAAAGTCAACACCGTAAAGGAAAGATACCCAACCCAAAATGGGAAGAGAATGTATCAAAGACCTGGAGATAATAGAGTGATCAGAAGATATTCAGAGAGCTATAGAAAGGCTTTGCATTCATGAGAAAGAATAAAACACAGAACTTAGGAATTTAAATTTTACTTTAAAATTTTAAATGAAAATGTTGACATAACTTACATGTCAGTTACTGAAACTAAAGATTGAGAGCTAGAGAATTTCCTCAGAATGCCACACAAAATGAATACTTTGAAAGTATGAGGGAGGAAAAGAGCTATAGGGAGTAGCAACAAAAGAGAGCTGTGTATGAATGAATATTCAGATTTGTGTTCTTAGTACCTAGTAGGAATACAAATAAATGGCTAATAATGACCTCTCTCTCTCTCTCTCTCTTTCTCTCCCCCCCCTCTCTCTCTCTCTCTCACACACACACACACACACACAAATTCAAACACATGCACATGTGCATGTATTACTTTATATTTTAAGTGTATGTGTGTGGTGTGTGTCTGTGTGTCGTGTCAACATGGGTGAAGTTAGGGGCAGATAAAGTGAAGGAAGATGGAACTTATTATATTATTACATCGAGTATGACTATAACAAAAGAAAAACTGAAGTTTACCTGAGGATATACATGGTATTGTTAAAAATTAGGTGACATAAATGGATTTTCAAAACAGTGCAAAAGATTGTATGTTCAACTCATGTTATTACTTAGATAGTAGAAAGAATTCCCCCAGAATCAAGCAAAGAAATTTTTTTCATGAAAACTTTTTTTTTAAGAGTTGATTTTTTAAAAGTGATTTTTATTTGGTTTACTTTAATGTGTATAAGTGTTTTTCCTGCATGTGTGCTTGTGTACCATGTGCATTCCTTTTATCTGTGGAAGTCAGAAGAAGGCATCAGATCTCCTGGAATTACTGATGGTTGTGACTACTCTCTGGGTTCTGGGAGCCAAGCTTCAGTCCTCTGCAAGAGCAACAACTTCTCTTAACGACTGAGCCATTTCTTCAGCCCCTAAAGAATGGAATCTCTAAGAAAGAAAGTATAAAGAAAACATAATAGAGTCAGGGAAAAAATTCAAGAAAGAAAACAAGCAAAAGCTATGATAAATAAAAAGATTAATATCACAATAAATATAAATAGATTAAATTCATTTAAAAATACCATAAAATAATGTAACATTTAACAAGAAAGTTCAACAAGATATATGTTAAGATAAAAATAAAGGTGTTAAAATGTAATCCTAAAAATGCCATTGGAAAAAAAAGTACTTAAAGTAGTATTAATCCATTTGAAGTAGAACAGAAATTATTCAGTAGACTAAAATTATTTCATGCCACTACACTAAGACAGCTAAATAATCAAAAACATGTAAAACACTCAGCTACTTAATCTTGAAAGCCAAAACTAAGGAATGGAGAAAAAGAACTAATAGATTTCTAATCAGGAGAGGAATTTAGCCTGGCTTTTTCTACAGACAACCGATCACAAATAAAAAACAGTGAAGGATTTGAATAGCAAGTTAATAGACTTAGTCTAATGGATAATTATGCATTTTTTATTTTTATTTATTTATTTGACTTAAGCAGTCTTTACCGAACATTCTGTATGAGGTTTCTCTACTCCTGTATCTTCTCAGTCATTTCTTCCTTGTATTTGCCCTTCTCCTTTCCTACTTGTCAAAACTTGGTTTCCCTTTCCAAGATTCTGTTTGTTTTGTTTTGTTTGTTTGTTTGTTTGTTTGTTTTATTTGCTGTCTTTGTCCAGCTTCAGCCTGGTGATATCTACCTTTCTGTGGCGGATGGATGCCTACAAGGACAGTTGTGCCATTGGCCTTTTCTTGCTGCAGCCACTCAGTATAGTTGACATATTTCTTCCTGTTTACCTGGAACACTTTGCCAATATGCTGGGCTTTGTAGTTTACTCAGAAAACCTGAACTTTGTCATCCTTTCGGATGGGCATAGAGCAAACATTGTGCTCCTGTCTCAGTTTGGTGCAAAGAGGGGACAATGTGATCTTCCTTTGAATGTGAAAAGGTGCATTGAAATGCTGTTTGTGCTACTTGTGTCAATTGAAAGTCACAAAGATTGCACTCCATTTTGGTAGCTGCCAATCCAGTAATGGCTGCAAAAGGAAAAGGATATACATGTGATTTCTGGTACTGATATTGTATTTGATAGTCAAAATTATGTATGAAAACATACATAATTTTACACCAGTTGTCATATTTGTGCTTCCTAATTGAAATCCATTAAAACCAAATTGGAAAAAAAAATACACAAAACAAAGTTTCAAGGTACTCTAACCATGTACCATGGGCAAAATTTAAATCTATATTGCTCCACTATCCAATTTAAAACTCAACAACAACAACAACAACAAAAGCCCCATAATACTTTGGGTTGGGATAAGATTTCTTAGAGTCTTCCTTACATTGAAAGACTTCTGCACTTTGAAAGAGAATGAAAGACAAGCCAAAACTATAGACAAAAGCATTATTTGTAAGGCCGCCTAAGGGACTTGGCTCCAGCTGTAAAATGAACAAGTAAAATTAAATAATAGAATACCATTTAAAAGTGGATGCATACACTCCATCCAGATATTCACTTACAAAAATGGGTAGCCCCTAGTGATAGACATGATGCTTAAAGCACTGAATCTATGGAATTATCTGTCCAAGGTTAAACTAACCTGACAGGGAGATTCAGAACTGGTACCTCTTCTACACTCCCAGTAGAAGTGTCAAATAACGTGACTTCTATAGTTCCTGAAAAGGCAAAACATATCAATTCTATCATAATCACAGTGTTCTAAGAGTGAAAACAAATGGAGGTGAGGGAAAACAATAATAGGCTTAAGATGAAAGTAAAGCATAAAATAAACTTCATTTATTATACCACAAAACCGGAAACAACTCAAAATGACACTCTTCAGTGGATAGAAAAATTGTATGCTAGAATAGTAAGGTAGAATACTATTCAGTAATTAAAGTAAATAAGCCATTGGTACCTGCAGCAATATAAGTGGATCTCAGAATAGTTAAGTCTAGTGAAGGAAGTCAAGCAAAGTGAAATAGTATTGATATATAGGGTAAATGTATACTAAATTTATATAGACATGTATATATATAATGGAAAATGCAAACTAGTATTTAATATCCTGATGACTAGTGTTTACCTGTGGATAAAGAGAAAGAAGACAAGGATAGAAATAGCAGAAGTCTTAAGATGTCCTCAGAGGTGACATCATTTTGAGGTGATAGATATATTTATTATCTGGGTTTATGGAATGGTGTCACATGCATACATACATACATGACACCAAACACTGTGAAATTTATATTTTATTACTTTTCAGTCATACCACATAAAACTCTAGAAAAAATGCTGTGTCCCTTAAAATAAAAAAAATAGTTTTAATCATCTCAGGTTAAAAAAAAAGTCATTGAACATGCATTTCTGTTTTCTTCTACTACCCCTCCCCCCAATTACTTTCCAATTAAAATAGACATGGCAAGGAAAAGAATGAGAAAAGACTATAGCAACTGCTACATAATCATATACAACTGTATCATTAGGGCTGCATATTAAGATCTTAAAATGTAAGACGAAGATGTTTCAGGTCTGTTGATTTAATATGCAGTGTTTTAAAATCTCA
Source organism: Cricetulus griseus (assembly GCF_003668045.3). Classification (NCBI taxonomy): domain Eukaryota; kingdom Metazoa; phylum Chordata; class Mammalia; order Rodentia; family Cricetidae; genus Cricetulus; species Cricetulus griseus. The sequence goes on from NC_048595.1 coordinate 331,764,384, forward strand.
TTGCTAATAAAAGAAATGAGAATTAATCTGTGTGCAGCAGCATGTAATTAATGAAAAGAAATATGCATGGAAGATTCATTATATAAAGAGTGAGAAATTTCTCAGCATAGCTCAGTTGTGGTTCATACTATAGTGGTACTCAAAACCATATTGATGTAGTCTTCTCTTTTCTACTGTAATTTTATGAAAGCTATTTTGATGATTCTGCCATTGGTAGAATGTAGGTTTCAGAGAAAGTAGTGGGATAGGGGAAAATAATAATAGCATTAAGATTTAAAAACACACATTTGAGAGTTTCTGCTTCTAAAGCAATGAAAATAATTGTAGTTTTGAGAACCATTTGTATGCATGTGTGTCTCTGTGTGTGAAATACCACCATTGGTTGTTCACAGGCCCTTGCAACTTCAGCTCATCTCACTGGGTTGGTCTTAATCCTTGGTGGTGGCTGTTTGCCAGAGCAATGGTGGGATGAGTATATTATTAATAAGTTTGCAGTTTAGGGCCTAGTAGCAGAGTGCTAACCTTATTTTGTTTCAGGTTATTTCCACCACCACCCTCCATTTTCTTCTATGCATATTTAGATGATCATTCAACTTATTAATTAGGTTGACTCTGTCTGTTGAGATGGATAGAATCCAGAAAGGTAAAAATGAAGAAGTATCTTCCTTGGGCATATAGTTGTCATAGAAAGATAGAAGTTAAGGCTGTCTGATATGGGTAGGTTAACATTTGTCAGATATGGCTTACCTTTCTTTGATCCTGTTACTTTCTTTGTCTATAGTAATCTTTCTTGCAGACATTTAAATTATTGTTTAAGTAATCTCGATTTCAATAAATGAAAATTCATTTAAGTAGTAGTGATGTTAAGAGCCAAAGCTGATTTTGTCTTAAATGTAGAAATACACAAAAGATCTACAGACCTAAAATTTTCAAGTCAGTTTCATTCTTCGTGTGTCCATGAAAAAGTGATAAGAGGCTTGGACTATGAATACCCAACAAGAAGTCTTCTGACAGTTCAGAATTGAAATATAGTCATTCTCTGGCCCCAAATTAATGTAAACACAGACATTTTCTTATAGTTCCATCAAAAACTCGCCCCCACACACACACATAATGAGTTTATTGCATATGTGTTAGTATCATTGGTTTGGTTTAACTTTCACTAGGAGATCTACTAGCATAGCAGAAATAAAATGAATAAAAGATAAAACAGTACTCAACTCAAGAACTTCAAGTCCATGGAAAGATCCAGGAATATATGTAGGCATACAAGCTGGGAGGAAAGAACTAAATCCAGTCGTGCCACTAGTAAATAATGTGCACAGAAGTACCAGACTCCAGGTGGAAGGACCGCCTTCTGTACATAGTAACTGTTACCAGCTTTTGCCATGCTCAGGTTTGGAATCAAGCATGCTGAACAGCGCTCTGCTGCCCTGCTTAGAGTTTAGGGCCACCTTTTGTCCTGTTTTAGGTAGTTGATGATTCTATGCTTTAAGTTTTGGCACTCCTTCCTATGTTGCTGGTGTTTTTGATAGTAAACTCTTGATGTCTTGCTGGGAGTCAAAGGATGCTGCTTTGCCCCATTACTTAATAGAGCCAAAACAGCATACAACTTCCATCTTGGGGAAGCTTCCCATTCTTTGCTTTCTTTCTCCTTCTAGTTGCTAAACATGTTTTCCTTCTGATCACTGGAGAAAAGGAGGAAAACACCAAAGAACTTTTGATGCCACTTCTGGATTCCTTCATTCTAATCTGAAAGAGACTTTATATATATATAGTATAATGATTTAGGGGTTCTTTATTTCAGTTAATTTGTGCCTCACTCTGAACTGCCCTGTTTATCAAGCCCTAAGGCAGTTAAACTATTTATGGGAAGGAATAATATGTGAACTTGGATTTTATCTTCCAAGGCATTTGTCAGAAATCAATGGCCTTGTTCCTCCTCCATTATATTATGCATGATTTAATAAAGAAACTACATTTTAAAACAAAGTATTTCATGATTTTCACTCAGTAGATAGAAACAAATCCTGTTCCGTATGGCTTTTTGCAGGAAGCATTGAGTACTACCCAAATTTAAGGATTCTAATGGTTTATCCAGTTAGATTGTTTGCATACAGTATACATTTAAAATGAATATACTGCCAGTGTGATCGAAGGAATTTAAGTTAATAGATGCTGACACCACTAGGATCTCATCATCAATATCACCTGTAGATACTGTGTTTTTGGAAACAATTGGTTTAACCTAGTCTTTCTGCCTTCTGAAATATTACTTAGATCCTGTTTTAAAATTTTTATCAGTCTATGGGAAAACTGTATAATAGCACATGTAAACTTTGTGCTATGTATTGCTAGATAATTTAAAACATTGCAAAATAATTGCCAGCCTGGTCTACAAACTGAGTTCCAGGACAGCTAGTACTGTTTCACAGAGAAAACCTTTCTTGAAAAAATGGGGGGAAAAAAAGATTGTCATGTTTAGACTGGGTGTGGTGGCTCATCAAGCCTTTAACCAGAATTCAGGAGGCAAAGGCAGTTGATCTTTGTTGAGTTTGAGGCCAGTCTGGTCTACATAGCAAGTTCTAGGCCAGCCAGACTATGTTTTTTTTTTTAAAAAAAAAAAAGAAGAAAAGACAAAAGAAATGGTCTTATCTAAATACCAATAACTTCAATGTCCAGCTTCTATGATTTCCTTATTCCACTTTCCCTTAAAAATTCTTACTAGTCAAGGTTTCGTGATTTAAAAAAAAAAAAAAAAACCCTGAATCCCACCATTTACAGCTATCATATAAAACCTTGATGTCATACTGAAGCTCTCTGGACAAAGTCTCTTTAGGTTTTTTAAACTCTTATGTACTCCCCTTTCTGTTGTCTAGGACAGTAAGTCTCTGAACGACAAAAGGAGAGCAAGGAGTGTATGAGTTCATGACTCTGGGAACTCTGATATGAGTATTTGCTTCCTTTTTTGTTCCTTTATGTCCTGTGCTATGATCAGTACCTCTGACTTACCCTGTTTTATTAATTAGAAAGTCTGAAGTGGTGAAATAGTAACCCTGAGTGACATTGTAGCCTTTAACACTTGGTGATTTTCAGTGGAGTTCTGTCTTCCTCTTTTTCTCTTGTGGCTTTTTCTCAGATAGAAAAGGGTCAGGTCATCATTTTAAAGAAGGAGCCAATGAGAACTGAAAATACTCCATGGCTTACTTGATTGTGCTCCCCAAAAGGAGAACCCTGGCCAGTACAGAGTGAACCTTGTGAGAGGCAGGACTTGTCCTCCTTGGACAGCTCCATTGGGACTTTTGTTCAGGGAGTTCAGTGGGGCAGGTCACCAGAGACGGATACAGAGAGCAAGCTTAGGGCCTCCATGTGCATCATTTGGCCCATATGCAGACCATGTGACACTTTCTTTGGGAATGGAAAATGCTTGGCTCATCTAGAGTCTGTCACCTCAAGGTTCCCTGACCCCTTCCTTGTTTTTAATTGTAGTGGGTGCTTTGTACTATGTGATTGTTACTGGAGCTGCTGACCTAGGGGAGCTTGAAGTGAAAAAAGCCATCTAAAGCAGTTCTAAATCAAGTTTTAAAACAACAAAACATTTTAATATCTGGGGCTGGAAGGGAAATGCTTGGAGCTGTGCAACTGGCAGGCATCATGTAGTGGCTGAAGAAGAGCCGATTCTCGAGCCAGTGCTGGACACAAACTGAACTCACTGAAAGAAACCCAGACAGTCTCTCCTGTCTGGGTTCCCAGTGAAGTCAGAGGGGACAGTCCTGGCAGTGCTATGGATCTGTATGCTGGGATAGATATAAACAGCAAAATTCTCGGTCCCGTGGCTATAAAAAGAAATGTTTTTTATGGTGTATTCATTGTTTCAGAGCAGGCTATGAGTTTTGTTTAACTTTTAATTCCTATGCACTTCAGAACCAGGGTTCTGTCTGCCCAAGTGCTTAAGTTCTCTCAGATGTTTTTATTGTGTAACGCTTTCTCCAGATTCTTCTTTTAATGTATGTTTTTTTTTTTTTCTCCCTTACAATCTGTTAAAAGATCAGTTTGTGTGAATCTTGACACTGATTCTGTTTCATGGCTTTAATTTGAATGCTTATTGTTGCAACTGGGGGCATGTGATTAGTGGCACTGGGTTGTTTTTCACAAAAACAGATGATATTTTACAGTCTAGGCAAGGTGCATCAGAAACTGAATTTGCTTATATTTTATTGAACCTAAATCACATTTTACTTCACTTTTATATTCCGCACATCATTTGGATTCATCCTAATCTTGGAGATGTGTATCTCTTGAAGCACAAGTATTTAAGTGACATGTGAAATATGGGTTATTGTGTCTTTAATTTGTGTTTGTGTGCCTGTGTACACATATATTCATACCTTCCTGTGTGAACATGCTGAAAAGAATACTAAGTTGGCCCAGGAGTCAGTGTGCAGAAGAGTGTAGGTATTTTTGTAGCATTTAGAAGTTCATCCTCTATTGCTTAAATATTTTTGTGTATTTGTGCTGACTGGTTTTATGTTAGTGTTTTATACAAATTAGAATCCTTTTGGAAAAGGGAGCCTCAGTTGAGAAAATTGTTCCATCACATTGACCTGTATGTAGCCAAGCCTGTGGCACATCGTCTTGATTGGTGATTGATGTGGGAGGGCCTAGCTCACTGTGAGCATTTGTACTCCCGGGTTGTAGTCCTGTAGGCTGAGAAAGCAATGAGGAACAAACCAGTAAGCTAGCACTCATCTGTAGTCTGTGCCTCAGTTCCTGCCTCTGGGTTCTTGCCTTGAGGTCCTGCCCTGACTTCCTTGGTTGATAGATGATAAGCTGCAAGCTGAAATACACTCTTTTATTCCTCAAGTTGTTTTTGGTCATGGGATTTTATCACAGCATTAGAATTAGAAGCCATGTCAAAGACAATACTTGTACAATTTAATCCAATAGAAAGTGATGGTCCTGTCTGCCTTGCGGGCTGCTGTCTGACTCCTATGAGGCACATCAGAGGCTTATGGATCTGTTGGTCCCACTTGAGTCGGTGATAGTGTGCTTGCCACAGTGGTCTATCCAAACCATCCTCAAAAGCTGTGTCATGCAGGTGATGTATATATAGCCTTCTTTGGAGATGAGCCTAGGAGGTTACTTGAGTTGTAGCAGTCTACCTTCCAGTGATTTAATCTCATAAAATAATCTGAAAATACATCTTAAATTAGCTGGCACTCAAACCTGATGAACCAATTTTAAAAAATACCCTTTTTGAAATCCGTCTTGCTGTTATTCATTCTGAAAGATTTTTCAAACCTAAACATCTCCCATTTCATAAACTATTTTTCACATGACATGGTCTTCTGGCCTTTTCTGTTGTGGGTACCCTGTGGTGGATCAGTTTTTGAAGTGCTCAGGATGCAGTGCCATGTGTAGTCTTATAGGTGCTAATATCTTCAGCTTCCAGTGCTGTTTCTCTTAGTGCCAGCATTCTATGACCTGGCACTCTTTGGGTTCACATTAGGCATGCCTCAAAACAACCAGCTGCTTTTAATCAAGTCTTTCCTGTTTCTGTTCATCAATCATTTTCAAATGCTAGACATTACTTATATTTCTAGCCAATTTTATTGTATAAGCACTGACTTATTGTTCCAGCTTGTCATGGATTTTCTTTTTGTTTTGGACTTGCTTTAAATTTTAGTGCCCAATTTCTTAGCGATTTCTTTCAGCTTTGGTCCATCTCTAGATATTAATGTGATACCCTCAAAGTTTTTGTTCAATTAAAACATAAATGTAGCAAAGTGTCTATCCTGTGCTGCTAGAGATAACAAGATGAGTAGAGTGTGATCATTCCTTCAGGGAGCGCACAACCATGAGGAATAATAGACATGCAATTACCTAACTATTATGTGGTGTGATAATTGCTATAATAGAGTTGTGTGTAAAGTGCCCTGAGACCCAAGGTTGGTTGAAAACCATAGAAAAGGTAACTCGTTGTATGCTGGCATGGATCCATGTATTTCCAGCCACAGCAGATGTCAGGTACCTAACTGATGCCTTTCAATTTACCTTTTCTTCCCGTTTTGTTTCATTCATAGAAGGCTTGTCAAATTTTTCCTGAAATGATCTGATACCATTGCACTTTCCAAATGGACCCAGAAACCTTGCAGGTCACTCCAAAAGGAATTGAGGATTATTGAGACTTATTTGTGGTGAATCTGAATTTTTAAGTTCAGGGCAAATGTTCTGATAACATTCCCATTCTCGATGGTTTTATAGAATTGCTCAGAGCTGTTTTGTGATGACACCCAGTTTTGCTATCTCTGTATGTAATCTGTCTAGATCTGGAGACTCAAGTTGTGCTCTATCTTCAAACTCCAAGATCCTCTTAACTCCTTCCAGATTGAAAATTATTCTTTTTTTTTATGCCTTTTCTGATTTTCTACCTTTATCATCTGGTCGTCGTTGTTGTCTTCGTCCTCCTCTTCTTCCTCCTCCTTGTGTAAATTCATGCAAAGATTTCATTCTTCCCTTGCATTCTGCATTAATTATCTTTCTCATTTGGGTGATTGGCCATGGGTCTCTCTCTCTCTCTCTCTCTCTCTCTCTCTCTCTCTCTCTCTCTCTCTCTCTCTCTCTCTCATCAAAAACCTTTCTAAAAGTTAAGGTAGGTCACTGTCTTTGGTGTTGTGGTCTCTAGGAGACACTTCTTGATGAGTCACAATCAAATTCAGACACTTAGATTCATCATTGTCTTTTTCTTTGTTATGAAAACTAGTTAAAAATACACTTATCAGACCTGAAGGCGTTATGGTATCACTCATCTAATAACACCTGGTTGTGACTAGTGTGACTGTCACTATCATTGCATTTGCCACCAAGACTGGACAAGTCATACTTTTGGCCATCAACCATACTTACATAGGTAGTAGCTTCCATTTTCAATAATTTTGTCTCTCTTTGGGGGTGGGTTATACTGATGACTTGCCCTCCTCTTTATTGATTGCTGTCCTAATTAAAGTTACTATTGCTGTATTAAAACATCATACCAAAACAACTTGGAGAGGAAAGGTTTGTTTCAGCTTACACTTCCAGGTAATAGTCCACCACTGAGGGAAGTCAGGGTAGGAACTCAAACAGGGCAGGAACCTGGAGGCAGGAGTTGATGCAATGGCCATGGAAGAGTACTGTGTATTGGCATACCTCATGGTTTGCTCATGCTGCTTTCTTATAGAATCCAGGACCACCAGCCCAGGAATGACTTGTTGACCCACAATGGACTGGGTCCTCCCCATCAATCAATCTTTTTGTTTTTTGTTTTTGTTTTTGTTTTTGTTTTTTTCTGAGACAGGGTTTCCCTGTGGCTTTTGGGGGTTGCCCTGGAACTAGCTCTTGTAGACCAGGCTAGTCTCAAACTCACAAAGATCTGCCTGCCTCTGCCTCCCAAGTGCTGGAATTAAAAAGCCTGTGCCACCAATGCCTGGCTATCCATCAATCTTATAGCTGGATCTTATGGAGGTATTTTCTAAATTGAGATTCCCTCCTTTCAATTAACTTTGGCTGTGTCAAATTGACATAAAACTAGCCTTGTCAGTTTGACACACAAAGACATCATTGTCAAGTCATAACCTTTTCTTTTTGGTTCTCCCCAAGATCACACATTACTATCCACAAGATACATATTCCAAATTTTAAAAGTCTCACTTTAAATACCTAAGAACTCAATATTTTTAAAATCCAAAGTCTTTTAAAATTCAAAGTCTCCCAGCTGTGGGCTCATGTAAAATCAAAAATGAATTAAGTACTTTCTGACCTCAAAAGGAAAGAACAGGGCACAGTCACAATCTGAATAAAGCAAAACTCAGCTCCAAAAATGGGAATAACTCAATGTCCAATTATTGAGGATTCACTCACAGTTTTCTGGGTTCCTCCAAAGGACTTGGGTCACTTCTCCAGCTCTGCCCTCTATAGCACAGTTTGTCTTCTAAGTTCAAGTTGGCTTCAATTTACCTGTTGCTGCTCTTGGTGGTTATCCCATGGCATCGGCATCTCCAAAACTGCTGATGTCCCTTGTAGGATTAAGCTTCACTTTTACCAGTAGCCTCTCTTGGGCTCTCTTCAATGACTCCAACCCCCACCACCACGCAATGCCAACCCTCAGCTGTTCTCCATGACCCTGTCATACCATCAAAACCAGTATCACCTGGGTGACTCTTAAACTACAAAGTTTGGCTTCCAAACCAAGGTACAGCCTTGGCCACTTATGGAACACAGCTGCTGAGTGCTAACCATGAGGAAACACTTCCCAGAGGACTTCACCTCAGTGATGCTGGTCTCTTCTTAATTGTAGCTTTTTCTTCACTCCCAGCTGACAAGCATCCATTGTCCCAGCAAAGAAAAGATTTTACTTTAGTGGTTCAGCCTTTTGTTAATCACAGCTGACTCCTCAGCTCTAGCTGACCAGACACCACAGATTCCTCACATAAATGACCCAGCAGAGCCTTTACTGCCCTCTGAAATTTCACAATCCAGGCTACTGCTGTCAACATTCTTACAGGCTCCTACAAAAGAACTTACTGAACTCTCCACACTCAATGGCTTTTCTAGTCCAAAGTTCCAAAGTCCTTTCACATTCCTGCAAAACACAACATGATCAGGTCTGTCACAGCAATACACCACTGTCATGCTATCTACGTTTGTCCTAGTTAGGGTTACTATTGCTGTGATGAAACACCATGACTAAAACAACTTGGGGAAGAAAGTGTTTATTTTCGTTTTATATTTTCAGGTTAGTAATTTTTCTCATTTCTGCAACAAAATACTTGACAAGTGTAGCTTAAGGAAGGAACATCTTTTGGCTCATGGTTCAAGAGTACAGTCCTTCATGGCAGTGAAGTCATGGTGGCAAGAGATAGAGTCAGCCGATCACTTAGGATCCACAGTCAGAAGCAAAGGGTGGGTGGGCAGGGTGGGGCACTGCAGTTGTCATATTCAGCCTGCTGTTTCTTTCTGTGCATTCTGGGGCCCAAGCCCATAGAATGGTACTGCCCACTGCTAGTGTGTATCTTTCCACTTCAGTTAACTGTATCTAGAAATTTCTTCACAGACATGCTCAGAGATTTGTCTGCTAGGTGATTCTAGGCCCTGCCAATTGACAGTCCATATTAACTCATTGACTTCTTAGTATATCCATAATTACTCCTAATTCCTTTGAATTGTAGAGAACTTTTTTTTAGAATACTTGCTATTCATTGATAGTTTCATACATGTATATATGTATATTGATTATATCCACCCTCAATCCACCTCTCCAACTCGGCCTCCAACACTTCTCCCACTTTCATGTCCTCTTAGTTTTATTTTGTTGTAAAATAACCCACTGAATCCTAGGGCTGTCTTCATAGTGTCTGGCCATCACTTGGGGAAATGTTGACTTCTTAGTTGACTTGATAATTTTTGATGAGTAATGATAGAATAGCTTAACTCTGGGTTTCAGGCCAGGGATGTCTCAGATATCCATTATAGCTGTATGTGTTGTCCTTTATACTTGGGTATATGGTATATTGCTTTCTATGTATCTATCAGATTTTCCTCATAAGACATTTTTAGTGAATTTCAAAATAGTTCTTTAGAGCAATGTTTCTCAACATGTGGGTTGTGACCCCTTTGGGGCAATCCAGTGGCCCTTTTACAAAGGTCGAATATCAGATATTTACATTATGATTCATGAGTGGCAAAATTACAGTTATTAAGTAGTAATTGGAATAATTTTATGTTTGAGGGCGACCACAACGTGAAGAGCTGTATGAATGAGAGATAGTATTAGGAAGGTTGAGAACCATTGCCATAGATAATATTAAAAACAAAACTTTAGGATCAAAATGTTTACTTAAAGGTGTACTTTTATTTTCACGTGTCTTAAGTATTTATCCACATGTATATATGTGCATGCATGCCTTTTGCCTGTAAATACCAAAGGAAGAGGTCAGATCTGTTGGAATTGGAGTTATAGACTGGGGTGAGGCAGCATTTGGATGCTAGTAACTGATCCAGGTCATGTAAGAACAGCACATGTTCTAACCATTGAGTCATCTCTCTAGCCCCTGGAGATCAAAATATTTTAAGGCTCCACTATGTAGTACAAAGTTACTTCATAGATAAATTTACATTCATATTGGGGATATATTTCATTTCTGTTATATAAATTAATATTTCTATTAGGAATATAATCTATTATCTTCATCAATTACCTGTCCCATTATATTGCTAGAATCTTAAAATCCATGCTGTTTCTGGTGGCAGTATAGCCATGTTAGTGTTGTACATTCTCTACCCCTAGAGTAGGACTTAGAATCTGAAAGGAAACTTCAAAAATTGTTGGTCGGGTAAATTCACCTGAATCTCATCATTCAAGATTTTGACTAGAATGATAAAACTAAAAATGTTGTGTATAAGTAACAGGAGTACAAAATAGAAAGTCATATTCGACATTGAAAACCATCAGTAGTAAACTACTCTGGCTGAATGGTAGGGGGAAAGATTATATACAGGTGTTATAAAAAAATCATTGCATGATTCTAGTGGTATTTAATGCTGGCCTAATGAATAGATTATCCTTGAAAATGGAGAAAATGATCTTAGCAAAAGGGAAACTCATAGCCAGTAGCAGTGGTGAAGAATAATTCACATAGGGCAAAAATGTAAAGGTTTACGAATATTGTGTACGAATTCACTTCGTGTGGCAGGTCTTATTCTTTGACTTACACTTCCCAGGGTTTCCACAATATCAAATACATTGAAAGGATCATATTTTCATGATACATAGGATGGACAGAAACTGCAAGCGTAGACATAGGAACACACAACTCAGGCCACACTAGTCACCTGTGGGCTAAAAGCTCTCCCAGAACATCCTCCACCATTCCAGGGTACATTTGACATCCAATTTCTATCTTATCTTTGTTTCTCTCAAATTTCATTCGAAAGCTATTTTGAGGTATTTTGCCCAGAAAACCACCTTGTTCCCTTCACATGTACACACAGGCTCTCCTTTTAAGGTATCATATGTTTGATTTTCTCAGTTGAAATACCAAGAGTCCCATTCATTAACCTTGCCTTCAAAACCACGGGTTTGAATTAAAATAGAGTTGACAGTCCATATGTACCTCAAGTTCTAACTTTCTTACCTAGTCACCAAAGAGATTTGTAGATGTCTCAGGTCTAAGCCATTACACTTGCAGTTCAGTGTTAGAACCCTGGATTTTGACATGGGATTTTTCTTAATAAGTGTGTGTGTGTGTGTGTGTGTGTGTGTGTGTGTGTGTGTAATTTCAGAGTCTTTCAGGGATAGGAATATTGCTCTCAAATAGTAATCAAGTTGTTACATTTCACATCTGAAAGAGTTGTTGTAGACTAAACAAAATTATCTTAATGAGCGATTTTCTAAAAAAGCATTTCCCTTGATTAAAGAACCTAGTTTAAGTACCAAAACACCATAATTTAATGCTGTTCCATCTAGACCAGTTGTTAGGTTAGTGAGGCAGGTGCTTCTCAGACTCTCTGTCTTTCCTGGCATTTAACCAGTTAAATTAATCAGAAGCATAAAAATAGATCACGTTTTAATATCTTAAGGGATTTTAATACTTGGAATAGGTTTAAAAGTTTACTTTTTGATCTTAATTTCCTTTCAATGTAATGATGATAATTTGGTTATGTTTTTAGAGGATCTTATCTTTAGCACTATATGCAAAAATGAAATTACTATCTGTACACAGCTTCAAAATAATTCAGAGAAGGAAGCAGGAGAGGTTCAGTTGGGCAGGGTTGATGGTTGTCAAGCCTGGATGACACTGTTCACCATGCTTTTGGGATGACATTTGCTTATTCACTTTTTCTCATAACAACAAACGAAGGTGTCAGGGGTATAATCCATCATTTTGTTTGACCAACATCAGGAAGATGGTTCTGGCAGGGGTGGTGGTGGTTGATTATTCAGTGCTGTGTTAAGTCAAACTGCTGTGTTCTAGTTTCTGCTCTTTGATGTATTTTCTTGATCTTTCTAGTTTCTTCCTTTCTTGATTTTTGTCATAGTTATAACTCTATTTTGCTACTGTCCATGTCCCTCTCTCTAGTGGTTTCATCCTTCCCTTGGTCTCCCACAAATGATTTACTACTTCTAATATGCTCTGAGTAGAGAGCCAAGAAATTAAGTGTGATCACATTTTTTCTCTCTAGGCAAAATTTCTGTGTGGGCCCTGGGGACCTTTCAGTGTATTAGGCAAGTGAGCTTTAGGATGTTAATTTGAGGACATTGCTATTTGCTGCCCCACAACTTCTAGTTTTTAGTTATATTCTAGATAGTTGGTGTACCCCTGTAGTTGTTTACATTTGAATTAGAAGAATAGGATTCATTTTGTTTGCCTGTTTTTAGTGCAGTGATAATGGCAATAACATTTACTTTAAACACTCACAGAAATGTAACTTATTCCCCATGTTAGTAATAGTGCAAGAGTCCAGAAAAGTAAAGGTGCTTTTAGGGGACGTTCTGGTGTTAGTCAGAAGTACTGCAAAATCAAAGTGAGATAGAGAAAGGCATAAAGACATTACAAACTTGGTGACTTGCTAACTTGTGAGCAAATAGATCTGGCAGGGGCCTTGCCCAATTGGTTTGCCACTGGGTTCCTGACTCCCTGTGTTTTGTGTGATATGTAGAAGCTACTCAATAAGCATCTTTTAGTTGGTATAGTAGACAATAACATTGGTCATATCACTCTATTTCAGCACATATGAATATAGTGGAGATGATTTGCTGGTCACCTTAGCTGCTCAACTTACCCAGAATTAGTCCTAAAGCATATGTACAGAAAATGGTCAGCATCAGGCAGTTATAAGAACTGGCCATGCAAAACTGGATACACTGTGATATGTCTACTTCAGTCAATTGAAGGGATATACGTTTTCCTCTAGTATAACAATACACAGACAAGGCAGGTTTGTAAAAAGAAAAGGAATTCTTTGGAGGAAAGTAATATTTGGGTTCAGATTTGATGTGTTCACTGGGATTTTCTAGGTAAGTAATAATTGAAGCAGAGAATAGTCGAATGAGTGTCCAGAGTGAAGAAAGGGGGGGGCAAGTTGAGTGAACAATGACTGGTGGACATGTTGGAAGCAGGGGTAGGAGATTAACAATGACTTAAGATTCACACCTGAATTCCATCCAGCCTAGGAATTTAGGAGCCTCTGTTGGGGGGGAGAGAACTGTATAGCAAGAATGAGTTCATTTAAAAACAAGTTGAGTTTAAAATACCTGGAGCACATCTAGAAGGGGACATAGTATAGACAATAGACCATTATTTACTTATTTACTTATTGATTTCATGAGATAAGTTCTCCTTATTTGCTCTGGCTTTCCTGGAACTCACTGTGTGGACCTCACTGGCCTCCAACTTGCAGTGCCCCTGCCTGTGCCCCCCATGTGCTGGGGTTAAAGGTGTGCACCACTATCATTCCTGATGTGACATTTACACAGTGTTTTAACAATATTAGAGGGAGCTGAAACAGTAAATAAAGCCACCAAAAAGGTGGATGTGTACAGAGAGAAGGTTGATGAACTGAGGCGGGGCATGTCAGCACAGGTAATTCTCATTGGAAATCTGTGTGAATGGAGGACAGAGACCACCCCTTTCATAGTCTCACCTCTGGAGCAGGTGGGACACCTGGGAAGTTTTCATAGTGTTTAGTTTACTTTTGAGAGAAGCATCAGAGAATGCAGTGAATTGCATTTAGCCAGGGCAAGAATGAGCTGCTGAGAAGGCTGCTGGTAACTTTTCCCCTGGGGTTCATTAATTAGTCCTCCTGGGGAAGCAGCTCCAGAGCTGTAAGTCATTTGCACTCATTATCTATTGCTGTTTAAAAGTTTATCCTGAAGTTAGAGACTAGACATAAATCTCATCAATAAGTTAAACATAGAAGTACTACAATTACTACCAGTAATTGCACTTTTAGGCAGCAAATTTAAAAATAAAATTTAAAAACCTGAAAATAGGACCTCAGACAGTCATGGTGGCTCACACATATGGTCCCAGCCTTGGAAGACTAGATCATTGTGAGTTTGAGGTTAGCCTGGGCTCTCTTGTGAGACCCTGAGTCCAGAAAAATAAGCAATAAATTAATTGAACAGATAAATAAATTAATAAATAGCTCTGATAAAAGCTTTCAGGGTATTCAAACAGTAGGATGCCAGTCATCCACAAAGGGATCCCTTCCTGAGTTCTCTTGCTGTTGGGAAATTCCGGTTTTTTTACATGGAAGCTTTCAAAGCAGTTTACTTCATGGGAGCTTCTAAAGCAGGAAGGCAATAGATGTGTAGCAAGATGGAATTGCATGTTATGGGTTCTCATAACCCAATATGGAAATGGCATCCCATCACTGCATCATATTTTCTTTGTTAGAAGAAGTGCCTTAGGTCTGTCTGTGCTCAGTGGGAGGAGATGACAGAAAGGTGTCCATATCAGGAGCCCAGCCTTCAGATACCATCTTACAGACATTAACTCTTGTCCCTCACCATGTCAAGTTTCTGTGACTGGGTAATTTTGTGTTGTGTTGGCTAGATGTCCTTCCTGGTAGACCTTTGCTACTGTAAACATAAAAATCACTTTGTGTTGCATTACTATGGCAGGTGACTTTATGAAAAATTTAAGAATATGAAGTCTAAAACTGGATATGTCCTATTTAGGGAGATTTTTCATCTCTTCCTTACCATTGTTTTCACTCATCTAGAATAAAAAGAGTTTGAAAACAGGTCCCTGCCTAATATTACAGCTTTAAGAAAATTTGGCATTGTAGAACTCCACTGGATCCCATACAGTTGTTGATTTTTGTTGTTTGTTTTGTTTGCATCATCAGGCAAATATATTCTTCAGCTGCCCCAATCTGATAAAGCTTAGGTGGTGGGATTTTATCATCCTTTGAATCACACTTCGTACTTCTGAGTGTGTTCTTCATGGGAAACTACTTGAACATGAAGGTCTTGACCTCGGGCGGATACAAACTCGTTCATCTTCTCTTTGGTAGTGCTCTGATTCCTAAGCATTTTATACTGTGACACTCTGTTCACATTGCCTTCTGTCCTCAAGTGCTCTATGACACACATGTCTAGGCTAATTAAAATTAATTTCATTTTGAGGGTCCTACTTGCATCTTGAGATAATAAGGTATATTCTACAGCATTAAAGATGAAAGTTGGCAATTACTATTTAATGGCAGGACTCAGTATGATGAAATCTCTTCAGTGCTCCATGTGTTCTAGTGACTAACCTTATTTTAATGTATAATAATTATGTAAAAGAGGAAGTGTGATCACCTTTAGATATGATTTTAGTGCTCCATTCATCCAACTTCAGTTCTAGGGATTGCTTGTCTGGAGTTGTCTGGAGTGGAGTGATCCTGTCACTATTTCCCCTTCATCTTGGCAATTTCTAAGCACAAAGGGAAAGCTTCCTTTGAGAAGGAATGATATGGACTACTGCAGAATCCAAATAAATGCAGAAGGAAGAGAGGGAACAGACAAGAGTTATTCTTAGAATATACAAAAGCAAGAAACTGTTTATACTCAAGTCTATGATGGATGATGAATCAACATAATATTCATTTATTAATTATAGCTAATAAATATTGACTGTCTGCTCTTAGACAGCCCTTGATGAGGCACCTAGAGATGCAGATTTGAACTTGACAAACAAGGATTCTTTTGGTGTCTACCAAAGTTGATGAGAGACAGGTACCTGGTGAAGCAACTATACTTAAAAGCTGTGAAGAAGTGGGTTATAAACAATTGCAAGACTGCCTGAGAAAATGAAACCACTTTGTGCCTAGGTTTGTGTTTGCTTTTCTGCTATTATTAATCCAATTATACTTATTTAAAAAGTGATATTTGGCAGGAAAAAGGGAAATCCTGAACATGCGTCCACGCATAACAGCCACTGCTTTAGTCTATACTATCTGGGCTCTCACTGGGGCAGCCATGTGAGCTTTTGATGAAATGAGACAGAATTTTGGCTATCTCAGCACTTCTAACAAAAGGGAAAGAAGAGCATGACAGTAGCATGGTATAATATGCATGGTATACCATGTGTCGGCCTTGGAGTGGCTCATGAATGCCACTTTGACTAATTATACTCTTTTCTGTGTTTTTGTTTGGTTTGGTTTAAAATCTGGCAAAAGCTAGCTTTATTACAATATGGAGCATTTTCATCTGAAGAACGACTATATTTTTTTTAATGGTGGAAAGAAATCTGGACACAAAGACAGAGTGGGAAACACTGTGGGAATAAAAATGACTTGAGGCTAAGGGAGATACAGGCTAGGCTGAAGGAGAAAGTTACCAGGAGATGAGAAAGGCTTAATTCCAAGTCAAAGCTTGGTTGGTTTTCATAGCATTGGCTTCTTCAGGAGTTGTAAGGACATGACTGCCATTGCCTACCACCCTCAGTACTTCCTAGCCTTTTACTTCTAGGTCTTAGAACTCAGCACATAGGCTTACATAGTGACTATATAATAATTTAAAAATAACAAAAGACAGTTAATGTTTGTGAACACAACATATTCTAAATGCTATAATTAAAATTTTTCATTTATCCTCATGGTCCTGTGAGATGAAGTACCTTTCTTATTTTTATATTTTGGAGGGAAACTGAACCTTGGGATGATTGGTCCCTTATGATGCCTTGTGACAGAGCTTGGCTTTGAAACCAGGTAGTGAGAGTTGAGAAGCGATATCTGTTTGTCTTTCTGTCACCTTTCTATCCATGAGGACTAGCCTGCTGGACAGGACTGGGTCCAAGGCCCATGCATGCATCACTTATTTTTATAAGAAAATCATTTATTGAATTCTGGAGAAAAATGGAAGCTTTGGAAAGTTTTAAAACATAATTTATCCCTAAATTGAGAGCCATCTGTATTTACACTTAATTTGCAGTGCACATTCACTTATTTAATTAGATAATTCAGATCATGATGTAAATTAGTGTATGTTTGCCATTAAATTAAACATTAATGTCACCTCCCTAAAGTCTGTCTAGACGGTTCCTTTGACATTCACTGGTTTGTGTTTTATATCTAAACATGATCCTGGCTACACTTCTATAATCAGTCTGCTTAGGGGGTGACAGAAAATGTGATCTGTCAAGAAAGCTGAACTTTGCCTTTAAGAGTTGAAGTAGTATTTCCAAGAGGGCAGTCAAAAGAGAAAAAGAGAAAACCAGGGCAGAATCAGGCATAGAGCAGTTTTACACCAAATTTTGGTGTTTTTACGTAAGTAGGCTAGATGGTGATAACATGTGAGGTCAGATTGAATTTAGAATGAAATTGCAGTTAGTGTGAAACAAAATTAATATGTTTCCTTTGAGTAATCAAGGCTTACGATCAGACTGTTCTTATTTATCTTCTCTTCTACATATGGTAAGGTACTGCTGGTTTTAAACATTGTCAGTGTTTTTTGAATATGTGTTAATCTATAGCCATATACATCTCTTACTGGTATTCTCATAAGATAGGTAAGTTAAAGTTTTTCATACGTACGCATGCACGCACACACACACTGTTGGGGGAGAAATTACAAGCCAGTGTAATGTACAGTGCATTTGCACATTATCGAAGAACTTATTTTCATCAAGTAAGTGACAGCTACCCACCCTCCACTTCAATTAGAAACTTCCTGTTCTGGGTCTTCTGGTTAAGTTGTGTTGGCTGAACCAACACAATTTTGAGCAAAATTCTCCATATACTAGCTTTTTAATCTGGCCATCAGATTTTCTAAAATACTATAGAAGTGCTATGCTTTTCATATCATCAGGCTCCAAAATTGGCTGCTAATAAATACTTAGATCTTAGAATACACAGTTGTGGTTGCCTCGGGGCTTGTGAGTGTTCTAGGGAGTCAGCCCTTGCTTTTGCAGGAATGCAGAAGCCATCTTTCCAGGAAGCATCCTCACTGCCCTCTCTTCAGTCTCTCTGGGTTGCTACTTAGGTATCAGGATAGTGAGAAGAACTGCATCCAGAGCCTCCCAAGAGCACAGGGCAGTGCTTGTATGTAAAGCACTCAGCACATGCTGCATTGAGACTGCATGCATTCAAATATTAGTAGAGTGATGATTAATTGTAGATCTGTTTAAGGAAGCTATGTAATATTAGCAGAAATGTAAAACTGAAATACAAATGACTATACTAACAGACTACCACCTTTAGACAAACAGTGAGTTGTTTCTATGACATGGAATGACTTAGGGGCAAATTCTACATTCTGCCATTTGAGAACTTTAAATAATATTTTACAACAAAGTTTAACTCATTGAATAGTATTAATTGTGTCCTAATTATGCACAAAACTTTGTGTTACACATGTTTTAATATGAAGATGGACTTAATACATTAAGTAAATTATTAATTTGTACATAAAGTACATTAAATATGTTGAACTTCCCAGTGACTTTCAGTCTACTCTGGAAGATGCTGTATACATTTAGATAACTGTGCTACATGGTGCAAAGTGATACAAGGAGAACCAAGAACAATAGGCTTCACCTTTCAAAGATCAAAGAAAGCATGGTGCAGTGGATGCCATTAGATCTAGGCCTTGGAGGACACATAGTGGTTTAAATGTCTAAGGGCTCAGAGGAGAATTGGCACAATCAGAAGTCACCACAGAGGAGATAACAGGACCAGAAGCAGGAGGGTGAGAAACTTGGACTTGGTCCAGGGGAACAGGAGCTCCGTTGCATTTGTGGGACGTATGAGGGCAATGCAGAAAAGCAGTGGGCGTGCCAAAATAGAGCCTGGTTGTGGAGAACTCTAAATGCTAAGTCAGATACTTTTGAAACTTGACATTTGAGACATTTAATATTTTTGAGCTGTGTGCTGATACAATTCTAGCTAACTTTTTAAAAGTATTTAGTAGGTTTTTGTTAGATCTGTGCCACAGCCCATTTGAAAGCCATTCTGGGATGGAGATGGAAGGTGATGAGGTTCGGCAGCCGAGTAAGGAGGTGGGAGAGAGAAGAGAAGGCAGAGTGCAGTGATGAGGAGTGCTCAAGTCTGGCTGTTAGGACTTGACACTGAAGGTGACATTGTAACCTTGTTTTAAATGCCAGACACCCCAGAACATGTATTGAAAGAATGGATGAATTGTGAAGTGAATAGCTAGTGTGTCAATTATTAGTGATGTTTAAAGCTCTGTTTTATAGGACACAGTCTAAGGACCACCTCCCTTGGGATCTTCAAAGGCTATACTAGTTTTAGTTTGTTTTCTTTGGCTATATACATTGTAAAAATCTCTCTAGACTTTAAAATATGTTGGATTCTTATTTGAACCTATGGAGATTATGTGATCATTCTATGTTTTTCTTGGTTTTGAGATTTCATTACCAATTCTCGTTCTCCCATCTTTGAAAATGAGACAGAGTAAGGAGAAAGGTAATTTAAAGTAAGACTCTTACTCCTTCTCAAATAAAACCCCAAATGCCTAAATTTTGATAGACAATGAGTATATTTAGTTGTAATGAATGTCTGGGGTCTCAGGCACCTTTATGCTTTTAAAACTGAGACCTCCAAACCCTTCCCTGGTGTGGTCTCTGTGTGTCAGTATTTACTACATTACAAGTTAAGTGTGATAAAATTTAGAAATACCTTTAAATTTCTTTAAAAGCAATAATTATAAACTCAATGCATATTAATAAAAACAGTATTTGAATGGAAATTAATATTCAAGAACAAATATATAGATGATAACATATCCATTTTAGTAATAGAAGAAGGTGTGATTCTCATACCTGCTTCTATCATGAATCTATTGTTATATATAGTTTGGACTGCAGTATGTGGAGAAAATCCAGACTCACATAGATGTGCAAATCCAGAAGGGGGGGTGTCTTTTAATGGCCTTTTTGGATACCTGTTGGTTGTTTGCTCTGGCACTCCACTGAAATCCATCAACTGGTAGACTCTTGAATGCCAGTTGGCTTGTGGATGTGCATCAGTGTGCCTCGTTCCTCCACATCTGCCATAACTGATTTGTACCAGTACATTTTTTTAAAAATCTGTGCAAGACTTTGTAGCCTCATATGTCGATCATTTGGAAGGTCTTGATTCATTAAGTTCTTTTGGTTTTTCCAAATGCTGACACGTTGCACCATAAATATGTTTCTGTTAATGTTACTCTAAGTCTCCTCATTGAGAAGCTGTTCAGTGCATAATAGCAGATACAGCTCTTCCAAAACTCTGGCTTTTGCTTGAAAATAAATTTTATCCTTGACAATGAATAATACAGTTGTTTATTTTCCATGAAGTAACATAAATCGTACTCTGAATCCATTAAAATTCCAGGTAAAAATGGAAAGGAAAAAAGCAGGTGGTTTAACTTACAACTCCAACAGTTGCACAATTTATCCTTGAACTAGTTGTCTGCGTTAGTATGTCCCAAGTATTCTTACTGCATGCTACCCTTTAAGTTATCTGGAATGTGTTAAAAGATGCCTTTGGCTTAATTTAATAAGACTGACAAATTTTGCTTCCTGATTCAGATACTCTTAGACTAAAATGACTCTTTTTTTTTTTCTTCTTTCTGAAAGTGTGTGACAGCCAGGGATGCATGAATAACAGGCTGCTACCTCAACCTGCATTCATGTCATCACCCATGGGCAGTTTTACTTATATCAACTTTGCGGAGAAAGTGAAAATGTCAACACTGTGAAAACAGCATACAATGTCCTAGTCTAGCTATAACCATAGCTTTGGGGTTCTGAGCCTCCTGAAAGGAACTCAAAGGCTAGACTTTGAGAGCTGCCGCTTAATGTTAGCAAACATATTAGGTATCTCTTGTCCTAAGTATGTAGATGTTATGAAAATCAAGTCTTGGTTTTTACTTCTATGTAATTTATATTTTTGTCTTGTCTGATACTGAGCCAACAGATGGTCAGATGGCCAGAACTGATGCCTCTGTCTGTACTATTCTTTGTATAACTGAAGGAGGCCCTGTTGGTGTCTGCCCATAACCGCATTTATCAGTCTGCCAGCGTCTTAGATTCTTTGCTTGGGGTCTTTTCTCTCACTGCTGCAGCCTCCATTGCCAAGGTACCTTGGCCAGGCTGATAGCACTGTGAACTAAACATCTGCCCTCCTCGGTGGTGTTCAGCCAGCAAAGTGAGGGCAAACAGACAGGTAGATAGGAGCCATGTCCTTCACCACTGTGTCTATTCTGTGCTGGCAGAGTTCCAGAAGGATAAACACTCACCCCCAGGGTTTCCTTGGTGGCTTTCCCTCTGCCAGTTATATTTTGCTCTGACGTACTTATCCCACTCTGGGTCCAGAGTCTCTTATATTTATTCCTCAGGCTTTTTGTACTGCAGAGTCCAAAACAGAAGGTAGATGCCTTTAATCTCTGGAGGCAGAGGCAGGCAGATCTTTGTGAGTTCAAGGCCAGAGTGAGTTCCAAGGAAAGCCAGGGCTACTCAGAGAAACCCTGTCTCAAAAAGAGGAGGAGGAGGAGGAGGAGGAGGAGGAGGAGGAGGAGGAAGAGGAGGAGGAGGAGGAAGAGGAGGAGGAGGAGGAAGAGGAAGCGGAGGACGAGGAAAGGAAAAAGAAGACAAAAGCTGTTAGTTTACACAATTCCTTTAAGCTCTTCTAGTCTTTGGTTTGGTTTGGTTAACTGTTCCTACCCAACATTTTCTCTTGATGGATTTTTAGTAAGTGCAAGTAGTTCATCTTTTTTAGGCTATGTAGTTAGCCATCTGTTCAGGACTTGATAGGGTATTTGCAGACTCTTCCAGGTTTGTGAATGCCGAAGGCTTGCTAGATTGAGCCTGGAGGGAGCTCAGATATGGGTAGGTGTCTAACAGAATTACTAACAGATAATGAACAGTAGACAGGTTCTTTTAACATAGACAAGACTGTCCCAGGTCATGTTCCTTAGGGTTGTGTAGTTCTTCATGTGTGCTGTTAGCTTGTGACTGTTGATGTCATGTGACATACCCACTGTCACTGTGATTCATCGTCTCTACACCCATCTCCATTATCTCCCAGCTTATGATCTTTGAAGTTCCTCCTTCCTTGTTTGGGTATGCCATTCTCCTAGTGTTAATTCTCTCTTCATCAGTCCGTGGGATCATTTCTTAAACATTGCACATTCCATTTATCCCATAGCCCTGGAGCTACCCTCACTTTCTAGGAGGCAGTCCCCATATAGCAAAAGGGAGAAAAAAAAAAATCTTGTTTGCCGTCAGAAAAAAAAAAAAAAAAAAAAAAGATTCTAAATCTGTTATCTATTTGTCCTTGCTGAATTCTTAGTATTTCATCTTTAAAAAGCAGACTGATAGAACGTAAAAGAATCAAAAGAAATTATTAGTCAAAAAGACTGAGATTATGCTAGTCCCAGTGGCACAAGTTTGTAATCCATCTATTTAAGTAAACTGAGGCAGGAGGCTCACAACTTCAAGGCTGATCAGTCTGGATGACTTAGCAAAACTTTGTGTCAGAGGAAAAGCCTAATAGGCTGGGGATAGCTCAAGTGGTAGATTGCATCCCTGTCATGTGCGAGGCTCTAGATTTGGTCCCCAATGCACCCTCCCCCCAAAAAAGTAAGACTGAAGTTCTATAGATGAGAGGAAAGGGAAACAAATTTGAAGCCATTCTCCGCCCATCCCTTCTCTTGCCCTTTGGACATTTCTCCTGTGCTGGAAGCTCTGCCTTTGAAAATATTGCTGCTGAGGTTATTTGTGCACAAGTCTAAAGTTTTCATTAAGACTTAAGACCCATACCCGGCAGTGGTTGCACACGCCTTTAATCCCACTTGGGAGGCAGAGGAAGGTGGATCTCTGTGAGTTCGAGGCCAGCCTGGTCTACAGAGTGAGTTTCAAGACAGGCTCCAAAGGTACAGAGAAACCCTTTCTGGAAAAAGCACCCCCCCCAAAAAAAAAAAAAAAAGAAAAAAAATACTTAGGACAAATTGTAACTAAAAAACTGTCTTGTTAATGGGTCTCCAGTCACCACTTAAGCTGTTTGGAAGGAAGTTATTTGTACCCATTTTAATTAATTAAGCCTTGGTAAGAGGGTGGAGAGGAGTTAATCTAAACTTCCTATCCTTACTCTTGCCACAGGTGATGAGTACAATCCTAGTCAACTTCTGCCATGGTCTCTGGCAGTTGCCTTCTCAGGAGCCATGTTTGGTAAACCATGACCGCAGCCTCTGCTGTACCAGTGAGGCTCTACACATCCCTACTTAGAGGTGTAAGTGGACCCCTGTGCCTGTATTAGTGATGTAGCCATCACTCTTGTCAGTTCTAAGTATTCGCCAGATCTAGAGTGTCATTGCCAATACAGTAGTAGTTCCTAGCTACATGTGATATTTTAAATTTAAATAGTCCCATTTTCCATTCCCATTAGCAACATCTCAAGTGCTACTTCATTCAGTAGCCACTTTGCTGTAGGTTGCCCCCATACAGAAAAGCACAGCTAAAGAATATTTTCATCATCCCAGTCTCAGAAATGTCAGTTGGATAGTACTGAACTGCAGATTAGCTTTCATAGGAATGCTTTTGAGATTAAGGACTTCTGAATATCCCTCTTTAAATTCACTGGACCTATCTTTTGGAAAACAACTCTTAGGGAATATATAGCCTTTTAACTGAATATGAGGGCACTTAGCATCTCTTTGCTTGCAAATTACAGAAGTCTTCTGTCATTGGTTTGATCATAGGCATTTCTTTTGCACGCCTAATCTAGAGTCCTTGTGAAATAAGTGGTTGATTCAGTTTCTTACTAGTGTTCTAGTGGATCCCATTTTGGATGCCCCAGCATGTACCCATGTTTCTTTTAAGGCTCTTAGAAGGCTAATAATGCTCAAACACCTACCATATCACCAAAGAAATCTGAAAGCTATAGCAGATAAAATGTCATTTCCCTTTATTGAGAGAGAAGTGCACATGCTGTGTCCATTTTAGTCAGGCATATGGAGTGGTATCTTCATGATCCTACAAGAGATAAGGCAAATATTTAGAGTTTCTTTTTAAATCTCTGTAACCATAAGCTGTATCTTCTATCAGCAGTATAAAAAAGACTTCCTTTTTTTTTTTAAGTCTGTTTTGTTGACTGCTGTGTCCCTAGGACCTGATGAGCAAAATTGTTGACAACTAATTAGAAAATATTAACATCCATGGTATCCCATAAACACGATTTTGACCATGAGGTCATGTTATGTCTCTGCCATTTTCCTCTGTTCTTGTTATGGTCTCTTGAATGTGACTTTACTGGTAGCTGTTAGAATGAACTTTTAGATTCCTTACACTTAAAAGGAAAATCATAATACCTCTGTGTGTGTGTGTGTGTGTGTGTGTGTGTGTGTGTGTGTGTGTGTGTGCGCGCGCGCACGCGCGCGCACTTACATTAGCTAGTTTTAAATTTACTAGACATATGCTTGAGTCACCAGATAGACCTGTGATAAGCTTGTGGTGCATTTTCTTGATTGATGACTGAGATGAGAAGGCCTGACTGACTGTAAGCAGTGCCATCCCAGGGCAGGTGATCCTGGGTACTCTAAGAAAACTATTTGAGCAAGCCAGTAACCTGTACTCCTCCATTACCTCTGCATCAGTCCCTGTCTCTGTTTTCCTGCCCTGTTTGAGTTGCTGCCGTGACTTCATTCAGTGACAGACTGTGATATGGAACTGTAAGCTGAAACTTTCCACATTGCTTTTGGTCATGGTATTTTGTTGTAGCCATAAAAACCCTAGGACAGGGAGGTGGGGGCAGGGTGTGAGGAGGCAAGGGGAGATGAAGGTGGAGGGGGTGGGAGGACGGATACTGTTGTTGGAATGTAAAGTGAAATTTAAAAAACAAAAACAAAAAACAACCCTGCATATCATAGTGGAGGTCAGAGGACTGTCACAACGGCCGTGCTTCCTGTCGTCCTCTAGGATCTCTTGTTCACCGCCTTGTGTATAAGATCTCACCAGTTGACCTGGGGGCTTTCTGTGGCTTTTTCTGTCTCTGCCTCCCATCTGTCTGTGGGAAGAGGTCTGGCTTGATGTGGGTTCTGAGATCTGAACTCAGGTCCTCATCTTGGCACAGCAATCCCTTTACCCTCTTGATTCATGTCCCTAGCCTATCCTTACAACTTCTAATAAGTCATTATTGGGCCTTCAGTGGTGTGGCTAACAACCTTCTTCAAAGCTCTTCTACTGTTAAAATTCCCCCATGGCAAAAAAAAAAAAAAAAAAAAAAAAATGTATATCATGTTTGAGTTTGGTACCTAGCTATTTTTTGTAATAATTGTAACTTAAGGGATATAGAATGTACTTCAGTCTGTGGAGTAAGAGTGGTTTTGAACTATGTGAGATGGCATGCTTTTCCTGGGTGGAAAGTGATCATCAATTAGTCTCATCCTCAAAAGCACCTGGTACCTTGGTCGGTGTCATAGCCTTTTCTCCACTGTTCCACCTATCACGTCTTTGCTAGTTTCCATGGCCCTAGTCTGGGTTCGCTGCTGCTGACTAAAGCCATTGATAGTTAGATAAACTACAATTTAGAATTCCAAGCTCAAGTGTTTGTGTAGAAACTCAGGGATACTAAAGGTTGCATGAAGATTTTGTCTTAAGAAATTAAGACATCTTTTTACTATTAAAAATGAAGTATTAATATATTAAGCCATGTAAAGAACACTTGAAAAAGAACAGTATCTTCCTTTGATTTTTTTCCATTCACCAGTACTGTTGATTGAGTTCCTGTCATTTTTGTCCCTCCATTTTCGAGCCTTGAATATTTCTGAATGTGAAAAATAAAAGTATAGTTTTTCTTTGAAGGAGATGACTGCCTTCATCTTGGATTTCCATTGTGTCCCCTGAGTTTCCAGTGGATAGTCTCTGAAATGTTTGTCCACTGTTTTCTTCTTTATGCTTGGTGCCTTGGACATCATGGTGTGTGTGACTATATTTGTTCCTTTTGATAGATTATAGGCCATATACTTGACGTTACTTTTGGAGGATTTTGTCTTTTGTGTTAAGATGAATAATAGCTTTCTAAATCTCTCTTTAGACCCTTCCTTATTGTTTTGTATGGACTAGTTACTTTTAAAGTATTGGGTTTATTGGCTGGGAAATGTTTTAGAAGTAGTGCTACTTGGACGTGTGTGTGTGTGTGTGTGTGTGTGTGTGTGTGTGTGTGTGTGTGTGTGTGTGTGTGTGTGCTCGCGCGCGCGCGCGCGTGCGTGCGTGCTTCCAGCCCCTCCCCCCACTGTGACTTATGTGGTAATACAGTTCTTTATTTAGCTCATCACTTCTGGTCAGTGATCACCCTATCTCAGCCGAATTTAGATCTAAATGTATTTTGAATGTACAGTGTTGGATAAATCCACCTGATACTTTTGTGTCATGGTGTTTATGTTGATAAATAGAAAATGATAGTAGTACTGATCTCTGGACCTGGATAGATGGCTTAGCAGTTAAGAATACTTCTTGTTCTTGCAGAGGATCCAGGTTCTGTTCCCAGTACCCACTTGGTCACTAACCACCTTCAGGAACTCCTCTTTTAGGGGACCTGATGTCCTCTTCTGGCTTCTGCAGGCACTGTACACACATGGTGCAGAGAAAACACCCATCCACATAAAAAATAAGTCTTTAATTTAAAAAGTATTACCTACTTCATCAGATTGCCTTTGATGAGTGAATTACTCCTCATTAAGCACTTAGACCACCAATAAGCATATCAGAACTAGTTATTGATCAGTTGCAACCATTGTTTTTTATGGTTACAAAGTCAGTGAAAACATTCCGTACTTTTTCATTGGCTTTGTGGAATTAACAGTAGAACAAACCACAGGTATTATTGCATGACAATTGTGTATCTCACATTTTTGTGTTAGTAAAATTTATAGTAATTTGGGTACACACATACACAGTATTTTGTTATTTTTAAACAGTCATCATCGCTGGGTAGCACTGCTGTCACTTTTGTCTCTCAGACTTATGGATGGGTTTCTAGCATATGGATAGTGTCTGGATTTAGCTTGTAACAGATGCTGTTGGTATCATTCGCAGATCTCCTTTACTGGGCCAGTGCATCCATCTCCCAGCTGCTGTGGTATTGGTTGCTAATGATGCACACCTGTACCCTTCTCCTGAGGACCACTCTTGGCTGACAGTATCTGCCTCAGCCAGTTATAATTTTGAGGTCTGGTCCCAGTCCCATCCAGGTACCCAGGAGTGGCTCATAGCTATACAGAGATATTCTGGACTGGACATCTTATGTGATTCAGTCCACACTCTAAGAATTCCTTGGAGGATCACCTGGGGTGAGATATCTGAAGTCAGATCTTCACTGAGTTTCTTCCCCCATCTAGCTGACTTGTTTCACCCCTGATTTCTTTCTTTGGGCAGCATTCTTCCTATAATCAAGTTTGTGCTTATAATCAGGCTGTGCTTTTAGGGAACCTCACCTCACATGTGGGTAATCTCCATTACTCTGTTGTTTTATTGGTTCCCCTCACTTAAGCAATGAATTTCACATCTCAGATAATCTAGGGTTTAAATTTCCTGGCTCTTTATCTTTTGTTTTTTTTTATTCTGTCCTTTCTAATATGTCTCAGCATAGGTCATATCCCTCCTGTTCCCTTATCTAACCATTTCTCATCAAATGCCCTTGATGCTTATTTGTCCCTTGGTTCATCAATATCTTGTAATGGTGACTTATCCCATGTTTTAGTGCTTAATAGATGTTAGCTACCATCTCACATGTCTTGATTTTTAATTTCTGTGCCTTGCTCTAGGTGAGCACCTTGGTGCTGGTACTTTCACAGACTGTTAGTAGAGCCTTTAGGTTTCCTGTTTCTCGTGGAAAATAGCAGCTGCTCTATTTTACCCAATGATGTGTTGGCTCAACAGGGAAAGCAGAGGCCAGGCTGTCTTCCACTTCTACCCTGGTGGGAGCTGCTAATATGACATCATTGAATACAGAGTTGGGAAGAAATATAAATAAGCAGCTTTTGCTAGTCTAGTCTGCATTGTTTAGGTCCCTTATATTTAACACAGTATGTCACACATGGGAGCTAACTTTCAATGCATGACTAAAACATAATTATCAACTGATTAGGACTGGATGATATGCCACAGATTAGTAAATTACTTATCTAATTCTTGTTATATAACTAACTACATCCCTTTTGCTCACCACTGATATACACACAGAGAAGTCCATCGTATTCACAAAACAAAGAAATAAAAGGAGTTACTGGCTGGGCAGTGGTGGCGCATGCCTTTAATCCCAGCACTCGGGAGGCAGAGACAGGTGGATCTCTGTGAGTTCAAGACCAGCCTGTTCTCCAGAGCGAGTGCCAGGATAGGCTCCAAAGCTACACAGAGAAACCCTGTCTCGAAAAACAAAAAAAAAAACAAACAAACAAACAAAAAAAGAGTTACTGGGAGATGCCTATGCCCTTCCTGGGCAAACTGTCTACTAGCACAATTCAATCAGAAATACCAAGAGTGACAAGACTTGTCTTCTCAAGAGTCTCTTCTTAGCACCTTGTCTCATTGATATCAAGAGTGCACATAATTGCTTTTTCTTTCTCCTCATGAGTAGTAAACCCAAGTGGATTTATACATATATAGAAGGCCAAGATTTTAGTGGTTCGCAAATTTCAGTATTTTGACATAAAAAGTTATGATGCTAATAACTCTCTATGTGGAGTTAAACAAGGCTGCTCAGTTCTGTGTCTCAGTCCAATTTCTGTTGCTACAACAAAATACAGACTGGGCAATTTCTAACGAAAAGAAATTTAGTGTAGGTCTGGAGGAGGGAAGTCCCAGGTTGAAGCTTTGCATCTGGTGAGGGTCGAACTGTGCCTTGATGTGGCAGCAGACACCAGTGGTCAGAGAGACTGAGCAGCAAAGTGTGGCTGTCTGTTCTTCCTGTCATAAAGCCATGTCCCATCATGGGGCCTTGTCCTTGTATCTCTAACCTGATTACCTCCATAGGCTCCAGCTCCAAGTAGCATCAACATAAAATTAAAGTTTGAGCACTTGGGGAATATTTCAAGCATAGTATTATTCTATTAAAAACTACTAACAAACTTACAGAAATGGGATAGTAAGATGCTGTGTGAATGTCTAGGTTACATTGCTCTCTGAGTTTGGCTGTTACTCTGTTTGTGGAGAGCGTAGTTCATTTAGGACTGACAAACAATATCTGAAAACATTCTTTTGACTTTAATAAAAGAGGTGTTATCCTGGTCATTTCTCACTTCTTTTGATATAAAAACATGAAGAACAATTAAAATGTCTGTGTTCTGCTTCACAGCTATATCTACCTATCAACTATGATGTCTTTACCGACACGTTTGGGACTTTTAGATTCCTAGTTGACTCTATACCAGACTTTAGCACTCACTTTTGAAAAGATACACTGTTTTCCAGTAGGAATTCCTATTGGGGCATTTTTAAGTGGATGAGAACTATTTAAAATAGAAATTTGTTTCCTTTGACAGGAGCTGATAATATCAGGAAATACTGGAGCCGATACTACCAAGGATCTCAAGGAGTAATATTCGTCTTAGACAGTGCCTCTTCAGAGGATGATTTAGAAACGGCTAGAAATGAACTTCACTCAGCTCTTCAGCACCCACAGTTATGCACTTTACCCTTTTTAATATTGGCCAATCATCAAGACAAGCCAGCAGCTCGCTCAGTACAAGAGGTATGCATGTCTCATTAGTGTTATACTTCTGCCCGCTTGGTTTGTTTGCTCATTTGTTGAACTGCTGCCACCATGTTGGAATCTAAGAAGACACATAACTATGGATGTGAGGGACGTGTGTTTTTTCCGTGAAAGCATCATTATCATGGGATACAAAATTCCCATTATCATTTATATACCTAACCTTGCTTGAAAACTACAGATTCTTTTTTAACTGGAAGACATTCCTGGGTATTTTCTCTTTTATTTTGAAGAGGTAAAGGCCTAGTTAACAACATTTTAATTTCACCCTCCAATTTGGTTATCTTCTCCACCACCTTTCAGAGGGACACATTGTCCCTTTAACCAGACATTGCATGTCCTCAAATGCCAGGTTCTTGTCTCTCTGAAATACTTGCTGTTGATTGAAAAGCTGATGTCTTATCTTACAAGTTCCATACCACCAAATATGTTTTAATATGGCTCTACTCTTCCCTCTCCTCACCTAATTTCATTTCATATCTTGTTTCTTTCTTATGAAAGTGTGAGGTATTCTGAGTAAACAGTATAACTATGAGCTGAGTTTGTGGTTTCTAGCAATAAAATAGTAAGATATAAACTTATAATTTAGGTGCAGTGGAATCAAACCTTCTGTTGCACTCCTTTGCACCTGTACTCTACCGGATATATTTTCTTCTCTCCCTCAGAAAATTGTAATGATTAATAGCAATGAATGATGTTGCCCTTCAGTCTGAGAGAGTAGATAAGGAACCAAGAGCATAATGTGATTTAACTCCAGCCTTCCCTCACATTTATTGTGGACCCATGGCTAATAGCTTTGTTCTTGTGTCTGGCTTCTTAACAAATTGTTCTAAGTGCACAGGATTAATTTGGGTGATTTATTCTAATTTAAAGTATTAAATGGAGGAGGGCCTGTGTATGAATAGTTTTATTTGCTTAAAAAAAAAAAAAAAAAACAGTGAAACACAGCGATTCATTACTTAGCCCACGGAGCTATCTGTAGTTGCCTCCTTCAGCATTCAAGACTTACTACCGTGTCACTTTTTAGAGATACCAGAAAATATATTTGATAGTAAGTAAAGAAAAATAGCACCTAGGTAGTGGTGGCGCATGCCTTTAATCCCAGCACTCAGAAGGTAGAGGCAGGTGGAGGCAGAGTTCAAGACCAGTCTGGTCTATAGAATGAGTTCCAGGGCAGCCAGAGCTGTCTCAAAACCCTGTCTCAAAAAACTAACAGGGGGGGCACACAGATGGGGAGAGAGAGAGAGAGAGAGAGAGAGAGAGAGAGAGAGAGAGAGAGAGAGAGAGAGAGAGAGAGAGAGAAGAAGAAAAAAGAGCCATTTTAGATCATCACCGTGCAGATGTCCTGCACTGTGATTCTGACGCCTCCTGGACCTGTTCTTTGCACTCTGGTCCATGTGTTAACTTCTTGCCATTAAGCTTTCTATCTGTAGAAGGAGTATACACAAATACAGTGATGGCTTGTTACCAGTGCTACATCTGTTTATGCTGTGAGGTGCTTTACTCAAAGTATGTCATTCTCACAGATGATATGAAAACTAAGTGCTATTATACAATACAGATAGATAATATAGTTATGTACATGTAAAAGGCATATATGATATGCTAGTATAATGTAGAAATAGATACAAGTACCAACCAAACCTTGAATCTCTTGAATTCAGTTAGATGTGGCTGACAGAAACTTTTCTTTGAGCTTTTAAAGAATATTTTTCTTTGACAACAGATACCAAGACAAACACGTTTTTTAACAATTTATTTTCATTGTTTTCACCATGGGGCAGAGTATGTAAGTGTGGGTGCAGACATCCTGGAGGCTATAGCCATCAGATCCCTTGGGAACTGAACTTGCATCCTCCAGAAGAGCAGTACATGCCTTTAACCACTGGATCATCTCTCCAGCCCCAACAGATACACTCTTTAAACTTACTACATGACCCATGGCAACCCTCTATAGGAGTTAGAGACTCACATTGAATAAAAGAAGCTTCTAGAAGTTGCTTGCTTCTGAGTAGTCCTTGTGTATATTAACTGGCTATTTCATCCTGAAAAAAGGGCACAAATATTCCTTTGTGAGTCAGTAACTGATGTCTGTAAATATGGAATAGTCATAGATATTGTTTGAAAATGTTCCCAAACTTGAACATACTAAACTGCATGAGAACTTCATTTTCCTTCCCGCTTGTATCAACTTTAATTTTCCTGGAATGTTTTGCTTGTGAATAGAATTTATACAGTACCAGCTTGTAGATGTTTTTAGGTAAAGCACTTTGCCTTGTCGTATCAACGTATACCATATGGGTGCATGTTAACAGCATTTACGAGTATTTTCTAGGGAAAGGGGGAAATTCTAGGGTAGACCTTGAGGTTTGCAGAAGCACAGTGAAGTGCTTGCTCACCCCGAGAAAAGAAAGGGAAGCATCCCATCTTTCTCTTGATGACAAAGAGGTTACTCTCTATCATGTGTTTATATAATGCCCGGTTGAAAGAGTCTCAGGAATGTCTTAAGAATTAAATCAATACCTTACTGTTAACATAAAACTGAATCTTCCATGTTGAATAAAAAATACTTTCAAACTGGTTGGGAACAGCAGTAGGAAATTAAAAGGCAAACAGAGTCCTATGTTACTTGAAATATATTTTAGATATGTATTTAGATATGGTCATCTTTTTGCTATTCTTCCTTTGGTTAAGATACTATATGCCCTGTGTCTTACAGCTTTACAAATGTTTTGTCTGTCTGTGCCTACTAGACTCTGCATAAGTTGGTGATGCTTTTTAGTGTTAAAAAGATGGTAAAATATTTACCAAGGTAAAAATATTTTACCTTGCAAAGTATCTGTGACTTTTAAGGGGAGAAATTCTACTCAAAAATCAAGGACGATGCCTTCAGCTTAACAGGAAACACTAACAATGTAGCACACAGTTAAGAAAAAGCAGTGTGCACTTAGACTTGGTGAGTCCTCTCTTCCTGAAAATTATTGTATTTTTATGTTTTCCTGAGGGAAATGTGCCAGGATTTGTCCTGTCACTTGAGTAAAATTTGAAAATTCACTTGTTTGTTAAGATAACTGTTAACTCAAAAGTGGACGGAAGCCAGTGAGACTCAGAGGAGAAAGGTGACTGGTCGCAGAGACTCCAACAAGATGAAAATCATCAGGAAGTTAAATATTTTAGCCTCATCTCATTCTGTGCATGTTGCTGTCTGTATGGAGCACAGAATTAAGAAAGGAAGACAATGGTTAAAATTACTGCATATCCCACAAGTGGGCAACGTGCCCAGCTATCTGCTGCCCTTTGAGAAACAGGTGGGATCTTAGGTAGCGTATCTTTCCTTCCTATAGTATACCTGGTCGTGATTTGTCCAACTCACCAGAATTTTAAGGTTTTGTATCTTGAGAATTGATAGTAGAAGCATATGTTGTTTTTTAACAAAGCAAAACAAGAACACCATAAGAAAATACTGGGTGAAAGAACCCCCTATGTGATGTTGGAAAGGACAAGCAACTCTTATACCAGATGTTTGTTGTGTTCACTCTAGGGAGATGTGGTTACTGCAGTTTTCCAGGATATATTCACATCATCTCTTTTTCTCTATGGAAAACATACTAGAAAAAAGCTATGCTTATGCCAAGTGGCCCACTTGATAGATTAGGAGAAAATCTGGTCTAATTTAAATGGTAAAGCTATAAAATGAAAACTCTTAAGAGTAAATAGTTTGGCTTTTTATTTGTATTGAATTGTAATTGTATCTAATTTGTTTTACAACTCCCTTTGGAGAGCATACTTCAGTTCTGAAGTTACTAAGTAGATCAGGAGTATTTTATGAGAAGTTAAGTTGATATAATACCCAATAAATGTAATCCTATTTTCCTTCTACACGGTTGCTGACTGCCATTCTTTTACTTCCTGGCTTTTTAAAATCTTATTTTTGTTTTATTGGCTTTACTAGGCCATATAAAATGACACATTTTGTTAACATAAAAGAAACAGTCCTTATTTTTAGCAATTTGATTTGATTTGATATTTGTAGGTATCCTTAATCCAAAAGTACCTAACTTTTTCAGAAATGCTACATTAAAAATGCATTATTGATTATTTTTACAATATAATTTTATAATCAAACATATGAATACTATGAAACAGGGGTTTTGAAGCAGAATTTATAAGGCCCAGTGACTTGATTGGTTTCATGCTTCATTAATTATAGCTTGGAAAAATCCGGGTTCTAAACTAGAGTGTTGATATTACATTTGAGGTTTGTGATTACAGTGTCCACTAATTTTGATGCAGGTTATATTTGAAAGTAGTAGAGTAGAAATGTGAGAGGAATCTTTACAGCCTTTGTAAATACCAGCTTCATAGACCATGTTTCTAAGGGATACATGCATTCAAAGTTTCTCAGCTGTGCATTTAATCTTTGGGTTTTTCACTTTATAGACAGTATTTGTCTTCTGGAAGAAGGATATGTGTGTTTTTATGATATTGAACTATCACCCTTAATTGCAATTCCAGTTTATAGATAGTCTTCATGTCATGTCCATTTTTCCTTTTCTTTGATATATGTTACCAAATAATGCACCTCTCGTTTGCATTTTTTTATTTCATCTTGTTATTGCTCAACTCTAGGTTAGTTCTCTTTAGTAGTTCTATGAAGGAACAGGTAAACACGGATTGTCTCAAAAATCTTTTACTAGACAAATCTTTTACTAGAAAATGTCCAGCACTGTGAAAATTGCATAAAGCATCTAGTTTGATGCAATGTCATTTTCTGTGTGTGGAGGGAAATGTTTTCACTGGGAAAGTGTACTATACTTTCCCAGTGAAAAGTCCACAGAGTTCTCCATGTATCTTGACCTGCCTCTTGGCAGCATTTTTGAATACTGATTTGATTTCACATATAGCAGTGTACATACCTAGGGTGTGAGCAGTTTGGAAACTCCCTCATGGGACATATACTTACTCTAAAATGATATAAGAGATAGAGATAATTTTGTCCGTTCCTTACAGATGTACTCCACACTGTTACAATTACATTTTGGGAGGTAATGACAGGGTTTGGGAGTCCGTTCTCCACTGAATGACTCAGTTATTTCTTTAAAAATG
Source organism: Cricetulus griseus (assembly GCF_003668045.3). Taxonomy (NCBI): domain Eukaryota; kingdom Metazoa; phylum Chordata; class Mammalia; order Rodentia; family Cricetidae; genus Cricetulus; species Cricetulus griseus. Next base: position 331,799,226 of record NC_048595.1, read on the forward strand.
TTTCTTGACCTATAAGAAAAGCTGAGTTAGCAATCACCTCATTAGTTGCAAAAACATCATCATAAAAAGTACATTTTAAAGAGCAACTTTTAAGCTAAGAGTACTAAAAGTACAGTTTACAAATTCAGGTTTCTGTATGCATTCCTTGACTAAAGAAGTTAACTCCTTGGTTGTACATCTATCCAGAATGTCACCATTCTTCCTGGTTACCCCTGATCTACTATGTAATGAGAGTGTCCCGTGTCTGCTGCAAACTAATAAAATTCTCATTCCCTAACAAATCTGTCACTTCAGAAAGGGACATTTTTACCCAGGAAATTATAGATGGGACAGGAAAGAAACAGTTTTTGAGCGCATGCTCAAAAAAAAAAAAGTCTCCTCTCCATTTTCTCCCTTTCCTCAGTGTTGGCAAGTCTTTACCTCATGTAAAACCGGAAACCCTGGGAAGCTCTGCAAAGACTATTTATTTCTGCCTACGTCCAGACACTGCTGTGTCTTGTTCTCCCTTAGGCTGTGCAGAGGCCCCGCATGTTTCAGTAATTCGCCCTCAGTTTCCTGTCTTGGTGCCACAGTTTACCTTCTGCTGTCCAGGTTTGACCCTGCTTCTCCCTGCAAACCAGAAAAAAACAACTCCCTCCCTGTTTCAGGAGATCCTTGGGCGTACTGTTTTCTAACTTCCCTGGAGTCGAGCAAAGTCCTCAGGTCTTATATGCTCTGTGCCTTGTAAATGGATTTCTCTTTCTTCTGCTCAACTTACCTCTCAGTAACCCCATTTTCTCAGGAAAATTACTCCAAGGTGGCATCACATCAGAACATCTTCCTCAGTGGCCATGGACACTTATTTAGGTGTGCACTCCTGATCCCTGCTAGCACCCTGGTCTTATTCAGACCATAATATTAAAATGATTTCCCTACCCCGGAAATTTGTAAGCCCCTAGAAGGATAGGGATTATGGCTTGTTTGTGTCTCTGTTCCATGTTGTGGTTTGAAAGAATGGCTGCTTCTGGGTTGTCTCCCTCGTGCCTCCTGCTAGCCCAGTGCTGCCTTCTTTATCCAGATTTCAGGGAGCTATCTTTATTTTGTCCAACTCATCCATTCCCAAACTAAACCAATACAAAAGTGTTGGGTTTTGCAGGGCTCCAGACCTGCTTTTGAATTTGCTGAGCACCGTATAGGCAGTGGATCCTCAGCACTTTGGCCATGTTAAGGTTTTGAAGGTTGCAAATGATTGACTTTATGTACTTTCATTTATGTTTGTCAGTCAGAGAGCTGTTTAATAGTATTCCTTTTTACTGCTTTCTTTCCAAATAATAATAATAATAATCTTTTAATTTGTTTTAAAATAATTATTTTAACCAGGGTGAGCTTATTTCATTTATAAGTGTCGGGCATTATTTTTGTTTATATTTCTCATGTGAAGAGCAGCACATATGAAATTCTGAGGGAATATAGTTCAGATGGTTTTAAAGTCAGTACAATTTAATAAGAACAATTTTAGTCTTTAATAAAATCATTTCTTACATTGGTGAAACTTAGGACTTCTGCAAAATTATTTTTCTTATATATTTATATAGTTTTAACTAAAATTCATAGTTATGAAGTTAGAGACCTATTTTATTAAACAGTATTTGCTTCTTGTCTTTTCAAAGCAATATGTATTTAAACAATTATAAAGATATGTTGCCCTTCTACCTATATTTTAAGTTTATATTCTCTAAAACTTAGTATTTCATTAATTATTATTCATTAGAGGCAGTAAGTTATTTTTGAGACAGAAATTTATAGTGTCATTTAGAGGGAACACTTAGTCTTTATTTACTTATTTCATTTGCAAAAGAAAAATCAGTCACAGTCCATAGCTAACAAAGTTAATAAAACATTTGTAGAGTTAAATTAATTTGAAGATAGACACATAGTTAATGTCAGTAAGTTACTTTGAAGATAAAAAGCACAATAAGCGTTAGTTACTATCATTATGATAATTATTATCATTATTATTATTACATAGTGTCTGCTTAAAAATGCCCTCAGTTTCTCTGGAATGGCTGAGCTAATGAGAGAGGTTAATATACTGGATTTTGTCCAGGACCAAGGATTTGAGCCTTCATACACTAAAGATTTTTTTTTCCATCATTAGATCAAGATGTTTTTGTTCTTTCTCCCCCCCCCCCCAATTTAGAAAACTTCCTTTAGATTTGGTAACCTGGAAGTTATTTTTAATACTTTATTTCCTTATATAACTTCTGAAAGCATTGTCTAAATTTTTTTAAGAGTCTGGAAAGTCTGATTAATCTCCCTTCACAGATTTTGTCTCTTAGCTAACTATTTCTAAGTTGAAAAGAGCTCAAAATTGTAATTTTTTATTTTTAAAAATAGAGCATGAACCATAGGAATGAATTATGGAAATTTCACTAGTCCTTATTATTTAAAAAAAATGTCTTTGGGAAGTTGCAAAAATAGCTTTAACTATAACTTTATAAGTTAATCTTAGTGAAAATATCTTAAGGGAACTTAATTAGATTCTTTAGAATGAAAACCTTCAGAATTAAGAACAATCCCTTACAAGATAAATTCCTGACAAGATAACTGCCAAGATCAGCATCAGAAGTCCAGAGACAAGAAAATACTGAAACATTGTATCAGGCACATACAGAAAAGTCAAATGGACTCCCAGCTTCCTAATCAATAAGGCATTAGTGACATGTCTGAAGAAGACATTCCTTAATATTATTGCAAATTAAGTAATAAAAGACCCCAAGAGAATGAAAGAAAAGGTGGCTGGAGCCACTGAATTACAATTGACAATTTAAAGGCAGTTGAAGAACCAATTGCTGGAGTGATTGCAAAGCTATTCATATTGTGCAGCAGACAGAGCACACCAGAAAGCTGGGACAATGCCTTCCGTTCAGCAATATTGCTTCAAAAGAATGGAAAGAAGGGAACGGGAAGAGCCACTGACCCCGAGACCAATTTCCAGGCAGCTGCACAAACTATATACTGTAATTAAAGGTTTTAACCAGTAATCATGGCAATGCCAGACCACAGAAAGTCTGGGGAGCCGGCAAAGTTTCTAATGAGGCCGGCATCCTTCACTACAGCATGGAAAAAGCAGGTAAGAAAACAGTCCACTTCTGGCCATGACTAAAAACACGACTAAAAACACTCTGCATAGCCTCTTACCTCTAAGAACAAAAACATGAAATAAAAAAGATTACTTGCTTTCAACTTCTGTGACTTGGAGGGAGTGCTTTCCCTTGTCACCTTAGTTCTTTGCCTATGGGTTACACCTGCTTGGACTAAAACAATGATCTCCATTCCTGCAGTGTCACTGATAATAGACTGAGTACAGCTTAGCCATGGACATTCTTGTTGTGCACACAGACACTGATAGTGAGAACTAATTTGTCTGCAGGACCTCCTCACTTCCATGTACTAGAATCTAGAATCTCTTGCTTTTTTCTCTCTTTAGTAATGTCCCTTTCTGTAGAATTTGGTATCTGAGACATAGTATCTTAATAAGACATTCATATAACAACCACAGATATTTATATGTTAAGGAAATTGATCTAGTGGTTTCAAATAAAGAAAAATGCATGCTTTTAATACCAGTGTGGTTGTTCTATGAAGTCGGATGAAAAATAGCATCTCATTTTGAAAGACCTACAAACATGGGTCTGGGATTTTCATCTGGCTGATTCCATCATGATCTTTGCTATGTTTTGATATCATGTTATCTAACAATAAAGTCACAATTACCCTCTTTATTAGAAATTGAAGTGTCTAAATTTGTAGGCATATTAAGTTTTTACCCAAAAATTTTAGATATTTTCTACTATGGGGAAGTTTTAAGGATTTTATTTGTTTTTATTTAGGCTTGTAATTTAACAAATTTGGGTGGTAGATTCGGCTGTGCTAAGTCCAGTGGAGAGATTACCTCAGTTCTCATGCTATACCTGAAACACTGCATAGATAACGTTGGACAGGACATTGTTCCATCAGATATCTGGAATCACTTTCATAGATGTGAACTTAAGCCAACTGAGCCATATGGGAAGATGGCTCTGTATACGAGCTGTGAAATAATTTAGAGATTGCGTGGAAGCGTATAATTTTAACATTTAGAATTCATCAAATATTTATTTTTAAAGTTATGACTAATAAGTTGTCAAGCCAAAACAGGGTTTTTTTAAGAGGAGCCAAGGTGGAAAATCTGGATAACTTGTGCACACTTTAGACAGGGGGACAAAGAAAAAAAATGAGACCATCTTCCTAAGGAAGTCTTAGGGAACAGAAGAGGGGAGAATTACAATTCTTAGCTGTTCTGTAAGATCAAGGTGTTCTCTCACCAGACGTTAGCATAGCACATTAACAAAAAGATTGAATAGTCACTACACATGCATAAAGACAAGCCAGGAAAGGTCTCGAGATGGAGCTGTCATTCCTGTGCCCTTAGTCGTATCTCCAGTGCCATCACAGTTATTCCAAAAGAGCAAATGTTTGTACCCTGATTTTTAAAACATGAAAATACACTCTTAAGAAAGTTCACCTTCCTCTCTTTCATATACAAATATTTCCATTTTAATTCTACAGTATTTTTGTTTAAAATGGTACTTGTACATTTTGTTGGGTAACTCTAAAATTTGAGTTATTTAAATGGATGATCAGAGACTGATTATTGTAAGTGTGCATATCTGGGCCAATAAAGGTGGATGCCAAGTTACCATATTTTTATGCTGATGTTTTTGTTTTAGTTAAATTAAGGTTTGGACATATTACTATCATTTGGTTGATTTTTTTTTAATTAGGTAATTGGCTTTTTCCATGACTTTTACATTAATGAAGGCCAGCTTTTTTAGTGAAAGGAGGAAATAGGCAAATGGGCTTTCAGGTAAACCATGAGGTGGCCAGTTTGCTTTAGCAATGGCTTATTATTAAGTTAATGTTTTTTTCTGTTTGGTCGATTGGTTTTTAATTAAGATTTATTATTTTTATTTCATGTGTTTGAGTGGTTTGCTGTTTGTATTATGAGCACTGTGCATTTGCCTGATGCCCACAGAGACCAGAAGAGGGCGCTAGGTCACCAGCCACCATGTGGGTGCTGGGAACTGAATCCATGCACTGTGCTAGAGCAGAAAATGTTCTTAACCACTGAGTCATCTCCCCAGCCCCATGTTTGTTTGTTTTAATTTTTGTTGATTTCTTTTCATTTTATCTTCTTATCCTACCAGAACCTCTTTGTTTTCTTTCCTTCTTTTTCTTTTTTCATTTTTCGAGAGAGAGTTTCTCTGTGTAGCTTCATAGAGATCCACCTGCCTCTGCCACCTAAGTTCTGGGTTCAAAGGCATGTGCCGCCACCACCCAGCTGTTTTCTTATTATGAAAATTTCTCTATCATATGAGATTTTTTTTTCTCTTTTGGAGGTAGGAAAATGCAATATTTTATGATTCCAAGTGTTATGGGATACCTTTCATAATTGACAACATTAATTCAAGTAATTGTAGACACAGAAAAGAAAGATTATTTTGGTTAATTTATACTAACTATGACCATGAGTCCATGGACATTGTTTTTGGTAAAACAGTCAATATGATTCTATAATTTTACAGCTTTATACATTAAAGTGAAATACAAATAAAGTGAAACACAAAAATAAAAAAATAACTTTTTATTGCTAGTAGTTGACTTCACGCTAGTTTGTGTCATATAATTCTTTTTTTTTTTTCTTGTATGTGAGCATATAATTCTTTAGCCAGTGGTAATGCTCAATCGGAAGAAAACCTACCATTAAACATCATCAAAGCTAGGCATTAATCTCCACACCTAAGAGGTGGATGCAGGTGGATCTCTGTGAATTTGTGGCCATCTTGGTCTATTAGTGAGTTCTAGGCCAGCCAGGATTATGTAGTGAGGTCCTGACTTAAAGAAAATAAAATTATCATATTTTTAAGCTGCTAAAGAGAGAGATATGGTTATAATTTCTAGATTTATTTTCATTGGGATTAGTTTCAGAAAACTTATGAAATTGATGTTTATTTACAAATTTATAAGTTTTAAAAAGTAATTGCATTTGAGGTAACTTAATCCATTCCTCTGTCAATTAAGTTTCTGTAGAAAATACGTTTTTCCATTTGGATTTCCATGGAATATTGTGTAATCTTCTTTTAAAATCATAAAATTTTAAGGAGGACAAATACAGAGTGGTTCTTTTTTTCATGTGTTCTGCACAGCTTTCATCTACAACTCTGTAAGGCAATTTGGTTACCAAATTTTGATGTTAAAAGGTTGAAAACAGCAATCTCGTGGAATTTTGCCTAACAACAAAATGAAATGTAGACTGTATATTAATATAATTATCTTGAAGGCATGGATACTGTGAGATATGGTCAGTTCAAGTTATTATGATTGGTCCCTGGTTACCAACGCTTGGGTTTTAAGCAGCTTATTGAGTCACATGAGTGAGCTTAGACAAGCCCTGCTCTCTAAGTTTTCAGGAAAGACTCACATGTGATTATATGAAGCTGTGAATCTCAGGCAGTGAGATTTCAGTTCTGAAAGTTTTCAGACATATAGATGAATGCAGAAAATAATGGAAGAGCACACTTACCTGTCCATCATGTAGACTTAGCAAATGATAACATTTACTCCAAGTGCTCAGGTCTTTTCTGTCCAGAAACAGACCATAAAGGATGACTAGGAAGCTCATGCCTTTGCTCTCTCTCCTGTCTTTTTCCCATCGTCACTTCATTAAAAGCTATCACCATCTTGAAGTTCTTACATATCTTATCTAGCACACCTTGTCATGCTTCACTACCTAGAAATGTTTCTAAGTGCAAGCAATTTCAGTGATAGTTAGATAACAGCTGTGAGGTAGAACACAGACATTTAAATTGTTCCTCATGCTTTTTTTTTTAATCAAAACAAATGAGTAGCATACTTTAATTTAATATACTTTCAAATTACATATCTGAAAGTATGTATATGGTATATGTATGTCCTGGTTCATCCATTTTCAGTGGTCTGTGCAGTGTTCATGTGTCTATTCTCTTACTGATGAAATTTAAGCTGTTTCTGGTTTTTTCCGTTCATGAACAAAGTTGCTCTAAATAGCTTTGAATGTTGTGTACTTGTCTATACATGCCAGCATTTCCCAAGTAAAATTGCTTCTGTGAAATTGAAGTTACTGGGACCTAGGATAAAGCATTGTGCCTAGAGGATATTCATCTTTGGGTTTGGAGAAAGCTAATGATGAGACTCAGAAATCAGGCTCAGGATTAAAGTCCTTCCTACTGAGCAG